>NC_074684.1:19214544-19955752 GCF_029448725.1 Salvelinus fontinalis
CGCCAACACAGCCCAGTGCGGGTTATTCCACCTCCCCGCACTGGACGGGCTACGGGGAGCATGCAACCAGGTAAGGTTGGGCAGGCTCAGTGCTCAAGAGAGCCAGTACGCCTACACGGTCCGGTATTTCCGGCGCTACCTCCTCGCCCCAGCCCAGTACCACCAGTGCCTACACCACGCACCAGGCTTCCAGTGCGTTTTAAGAGCCCTGTTCCTCCTCCACGCACTCTTCCTATGGTGCGTGTCTCCAGCCCAGTGCCTCCAGTTCCGGCACCACGCACTAAGCCATCTGTGCGTCTCCAGAGCCCTGTACGCACTGTTCCTTCTCCCCGCACTCGCCCTAAGGTGCGTGCCCTCAGCCCGGTACCTCCAGTTCCGGTACCACGCACCAGGCCTATAGTGCGCTTCGAGAAGTCAGTGTGCCCTGTCCCTGCTCCCCGCACTAGCCTTGAAGTGCGTGCCGTCATCCCGGTACCTCCAGTTCCGGCACCACGCACCAGGCCTACTGTGCGCCTCAGCAGGGCAGAGTCGGCCGTCTGCCCAACGCCTTCTGCACTGCCTGTCTGCCCAGCTCCGTCTGAGCCATCTGTCTGCCCAGTGCCGTCTGAGCCATCTGTCTGCCCAGCGCCGCCTGAGCCATCTGTCTGCCCAGCGCCGTCTGAGCCATCTGTCTGCCCAGCGCCATCTGAGCCATCTGTCTGCCCAGCGCCGTCTGAGCCATCTGTCTGCCCAGCGCCGTCTGAGCCATCTGTCTGCCCAGCGCCGTCTGAGCCATCTGTCTGCCCAGCGCCTTCTGAGCCATCCATCTGCACAGTGCCTTCTGAGCCATCCGTCTGCCACAACCCATTAGAGCCGCCCGTCTGTCCCGAGCCATTAGAGCCGTCAGGAGCTGTCAGAGCCGCCAGCCAGTCAGGAGCTGCCAGAGCCGCCAGCCAGTCAGGAGCTGCCAGAGCCGCCAGCCAGTCAGGAGCTGCCAGAGACGCCAGCCAGTCAGGAGCTGCCAGAGACGCCACCAAGTCAGGAGCTGTCAGAGCTGCCCTACAGTCATGAGCTGCCCTACAGTCATGAGCTGCCCTACAGTCATGAGCTGCCCTACAGTCATGAGCTGCCCTTCAGTCATGAGCTGCCCTCCAGTCATGAGCTGCCCTCCAGTCATGAGCTGCCCTCCAGTCATGAGCTGCCCTCCAGTCATGAACTGCCCTACAGTCATGAGCTGCCCTATAGTCATGAGCTGCCCTACAGTCATGAGCTGCCCTACAGTCATGAGCTGCCCTACAGTCATGAGCTGCCCTACAGTCATGAGCTGCCCTACAGCCCGGACCTGCCAGAGTCCCTCAGCCCGGACCTGCCAGAGTTCCTCAGCCCGGACCTGCCAGAGTCCCTCAGCCAGGACCTGCCAGAGTCCCTCAGCCAGGACCTGCCAGAGTCCCTCAGCCAGGACCTGCCAGAGTCCCTCAGCCAGGACCTGCCAGAGTCCCTCAGCCAGGACCTGCCAGAGTCCCTCAGCCAGGACCTGCCAGAGCCCCTCAGCCAGGACCTGCCGCCCCTTATCCCGGTGCTGCCCCTTATCCCGGTGCTGCCCCTTATCCCGGTGCTGGCCCTTATCCCGGTGCTGCCCCTTCATTTAGGTGGTTTTAGTTGGAGGGTGGTCATTGGGAGGGGGATACAGAAGCGGGGAGTGACTATGGTGGTGTGGGGACAGCGTCCGGAGCCTGAGCCACCACCGTGGTCAGATGCCCACCCAGACCCTCCCCTGGACTTTGTGCTGGTGCGCCCGGCGTTCGCACCTTGAGGGGGGGGTTCTGTCACGTTCCTGACCTGTTTTCTGTTGTTTTGTATGTGTGTGATGGTCAGGGCGTGAGTTTTGGGTGGGCAGTCTATGTTTTCCGTTTCTATGTTGGTTTTGGGTTGCCTGGTATGGCTCTTGATTAGAGGCAGGTGTTTTGCGTTTTCCTCTAATTGAGAGTCATATTAAGGTAGGTTGTTCTCACTGTTTGTTTGTGGGTGATTGTCGCTGTGTCTGTGTTTGTTGCACCACACGGTACTGTCTCGTCTCGTTCTTTCGGTCGTTCCTGTTCATGTGTTCTTCGTTTCATGTAAGTTCGTAGTTTAGGTCTGTCTTCATCGTTTATTATTTTGTAGGTTATCAAGTTTAGTTTGTTATAGTGTTTTCGTGTTTTTTCCCGTCTTGTTTAATAAAGTCATTATGTATTCACAACCCGCTGCGCCTTGGTCTACTCCCTCACCGAAAGAGAGCCGTTACAGCTCCTCCATTTTTGAAGAAATTAATTTGTTCAAAATTGTTCAACTATTGTCTTTCTCTCTCTTTGAGTCAACTACTCACCACATTTTATGCACAAAATAATCTGAAACACAACCAAAACAAACAGCAAATGCATCCAACAAGTTGATAGAGTAATAAGCTTGATGTAATCATTGCGTGATAGGAATACGGGACCAAATACTCAACTTTTAACTACTTTAATGCACATATAAGTGAATTTGTCCCAATAATTTTGGTCGCCTAAAATGGGGGGACTATGTACAAATAGTGCTGTAATTTAAAATCAAATCAAATCAAAGTGTATTGGGCACATACACGTGATTAACAGGTGTTATTGCAGGTGTAGCAAAATGCTTGTGCTTCTTGCTCCGACAGTGCTGTAATATCTAACAAATTACACAACATTTACCCAATACACACACATCTAAGTAGGAATGAATTAAGACTATATATGTAACAGTATAACTTTACGTCGTCCCCTCTCCCCGACACGGGCGCGAACCAGGGACCTTCTGCACACATCAACAACTGACACCCACGAAGCGTCGTTACCCATCGCTCCACAAAAGCCGCGGCCCTTGCAGAGCAAGGGGCAACCCTACTTAAAGTCTCAGAGCAAGTGACGTAACTGATTGAAATGCTACTAGCGCGTACCCGCTAACTAGCTAGCCATTTCACATCCGTTACATATACTGTACATATGGAGCAATGTGAGAGCGGAACGGACTAAGATACAGTAGAATAGTATAGAATACAGTATATACATATGAGATGAGTAATGCAAGATATGTAAACAATATTAATTGAATAAGATAAAGTAGAATAGTATAGAAAACAGCATATACATACATGAGATGAGTAATGCCAGATATGTAAACATTAAGTGACTACGATACCGTAGAATAGTATAGAATACAGTATATACACATGAGATGAGTAATGCAAGATAGGTAAATATTATTAAGTGACTAAGATACAGTACAATAGTATAGAATTCTAATTTCTAACGGTTCCCCGAGATGGATGAAAATAATCTCAAAATAAAGCTGACGGGCTGCACTTTAACCTCAAAGTCATTGTATAATTTCAAATCCAAAATGCTGGAGTACAGAGCCAAAACACCAAAAAATGAGTCACTGTCCCAATACTTTTGCTGCTCACAGTATATACAGTTGAAGTCAGAAGTTACACTTAGGTTGGAGTCATTAAAACTCGTTTTTCAACCACTCAAAAAATGTATGGTTAACAAACTATAGTTTTGGCAACTCGTTTAGGACATCTACGTTGTCCATGACACAAGTAAGTTTTCCAACAATTGTTTACAGACAGATTATTTCACTTATAATTCACTGCATCACAATTCCAGTGGGTCAGAAGTTTACATACACTAAGTTGAATGTGCCTTTAAACAGCTTGGAAAATTCCAGAAAATTATGTCATGGCTTTAGAAGCTTCTGATAGGCTAATTGACATCATTTGAGTCAATTGGAGGTGTACCTGTGGATGTATTTCAAGGCCTACCTTCAAACGCAGTGCCTCTTTGCTTGACATCATGGGAAAATCAAAAGAAATCAGCCAAGACATCAGAAAAATTATTGTAGACCTCCACAAGTTTTGTTCATCCTTGGGAGCAATTTCCAAATGCCTGAAGGTACCACGTTCATCTGTACAAACAATAGTACGCAAGTATAAACACCATGCGACCACGCAGCCATCATACCGCTCAGGAAAGAGACGCGTTCTCTCCTAGAGATGAACGTACATTTGTGCGAAAGAGCACATCAATCCCAGAACAACAGCAAAGGACCTTGTGAAGATGCTGGAGAAAACAGGTACAAAAGTATCTATATCCACAGTAAAACGAGTCCTATGTCGACATAAATTGAAAGGCCGCTCAGCAAGGAAGAAGCCACTCTTCCAAAACCACCATAAAAAAGCCAGACTACGGTTTGCAACTGCACATGGGGACAAAGATCGTACTTTTTGGAGAAATGTCCTCTGGTCTGATGAAACAGTAATAGAACTGTTTGGCCATAATGACCATCATTATGTTTGGAAGAAAAAGGGGGACGATTGCAAGCCGGAGAACACCATCCCAACCGTGAAGCACGGGGGTGGGCCGCATCATGTTGTGGGGGTGCTTTGCTGCAGGAGGGACTGGTGCACTTCACAAAATAGATGGCATCAATGAGGAAGGAAAATTATGTGGATATATTGAAGCAACATCTCAAGACATCAGTCAGGAAGTTAAAGCTTGGTCGCAAATGGGTCTTCCAAATGGACAATGACCCCAAGCATACTTCCAAAGTTGTGGCAAAATGGCTTAAGGACAACAAAGTCAAGGTATTGGAGTGGCCATCACAAAGCCCTGACCTCAATCCTATAGAAAATGTGTGGGCAGAACTGAAAAGGTGTGTGTGAGCAAGGAGGCCTACACACCTGACTCAGTTACACCAGCTCTGTCAGGAGGAATGGGTCAAAATTCACCCAATTTATTGTGGGAAGCTTGTGTAAGGCTACCTGAAACGTTTGACCCAAGTTAAACCATTTAAAGGCAATGCTACCAAATACTAATTGAGTGTGTGTAATCTTCTGACCCACTGGGAATGTGATGAAAGAAATAAAAGCTGAAATAGAATGATTCTCTCTACTATTATTCTGACATTTCACATTCTTAAAATAACGTGGGTCAGTTTAAATGTATATAAATGTAGTTTAAATTAGTTTAAATGTATTTGGCTAAGGTGTATGTAAACTTCTGACTGTAGATGAATGGGCAAGTGGCACAGTGTCCACAATGAAGCTGACGACAACTACTATACATTATGATGGTTAGGGGTGGCCAACCAGCCTCCTGAAGAGTCTCCTGAAGAGCTACTTGGGAATGCAGGATTTTGCTCAAGCCCTGCTCTATCTAACACACCTGGTTTTACTAATCAGCTGCTCAATAAGACCTTGATAAGCTTAATCAGGTGTGTTACAACGGGCTGGATAAAAAGCCTGCATGACCCAGGAATGTCCAGCGTGGCTCAATTGGTAGAGCATGGTGCTTGCAACGCCAGGGTTGAGGGTTGTATTCCCATCGTGGTCTAGTATGAAAATGTATGTTGCTCTGGATATGAGTCTCTGTTAAATGACTCAGATGTCTAGAGCTGTTAAGTAGTATTAATACCTAGACACTGGTGATTATTAGTGTCTAGTAAAGGGGTAAAGGCTTGAAACAAACCCAGCAATTATGTTTACTTCTCCACTCTAATGGAACTTACTGTGATGGGGGAGGACTAATGCTTCACTCTCATAATGAGCAGGAAAACTACACACCTCAATTGATTAGTTTTTGCTGTGAACATACAATCAACATCTGTGAAACGTGGTCCAAATCTGATCCTTTTTCAATGGGCCTGTTGGGGACATTGTTGATGTAAGAGAATAAATGCACTTATATCAAGCATTATAGGCATTTCATTCAGTACTCATTAAATAAAACAGATGGTGGTATGGTGTTTGAGGAAGTCATTGGAAAACCAGTGGATTGAGCTCTCTCAAGCTTATCCGTAGTAGATAGACTACACTAACTTGTTTTACACAATATGTTTTAAACATATTGCATTTTTATAAAGAAAGTCAGCTCTAAAATAACTGTTTAATAGTTGATTGCATGATTGTCTCTGGAATCACTTACACATTCTGATGTATATATGTATTGTTTTCAACAGTCAAACCCACCTTGTTGCACATCTAATTGGCATATTGCAATGCTTGCCAAGTTCATCTATATTTAACTTCCCTTATAGTTAAGCTGTCTTGATGAGGTCAGAAATCGATACAATACTGTGGACTGTAAGTATATGTCATGACATAATTGGGACATGATATTCTATTTCGCTGGTCTGGTCCCATGGAGATAGCCAATGTAATTTATGGTAGTAAGGTGCCAAATATACCCTCTGACTTCTGTGGCGCCAGATAGACCAATATTGGTGATAACATGCACTGTCCAACACATGCATTTCTGGTTACGTGTCCAGTCCACATGTATCTGCAAGAAAGTTGACCTCAAGGCTACACTTTATACCACAGCTAGGGAAGCTCGGAGACTATTTGATTATTTAGTCTGCTTGTATAACACCATACAGAAGCATGAACGTGTTAAGCCACTTGACAAAATAGTTATTTATATGAGACTCTCGGAGGAAATCGGACCATTATAAAACCCAGTAAGGGTATTATTACATCAGGTATTCAAATTCCAGTGGGGGAGAGACTCATACTATTCTAGACTCAAGGGGACAGGCTGTTGCTGGTGGGGAATGTTCAAATCAAGCTCCAAACGCAGCGTGCTTGATAATGAAAAAGTAGGACGTGCACAGACTCATAAAACTTGGGAGTATGTCAGTGATGGTGTTGCTGAAAACTTCCAGACAGAAAACTTGCCTGCCCACAACTATTCCACTGTGGTGCTTATGGATTTCCCTATGCCCTGTTGGACTTTGAACGACTCTCACTGGTTTTGTCATAAAACCCTCCATCATATAGGTGATACTGACAGTGATGTGCGAGCCTCACATTGTTTTCCCATTCACAGCCAAGCCAGGTTATTTTTCCTGGAGGAGGGAAGCAGTGGAATGCAAATGACACAAACAACAAGCTGTGGGATATAACGAAGAGCCACTCTCATCGGAGCCAAGCGGCTATACACAACAACTGTTTACTGATGAGACTATTCACAAACACACAAAGCAAATCAGCCAAATTGTACCAGATTGGAAACAAAGACAAGAAGATAAAACTGGAAATTGATCATTTTAAAGGCCATTAACAATATGTGAAAGCTGCAATACAATAGGAACATGTCTGAGAGTCCTCTCGAAGATGCACTTTAGTCTTGTGTAATTGTGTCAGTTTATGACAAATATGAAGAATGTGGGACAAGCGTTTCTGAATGACGCACCAAACAGGAAGCGTCATCAAAGTGTCAGCTGATTGCCTGAGGAACACTGAGGTCACTGTCTCTAAATAATGTGTCTTACACTAACAGTACATGTATAGTCACAGTCATAATTATCCATGTCTACTGATCATGACCACAACCCTGTACACTCAGCAGATCATGTGGCTTCATTCGTAATAAAAAAATCAATGTCTGATGGTCTGACTGCTAGAGATGGAGGAAACATGCACACACACCCACATGCACTCACACAAACAAGCAATGCATTTCACATTTTGATCAATAAAAGCAATTAAAACACATCCATATTTGTTTTATGTTATTTTTACATGATATGATGGGAATATGTTGAAACTAAAGCATAGTACCCAGGAGCTGTGAAAAACAGCCTGTTCTGTTCTTCTGGTGACAGTGTAACGGCTGGGTAATCTTGGTGATCGATTGGAAATCCAGCTAACCATTTCATGAGCATTGTCAAGCACAGCACAATTTACTTGTCTCTCCACAGAGGCAGCTGAGGGAGCCTGGAAATACTCAGTTACAGTGAGGAATTGATTGATGAAGTACTCCTGACTACCGACTGCATGTTTATATGGGCTTTTATTAAAGGGGAAATTGACTCAAAAACTATCTTTTGGTGTTTCTTCTTCTCATTAGTCCACTGTTAATACACTCCCAAAATGTCTTGCATGTCAGCATATGATTCATTTTGCATCATCATGATGATGTGGCCAGTGACTCTTTGCTTCTTGAAAGTCCAATATCTTGACTGCTGACATGCAAAACAATTTGGGAAAACGTTGGACTAATAAAAAAAGTGGATTTTCACATTAACAATTGCAGCCTTTGTTGGAGTTAATTCAACACAGCATGATGGATACTGTGGTGTGGAAGTCAGCCATTTTGTGGCAATGCACTCTAGATGATGATTGTTTAATGATGATTGAGTAAGCTTCTGCGTATCATTTGGTTATTTAGGTGCAGCTGAATATCATAAAGATATTTCATAAGCATGACGCTAATATTTGTATTCTAAACTATTAAAATGCATGTAATATGAGTGATGAAGAACACCATGAAATAGATCAAGCATCTGTAGATTGATGTGTGTAGAACTGCTAGAGATGGAGGAAACATTTGTGCATGGTTGCTTTCAATTACTGGACAGAAAACAAGAGCTCCACTCAAGATTCCATTTTTTCCCTCATCTTTGTTAATTAACATTAAGATCGAAATGAACTGGGCATCATGAAGGAAGTACAGTGCCTTCAGAAAGTATTCACACCCCTTGACCTTTTCCACATTTTGTGTTACAGACAGAATTTAAAATGGATTAAATTGAGATGTTGTGTCACTGGCCTACACATAATACCTCAAAACGTCAAAGTGGAATTATGGTTTCAGAATTGTTTCAAATGAATTAAAAATGAAAAGCTGAAATGTCAATAATTATTCAAACCCTTTATTATTGCAAGCCTAAATAAGTTCAGTAAAAAAATGTGCTTAACCAGTCACATAATAAGTTGCATGGACTCTGTGTTCAATAATAGTGGTTACATGATTTTTGAATGAATACCTTATCTCTGTACCCACACATACAACTATCTGTAAGGTTCCTCAGTCGAGCAGTGAATTTCAAACACTGATTCAACCACAGAGACCAGGTAGGTTTTCCAATGCCTCGCAAAGAAGGGCACCTATTGTTAAAAAAAGAAGGAAAAAAAGCTGACATTGAATATCCCTTTGAGCATGTTGAAGTTATTCATTACACTTTGGATGGTGTATCAATACACCCAGTCACTACAAAGATACAGGTGTCCTTCCTAACTCATTCGCTAGAGAGGAAGAAAACCACTCAGGGATTTCACCATGAGGCCAATGGTGACTTTAAAACCATTACAGAGTTTAATGGCTGTGATAGAAGAAAACTGAGGATGGATCAACAACATTGTAGTTACTCCACAATACTAACCTAAATGACAGAGTGGAAAGAAGGAAGCCTGTACAGAATAAAAATATTCCAAAACATGCATCTTGTTGCATACTGTTTGCAACAAGGCACTAAAGTAAAACTTCAAAAAATGTGTCAAAGAAATTAACTTTATGTCCTGAATACAAAGCATTATGTTTGTGGCAAATCCAGCACAACACATCACTGAGTACCACTCTTCATATTTTCAAGCATGGTGGTGACTGCATCATGTTATGGGTATGCTTTTCAGCGGCAAGGACGGGAGTTTTTTAGAATAAAAATAAATGCAATATAGCTAAGCACAGGCAAAATCCTGGAGGAAAACCTGGTTCACTCTGCTTTCCAACAGACATTGGGAGACAAATTCACCTTTCTGCAGGACAATAACCTAAAACCCAAGGTCAAATATACACTGGAATTGCTTACCAAGACGACATTGAATGTTCCTGAGTGGCCGAGTTACAGTTTTGACTTAAATCGACTTTAAAATCTATAGCAAGACTTGAAAATGACTGTCTAGGTCTCCCGAGTGGCGCAGCGGTCTAAGGCACTGCATCGCAGTGTTGCGGCGTCACTAGAGCCTGGGGTTTGAGCCTGTGTCGTGAACGGGAGTCCCATAGGGCGGCACACAATTAGCACAGCGTTGTCCGGGTTAGGGGAGGGTTTGGCCGGGGGGGCCATTGCGCTCTAGTGACTCCTTCTGGTGGGCCGGGCACATGCAGGCTGACTTCGGTCGTCAGTTGAACGGTGTTTTCTCTGACACATTGGTAAGGCTGGCTTCCGGGTTCAGCAAGCAGGTGTTAAGAAGTGTGGTTTGGCAGGTCATGTTTCGGAGGACGCATGACTCGACCTTCGCCTCTCCAGAGCTCGTTGGGGAGTTGCAGCAATGAGACAAGATCGTAATCACGAAATTGGGGAGAAAAACTTGACAGAGCTTGAAGAATTTTTAAAAGTGCATATATTGTACAATCCAGGTGTGCAAAACTATTGCTGACAAAGGTGATTCTAATATGTATTGACACAGTGGTGTGAATACTTACAGTGTATGCAAATTATATATTTCTGTTTTGAATTTTCAATAAATTTGCTAAAAAATCTATATCATCCATTTAGGATTCAAGCTATAACACAACAAAATGTGGAATAAGTCAAGAGGTATGAATACTTTCTGAAGGCGCTGTAGATACCTGTCCATTGTCTTCACAGATACTTGAAGGTCAAAGGAAGGTTTAAACAAAACACACTATTACTGGTATAATCATTTTAAAAAATGCATTGGCCACTATATCAGCTACTTCTGACTGTATACAAAGGGACAACCTGTGGTTTATTTTGGGGAAATGGGATTAGGTGTACTTTCTGTGTTGTAGCCTTGCCTTTGAACAGATTTAAATCCTCAATATCCTCCCTGCTGTTTACTTGTTGCCTAACACAACGCTGCTGACTGCACACATAAACTTGAGGAATCACATTAGGTTGACATAATGGTCCAAGGCTGAGACAACCAGCTCATTGTACAGATGGAGATGATGGGAAAAACATGGGCTTTTCAAACCAGACGCAGGAGTGGAGTCAAAGACACAATCAAGGAAACAACGCTAACAATATAACAACTTGAGGGCCTTTTTTCACAAATCCCTTTAAACTTACAATGTGCACTAGACTGTTATCAGTGGTGTACTAGAGGATAAACGCTTAATTTAGATTTTCCCAGAGCATTTACCCACCTTTTGCACAAATTGTAGTAATAGGAAGCCTTACTTTACTTACCGCAAATGGCGTTTGCCCACCTATTTTTTTTGCCAGTACATCATTGTCTGGTATATGTAATTATGCATGCTCTATGTACTGTATTTGAATACAAATAGAGTAGAACATGGTTCACTTGGACCTCTGTAACACTGAAATGACATGCGTCTGGTGTTAAACACTTCAGAGAGAGAGAAGTGAAATTACAATTCACTCACACAATACAGAGCTATCAGTGAACAAAACTGCATGAAAATATAAACCCAAGGTTAATAGATTTCGATAAGAAATTCCATTAGGCTGTAATTTGCTATTGGGCTGTTATGCAAGACCTAACAGCACAATCTAATTCAGATCTGGTGGTTTTATGTTGAGAGCTGTCCAGTCAATTTCCGTCTGCAGACCATTTGTACTCTGTTAAGGATAGCATGAGCTTCGGCAGCTCATTTATGGCTCTTAAGGATGCCTTTGAATATGGATCTAATGGCGACTGACACGTGGAGAAACCAGAGAGGTGCCCCAGGAGGTGTTTACTGTTCAAGTGTGTCCAATTAACACAGATACAAAGGAAAAGCTCTGAGTGTATATCATTTGGGGTAAAATAGAGTATTAAAGTGTAACGTCGTAAAGTTGAAGAATTAATTGCATGTGTTGCAATTCATTTGTCAGTGGGAGTATATGTATAATCCTGATGTGCTTTGTGTCATTATTATCTTAACTTGTCTTTATTGTCCTAAGTGCTATTGATATATCAATTTCAACTGCTTTGTCATGAAAAAGAAGTAACCAACCAGAAGTTAAATGGTTGACTTATGACTTGCAATGCTCACATTATTCTTCACAAGCACAAACCTGGCGAATATCCCCCTCTGTAATGAGGAGAGTCTCATTTCCGCCGCCATCTTGATATTTCATTAGGCATCTTGCCTCCCCATTGAGAGACACAGAGCACAGAGTAATGGGAGCAATCTGAGGAATGTTTGGGCCTTGGGGGAAAGCATGGCACCGTCTGCTCGCTCAACACTTATTACTGAAACGCTCCTCTAGGGGAAACTCCCAATGGTACAATAGGAAATGTGGCATACACAAAGGGACAGAGATTTCCCCCCGGTGAGATGGGAGAGATAGCCAACAGAGAGCTCAGTTGTGAGGTGCGTTCCTAATCTGATTTAAATAAGATTGTGTTTAACAAACACCTTATCAACCTCAGAAGAAATCCACTCAACCTTACTATTATGCCTTGATATGTACGGGAAACAGTGTTCCTGGTCCATGAGGGTGAACAATGTATATTGATACGCCTCCTGAGCCCAGTATTCTCCAGGTGAATTGTTTTACATTACACTAGAACATAACCGGCTCAGTGAGTGGGTGAACTCACAGCCATAAACCCCAGACTCTCTAGGTTGGCCTCTGCTTTGTTCTTAAGTTGTCAACGCTGAAATAACCTCCCGAGAGGGTACAGTTGTAAAATTCTTATTTTTCCCTTCTTCAGATTGCCCCCCTATCCCCAACTCTCTCCCCTCCCTTCCACCTTCATTTCTTCTTCTCTCTCTCTTGTGAGAGTCTCCACTTTAATTTTTCTCCATGAGCGCACTAGATTTATTGCTCCAGTAAATTTCTGCGAAAGAGAAGAAGGCGCACTGGGCCCCCAGGGAACTTCGGCAGGAGATCACCTGACCATGTTGTGGCCACATTTGCAACAAAAACACATTCCTCAGGAGTCATTTGTTATTCCAATTCTAATCCCAGGCCTGGAGGGGGAGGGAGGGAGGGGGCGGTGGCATGGTTAAGCTACAGGAAGCAGCAGAACACCAGCACCAGTTACAAGGCAGCAGGCAGCGTACATGCAAGGATATTTCCCTGGGAAACAAGGGACCAGAGGACCAGACTACACAGTCCTGTCCTGACTCTGAAAGCTATAGGGATGCATGAGCTCACTGAACAACAGAGCGTGGGTGGGTATATATCTTATTAATAAATGGCTAAAGTAAATTGGTGAATGTTGGATCTTTCCACCTCATCGACAAATCAATTACAATGTTAAAATGTTTTGACATCTTAGTGTTCAATGTTCTGCTCTAGTTGGGAACATTGATCTTGTCATAATATTTTTCATTGGAATATTGAAACCTATTTGATGCCTTTCCAATGCCCCAATGTTTTTTGTTTGGTACTTACATTTTAAAAAGTTGCTTTAAAAAATGCAATTTATCAAGCCATACAGATGTCATGAACAACATACAATAAACATCTTCAACTTCATATAAAGTCAAGGACCATAAATCTCCTTTTAGTGCTGGCTGTTGACTTCTTGTAGTGCTGTATACGGTATGTTAGCATGGTAATCAATCTCTTATTGCCACCCTCATATACAGTCCTAAAGGCGTCAGCATGCTCCAGTTCGGCTGGTGCCTAGCCGTACTCGCCTAGGCGACCCGTACAAGTGTGCTCGCATACTCCCTTAAAAGACCTTCGCTTGAAAAACAAGAAAAAAGCGGCATTAGTACAATTTGTACATTTTGAGATGCCGTAGCCAGTATACGCTTCCTCAAAATAGTCAAAATGAATCTAAGATAACTCAAGAAATCTGTGGTTAATTTTGACAGTTTTAGTCGCTCAATTTTACATCTAACAAAACATTTTGGTGCAGTATTTCTCAATTAAAAGATTAGCATTTAAACGAGCCATCTCTCATTGAATGACAACAAAGACTTTATTGAAGAATCCCTACTGTTGACTAAGGGGCGTAGACTTTGGCTATCGACTTCGGCTTGCCTCGAGAAAAAATGTTGTGTGCCCAAACAGCCCTATTGAAGTCCAAAACGAAAAAACAATTCACAAAATGCCATCATAATACACTGCTCAAAAAAATAAAGGGAACACTTAAACAACACAATGTAATTCCAAGTCAATCACACTTCTGTGAAATCAAACTGTCCACTTAGGAAGCAACACTGATTGACAATAAATTTCACATGCTGTTGTGCAAATGGAATAGACAAAAGGTGGAAATTATAGGCAATTAGCAAGACACCCCCAAAAAAGGAGTGATTCTGCAGGTGGTGACCACAGACCACTTCTCAGTTCCTATGCTTCCTGGCTGATGTTTTGGTCACTTTTGAATGCTGGCGGTGCTCTCACTCTAGTGGTAGCATGAGACGGAGTCTACAACCCACACAAGTAGCTCAGGTAGTGCAGTTCATCCAGGATGGCACATCAATGCGAGCTGTGGCAAAAAGGTTTGCTGTGTCTGTTAGCGTAGTGTCCAGAGCATGGAGGCACACTCAGGAGACAGGCCAGTACATCAGGAGACGTGGAGGAGGCCGTAGGAGGGCAACAACCCAGCAGCAGGACCTCTACCTCCGCCTTTGTGCAAGGAGGTGCACTGCCAGAGCCCTGCAAAATGACCTCCAGCAGGCCACAAATGTGCATGTGTCTGCTCAAACGGTCAGAAACAGACTCCATGAGGGTGGTATGAGGGCCCGACGTCCACAGGTGGGGGTTGTGCTTACAGCCCAGCACCGTGCAGGACGTTTGGCATTTGCCAGAGAACACCAAGATTAGCAAATTCGCCACTGGCGCCCTGTGCTCTTCACAGATGAAAGCAGGTTCACACTGAGCACATGAGCACATGTGACAGACGTGACAGAGTCTGGAGACGCCGTGGAGAACGTTCTGCTGCCTGCAACATCCTCCAGCATGACCGGTTTGGCGGTGGGTCAGTCATGGTGTGGGGCGGCATTTCTTTGTGGGGCCGCACAGCCCTCCATGTGCTCGCCAGAGGTAGCCTGACTGCCATTAGGTACCGAGATGAGATCCTCAGACCCCTTGTGAGACCATATGCTGACACATGCACATTTGTGGCCTGCTGGAGGTCATTTTGCAGGGCTCTGGCAGTGCACCTCCTTGCACAAAGGCGGAGGTAGCGGTCCTGCTGCTGGGTTGTTGCCCTCCTATAGCCTCCTCTACGTCTCCTGATGTACTGGCCTGTCTCCTGGTAGCGCCTCCATGCTCTGGACACTACGCTAACAGACACAGCAAACCTTTTTGCCACAGCTCGCATTGATGTGCCATCCTGGATGAACTGCACTACCTGAGCCACTTGTGTGGGTTGTAGACTCCGTCTCATGCTACCACTAGAGTGAGAGCACCGCCAGCATTCAAAAGTGACCAAAACATCAGCCAGGAAGCATAGGAACTGAGAAGTGGTCTGTGGTCACCACCTGCAGAATCACTCCTTTTTTGGGGGTGTCTTGCTAATTGCCTATAATTTCCACCTTTTGCCTATTCCATTTGCACAACAGCATGTGAAAGTTATTGTCAATCAGTGTTGCTTCCTAAGTGGACAGTTTGATTTCATAGAAGTGTGATTGACTTGGAGTTACATTGTGTTGTTTAAGTGTTCCCTTTATTTTTTTGAGCAGTGTATATACACAAACTCTCCCAACTGTTTCGGCTGGGAAGCATGTGGACGAGTTAAGGCCTCCTCCCCCTATACAACTAGAAGGCATTGGCTCTCCCTACCCTCATCACATCAGCTTGTGTGTTCTGACACGCTTTCCTTTAGAAAACCCATTCAAGACGAGTAGACACACGTTCTAACAGTCTAAAGAGGGCCATGTGTGAGAAAGCTGAACGGAAGTGTGATTGAGCACTAAGGCTAATTCCCCAGGACCTCCCGAGACAGGGTCAGAATAGTTTGGGCAATACATAAAAGGTACATTACATGCATGAATGCATTACCACCATTTGTCCTGGTACATCTAGATCTTGACGTCCTGAGGTCGCATTTACAAGAGCTGCCAAGTCCAAAGAAATAAGTGAAGTTCACTGAAAGGCAATGGGTGAACTTGTGTGAAAATGTTTCAACGAGCGTCAAATAGATTAGGAAAACAACTGATTTTGACATTCCTAATTATGATAATAGAATGGGAAGCATCTTATTTTTGGTAAGCTATTAAAACTGGTATTCAATTAGCAAATAACTATTTGGGTAAATAATTTGCAGTTATTATGCTGTAAAATATATAAACTGGAGACAAGTCAAGAAGAAAAACATCCCCTACCACTACTTCTTACCAACTCAAGATGATTAAATTGGCCAGTGAGTGAGGCCAGTCTTTATATAAGATCCAGATGATAGAACATTGACTCAACTCCATCATTATACATGCATTGAGTAACTCTTCACAAGTTATTATCTCAACTCTTTGAAAAGAGGCAGTGAATGAATTAAGTAAAGCACTGGCTGGCAGAATGGAGAGACCAACTGTCGAGCTAGGGGGAACTAACTGCTGGATTTAGATTGCTGTAGACATGCCAACAAGATTATAAAATGTGCTTGCTGCTTTCCCTGGGCCCAGAGGCATAGTGAGGAGAAACAAATACTTCCAGATCATTGGAAATGAGACAAATGTAGCCTAAAGCATCAGGAAGTAATTTGTACCTGCTATTTTGGTTTTTCACACTTGGATGGCAAAAATCATCTGGCAGATGGGATAAACTAATGACACTTCATTACATGAACCGGCAAACCGAAAACCTGCTGTCTATTATTCAATATGGAAATAAACGGGAATCACAGTATTGAAGAGAGACAGAGAGGTTTCTGACAGAGATGAAAGCAACTCTGCTCCATATGACTCTTAAAAGGTACTTGTCATTCTGTCATTTCATTGTCTATGTACATGAGTTTCTAATCACTTGTTGACAGTGTAGCCCTTCCTGTGTTTTTCTACCTCCTAAATCGCTCCATTCTGTCTATGGCATCTTCTATCCCCTGAGATCCTCAGGGTTATCATGTTCATAACATTGCCGCAGCTCTGTGTAGTGTCTGTCCCTCTGCAAGCTATAAACACACATCCAGAGCAAAATTTCCCCCAAAAAGACCCCATCGTGGCTTTGTACTTTGAGATGTTCTTGGCCATATGCCAGTATTGCAGGTCTGACTGTCTGAGAGACTGATGGTTGTTAAAACAGCAGACTGCATGGGTGACTTCCCAATGACCATGGCTGTGGTCTGCCAGCTGGCTGGAACTGGACAGAGGGCCGGGCTGGGCCTGCAGACTGCTCCGTTAGTGCTCAGTCAGTCTGATTTCACAGTCTCTAATGAACACACTGTTAATCAAGGACAGCAAGCCTTTAGAATAGATGAGAGAAACACAATGTATCCTGGTAATGTTATTCATTTTTTCATTGTTGTGCATGCATTATCTTAGCTCTGACTCTTTACTTAAAACATGGTATGAGGGATTTAATTGATATTAGTGACCACTCAACTCATTCACATTCAATAGCATTTGCCTAACAACCAATGCTGTGTGCCATTTTCTCAATGAAAGGATATGGATGGATATTTAGCTGTGGGGTCAAACTGATTTTGGCAGTGTAGCCAACAGCCAAATTAGCTCTCCCTCAGGGTAGCTGAAGCTAATTTCTATTTTATGATGTGACACTTATAATTCCTGTGACTCTTATAATTCATGTCACCCAGGATATTATTTAGTTTGGGTCCTTTTCTGTTATGCTAATAATTTTGTTCCCAGAGCTCGACTGTCCTGTACTCCATGACATGTTGAAATAAAATAAAGAGATTAAATGCATAATGGTGCCTTGCCAATTGAAATACTGCCTAATCTTATCAAACTGTTGGGGAACAAAACATTGAATACATTTCTGGGTAAACAATTTCAAAGCCTGTTTAATCTTTTACTGCATAGTAGTGAAATAGTTCCTGTCTATGTGCATTAGTTGTGACTAATTATGGGACCAATACACACATACATTCAGTTCGTAGATACACCATGGCAAAAGATGTACACATGCAAATCATCTCATTCAAGTACAACATTTGCACAGGCACTTTATTGTTCTCAAGCTTGAATTTTGTATACATTACATATGAATAAATACCGAGTGTAGGAGCACAGGTACAACCTATTCCTGTCACTTCTGAAGTTTTCCCAAGTAATTAACAATTAGGCAATGTTATATGCAAGTATTTTTTTCATATACTATACTAACATCCTTGCATGCAGGTGGTGAGAAAAACCAACATAAAAACACAAAGATATTATTTCCCTGAGTGTGAAGCCGGGCGGAACTTCCTTAATTTGACTTTTCAGATAGCACAGGTTGCTTGCCAGTTCTTAGTTGCGATTTTAAACAAGTCAACATTTTTAAAAGGAGTCCATGAAGGTGAGATTATTATTTTTTTTTCATCACTTCATTAGGCTGATAATGATAGTCTGGAATTCTATGTGGGCAGGCTGTACTGGTTTGGAGCTGTCTAGTGCTCAATTCTCCGAGCTGTATTCCATTATCTCCTCATTCTCCTCCTAGGTAATCGTACTAGACCACACAGAGCTATTACGGTTTGATCCAATCTCATCCAGGAAGCACTACAATTGGGATGTAGATTATGTCCCAGTTTGCAACCTGTCTGATGGAGCTTCCTCATTAGTGTAGCAGTGTGGGAGTAACAGCAGTAGTTAGGAGGACTGGAGGAGACAGAGACCAGCTCAGAGGGGAGAGCTCTCAACAGTGGGAAGAGACTCAATGGGCTCCCAGCTACATGGCACAGAACCACAGGAGGGCTGGGGTGCACTGGTAGTGCGAGGCTGATAAAACATTTTTGTGACATATTCCTTTTCTCTGAAATGACAGCAAGAACTAAAGTTAAGATTATGAGACATGGGCCAACATTATGTAGTGTGAGTGTGAAAACGTTACAAGGTAATAGTAAGAAATTGTGTTTGTACACAGGAGTTTTCTTATTTCTAGAGATATTTTACATTATCATTAGCTGTAATAGCCAATTTGACAAAAGGCATGTTAGTTTAGGCTAGATTCAATAACCCAGTTAACCTATTGTAATTAATTTGGGGGAAAGCTACAAATGCTTCAGGCACACCTGGTATCTCCTCATCTTTAGCTAACGCTCTCTGCAACTCATCAAGGCCTTAAAGCCTAACAAGTACACACATTTGCTTCCTTTGACTCCGACTGAAAACCCTCCGCGAACTACAGACTTCACAATTACTTTCACACAATTACCCTTACATAACGTTCTACCTGAGTACTGGACGACCAATCAACTGTCTCTCAGCTAAGTGACAACTGAACACCATGTCTCAAAGGACAGCATGTCTGGACCGACACCACAATTCTCAGGACAGACAGGGAATGCAGAATGCACATGCTGGTGATGTAACCATCATTGCACAACATCTTATCAACCAACAAGGTCTTTAACCCCTCACCACCCACCTCAGCACCCACCTCAGCGGGGGAACAAAGAGAAGACAAAGAAAGTGGACAAAACTATTTTTTATTGGAACACCTGCTACGAGCCGTTCTTCCTTGTTTGAAGAACCATTTCCATGATAATTGCCAGCAGGTACAAACAGTGCAATAATTAGTGTCAGGCCACTGCTATGTAATTACATGGCTTCTCAGAACCATGAGAGAGAGGAGAGTGGAGTATTTCAGAGAGGGGAGCCGAGCCCCCCCCCCCCACCCACCCACCCTAGTGTCCCCCTTGTCTCCCTCCAACCTCCAATCAGACAGAAGACTCCTGATTGCTGCACTGTAGTGGCAGCACTCCTGCCTAGTTATTCTCTCTGAGCTTTTGGTTAGGAAGATGAAACAGCCTCTCAGTCTCCATTATCAGACGTACTATACTGAATATTCACTGGGCACAATTTCTTACTATTACCTTGTTACTATTACCTTGTTAGGAATCTATGGCATTAGGAAATGTTGTGCAATGGACCTATCAAAACATATGTGAGTGAATTCAGGAAGGTCAGCTTATGTCACATTTCTTTGGGCTTTCTTTCTTATTAATTACAGACTCCGAATGGTACAGTATATTGATTACTGCAGTTAGGGGAAACATGGGGAAGTTATGCTTGTTTGAAATTTGGAGAAAATGCCATTGAATGATTTTCACAAATTTAATCTGCTCTTTAAAGTATCCCAGAATGTTTCATTCGGTTATGGGAAGAGTCTGGTGTGAACATTGTTATTAATATAGATTGTAAACAGTAGGGGGGCGAGTATCAAACCTTGGGACACCCCTTTATGTAACTCAATGAACTGAGATTTGACCCCATCTACCTTGATGGCCTGAGTTTTGTAATTGAGATCATTATGAAACCATTGGGAAACATCAGTACCCAACCATTTCGAGGACAGCTTATTCAACAGAGTAACGTGGTCTACAGTATCTAAAGCTTGTGACAAGTCTACAAACATGGCAGCACAATTCTTTCTATCATCTAAGACATTTGCTATATCATTTACAACAAGCATCGTAGGCCTAGTGATGCTATGTTTAGGTCTGAATCCGGACTGATTAACACTAAAAATACCATTTACAGAGAGAAAATCACGTAGCTGTTTGTTGACAAACGATTCTGGTATTTTCACAAGAAAAGGGAGCCTGGAAACGGGTTGATAATTAACAAGAGAACTACTATCCCCGCCCTTATAGAGTGGTAGCACAAAAGCTGCTTTCCCCAGTTTTTGAACATTTCCTGATACTAAAGTTAAATAAATCATGTGTTACTGAGCCAACAATGAGGAGCACTGCATAGATAAGCAAGGACGGTTCAAAATTGCCAGCCCCTAATTACTTCTTCGTGTTAACAGCTAATAAGGTAGTAAGATCTTCTGTTTCTGTGAGTAGCCAAAAGGAAAAACCCTACCATTTCCCAAGTCACGTGAGGTTGACTGATCATCCATCAAGGCAACTGGAGGCTGTATGTGGGAAGAACAGACAACGGACTGGCCAAGACCAGTATGACCACCATTTCTATCAAATTAGAAACCAGCTGAGATAAAATGCTGATTAAAGCATCACACATCCTAACTTTTTCAGTAATGATACAGGAGTCTAAAACGACTTGCTTAGGCAAGGAAGTAGAGGAATTATCCAGCTTCAGTGAATTAATGATTTTCCAGAATTTAGAGGGATCACTAACAGTCTGTCATAGTACTAGGAAGTAGTTTGATTTGGCATGTTTAACTGAGGCACTAAACCTATTTCTCAATTGCCTAAATATCTGCCAATCAGCTAACGAGCCAGTTTGTCTAGCCTTGGCTCAGATCTGAGAGTACAGGAGAGTGCCATGGATTACTTAATTTTTTGACTCTGAGTCGCTTGAAAGGGGCATATTTATCAGCCAGAGAGGTAAAAATGGATGAGAAAAATGAAAGTGTCTGGTATGCAGTTAGTAAAAAAAAGCTCTGAATAATATAGATAGTAAGGAACGAAGGGGTGAGATAAAAAAAATATATATTCACAATTGTACGAGGGTCAGAGTTTTTCCATTTGGTATCTGTATTGCAAGAAATAGGGCAGTGGGCGCTGATAACATTTGCAAAAACACAACTAGCCAAATACTTATGGGGACAGTTAGTCAGGATAAGGTCAATAAAGGAGGAGCTTGACAGATATTTTACATTAATCTGAGTGGGTATCATTATCAGCTGAGTCAAGATGAACTTAGGACTGATATTCTTAAACTGATCTGAGGCATGTGTAGCCCAATCAAGATTTAGATCTCCTAACACAACCAGTTCAGATACCAACAGCCTCCACCGAAGCGGCTGGAGGGTGGTAGACCACAGCAATAAATATATGCATGTTTTGATTTATGGACACTTTTATAACCAACAGCTCACATATTTTTGGGGACAGAGATGCTAAGAGAGCATGATGTAAGAGAAGATCTTACATAAGTAGCCACCCCTCCCCGTTTTTTTTTCTTTCTATCACATCTGAAAATGTTGTAGTCCGCACTGGCAATGTCCTTATCCATAATCAGATTATTCAGTCAGGTCTCTGAGATAACCAGAACGTCCGGGCTAGTGTCATGCACTCAGATGTCCAGAAAGTCCAGATTAGACAACATTTATATGTAAAATTCCAAGCCCTCTGTGAGATTTGAAAACAGCAGGAGTATCCATGGTGACACAAGAGTCAATAGAACTGGTTGAGTTAGCCACAATAAGCTTCCTGATTGGATTCAAAGTCGCAGAGCTGATAGTAGAATTTTACAAGGTATCCAAGACTTTGAGTGCTGATCTAGGTCTCTTGCTTACCAGATCAGGAAAAATAAGACAGGGGGGACCATATGAAGAATTTCAAAGTAGGAATCATATTAGGTAAGTTTTTTTAACAGTGCATTTTCCACAATGTTTCATTTTTTACAGTTAGTTTAAATATCGCAATTCTGACTGGATGTATAAATCTGGACAAAACAAAGACATCCTCTCTTTTAGTAGAGTATAGCTGAGCCTCCATTTCAATTATTTAAAAAAAAAAGAAACATGGTTGAAGAGTATGTGGGATTGAACCTGCAATCTTTGACTCTACAGCTAGATCATCAGCTGGAGCCTTGTGGTCTTTTTCTTCTTCATTCAAATATGGTCAATCAGGCTACAGAACACAATTTCTGAGTTATTATAACGTTCCCTTCCTCTTCATATGCTGTGTATTATTTAACTTCCATCGCCTTTTGTCTTTCCACAATCATCAAGCTGTAATGATAGACATTTTAGAAAATTCAACATCTACTGTCTGCACAGCTTCCTAGGCAACCACCGCAGCAGGAATGCTGTGATAGAAAATCAGCTTTCCCAGGGTAAATTAGTGGGATAGGCTGTGAAACCTGTGAAGACAGACCGAACATACTGTAAGTTATAGTTATTTATTGCAAATGTGCATCAATTGAACATTTCAGGCACACAATAATCAATTGAAAGGTTTCACTTAAAAGTGCACAACCAAATATTGCATATTTCAAACGGAGTGCCTCTAACCCCAGAAAACACATTGTAGAATGAGTAGACCACTACATCAACCAACTGAGAGCATCATCACTCAGAAAGGAAATAAAAGGAAATAAAATTCACGATCCATTGAACAAACATTTCCCTTTCCAAAAACTTTACAGGCTAAGTAGACGGGGGCGGCAGGTAGCCTAGTGGTTAGAGCGTTGGACTTGTAACTGAAAGGTTGCAAGATTGAATCCCTGAGCTGACAAGGTAAGATAAAATATGTTGTTCTACCCCTGAACAAGTTACCCCACTGTTCCTAGGCCGTCATTGAAAATAAGAATTTGTTCTTAACTGACTTGCCTAGTTAAATTTAAAAAATATAAAAACATGCTCGAATCTCCTCTTCAACATGTCATCCTTGATCCAGCGCTGTATGTGGGGAAGCTGTTTGAGTTGTCCATCCCAGGACCCATGTCTGCCCAGTGTGAGAGGCCTGACAAGGTGGAGGCCATAGCTGGATTTTGGGGGTGATTGAAGCGGGGTATATGGGTCCCCCTCCTTTTCCACTCCCCTCCCCATCAATCTCTGTAGTTGGTTGTATTTCCTAAAGCCTATGTAATTACATTTTATGTGATATGACATCACATTTTGTTACTTTGTATTGTTTTTCAAGCATTCGGACAGGAGATGAGTGTTACAAAATGTACGAATCAATGGGTCCTGCACACTGTTGGGACGGAGTGTTCATGTTGATCAATATTTTGGCTATGCAGAGTCACCAGAAAATTGTCCAGTACACTTATTGTATGCTGTTTTCATGTACTGTGCATTCCCTTATGCCTATGCTTCTAAGGTGAGTTGGGCTTTAATAATTCTTGTAAAGAAATGTATCAGTGAATTGTATTCTGTAATTAGTTACAAAACAATAGAAATGTAATTGTGTCTTGCTGCTGTTTGCCTGATATCCAACAGTCCATGATCAGCTCTGTTGACCATTATAGCATTTTGCATAGAAAATTAGTTGAGGCATACTGTTTAGGCTCGGAAGAACGTGGCTCATTGTGTACCTTGTCACCTGAAAACGGCCACAAGGCCGAATATAATGAATATAAGCACCCTGCACACTCATACTGTTCTTCAGGCTTCCTGATAAATAGAGATTAGAAAAAAGGTACAATTCCTTAAATTCTGAGCATTTTAATAGCATAAAAATACTGTGGGTGATGTTTTGGCAATTCAAACACTGTTTTTATTTGAGAAATAGGATGACTTGTGCGGGACCTTTAATAACTCAGAAATTGGGTTCCGATTGATCGTATTTGACTGAAAACCCACAACGCCACAGTTATCCCCTGGCACAGAGGGTTAACAATCTTGCTGTATATCTGACGATTGCAGGTTCAAAATATTCTTTAACCATTCTTCTTTTCAGATATTTTTTTTAACTTGAGGCTCAGATTTACTCGACTAAAAGAGAGGATGTCTTTATTTCGTACAAATGTATAAATCCAATCAGAAATGCAGAATTTAGACTAACTGTAAAAAATAAAACATTATGTAAAAAACTACTGTTCAACACATCCATATCATTCGTAGTTTGAGACACTTGGTGTGGTCCCCCTTGCTTAATTTTCATGATCTGAAAAGCAAAAGTGATTGTAGATCAGCCCTCATAGTCTTGGATACCTTGCAAACATGGGCCCAGAAGTAAGCAGCATATAAAGAGGATGGGTGAAGTATTTCCCTGGGTTACTTATCTCCAAAGAAGGCTAAATGTCTAAAAGGCTGGAATTCCTGATTGACCAGCATATACTGAAAAAAATAAGCTGTAAGAGAGCTTTTCGAGTTGGCAACCCAGCAACAAAGCACACTTGTTGGGTCAACACGAGATGCAGTTCAGCCTTAAGAGGAAGCAGACCTTCCAGTATGTTGTTGAAAATTCTCTTTGGTGTGCTGGGTATTTGGTGGTATCGATGAAGACTGATGGAAAAAACATGCTGCCAATCTGATTACTTTGAAGGAGTCCCACCATCCAGCATCCAGGCCACACCTCTACCCGCATCAGTCCTAAGCTCCTGTACGGACTCCGTGGCCTTGACACCTGTGCCCGGCTGGGCCTCTGTTCATCATCGCCACACCTGTGCCCAGGTGGGCCTCTGTTCATGATCTCCACACCTGTGCCCAGGTGGGTCTCTGTTCATCATCTCCACAACTGTGCCCGGGTGTGTCTCTGTCTTTGACCTCCACACCTGTGCCCGGGTGGGCCTCTGTTCATCATCTCCACACCTGTGCCCGGGTGTGTCTCTGTCTTTGACCTCCACACCTGTGCCCAGGTGGGCCTCTGTTCATCATCTCCACACCTGTGCACGGGTGTGTCTCTGTCTTTGACCTTCACACCTGTGCCCGGCTAGGCCTCTGTTCATGATCTCCACACCTGTGCCCGGGTGGGCCTCTGTTCATCATCGCCACATCTGTGCCCGGCTAGGCCTCTGTCTTTGATCTCCACACCTGTGCCCGGGTGGGCCTCTGTTCATCATCGCCACACCGGTGCCCGGGTGGGGCTCTGTTCATCATCGCCACACCGGTGCCCGGGTGGGCCTCTGTTCATCATCGCCACATCTGTGCCCGGGTGGGCCTCTGTTCATCATCGCCACATCTGTGCCCGGGTGGGCCTCTGTTCATCATCGCCACACCGGTGCCCGGGTGGGCCTCCTTTCATCATCTCCACACCTGTGCCCGGCTAGGTCTCTGTCTTTGATCTCCACACCTGTGCTCGGCTGTTCCTCAGTCAGCCCCATCCTCTGCTCCTTACGGGCTGGGCATTCTGATGGAGCCAGCGATCAGTTACTCTCCATTTTCAGTTAATTATATATAATTGTAATTATTTGTGTTCAATTGTTTGTCCCTTTGTGGTGTTTATTTAACTGTATATACAGCATCATTTTTCATTGATGTATTACTGAACAGTATTCTACCCTTTCTTTTAAATCACTCTGAGCACAAAAGCCCTTAGCTGAATTCTCTAATTACATTTTGATCAAGTGTCAGTCTTTGAATGCTCCATTGTATAAACTATGTCATGTTCCTGTCTGTGTGCCTTGTGCACTGATTTCAAACAATTAGAGTATATTTTTCATTCTCACGTATCCTCCAATTCTGTGTCTTCAATTACTTCCTTGACCTACAATCAAAACAATTTTGCCAACATTACATTTTTGATGTGAACTTGATATTAAATGTATAAATTAAGCCATTTCTCTTATTTGAGATAAACAAGATTTAACTCCTGTGGTGTTTAGGCTTTACACATTTAGGTTCCCCTTCTATAAGATTGTCAATATATAAAGTGCAAAAAAAAATGTTGTTGTGTTTGTGTAATTAAATGCTGTTCAAATGTCCTGTAAAGGAAATTAACATGTGGTGTGTTTCTATATCACCTACAATACAGTCATCAAATGCAAATTGCCATTAAATCTGGAGAGAAACATAATGGGGATGCATTCTAATCTGCTTTACGGAACTAAACAATTCAATGTTGTGGTTAAGTTAAATATAACATGTCCTTGACATTTTCTGTGGACCTCCAAGAAAATGGCAAGTGTATATTGCGTGAACATCAATTAAATATTTTGTTAAACCTGAAACAAATACGCTATGAATTTCATAGCTGACATATTTTATTCTTACAACATGAAGGGAATTTGCCTTTCCTTTCCTAACAAATCTTTTGGGAACTTTCACAGAACCAATTTTGGCTTGGTGGGGACTTACCTGGACCACCTATTGATATGTGCCTCTTGTTAACCTTTCTTGCTCTTGCTTTTTCTTGCTCCTTGCTCGCACACTCTTTTTCATTTTCAGTAAATCAGGTGTTAAATGAGGTGAAAAGGAGACTGGAGTGCCACTTTAAAGCTAATTTCCTGAAATTCTACAGATTTTGCCATGTCGTATGGCCCAAAACGATAATAAATGTAATTGTTAATAGAATAGTAATAAATGTTTATTCATCTCCATGGGGGCATGCTCCACAGTTTAGGAACTACTGCTTTAACTACGACAAAACCCCTCCTTCCATGGCTATTGTTTTCAGGAAGGCTTTTAACTACAGGAGATCTGATGTTAATGTCAGTCTAAGAAGACAAAGGGTGTAAAGTGATTTGGGGTGTAAAGTGAGAGTTACACATCCCCTTGGCCTGATGAATCCTATCCCTATAGTGTGTGGCGAGGATTAAGCATTTTTCATGGTGAGACATTTTCCTTGTTCATTTTGAAAGAGGTTTAGCCTTCAGGATCATAGAATAATATTGAAGAATAATAGTGTTCTATTACAAAACATCTCATCATCATTCTCCTGTAACATTGATAATCTACACCTACTGCAATGTTCTATATCACCCACAACATTGTCCCACTTAACTGCTGCCCCTACAGATGTAAATGCTTAATTTGAGGTAGTTTGCTACAGCATGAAAATAATTCTGCAGCAACAGGAAATGTGAATAATTCTGTGGATTATGTTTAATGGACATTTTTAATAATGGTCATCTTTGTAGGGGTTGATACATTTTCGATAAGAGAAAATGTGGAAATTGCAAACCTCAAATGCACTACAAGTTTTACATAAAGTTCTCCTGCAACAGGGTGATAAAAGTAAGATCCTACATCTGTATCTGTAGAATGGATCTGAACAATATGACATCCAGATCTGGCAAGGGATCAGTAAAGTATTGACAGTTGCTAACTAATGTTGTTTATTTGCATTTTCTTAACTTAACACGTTTATATTGTGTTGATTGTTTAATTGATACAGTTGAAGTCGGAAGTTTACATACACCTTAAACAAATACATTTAAAATCAGTTTTTCACAATTCCTGACATTTAATCCTAGTAAAAATTCCCTGTCTTAGGTCAGTTAGGATCACCACTTTATTTTAAGAATGTGAAATGTCAGAATAATAGTAGAGAGCATGATTTATTTCAGCTTATATTTCTTTCATCGCATTCCCAGTGGGTCAGAAGTTTACATACACTCAATTAGTATTTGGTAGCATTGCCTTTAAATTGTTTAACTTGGGTCAAACGTGTTGGGTAGCCTTACACAAGCTTCCCACAATAAGTTGAGTGAATTGTGGCCCATTCCTCCTGACAGCGCTGGTGTAACTGAGTCAGGTTTGTAGGCCTCCGTGCTCGCACACGCTTTTTCAGTTCTCCCCACAAATTTTCTACAGGATTGAGGTCAGGGCTTTGTGATGGCCACTCCAATACCTTGACTTTGTTGTCCTAAGCCATTTTGCCACAACTTTGGAAGTATGCTTGGGGTCATTGTCCATTTGGAAGACCCATTTGCGACCAAGTTTAACTTACTGACTGATGTCTTGAGATGTTGCTTCAATATATCCACATAATTTTCCTTATTCATGATGCCATCTATTTTGTGAAGTGCACCAGTCCCTCCTGCAGCAAAGCACCCCCACAACATGATGCTGCCACCCCAGTGCTTCACGGTTGGGATGATGTTCTTCGGCTTGCAAGCCTCCCCCTTTTTCGTCCAAACATAACGATGGTCATTATGGCCAAACAGTTCTATTACTGTTTCATCAGACCAGAGGACTTTTCTCCAAAAAGTACGATCTTTGTCCCCATGTGCAGTTGCAAACCGTAGTCTGGCTTTTTTATGGCGGTTTTGGAGCAGTGGCTTCTTCCTTGCTGAGCAGCCTTTCAGGTTATGTCGATATAGGACTCGTTTTACTGTGGATACAGATACTTTTGTACCTGTTTCCTCCAGCTTTTTCACAAGGTCCTTTGCTGTTGTTCTGGGATTGATTTGCACTTTTCACACCAAATTACATAAATCTCTAGGAGACAAAACCCGTCTCCTTCCTGAGCGGTATGATGGCTGCATGGTCGCATGGTGTTTATACTTGCATACTCTTGCTTGTACAGATGAACGTGGTACCGTCTGGCATTTGGAAATTGCTCCCAAGGATGAACCAGACTTGTGGAGGTCTACCATTTTTTTACTAAGGTCTTGGCTGATTTCTTTTGATTTCCCCATGATGTCATGCAAAGAGGCACTTTTAAGGTAGGCCTTGAGTTTTAAGGCAGGCCTTGAAATACATCCACAGGTACACCTCCAATTCCCTCAAATGATGTCAATTAGCCTATCAGAAGCTTCTAAAGCCTTGACATAATTTTCTGGAATTTTCCAAGCTGTTTAAAGGCACAGTCAATGTAGTGTATGTAAACTTCTGACCCACTGAAATTGTGATACAGGGAATTATAAGTGAAGTAATCTGTCTGTAAACAATTGTTGGAAAAATGACTTGTGTCATGCACAAAGTAGATGTCCTAACCGACTTGCCAAAACTATAGTTTGTTGACAAGACATTTGTGGAGTGGTTGAAAACGAGATTTAATGACTCCAACCTAAGTGTATGTAAACTTCCAACTTCAACTGTACACATATTTAGCAGATGTTATTGTGGGTGTAGCAAAATGCTTGTGTTCCTAGCACCAACAGTGCAGTAGTATCTAACAGTTCACAACAATACACACAAATCTAAAAGTAAAAGAATGGAATTAAGAAATATATAAATATTAGGACGAGCAATGTCGGAATGGCATTGACTAAAATACAGTAGAATAGAATTGAGTATACACATATGAGATGAGTAAAGCAGTATGTAAATATTATTCAAGTGGCTAGTGTTCCGTTAGTGGCCAGTGATTCCATGTCTATGTACAGTCAGTGAAAAGCAAGTACACCCCCTAGAAAGTTGTCTTTTTTTATACATATTTGGACAGATAGATATGTAATCTTCACTTCAGCACTATTGACAGATAAATGTAACCTAATTCAACAAATGACACTGAAAGATTATACTTTGTAATAATTTATTCATAAAAGATCTACAGAAATGCATTTCCATAGTGTTGAAAAGTACACCCCTAGGTTCAATAACTGGTGTTGCCCCCTTTGGTTGAAATAACTTAATGATACTGTCTCTTGTAACTGTCTATCAGTCTCTTTCATTGACTGGGAGGAATTTTTGCCCATTCTTCTTTACAGTACTACTTCAACTTTCTTATGTTCCAGGGCTTTCTTGTATTCACTGCCTGCTTTAAGTCCCCCCATAGCATTGACAGGATTGAGATCTTGGCTTTGACTCAGCCATTCCATAACCCTCCATTTCTTCTTTTTGAGCCATTCTGTTGTAGCTTTGCTTTTATGTTTTGGATCATTGTACTGTTGCAAGATCCATGTTTGGTTCAGCTTCAACTTATTGACAGATGGCCTCACAACCAACAAAATAATTATCTGGTACAATACAGAATTCATGGTTGACTCAATGATGGCAAGTTGGCCAGGCCCTGAAGCAGCAAAGCAGTCCCAAACCATAATGCCACCGCCTCCATGCTTTACAGTTGGTATGAGGTTCTTCTGTTCAAAGGCAGTGTTTCGTTTTCACCAAACAAGGCATCTGGCATTGCGGCCAAATAACTCCACCTTTGACTCATCTGTCCAGAGCACATCGTTCTAGTAGTTTGGTCTTTACCCAGGTGTTGTCTGGCAAACGTCAGTCATGTCTTGATATTCTTTTTTGAGAGCAGAGGCTTCTTCCTTCCTGACCTCCAATGTTGGCCACGTTTGTGCAGTCTCTTTCTGACAGTTGACTCATGCACTTCGATATTGATTGTGCTACGAGAGGCCTGTAGATCCCTTGATGTTACCCTGGGGTTCTTAGAGACTTCTATGAGCATCTGCAGGGTCAGCTCGGGCTGAATTTGGTGGGACGACCTGTCCTAGGTACATTGCCAGTGGTCTGGAATTTTCGTCATTTGTAGATGATCCGTCGGACAGTGGAATGATATACTTTGAATTGCTTGGAAATGGGTCTTTTGATCTTGGCATGATGTGTTACCAAACACCCATTTGGTTAAGACCAAACCAGACCAAATGTCAAATCTTTATGGTAGGCTGGACCCTCCCAAGTTACTCTCTAATGATTTTCTAATCATTTGCACCTGTTTTGGTGCACCTGATCCTAATTTTAGCCATTTTAGGTGATGGTAAAGGTAAGGGTGTACTAACTTTTATCTGCATAATGAAATTGCATTTTTGTTTATTTTAATTGCATAACATTTTTGAAGTTACATTTTTTGTGTGTGATTTGTTAAATTAGGTTACTTTAATCAATGAATGTGGTTAAAATGTTGCCACTTTCCAGGGGGTTTACAGTTGAAGTTGGAAGTTTACATACACTTAGGTTGGAGACATTAAAACACGTTTTTCAATTCCTCCACAAATGCCTTGTTATCCAAACCGATTTGCCAAACTATAGTTTGTTATCTACTTTGTGCATGACACAAGTAATTTTTTCCAACAATTGTTTACAGACAGATTATTTCACTTATAATTCACTGTATCACAATTTCAGTGGATCAGAAGTTAACATACACTAAGTTGAATGTGCCTTTAAACAGCTTGGGAAATTCCACAAAATTATGTCATGGCTTTAGAAGCTTCTGATGTATTTGTATTTCATGTATTTCAAGGCCTACCTTCAAACTCAGAGCCTCTTTGCTTGACATCATGGGAAAATCAAAAAAAATCAGCCAAGACGTCAGAAAAAAAATTGTATACCTACACAAGTCTGGTTCATCCTTGGGAGTTGCAAACCGTATTCTGGCTTTTTTTATGGCGGTTTTGGAGCAGTGGCTTCTTCCTTGCTGAGACGCGTTCTGTCTCCTCGAGATGAACGTAAATTGATGCGAAAAGTTTCTATATCCAGAGTAAAACGAGTCCTATATCGACATAACCTGAAAGGCCACTCAGCAAGGAAGAAGCCACTGCTCCAAAACCGCCATAAAAAAGACAGAATATGGTTTGCAACTGCACATGGGGACAAAGATCGTACTTTTTGGAGAAATGTCCTCTGTTCTGATGAAACAAAAATAGAACTGTTTGGCCATAATGACCATCGTTATGTTTGGAGGAAAAAGGGGGACGCTTGGAAGCCGAAGAACACCATCCCAACCGTGAAGCACGGGGTAGCAGCATCATGTTGTGGGGGTGCTTTGCTGCAGGAGGGACTGGTGCACCTCACCAAATAGATGACATCATGAGGTAGGAAAATTAGGTGGATATATTGAAGCAACATCTCAAGTCATCAGTCAGGAAGTTAAAGCTTAGTTGCAAATGGGTCATCCAAATGGACAATGACCCCAAGCATACTTCCAAAGTTGTGGCAAAATGGCTTAATGAGAACAAGGTCAAGGTATTGGAGTGGCCATCACAAAGCCCTGACCTCAATCCTATAGAAAATTTGTGGGCAGAACAGAAAATGGGTTCGCGAGCAAGGAGAACTACAAACCTGATTCAGTTACACCAGCTCTGTCAGGAGGAATGGGCCAAAATTCACCCAACTTATTGTGGGAAGCTTGTGGAAGGCTACCCAAAACATTTGACCCAAGTTAAACAATTTAAAGGCATTGCTACCAAATACTAATTGAGTGTATGTAAACTTCTGACCCAATGGGACTGATGAAAGAAATAAAAGCTGAAATAAATTATTCTCTCTACTATTATTCTGCCACTTCACATTCTTAAAATAAAGTGGTGATCCTAACTGACCTAAGACAGGGAATTTTTACTAGGATTAAATGTCAGGAATTGTGAAAAACTGAGTTTTAATGTATTTGGCTAAGGTGTATATAAACTTCTGACTTCAACTGTACTTACTTTTTCACATGACTGTGTATAGGGTATCCGCCTCTAAGGTGCAGGGATCAGTAACCAGGTGTTAGCCAGCTAGTGATGGCTATTTAACAGTCTGATGGCCTTGAGATAGAGGCTGTTTTTCAGTCTCTCGGTCCCAGCTTTGATGCACCTGTACTGACCTCGCCTTCTGGATGATAGCAGGGTGAACAGACCGTGGTTGATGACCTTCATGGTCTTTTTGGCCTTCCTGTGACATCGGGTGCTGTAGGTGTCCTGGAGGGTAGGCAGTGTGCCCCCTGCGTTGGGCAGACCGCACCACCCGTTGGAGAGCCCTGCGGTTGTGGGCAGTGCAGTTGCCATACCATGCGGTGATACAGCCTGACAGGATGCTCTCAAATGTGCATCTGTAAAAGGGTCTTAGGGGCCGAGCCGGATTTCTTCAACCTCCTGAGGTTGAAGAGACGCTCTTGCGCCTTCTTCACCACACTGTTTGTGTGGGTGGACCATTTCAGATTGTCAGTGATGTGTACGCCCAGGAACTTAAAGCTTTCCACCTTCTTCACTGCGGTCCCGTCGATGTGGATAGGGGCATGCTCCCTCTGCTGTTTCTTGAAGTCCACGATCAGCTCCTTCATTTTGTTGACATTGGGGGTGAGATTATTTTCCTGTCACCACTCCGCCAGGGCCCTCACCTCCTCCCTGTATGCTGTCTTGCCATTGTTGGTAATCAGTCCTACTACTGTTGTGTCATCTGCAAACTTGGGTGAAGAGGGAGTACAGGACGGGGCTGAGGGCGCACCCTTATGGGGCCCCTGTGTTGAGGATCATCGAAGTGGAGGTGTTGTTTCCTACCTTCACCACCTGGAGGCGGCCCGTCAAGAAGTCCAGGACCCAGTTGCACAGGTCGGGGTTGAGACCCTGGGCCCCAAGCTTAATGATGAGCTTGGAGGGTACTTTGGTGTTGAAGGCTGAGCTATAGTCAATGAACAACATTCTTACATAGGTATTCCTCTTGTCCAGAAGGGATAGGGCAGTGTGGGCGGTAAGCACATTGAAGTAGGTCTAGGGTGTCAGGTAAGGTAGAGGTGATATGACTAGGCGTCCCGCTAGCGAACATCCGGTGAAATTGCAGAGCGCGAAATTCAAATTACAGAAATATAAATATTTAACATTCATAAAAATACAAGTTTTATACATCAAAATAAAGCTTAACTTCTTGTTAATCCAGACGCTGTGTCAGATTTCAAAAAGGCCTTAAGGCGAAAGCACACCATGCGATTATCTGAGGACAGCGCCCCGCATACAAAAGCATGAAAAACATATTTCAACGAGGCAGGTGCGCCAAGAAAGTCAGAAATAGCAATATAATAAATGCCTTACCTTTGATGGTCTTCTTCTGTTGGCGCTCCAAAAGGTCCCAGATACATCACAAATGGTCCTTTTGTTCGATAATGTCCGTTTTTATATCCCCAATAACTCAGTTTAGCTGGCGCGCTTCAGTCAATAATCCACCGGTTTCCCTCCATTAAAATGCATACAAAATGAATCCCAAACGTTACTAACAAACTTCTCCAAACAAGTCAAACAACGTTTATAATCAAACCTCAGGTACTCTAATACGTAAATAAACAAAATCATTTAAGACGGAGAATCGTTATTGTCTTTACCGGAGAAAAACAACAAAGAACACGTTCTCATCCACGCGCATGAAAACACTACAGCCAAAATGGGAGCCACCTAGAAAAACTACAAATTCTAGCTCATTTTTACAAAAACAAGCCTGAAACTCGTTCTAAAGACTGTTGACATCTAGTGGAAGCCCTAGGAACTGCAATCCGGGAGGATTTCGCCTCATAATAAAAATGACAGCCATTGGAAACATTGTTAGGCTGAATTCTTTTTTGGGGGGGGGGGGGGGGGGTTTGTCCTCGGGGTTTTGCCTGCCATATCAGTTCTATTATATTCACAGACATTATTTTAACAGTTTTAGAAACTTTAGAGTGTTTTCTATCCAAACCTACCAATTATATGCATATCCTAGCTTCTGGGCCTGAGTAACCGGCAGTTTACTTTGGGCACACTTTTCATCCGGACGTCAAAATACTGCCCTCTAGCCCAAAGAGGTTTTTAACTAGCCTCAAAGCACTTCATGATGACAGAAAAATTCAACCATATTTTTTTGTTCCTTTATATTGACAATCCCCACATGTGGGGTTTGAACCAGCAATGCAATTTTATTCATAGGACATTTACACAAAATTGAATAATACTAACACAGCCATATTCTTTACACTTCATACGTTGACAATTTGCACATTATTTCATAGCACATTTGAACAGCATTTCATCATAATCACGTTTTTTACACTTCAAATGTCAACAATCTGCACATTATTTAATTTATAGGACATTTGAACAGCATTTAATCATACAAACACAACCATATTTTGTACACTTCATATGTTGACAATCATTTTAATATCTCAGAAATTGTGCTCTGTGTCCTGATTGAACATATTAGACTGAAAAATAAAAACAATACCACAGCTCTCCCCTGGTGGTGCAGAGGGTTAATGTTCTGGCTGCAGATCTAAAGATTGCAGGTTGAACGCACATATTCTGCAACAAAGGAAGCATGGAATTCCTGATTGACTATACTGCCATGGCTATAGACTGAAAAAAAAATAGGCTGAATGAGTGCTTTCCTTGTGGTGTAGGGGATCAAAGACCTGCCTTGGGAACCAAACATTGCTGGTTCAAACCCCACATGTGCAGATTGTCAATATAAAAGGACCAAAAATGATGGTTAATTTCTATTATTCATTGCTGTTTGAATGTCCTATGAATGAAGTTGTCTATATCAACTAGTAGTGGGCCCACATTAGAGACCTCAAATTAGAATTACTGTATTGCTTAAAGGAGCTACAAATTTGCATGCTGAGGAATGTTATGGTAATATTAGGTAAAACATTTTCTAAATGTTCTTGACATTTTCTGAAGACCTCAAAGACATTGTATAATGTATATTGCTTGAACATCAATGGAATATTATGTTAAACCTAAAACAAATATGTTATGAACATCATAAAAACGGACTAATTTGGAAATTGTGGAAGATTGTGCAACATTGTGGGAATGTTCTGTGCAACCTTCGTGAATATCACAACAATATTTTTGCAACATTAAGGGAATATCCTGTGCAACCTAACTTAAACATTGTATGAATGTCATCAGAACTGATCATATTTTTGGGAACCTATCTCTTGTAATGTATAAACACTGTTCCCACACTCCAATTAAATGTTTTGGGAACTTTTAAAGAACATAAAAAATGTGTTCTGGGATTGTTCTTTTAACATCAGGTGAATGTTTTTAGTACCCTAAAATGAACATTGTAGAATCATCCCGGACGACTAGATAGTTTTTGTGTTATGAGAACATTTGCCACAACCTAACGACTGTTCTGGGAACTTTTACAGAATCAATTTTGGTTTGCTGGGAAAACATTACTAGTACATTGTGTTATTATATTACCTGGAAACCTAATGAGAACTTTGGGGGAACGTTCTGTGGTTGTTACAGATGTTGTGAACAACATTTTAGGGAATTTTAGGAGAAAATTCCAAGGATATTTCATTAAAAAAAGTAAAAATACAGTAAAAAAGATTTTGTTATCAATTTGAATGTTTTTGGGATGTTATCCTCCTAATGTTAGATAAAATCTTAGCTAATGTTCTGGGAATGTTCCCAGTTTGCTGGGATGAAGGTAATGTGTAATGAACAATGGTCTCAGAGAAAATCAAGGCATAAGCTATGGCACTAAACTGCATTACTGAATCTGTTCAAGTTGTGTATTGATAATTGTCTGACCAGTTGCTCAAGAGCTGGACTCTGGTTGTTTCATTGGATAATGGAGATACACATCTCTTTGGTATCTCTCTCTAATACCATCATGAACATAATTCCTCTTATCTGTGGAAGATGACAAAAGAACATTGATGCAAAGAGTGGAGACTCAAACAATCCAAGGACAGTCTTACAATATCACATGATGTAACACAAACAGTGACTATAATAGGGTAGTTTTACTTTCCATGGAGCCAGCAGTACAGAAAATACTCACTTTGAAATCCACAAAAGATTTACAACGGCAGTATGTGCCACAGGGTTTCATTTGAACACTGTGAACACGACAACGCAACATCTTATCTAGTCCACATGCCTCCGATGTTTAGAAACTGTCTATTCGCAGTGGTCATTTATCATTCCATGAGGCATGCCATTAGAATAGAAAAGGTCTTGGCTTCCATATGCTGCCATTTTAGTTTGCAAATGTTGAACCGTTTTCAGATGTCTCCTTAGTAATCTGTCTACCTTGGTACCCCTGCTTTTTCAAAGCCCCTTGATCTGCAGTCGTTTTAAGCATCATGGCAGGATGCTGCTGCCCTTTGAATGTCAGAGGCAGTGTGACACCTGTACCCCTATCCTCTGAAAGACTCTATCCCCACATTTCACTTTATTATCTACTATGATACTGTACAACATCCATATGGAACCAGGAAAAACAAGAGACGTGGGGCTGGTTTCAGATTATTAAGACCTAGGACAAAATTGACTTTTGGTAAGACTATTGATCATTCGTTTTCACTGCAATGTCTTAATCCTGGGTTATGGTTAAACCCGTCTAAAATGTTACAGAACCTGATATTCCTGAACTCCACCGCATACATTTCCGGTCTCCTCACAACTGTGTTACTTTTTGCATAAAATATCAATAACACTTTAGATTCCCTCAGTTTCAGTATTCAGCATTTGTTTTACCTCCTGATGTTCTCAGAAAACATTTAGACAGTAGACACTCTCTTCGCACAGGGCAAATTAATTAAGATGAGAGACATCTCAAACATAGAGCCTAGCCATGATTGCCTCAGTCTCAGAGGGCTATCTTTCACATGAACCATCTCCATAAAACATTAACAACCTAGCAGTTAAATTCAAGATGTGTCCTGCATTATCCAGACGCACTAGCTCAGTCCTAATAAGACTATCTTTCTAGCAGTGAGTGAAGTGCAGAGCTACACTCAAGCAGCATGTTCTTGTCAAGAAATATTGTTCCAACTCATTGGGTATCTTTAGTGACCAATAAAACTGGAAGTCTGCATGGACTACAAACCCTGGAATGGAAATTCAGGATCATTTATTTTATTTCTGTGTGACCCTGCCTTTCATCCAATAGGTCTTCAACTTCACCTTTTTTTCTCAGATATTAATTGACTGGACATACAGAAAGTTACATCTAGACTTGGATTCCTCTATTGTAATCCCTCCTCCTTCACCCAAGCTGCCAAACTAACCCTGATTCAGATGACCATCCTACCCATGCACCGCCAGCATTCAAAAGTGACCAAAACATCAGCCAGGAAGCATAGGAACTGAGAAGTGGTCTGTGGTCACCACCTGCAGAATCACTCCTTTTTTGGGGGTGTCTTGCTAATTGCCTATAATTTCCACCTTTTGTCTATTCCATTTGCACAACAGCATGTGAAATTTATTGTCAATCAGTGTTGCTTCCTAAGTGGACAGTTTGATTTCACAGAAGTGTCATTGACTTGGAGTTACATTGTGTTGTTTAAGTGTTCCCTTAATTTTTTTGAGCAATGTATATATTTTTTAAATCCCAGGCCCCAATTTCCGCAGGAGGCCTTTTGGCTTTTGGTAGGCCGTCATTGTAAATAATAATTTGTTCTTAACTGTCTTGCCTAGTTAAATAAAGGTTAAATAAATTTTTTTTAAATAACCTTGGTTACAAGACTACAGTAGACCTTGGGTACAACCACTAAGAACATACATTTATAAATATACAGTGCCTTCAGACCCCTTGACGTTTTCCAAATTTAAACCCTTATTCTAAAATGGATTTAAATAAATACAAATCCTCAGCAATCTACACACAATACCCCATAATGACAAAACAGAAAGACCTAATTTACATAAGTCTTCAGACCCTTTGCTATGAGACTCGAAATTGAGTTCAGGTGCATCCTGTTTCCATTGATCATCCTTGAGATGTTTCTACAACTTGATTGGAGTCCACCTGTGGTAAATTCAATTTATTAGACATGATTTGGAAAGGCACACACACATATAAGGTCCCACAGTTGACAGTGCATGTCAACGCAAAAACCAAGCCATGAGGTCGAAGGAATTGTCCGTAGAGCTCCGAGACAGGATTGTGTAGATGCACAGATCTGGTGAAGGGTAGCAAAACATTTCTGCAGTGTTGAATGTCGCCAAGAACACAGTGGCCTCCATCATCCTTAAACGGAAGAAGTTTGAAACCACCAAGACTCTTCCTATAGCTGGCTGGCCAAACTGTCTGGCCGAGCAATCGGGGGAGAAGGACCGTGGTCAGGGATGTCATTCTGACAGAGCTATAGAGTTCCTCTGTGGAGATGAGAGAACCTTTATTTAACCAGGTAGGCTAGTTGAGAACAAATTCTCATTTACAACTGTGACCTGGCCAAGAGAAAGCAAAGCAGTTCGACACATACAACACAGAGTTACTTCGAGACAAGTCTCTGAATGTCCTTGAGTGGGCCGAGGATCTCAAATCAAACTTTATTTGTCACATGCGCCGAATACAACAAGTGTAGACTTTACCATGAAATGCTGCAAAGAAGAATGGGAGAAACTCCCCAAATACATGTGTGCCAAGCTTGTCATAACGTCATACCCAAGAAGACTCGAGGCTGTAATTGCTGCCAAAGGTGCTTCAACAAAGTATTAAGTAAAGGGCCTGAATACTTACAGTATGTAAATATGATATTTCCGGGGGGATTCTTCATAAATGAGCTAAAAATCCCCAAATCCTGGTTTTGCTTTTTCATTACGGAGTATTGCATGTAGATTGTAGAACAATGTAATCAATTTTAAAATAAGGCTGTAACCTACCAAAATGTGGAAATAGGCAAGGGGTCTGAATACTTCCCGAAGGCTCTGTATATCAGTGGTAGTCAGTACCGTTTAAGATGAGGACAATAAAAACAAGTCATGAGCATGGCCTTATTTCTATTACAGCATATTTAATGAATGTGTAATGAATACTCAGGGAGAAAAAGGTGTAGATTCACGAGCAGAACGCTGCAGAAGTTTATTAAGCCTTCGCAGAAGGCAGGAATCGTGGTCAGCAGGCAATGGTCAAACACAGGTAGGTAGTCAAAAACAAACAATACCTCACAACCATACAAACAGAAAAAAACTGAACTAAACAGGGAGCTGATGAGACCAGGTGAGAAATGAACGGAAATTAAAGACAGGGCTACGTTCCAGAACACAAAGAAACAGGGCTATGTTCAAGAACACAAAGAAACAAGGCTATGTTCAAGAACACAAAGAAACAAGGCTATGTTCAAGAACACAAAGAAAAAGAACACAAGGTTGACTCAGAAAAGAAAATCAGAACCTTACAAAATGTCATTCATATTCACCCAGTTCAATGTAACAGTGACAGGCTTAGGATACTACATGATACTCAAATGTTCCTTATACCCATCATGAGGTTGCTACAACCTAGCCTGTGAATGAAATTTTACAACGTATGTCCACACAGGTCGAGAGAAAAATGACACATTCAATGTCGCCTTGAACACTCTTGCCTGCATCTAGCTGATATACAATACCAGTCAAAGGTTTGGACACAGCTACTCATTCAAAGGTTGTTTTTTTAATACTATTTTCTACATTGTAGAATAATAGTGAAAATATCAAAACTATGAAATAACACATATTGAATCATGTAGTAACCAAAAACGTGTTGAACAAATCTAAATATATTTTATATTTGAGATTATTCAAAGTAGTCACCCTTTGCCTTGATGACTACATTGCACACTCTTGGCATTCTCTCAAACAGCTTTATGTGGTGGTCACCTGGAATCGATGCAAAAAACACGTGTGCCTTGTTAAAAGATAATTTGTGGAATTTATATCCTTCTTAATGTGTTTGAGCTTAATCAGCTGTGTTGTTACAAGGTAGGGGTGGTATACAGAAGATAGCCCTATTTGGTAAAAGTCCAAGTCCATACTATGGCAAAATCAGCTCAAATAAGCAAAGAGAAATGACAGTCCATCATTACTTTAAGACATGAAGGTTAGTCAATACAGAACATTTCAAGAACTTTGAACGTTTTTTCAAGTGTACTCGCAAAAAACCATCAAGCGCTATGATGAAACTGGCTCTCATGAGTACCGCCACAGGAAAGGAAGACCCAGAGTTACCTCTGCTGCAGAGGATTAGTTCATTAGAGTTAACTGCACCTCAGATTGCAGCCCACATAAATGCTTCACAGAGTTCAAGTAACAGACATATCTCAACATCAACTGTTCAGACCGCGTGAATCAGGCCTTCATGGTCGAACTGCTGCAAAGAAACCACTACTAAAAGACACCAATAAGAAGAAGAGACTTGCTTGAGCCAAGAAACACAACCAATGAACATTAGACAGATGGAAATCTGTCCTTTGGTCTGAAGAGTCCAAATTAGAAATTTATGGTTCCAACCACCGTGTCTTTGTGAGAAGAAGAGTAGGTGAACGGATCTCCGCAAGTGTGGTTCCCACCGTAAAGCATGGAGAAGGAGGTGTGATGGTGTGAGGGTGTTTTGCTGGTTACACTGTCTGTGATTTATTTAGAATTCATGGCACACTTAACCAGCATGGCTACCACAGCATTCCGCAGTGATACACCATCCCATCTGGTTTGCGATTTTCAACAGGACAATGACCCAAAACACACTTCCAGGCTGTGTAAGGGCTATTTGACCAAGAAGGAGAGTGATGGAGTGCTGCATCATATGACCTGGCCTCTACAATCACCTGACCTCAACCCAATGGAGATGGTTTGGGATGAGTTGGACAGCAGAGTGAAGGAAAAGCAGCCAACAAGTGCTCAGCATATGCTGTTGGAAAATAATTCCTCATGAAGCTGGTTGAGAGAATGCCAAGAGTATGCAAAGCTGTCATCAAGGCAAAGGGTGGTTACTTTGAAGAATGTTAAATATAACATATATTTGGCTTAGTTTAACACTTCTTTGGTTACTACATGATTCCATATGTGTTATTTCATAGTTCTGATGTATTCATGCAAACAAGAGTTTCTATTGGATTTATTCAGGTATGTTTATTCCAGTTTGGTATGTTTGCTTCCGTTTAAGAAATGTTTTTCAACAGAATCAGTGGAATTGTAACGGTTTTCTTCCAGGGGCGAAGGAGAGGACCAAAGTGCAGCGCGGCTAGTGTTAAACATGTTTATTAAAGAACAAGTGAAACACTACAAACAACAATACAAAATAACAAATGTGCAAAAACCGACACAGACCTATCTGGTGCAGACAATCACAGAGACAGGAAACAAACACCCACAAAATCCCAACACAAAACAAGCCTCCTATATATGATTCTCAATCAGAGACAACGATTACCATCTGCCTCTGATTGAGAACCCACACTAGGCTGACATAGAAACAGACAAACTAGACACACAACATAGAATTCCCACCCAGCTCACGTCTTGACCAACTAAACACATACAAAACAACAGAAAACAGGTCAGGAACGTGACAGGAATGAATACACCCCTGATCACCCGTAAACACAGTTCACTTCATAGCAGCCACGTTGTATTCCTTCTCGCATCAATGCGCTCTCCTCCTGTCACCTTTTCCCTTCACTTGTGAACTTCAATGCACAACACATCAACTGTATGTGACCAGGCGAAAAAACTTCACAAATAGTCTCCCTGTCCCTGCAGCTGAAAAAAAGTCCCACAGCATGAAGTTGCAACCCCCATGCTTCACCGTAGGGATGGTGCCAAGGTTCCTCCAGACGTGACGCTTGGCATTCAGGCCAAAGAGTTCAATCTTGTTTTCATCAGACCAGAGAATCTTGTTTCTCATGGTCTGAGAGGTCTTTAGGTGCCTTTTGGTAAACTCCAAGCGGGCTGTCATGTGCCTTTTACTGAGGAGTGGCTTCCGTCTGGCCACTCTACCATAAAGGCCTGATTGGTGGAGTGCTGCATAGATGGTTGTCCTTCTGGAAGGTTCCCCCATCTCCACAGAGGAACTCTGGAGCTCTGTTAGAGTCACCATCAGGTTCTTGGTCACCTCCCTGAACAAGGTCCTTCTCCCCCGATTTCTCATTTTGGCTAGGCAGCCAGTTCTTGGAAGAGTCTTGGTGGTTCCAAACTTCTTCCATTTAAGAATGATGGAGGCCACTGTGTTCTTGGGGACCTTCAATGCTGCAGAAATCTTTTAGTACCATTCCCCAGATCTGTGCCTCGACACAATCTTGTTTTTGAGCTCTATTGACAATTCCTTCAACCTTTTGGCTGGATTTTATATTTATATACACTGCTCAAAAAAATAAAGGGAACACTAAAATAACACATCCTAGATCTGAATGAATTAAATGTTCTTATTAAATACTTTTTTTCTTTACATAGTTGAATGTGGTGACAACAAAATCACACAAAAATTATCAATGGAAATCAAATTTATCAACCCATGGAGGTCTGGATTTGGAGTCACACTCAAAATTAAAGTGGAAACCACACTACAGGCTGATCCAACTTTGATGTAATGTCCTTAAAACAAGTCAAAATGAGGCTCAGTAGTTTGTGTGGCCTCCACGTGCATGTATGACCTCCCTACAACGCCTGGGCATGCTCCTGATGAGGCAACTCCTGGACAGTCTGTGGTGCAACGTGGCGTTGGTGGATGGAGCGAGACATAATGTCCCAGATGTGCTCAATTGGATTCAGGTCTGGGGAATGGGCGGGCCAGTCCATAGCATCAATGCTTTCCTCTTGCAGGATCTGCTGACACACTCCAGCCACATGAGGTCGAGCATTGCCTTGCATTAGGAGGAACCCAGGGCCAACCGCACCAGCATATGGTCTCACAAGGGGTCTGAGGATCTCATCTCGGTACCTAATGGCAGTCAGGCTACCTCTGGCGAGCACATGGAGGGCTGTGCGGCCCCCAAAGAAATGCCACCCCACACTATGACTGACCCACCGCAAAACCGGTCATGCTGGAGGATGTTGCAGGCAGCAGAACGTTCTCTATGGTGTCTCCAGACCCTGTCACGTCTGTCACATGTGCTCAGTGTGAACCTGCTTTCATCTGTGAAGAGCACAGGGCGCCAGTGGCGAATATGCCAATCTTGGTGTTCTCTGGCAAATGCCAAACGTCCTGCACGGTGACCAAAAGTGACCAAAACATCAGCAAAGAAGCATAGAAGTGGGAAGTGGTCTGTGGTCACCACCTGCAGAACCACTCCTTTATTGGGGGTGTCTTGCTAATTTCCTATAATTTCCACCTGTTGTCTATTCCATTTGCACAACAGCATGTGAAATTTATTGTCAATCAGTGTTGCTTCCTAAGTGGACAGTTTGATTTCACAGAAGTGTGATTGACTTGGAGTTACATTGTGTTGTTTAACCTGTTTGGGCTGCAGGGGCAGTATTGAGTAGCCGGATAAAAGGTGCCCATTTCAAACGGCCTCGTACTCAATTCTTGCTCTTACAAAATGCATATTATTATTACTATTGGATAGATAACACTCTCTAGTTTCTAAAACCGTTTGAATTATATCTGTGAGTGAAACAGAACTCATTTTGCAGCAAACTTCCTGACAGGAAGTGGAAAATCTGAAATCGATGCTCTGTTCTAGGGCCTGCCTATAAATGTCCTTGATATATATCAGTATACATGCACTTCATACTTCTTCCACTAGATGTCGACAGGCAGTGAGAGAAGAAATTGAGTGTATAAATTGATCTGGGGTCGAATAAATGCTCTTTGTGTGACGTGTCACCAGTTTCCTGTTTTCTGGAGAGCACGTGAAGGGACCTGGTTTTGCCTTCTGTACAGCTGGCGTTATAGACGACTAATATCTCCGGCTTTGATTTTATTTGATACATGTGACAATATCATCGTAAAGTATGTTTTTTCAATATAGTTTTATTAGATTATTGATTTTTTTCGGGACGTTAGGCGTGTTGCGTTGTCTGCGTTTGTTCACGAAGCAGAGCTTAGCGCCACTTTGCTAGCTTTCCGTGCTAATTGACTGGAGAAGAGGACATTCTAAAACCAAACAACGATTGTTCCCGACAAAGGACCCCTTGTACAACATTCTGATGAAAGATCATCAAAAGTAGGACACATTTTATGATGTTATTTCATATATCTGTCGAACATGTTGTACTAGTAGTTTGCGGCCAGGTTTTGGGCACGCTCTCGCCTTAACGTAAACTGCATATCGTAATGAAGTTATTTTTAGAATTCTAACACGGCGATTGCATTAAGAACTAGTGTATCTATCATTTTCTATACAACATGTATTTTTTAGTTATGTTTATGAATAGTTATTTGGTCAGAATATGTGAGTGTCAGAAAAATATCCGGACGTTGTGGGAAAAAGATGCTACGTTAGCACAATGTATAACCACTGATTTCAGCTCTAAATATGCACATTTTCGAACAAAACATAAGTGTATGTATAACCTGATGTTATAGGACTGTCATCTGATGAAGCTTATCAAGGTTAGTCAAAAATTATATATCTTTTGCTGGTTTGTTACGATCGCTAACTTTTGCTGCTGGGGAATGGCTTGTGTTTCTGGCTATTGTGGTAAGCTAATATAATGCTATATTGTGTTTTCGCTGTAAAACACTTAAGAAATCGGAAATATTGGCTGGAATCACAAGATGACTGTCTTTCATTTGCTGTACACCATGTCTTTTTAAGAAATGTTTTATGATGAGTATTTAGGTATTTGACGTTGGTGTCTGTAATTATTCTGGCTGCTTCGGTGCCATTTCTGACGGTAGCTCTGATGGTAGCTGCAATGTAAAACGGATTTATACCTCAAATATGCAAATTTTTCGAACAAAACATAGATTTATTGAATAACATGTTATAAGACTGTCATCTGATGAAGTTGTTTCTTGCTTAGTTTGGTTGGTTCTTGGTTAGTTAGGTTGGTTTTGTGCATGCTACCTGTGCTGTGAAAAATGTCTGTCCTTTTTTGTATTTGGTGGTGAGCTAACATAAATATACGTGGTGTTTTCGCTGTAAAACATTTAAAAAATCGGACGTGTTGGCTGGATTCACAAGATGTTTATCTTTCAAATGCTGTTATGGACTTGTTAATGTGTGAAAGTTAAATATTTCAAAAAAATATGTTTTGAATTTCGTGCCCTGCACTTGAAGTGGCTGTTGTCATATTGTGCCCGGCTTCGGGCTTGCAGCCAGAAGAATTAAGTGTTCCCTTTATTTTTTTGAGCAGTGTATATAATGAAAGTTTTTTGAAAGATTCACTCATTCACTAAGTGGAGGATGGATGCAGAAGACGTTTATTTTAATTTGTGACAGTCATTCTTCCTCCTTCATGAGCATTTCTTTAATGGCCCCCTCTTAGGTCTCCCTGTAAAATCGATGGTTTTAGATGTATTGCTCTCAATAGCTGTGATATAAGCTTTGTTGCCACTATTTTACCTATTACAGTAAACTCCAGCCCCTCCAGTTCTCCCAGATTTATGTATATAATATATAACATTTTTAAGTTCACATTGTACCATATTTCCATATCTTAGGCAGACAGAATTGTATACCTGCAAGTCTTCTGTGTTCTGTGAGAAAGAGAGTAACTTTATATTTATGAATAGAATCTGTGCTACTCCTTTTCCCTTCACTTCAGTGGGCACCGACAGTTAAAGGGAGTTATCACACTATCAAAATAACCATTCTAAGCCTCTTAAAGCCTATTAAGTTATTTCCTAAACTCATTGTATGGTTTAAAGGTTATAAGCATTGTCAGAGAGCTTGGGAGGTTTTGTGGCTTCGGAACAAGCCTTCCTGTCGCTGTCGTGACTCAGAACCACTGAGAAGCCAACCGCTCCAGGTCTCAGATCCTATTAGTAGGAGCTGTTAGTTAGAGTCGTAGCTAACCTACACTGGTCTGGATGTCTCCACTCTCTACTGCTGATGAATACCTCTAGGCACTGTTCACCGACTCATCACCACCAAGATAATGCCTGAGCCCTGGGAGTAATGGATGTCTATCAGTGTGAAATGATCTGACAATGAGAATAATTATCACTTGAAACATGAAGCCTGTGGTTTGTAACAAAGCACTGGCTAAATAAAGATGTTCAAATCCTATTATTATAGATATTATAGATACATTGGACGAAACAGGTTTTGTTGACGGTGTTCACAATTATGAATTTATGCATAGATAAATGCACAAAACTAAAATAAAAATGACAATACTCTGTACTGCAATTTCTCCTCTATTAGGAACTTATTTCACTTGTTGCAGCTTTAATTTCACAGTATTGTAATGGGTGTCCTCCTCCTCTTCAGACGAAGAGGAGGAGTAGGGATTTGACCAAAACGCAGCGTTGTGATACGACATGAATATTTACTAAACAAGACGAAGACGAAACACGAAAAAACACTTGAATAAACTACAAAACAAATAAACGATGTAGACAGACCTGACTTGAGAACAACAACCCGGTCGCATTCCGCTTCGCTCCACAGGTAGTATCACATTTTCATTTCATTTCATTACAGTACAACGGTTTGATTTGTTTGATCGTAGCTAGCTACATAGCTAGCTACATAGCCGTCTTTGTATCAAAGATAATTGTGTAGTCTAGAGCGATTTTCTAGGTTAGCTAGCCAGCTATTGTCGTTCTTTTAACGCAACGTAACGTAATCAACACTGCTAGCTAGCCAGCTAGCCACCGAATAGCAGCACTGTAGCAGCACTGTAGAAACTATTACACTCAACGGAACGACTTGATTAGTGTAGTGTCAACACCGCAGCCACTGCCAGCTAGCCTACAAAGTCACCAACGCAGCCATTGCCAGCTAGCCTACTTCAGCAGTACTGTATCATTTTAATCATTTCAGTCAATAAGATTCTTGCTACGTAAGCTTAACTTTCTGAACATTCGAGACGTGTAGTCCACTTGTCATTCCAATCTCCTTTGCATTAGCGTAGCCTCTTCTGTAGCCTGTCAACTATGTGTCTGTCTATCCCTGTTCTCTCCTCTCTGCACAGACCATACAAACGCTTCACACCGCGTGGCCGCGGCCACCCTAATCTGGTGGTCCCAGCGCGCACGACCCACGTGGAGTTCCAGGTCTCCGGTAGCCTCTGGAACTGCCGATCTGCGGCCAACAAGGCAGAGTTCATCTCAGCCTATGCCTCCCTCCAGTCCCTCGACTTCTTGGCACTGACGGAAACATGGATCACCACAGATAACACTGCTACTCCTACTGCTCTCTCTTCGTCCGCCCACGTGTTCTCGCACACCCCGAGAGCAGCTGGTCAGCGGGGTGGTGGCACCGGGATCCTCATCTCTCACAAGTGGTCATTCTCTCTTTCTCCCCTTACCCATCTGTCTATCGCCTCCTTTGAATTCCATGCTGTCACAGTTACCAGCCCTTTCAAGCTTAACATCCTTATCATTTATCGCCCTCCAGGTTCCCTCGGAGAGTTCATCAATGAGCTTGATGCCTTGATAAGCTCCTTTCCTGAGGATGGCTCACCTCTCACAGTTCTGGGCGACTTTAACCTCCCCACGTCTACCTTTGACTCATTCCTCTCTGCCTCCTTCTTTCCACTCCTCTCCTCTTTTGACCTCACCCTCTCACCTTCCCCCCCTACTCACAAGGCAGGCAATACGCTTGACCTCATCTTTACTAGATGCTGTTCTTCCACTAACCACATTGCAACTCCCCTCCAAGTCTCCGACCACTACCTTGTATCCTTTTCCCTCTCGCTCTCATCCAACACTTCCCACACTGCCCCTACTCGGATGGTATCGCGCAGTCCCAACCTTCGCTCTCTCTCCCCCGCTACTCTCTCCTCTTCCATCCTATCATCTCTCCCCTCTGCTCAAACCTTCTCCAACCTATCTCCTGATTCTGCCTCCTCAACCCTCCTCTCCTCCCTTTCTGCATCCTTTGACTCTCTATGTCCCCTATCCTCCAGGCCGGCTCGGTCCTCCCCTCCCGCTCCGTGGCTCGACGACTCATTGCGAGCTCACAGAACAGGGCTCCGGGCAGCCGAGCGGAAATGGAGGAAAACTCGCCTCCCTGCGGACCTGGCATCCTTTCACTCCCTCCTCTCTACATTTTCCTCTTCTGTCTCTGCTGCTAAAGCCACTTTCTACCACTCTAAATTCCAAGCATCTGCCTCTAACCCTAGGAAGCTCTTTGCCACCTTCTCCTCCCTCCTGAATCCTCCCCCCCCCCCCCCCCCCCCTCCTCCCTCTCTGCAGATGACTTCGTCAACCATTTTGAAAAGAAGGTCGACGACATCCGATCCTCGTTTGCTAAGTCAAACGACACCGCTGGTTCTGCTCACACTGCCCTACCCTGTGCTCTGACCTCTTTCTCCCCTCTCTCTCCAGATGAAATCTCGCGTCTTGTGACGGCCGGCCGCCCAACAACCTGCCCGCTTGACCCTATCCCCTCCTCTCTTCTCCAGACCATTTCCGGAGACCTTCTCCCTTACCTCACCTCGCTCATCAACTCATCCCTGACCGCTGGCTACGTCCCTTCCGTCTTCAAGAGAGCGAGAGTTGCACCCCTTCTGAAAAAACCTACACTCGATCCCTCCGATGTCAACAACTACAGACCAGTATCCCTTCTTTCTTTTCTCTCCAAAACTGTTGAACGTGCCGTCCTTGGCCAGCTCTCCTGCTATCTCTCTCAGAATGACCTTCTTGATCCAAATCAGTCAGGTTTCAAGACTAGTCATTCAACTGAGACTGCTCTTCTCTGTATCACGGAGGCGCTCCGCACTGCTAAAGCTAACTCTCTCTCCTCTGCTCTCATCCTTCTAGACCTATCGGCTGCCTTCGACTGTGAACCATCAGATTCTCCTCTCCACCCTCTCCGAGTTGGGCATCTCCGGCGCGGCCCACGCTTGGATTGCGTCCTACCTGACAGGTCGCTCCTACCAGGTGGCGTGGCGAGAATCTGTCTCCTCACCACGTGCTCTCACCACTGGTGTCCCCCAGGGCTCTGTCCTAGGCCCTCTCTTATTCTCGCTATACACCAAGTCACTTGGCTCTGTCATAACCTCACATGGTCTCTCCTATCATTGCTATGCAGACGACACACAATTAATCTTCTCCTTTCCCCCTTCTGATGACCAGGTGGCGAATCGCATCTCTGCATGTCTGGCAGACATATCAGTGTGGATGACGGATCACCACCTCAAGCTGAACCTCGGCAAGACGGAGCTGCTCTTCCTCCCGGGGAGGACTGCCCGTTCCATGATCTCGCCATCACGGTTGACAACTCCATTGTGTCCTCCTCCCAGAGCGCTAAGAACCTTGGCGTGATCCTGGACAACACCCTGTCGTTCTCAACCAACATCAAGGCGGTGGCCCGTTCCTGTAGGTTCATGCTCTACAACATCCGCAGAGTATGACCCTGCCTCACACAGGAAGCGGCGCAGGTCCTAATCCAGGCACTTGTCATCTCCCGTCTGGATTACTGCAACTCGCTGTTGGCTGGGCTCCCTGCCTGTGCCATTAAACCCCTACAACTCATCCAGAACGCCGCAGCCCGTCTGGTGTTCAACCTTCCCAAGTTCTCTCACGTCACCCCGCTCCTCCGCTCTCTCCACTGGCTTCCAGTTGAAGCTCGCATCCGCTACAAGACCATGGTGCTTGCCTACGGAGCTGTGAGGGGAACGGCACCTCAGTACCTCCAGGCTCTGATCAGGCCCTACACCCAAACAAGGGCACTGCGTTCATCCACCTCTGGCCTGCTCGCCTCCCTACCACTGAGGAAGTACAGTTCCCGCTCAGCCCAGTCAAAACTGTTCGCTGCTCTGGCCCCCCAATGGTGGAACAAACTCTCTCACGACGCCAGGACAGCGGAGTCAATCACCACCTTCCGGAGACACCTGAAACCCCACCTCTTTAAGGAATACCTAGGATAGGATAAAGTAATCCTTCTGACCCCCCCCCCTTTAAAAGATTTAGATGCACTGTTGTAAAGTGGCTGTTCCACTGGATGTCATAAGGTGAATGCACCAATTTGTAAGTCACTCTGGATAAGAGCGTCTGCTAAATGACTTAAATGTTAAATGTAAATGTAAACTTACAATAGACGAAGAACGCACGAACAGGAAACAGACTACATACATGAACGAACAAACCGAAACAGTCCTGTGTGGTGCAACATACACAGACACGGAAGACAATCACCCACAAACAAACAGTGTGAACAGCCAACCTTTATATGGTTCTCAATCAGAGGAAAAGTCAAACACCTGTCTCTGATTGAGAACCATATAAGGCTAATTACAAACCACCTAAACATAGAAACACAAAACATAGAATGCCCACCCCAACTCACGCCCTGACCAACTAAACACATACAAAAATAACAGAAAACAGGTCAGGAACGTGACAAGTATGTACAGATGTAGGATCTTGACTAGGTATCCCCCCCACTTATCCCTTACCCTTCATTTGAGCCTGTTTGCTACAGCAGGAAAATAATCCTGCAGCAACAAGAAATGTGAATTATTATGTGGATTATAATTATTGGTAATTTTTATCAGGGTTGATACATTTTTATAAGTGAAAATCAAGTCCGAAATTTTGAAGTGGAAATTAGAAACTTCAGAAGCCATTTTAAACCTCAAATACACAACAAGTTTAAAATGTCCAGCACTGCAGGAAAGTTATCCAACAGGGTGATCAACTTAAGATCCTACATCTGTGGGGGAGAGTGGGGTTAGTTGAGCCAAAGGGTTAGTTGAGCCACTCCTTGTTTCTAGGAAACCATACGGAAAATGAATCATGTGACCAATTATTTAGGAAGCGATCATCATATCATAGAGTTGTTTGAAGGAAGAAACCACATGGAAAAAGTGGAAAGCAAGGTAGGTCCAAAAAACATGACGCTTGTATCTATACCAAAGTAGATTTTAAGATTGTTTTATACATCAGTTGGGGTCTCTGTAAGCTTCAATATGACGTCCTAAACCTAGCATGAAAGTGCATCCTTGGAGCTGTGTGGGCTAATATAGTCAAAATGGTTGCCTTGAGTTAAGTTGAGCCAATAGCCATGGGGTAAGTTGAGCCAATGGCCACCATACCCCATACAAATGATGATGACATACGTACGTTTTCTGCATAATATGCATAGTATTTTTTGCTATGTGTCATGGATATGAACTCAAGATATTGCATTGTCGTTGTTACAGAGAAGACGTCATCACACCCTGTGTATACATGCAGTACAAACGTTAAAAAACAGTGGTCCAGCCCCCTTCTTTAGAGAGCAGCCAAGGAAATAGAGAAAGGAATGAGTCCCATTCGAGCAGCAGCAAGTGATAAAAAATAGACTGAATGACACTGAAGAGGTACATTGACAAAAAAATTAAACTTACATGTACAGTGCTTTCAGAAAGTTGTCATACCCCTTGACTTATTCCACATGTTGTTGTGTTACAGCCTGATTTCAAAATGTATTTAAAAAAAAGAATCACCCATCTACACACAATGCCCCATAATGACAAAGTGAAAACATATTTTTAGAAATTTTAGCAAATGTATTTAAAATGAAATACAGAAATATCCAATTTATATAAGTATTCCCCCCCCTTGCTATGACACTTCAAAATGAGCTCAGGAGCATCCAATTTCGTTTGATCATCCTTGAGATGTCACTACAACTTGATTGGAGTCAACCTGTGGCCAATTCAACTGTTTGGAAATGATTTAGAAAGAAACACAATTGTCTATATAAGGTCCCACATGTCAGAGCTGAAACTGTACCATGAACTGTCCGTAGATCTCCGAGATAGAATTGTGATGAGGCATATACATCTGGGGAAGACTATAAAACAATGTCTAGAGAGTTGAATGTTTCTAAGAGCACAGTGGTCTCCATCATTGGGAAATAAAAAAAATATGGAACTAGCCAGACCCGTCCGTCCGAACAAACTGAGCAATTGGGCAAGAAGGACCTTGGTCAGGGAGGTGACCAAGAACCCAATGACCACTCTGACAGAACTACAGAGTTCCTTCACAGGGTTTGGAGAGACTGAACTGAACTCAGCGACTGAACAGTCTCTACAGCACCTCACCTATCTGGGCTTTATGGGAGAGTGGCCAGACAGAAGTCACTCCTGAGAAAGAGGCACATGACAGCATGCCTGGACTTTGCAAAAAGGCACATGAAAGACTGAGATCATCAGGCAAAAGATTATGTAGTGTGATGAGACAAAATGGTACTCTTTGGCCTGAATGCAAAGCGCTATGTCTGGAGAAAACCAGGCACAGCACATCCATCACCCGTCTAACACCATCCCTACCGTAAAGCATGTTGGTGGCAGCATCATGCTTTGGGGATGCTTTTCAGCGGCAGGGACTGGGAACTGGTAAGGATGGAGGGAACAAAGGTGCTTCTACAAAGTGACTCAGGGGTGTGAATAAATATGTAAATTAGATATTTCTGTATTTCATTTGATACATTTTCACAGATTTCTAAAAACATATTTTCACTTTGCCATTATGTGGTATTGTGTGTAGATGGGTGAGAGGATCATTTTTTTAATCCATTTTGAATTCAGGCTGTAACACAATAAAATGTGGAATAAGTCAAGGGGTATGAATACTTTCTGAAGGCACTGTACCTGTGAAAATGAGAGGCTATGATGACATAGAGTCTGAGCTTGCTAAACATATCAAGAATCTTGAGGGCCAGTTTCCTGTGCTTAGCAGCCTCAAATGGTCTGCAGGTAGCCTAGTGGTTAGAGTGTTGAGCCAGTAACCGAAAGGTTGCCCGATCGAATCCCCGAGCTGACAAGTTAAAAATCTGTTGTTCTGCCCCTGAACAAGGCAGTTAACCTACCGTTCCCAGGTAGGCTGTCATTGTAAATTAGAATTTGTTCTTAACTGACTTGCCTAGTTAAATAAAGGTTATATAAAAATATTAAATGCAGAGAAGTTGCCTACGAGTTGGCACATTGAACCAACATCCCTGACACAGACAACTGGTCAATAAATGGAAATGGAAGTGATATTGAACAGATCTATATCTGAATGTAGGCATACATTTAAGACATACAATATATCACACTGCCATTCCATGAATTAAACTTTGACCTACCAGCACCATCACCCACTTACCCCAAGGCGGCTCAACTTACCCTGCTCCTCTGCTCAATTTACCCCATACCCGGTGTAAATTGTGCCAAGAGATCACATTTCTTGGACAAGCTATGTTTTCAAAACTGTTATGTTTACATTCATTCTGATTATGTCCAGGGATACACCACATCTTGAAATATACACTATGTAGATGTCTTTGTTATAAAGAATACAACATTTCCCTTGACGTAGTGATGCTGAATGTAAACAATGGCTCAATTTACCCCAGTCTCCCTTACTGTTCTCACAGATTACTTTAAAAACAAATCTCTGGATTACGTATTTTGCCTCTATTGTTGAAACAATATAAACATTGAACCCATACAAAAAACGTGCTATATTATCATTTCCCCGCTTCTGGAATAACAGCACAATACTGCATGAAATATTGGCTGCTCTGTTCTACACCAAATATAACTTCAATGAAAGTACCAAAGTTCGGATTATTTTTGTACAGCTTGGGACGCTTAAGCCAATTGAGACGCAAACTATCTTGCAAAAAGTTACATTTTGAGGGAGTTGGATAAATACACACTAAGTTGGTGATAAACTATTAATTATAAGGATGTTGCACTAAATTACACTTTACTTTAATTTTTTCATCAGGGCTGTGAGAGCTGTAAGCACCAAAGCAAACTGAGAGCACTTTTTTATAGCTGGATAATGGAAGACTTGAGGGGTGTAACAGTCCAAATCTCTAATTTTTCCATGTAAACAGGAGTTAGATGTGGAATGTGGATGATGAAACTGTGGAACTGGAAGAAGCCAGCTTTAGGACATGTCCTTTGGGAAAAGGCTTTCTTCCGGCACTGGAGGATTGCATGTCTACACACTTCCCTCTTGTAACAAGCATTTTGCTGCACCTGCGATAACATTTGCAAATCTGTGTACGCGACCAATAAACTTTAATAACAAAGGAATTTAGTTTTCGGAATTTCAGCTCACTTTCACTTGGGTTAGACAGATAAGACTATCCTCAAGGAAATATTCAAATCTGTTATACATTCAATGTATTTTAATATGGTACATTTTTTAATGAGTTTTAAATTATTTGCACTTAGAATAACACCACTAACTGTCAATATGTTTTCCTACTACACATACTACACATGAATAGAATCAAATGTTTTTTATCTGTGTGTTCCTGAGCCTGATTCCATGTCTATTATTTATAGTCTGTGAATAACAGCGGTGGTGAAAACTGATGGATGGGTGGAAGCATTCAAAAATATATAAGGGGCACTTAGAGCACAGTAGCAATCTCCAATGCTGCTTGCTCCATCTAATCAATATGTCAATGTCTGGCAGTACTAGATAAAAGGCACCAAGCTATCCCTCCCTACTGCACGGCTGGGCACCTTTGGGTAAATTATGGGATTCTCGAGGTTTCATCTGTTTAGAGTGGATTCCAGTGACGGAGGAGCCAGTCTAGACCAGAGACCACAGGAACAAATTAGTCCTGGCTTATTGCTGTTGTGCAGGGTAACTGGTGCTATCAATTTCCCACAAGTGGTAGAATTTATCCAGTAAGCCCCTCAGAGCAACGCTGTTAAAGGTCCTGCTGGTGTTTTAACAGTAGTTGGATGGTTAGGCTTGGCCCAATCATAACATCCTGGAAGGTGAGAAGAAGCACATTTGTTACATTTTAGATAAATTAGGGGTTAAGTGCCTTGCTCAAGGGAACATTGGCAGATTATTTTCAACTAGCCGGTTTGGGGATTCAAACCAGCAACCTTTCGGTTACTGTCCCAAAGTTCTTAACCGCTGGGCTACCTGCCTCCCTAGTAGTGCTCAAATATAAGGGTTGGGGCTGACTAATACTTTGGGGTTAAAAAAGTAGTTGCTACAACACTACACATAGACCGCTTGAAATGTTGAAGACAGGAGACATTATTTACAATGTGTAATTGAATGGAAACTCTGTAACTGAAAGCACCTTATGAGCTGAAGTAATTGAGGTTTATTATACTTCTCCAGTGTGAGACACAAGGCATTGTATTTCAAGGCAATGATAGGAATCATTCATCTGATTCCTACAAGCAGACAGAACTTGACATCACCAATACATTACTGATGTTGTTGCCCCACAATCCAATATTGCAGAAGTCTAGTGAATTAAATTGAGATAAGCAAAAAGCTAAACATATTTTGCCAGTACTGAACTCTTCTGGGTGAGCTTTCGTGTCATTTACCATAATATCACACCGCTCATTACTTTCACCACTCAACTTTTGGTAAAGGCTCTGAAGAATTCTGCTTAAAAAAAAACATGTATAATGATAGATTCTACCAGGCATATTGTATCTCTGCCAAATACACTGATGTTATTCTGCAAAGTCTCTGCTATAAGTATCCCACTCTAATTTATACTGTATGTTCAAAAGCACTACTTTCCCCCCAGTTTTACAGGAATAGAATTGCGAGGTGATCTTTATCTGCCAGTCATAGCAGAGCTGAGCTGACTAGAATGCTATAATTGGTCATGAAGAATCACTTAGTAAGTAGCAGGCGATGTGTATCATGTCTGTCCTTGCCATTTCCTCCCTCTTATGGAGGAACAAAATGTTATAATGTTTTGCTTTTTGGATTTTTATCTTCAATAATCAAACATGTACTTCTATGAAACATTCATGATAGTCTCAGAAATGTTATATTGTAACATGAATGAGAAGCCAGCATAGTGGACAAAGACAATGGTCAAAGTGAATGATTTTTTTTTAAACAAAGGTAAACTGTGCATTTCAAATCAAAAATGCCATCAAATTAGTGTCCAAATGTTAACAACGATTTACACCCTTGATACTTCTTCAACTGCCTAAGGAAGAACATTGTGGCTGATAAGCAGTGTGTACTCGGCCTGGTAAATTTGCTCAGCCTGGTAAATTTGCTCAGCCTGGTAAATGTCCTAATGGGCGATGAAGGATCGGTGTCCCGCTAGCGGGACAACTTCCGGTGAAACTGGAGGGCGCACAATTAAAATAAATAATCATAAATATGATGGATTTTAAACATTTATGTTCATATATGTAAAGGTTGTCAATGTCGTTCTCCTCCTCAGACGAGGAGGAGCATGGATCGGACCAAGATGCGGAGTAGAAGGTAATCATGATTTTAATGGCAAACCAACAAACACTACAAATTAACAAAACAACAAACGTGACTAACCTGCAACAGTCCTGTGTGGCCCAAACGCTAACACAGGAAACAAACACCCACAAAACACCAGTGAAACCCTGGCTGCCTTAGTATGACTCTCAATCAGAGACAAACGATACACACCTGTCTCTAATTGAGAATCATACCAGGCCGAACACAAAACCCCACATAGAAATAGAAAACATAGACTGCCCACCCAACACTCACGCCCTGACCAATAAAGACATATAAAACAAGAGAAAACAGGTCAGGAACGTGACAATATAAGTGTCTTATATTAGCTGAAAGCTTAAATTCTTGTTAATCTAACTGCACTGTCCGATTTACAGTAGCTATAAACATGCCATGCGATTGTTTGAGGACGGCGCCCCACATCAAAATATTTTTCCACCTGCACAGGTTTCATACATTCACGTATTCTTTCACTTACTTTTGAAAATATTCCTCTGATTTGTCATCCAAAGAATCCCAGCTATAACATATAGTGTGGTTTTGTTAGATTAAAAAAAGTCAGTTTAGTTGGCGCCATCAATTTGAGTAATCCACTCATTCAACTTGCAGAGAAAGGAATCCAAAAATCTACCCCTAAACTTTGTTTCAACAAGTCAAAATATATTTCTATTTACTCCTCAGATACCCTAAAATGTAATCAAACTATAGTATTTATTTTGTAAAAAAGTATGTTCAATAGGAAACCAATTTTAGCAGGTGTGTAATTTCTTTATGGCGCGCGCAAACACAGATTTCTAAGTCCTTCTACTCAAACTGTTATTTCTTCTTCATTTTTGAGTTGAATTGCATCCAGGGAGCTAATTTTCAATATGACCTTTCTCTTGCATTTCTAAGAGGATGGTCTCTCAACAACAACAAAACATCAGATTGGTTTTTCTTTGGATTTTCTCTTACCATATCTATTGTGTTATATTCTCCTACATTATTTTAACATTTCTACAAACTTCAAAGTGTTTTCTTTCCAATGGTACCAATTATATGCATATCCTGGCTTCAGGGCCTGAGCTACAGGCAGTTTACTTTGGGCACGTCATTCAGGCAGGAAATTGAGAAAAAAGGGTCCTAGCCCTAAGAAGTTTTAAGTCTCAACAGAAAAGGGTATTATACAACAAAAGTGAGTAATCACAAACCATGAATGATTGTCAATATTTCAGGAGGGTATCTGCATTTCTCTGCCCTTCACATTTTGTATGGACCTTTTAAGAAATCCCTTTTTCTTGTTTTCCTTTTTGGTTAGAATAAATCTGTACTCCAGACATGTAATTATGTGGTAGAGAACAATAACATTGTTTAGCAGCTCTGCTGAATGGCACAAACATGCACTCAGCAGCTGATTTACTCATCTTAGTCAATATGAAACTCTTAGAGTAAGAGCTTCTGTTAAAACCTCTATGGAGGCACATTCAAGCACTATTCACTATAGGTACTCATAGTGACAATTTGCAGAGATAAAACGCATGTTTTAAGTGTAGCAAATACAGTGGATAATAGACAGGCTACATTACTGTTATATAGTTCTAAATTGGTTAAAAATAGATCAAACCACCACTATCATTTCTATAAGAAATGTCCATCCACATTCCATGCCATTTCACTCTGTGTTCTAGTTCCTTTCATTGCAGACCCAGAGTTGCCTCAGGTTATTCAGCTCCTTGCTTTGAAGACTCTGAAGGCTAGCCACAACTTCGTCAAAGCTACAGGTCCTATTTCCTCCAAAAAATAATGTAGAGAGAATGCATTTTTCCAACAGGCACTTGAGCAGTGCTCTGCTGATGTAACTCTCCTCCTCTTTCCTTATATCCATTCAGGAGTCAATTAGTAACCATTTTGTTAAGATCAAGGGAATAAGGTGTAAGTATTTGCAAACTATAAACCAATTTTGATGTTGTGTAATGTTGATGAATGTAATTGCCCTTAGTTGAAGTTCTAAATGTAGGACTGGTCTTATTCCACCAATGGATACATAGCCTAGTTGTCATAGCTCCTCTTAGTGTAAAGTGCTCCAAACAAAGGCATGCACTCTGCCAAACAACACCAAACAACACTAAAATGCTGTGCACAAGGTGCTTACACAATAACATCCCTATTAAAGATTGGCATCCAAAATGGTCCGTTATGGACAACTGACACAACAGCACACACAACAGCACACATCCAACCAGCTCATTGACGATCATTTGTGCTGCAGCCGATGCCATTGTCTAGAAGACTATTTCTATATTGGCGTATTCAGAATATCTGGCACGAGACAAAGGTCGCTGCCCTGTGGATGCCAGATTTCACAATGACTAGCCTACTCTGCCCGTGCAGTCCAGCAAATCCAGCCTGGACCCCAGACATTCCAAAACCATGCTAAGTAATTACATACTAAAGGATCCAGAGCAAAAACAACAAACTAGCTTTAAAAGAGAAGAATTCCATGAAATGATTTATGCATATTGCAGCAGCACAGCAATCAGTCAAATCAATCCTGAAGTGAGCCGTGATACTAATAATAGCAACAGTAGCAGTGCTCTCCTTCTTCTTTATGACAATATAATCACAATGAGTGATGTTAGCGACTGTCTCCATGTCCTTTGGGGCATCTCGTTCTGCATCTCTCTGTATCTCCATTATGTCTGTCAAATACACTTTAAATAAGGCTGAGGGGAAGGAAAGAAGAATGAGGGAGTGAAAATGTGGGAATGAGCAGAGTGATTGTTCACAGAAGCTGTTTGTAGCATTTTTCAAGCCATCTGTATAATGCTTGTAGTAGGTGATAATTAGCCATTCGTCACCACGCCATCTTGTCTTTGCCCTCTCTAATTACTCTAGTGCTACCAGGAGTAAGGTTGAAACTGATCTGTTATTATTTGTTGACAGGGGGAGATGATGCCATTTACCATTTTGCTTTCTTCTACAGTCCCCGAGCGTTACACAGAGAAATGATTCGCAGCTGATTGAAGATTGCAGGGTAGAATGATCTCTTTGGTTTGTGGTGTGCAGTGAGTGACAGAAGCTGTTGGAGGAGCGGCGAGTCTTCCATCTCCTTCCTGTCATGTCCCCAACACACGGCCTGACCTTGTTCACCACTATTTTTGGTTTGATTATGGAATCAAGGCTGGCCAGGGGAAATAACATATTATTCCTTATTGGTTTGTTTAATGGGGTGCAGAATGCACATACTTCTCTTTCACATGGCGTATTAACCTTCTCTGTGCTCTGCATTGTGAAGGAACAATAACGAATTGTCCCTAAATTATTCAATGGCTACTTTGTGGGTTTTGTGGTCTGTAATTGTTTGGATCATATTTGGATTTTGGAGAAGGCCAATGTCTAAAAACTGAGTGAGGGATCTCTTGCCATTTTTTGTGAAATATATAAACTTGCCTTTTAGGGAGGAATCTGTCCTCTGCCATTGCAGTTTATTGTCAGAACTGTCAAGGGAGTTCAACAGCTTGTTAGTGGCAGACAGTCATGTCTTGCAGATTATTTCCTAGAAGAGCCCTCTCCTCTCTTCCTCTGTTGACGTGTGGATAGAGAGAGAGGCATCTGAGAATCATTGTGTCACCTTGTCTTAGCTGACGTGACTGAAGTCCTGTCACAGAGACCACTGCAGGGGTACCTGCCTGTCTAGGACATCAATCACAGAGAATCACACACGTCCTGTGTTGAAATGACCAGGAGATGATTAACCATGGAGAGTGCCAGGGAACATGGGCTACTTTATATCAGTATTTGCTGTTGTTTAATTAATACTCACAATGAGTTCATAAAGGGTGTGCCAAATAAACTCAGCAAAAAAAGAAACGTCCCGTTTTCAGGACCCTGTCTTTCAAAGATTTTTCGGAAAAATCCAAATAACTTCACAGATCTTCATTGTTAAGGGTTGAAACACTGTTTCCCATGCTTGTTCAATGAACCATAAACAATTCATGAACATGCACCTGTGGGATGGTCATTAAGACACTAACAGCTTACAGATGGTGGGAAATTAAGGTCACAGTTATGAAAACTTAAGACACTAAAGAGGCCTTTCTACTGACTCTGAAAAACACCAATAGAAAGATGCCCAGGGTCCCTGCTCATCTGCGTGAATGTGCCTTAGGCATGCTGCAAGGAGGCATGAGGACTGCAGATGCAGACTGCAGACTGTGAGACGCCTAAGACAGCGCTACAGGGAGACAGGATGGACAACTGATCGTCCTCGCAGTGGCAGACCGACCATGTGTAACAACATCTGCACAGGATCAGTACATCCGAACATCACACCTGCGGGACAGGTACAGGATGGCAACAACAACTGCCCGAGTTACACCAGGAACGCACAATCCCTCCATCAGTGCTCAGGCTGTCCACAATAGGCTGAGAGAGGCTGGACTGAGGGCTTGTAGGCCTGTTGTAAGGCAGGTCCTCACCAATCAAAAAATAACACAAGAAAATTACATAACATTACGAGGCTATATAAAGGGGGTACCAGTACGGAGTCAATGTGTGGGGGTACAGGTTAGTCAAGGTAATTTGTAAAGTGACTATGCATAGATAATAAACAGTGAGTAGCAGCAGTGTAAAAACAAAGGCGGGGATGAATGTAAATATTTCGGGTGATTATTTTGATTGATTATTCAGCAGTCCTATGGCTTGAGGGCAGAAGCTGTTAACCTCTACAGGATTGGTGGGTTCCCTGCGGGACAATTGAGCTAACGTAGGCTAATGTGATTAGCATGAGGTTGTAAGTAACAAAAACATTTCCCAGGACATAGACATATCTGATATTGGCAAAAAGCTTAAACTCTTGTTCATCTAACTGCACTGTTCAATTTACAGTAGATTTTACAGTGAAAGAATACCATGCTGTTGTTTGAGGAGAGTGCAGTTATGAACTTGAAAATGTATGAATAAACCAATTAGTCTTGATACAAAATTTTGAACAGAAATGCAATGTTTCATTGGATCAGACTAAAACTTTGCACATACACTGCTGCCATCTAGTGGCCAAAATCAAAATTGTGCCAGGGCATGCATAATACATTATGGCCTTTCTCTTTCATTTCAAAGATGATGGTACAAAAAACGCATTTTATAAAATTATTTTTATTATCTTTTACCAGATCTAATGTGTTATATTCTCCTACATTAATTTAGAGCGGCAGGTAGCCTAGTGGTTAGAGTGTTGGACTTGTAACTGAAAGGTTGCAAGATTGAATCCCTGAGCTGACGAGGTAAAAATCTGTCGTTCTGCTCCTGAGCAAGGCAGTTAACCCACTAGGTTGTCATTGAAAATAAGAATTTGTTCTTAACTGACTTGCCTAGTTAAATAAAGGTAAAATAAATGTTAAAAATAATACAATTCCACAAACTTCAAAGTTTGATGGTGTTGATGTGAGCCTTGACCACCCTTTGAAAGCACTTCATGGCTACCGACTTAAGTGCTACGGGGCGGTAATCATTTAGCCAGGTTACCTTCGCTTTCTTGGGCACAGGGACTATGGTGGTCTGTTGGAAACATGTACATATTACGGACTCGGCCAGGGAGAGTTTGAAAATGTCTGTGAAGACACTTGCCAGTTGGTCCACGCATGCTTTGAGTACACGTCCTGGTAATCCGTCTCGCCCCGCGGATTTGTGAATTTTGACCTGTTTAAAGGTCTTTCTCACATAGGCTACGAAGAGCGTCATCACACAGTCGTCCAGAAAAGCTGTTGCTCTCATGCATGCTTCAGTGTTGCTTGCCTCAAAGCAAGCATAAAAGGCATTTAGCTCGTCTGATAGGCTTGCATCACTGGGCAGCTCGTTGCTGGGTTTCCCTTAGTTCTTTGTGCAATAAAAGATGATAACACAAGGTACAGATTATTATGTAACCTTGTACAGAACATGTAAGTGCATAGGCTACACAACATTTATGTTATGACTCTGTTAGTATAATGCAACAAGCAGATGTCAGAAATGTGAACTGAAACATGACACAGTGAGTGAGTTATGTGTCAGCTCTGATGAAATACGAATGTCTGCCTTGGATCTACTGGAGGTAAGCCCTAATTGTTAAAGTGTTAAAAAAATTCCAAAGTGCAGCAGCAGAGCTGGGCTGTGCTAACTTTAGGCCAGACTATTTTTGTAGGGCCCAGTCAAGCGTTGTGGGTGAAGGCTTTATTCTGACTGCCTGTCTGCTTATTCATCTACATATTGCTCCTTCTCCCTTTCCCTCATTCTCTTTAGCTCCCTCTCCCTTTTTTCCTCTCCCTCAATCCCCCCCATCTCCCAGCTGCCCTGGATACCTCCAGCAGAATGATGCTTACAGCTTAAGCCTTCATTTTTATTGCATTTATAGAGCAGGGTATATGCCTAGATTTTTTTTATATGAAAATGAAAACTGAGAAAATATGTGAAGATGTTATATTGATTTATAGTCATTCAAATTAATATCTGCGTATATATTTCTTCAAACGTGTGGCACTGATTACAAAACGGATTTCACTGTATACAGTATTTTAGACATGACGCATATGAAATGTTCACTAAGATAAGGCCTGAAGATGCAAATATATCTGAAAGTCATTTTACATGTTCACTTTTACTTATAAGAAAGATATTTATGTTTTACTGTAAGATTTTAAATCCTCCCACCTTCCTTTCCCAGCAGGAAAGATAAGAAGTGTTTTTGACTAAGATATCCTTGGCATCTCCGGTTGATACTGTATGCTTTGACCTAAATACTCCACTCTGGATGATGTCAGTAAGAATCAAGGCCCCAGATACTTGAGTCGTATCCACAATAAATCTGAAACTCATATAAAAGGCAGCCAAGTCTGTTTTGAATTGCCTAGTTTCACAAATCATGTTCCTACCTAGAACACTTTTGTTTTAACACACTAGCTCAAACCGCTCAAACCGTACAGTTGCCTGTAGTTATAGCCCAAAGATCTTTCTCACGTATCTTTGCGGCATCTTTTGAACTCGCTGGTAATCTGATGACAAGTCTCTCAGACAGATCCTCTGGAGATCTGTTTCACTGTGGAGGGAGGGAGGAACGGGCCCCCATGCCCAGATACTAAGGGGGCTCCTGCCACCTTCTCCACACCTTCACAACTGCATGTGGCTCCTTAAGAGCTGTGATCTGCAATCTCCTGGGTGTTTCTTGCCTCTCTTCCCCCGGGACTCAGCCTTTCTCTCAACAAATATTTCACCCTGCCTCTAATTGCCACAGGCTGCAGTGGCTGTAGGGTTGCAGACTGCCTCTGTTATTGCTCAGACACAGGTCTTCTACTCCTTGCTCTTTTTCCTTATCTGGCTTCGGCTGAGGTGATTGTTCACTTCTAGAATTTAAAAGACAGATTGCCACTCGTTTCTCTAAAGGTTGTACTGCTCTGCCATTTTTGTCTAATAGGGGCTCCACTGGCTAAATCCACTGGATTCTATCTGTAGTCTTCTCTAGCACACAGTATAATATTTCAATTCAATTTGCTGTTGACATTTCCACTCAAATTCACTGGTAAGCTATTGGAATATTACACCTCACAAACCTCTTTGCATAGGCTTGTGCAACAAACTAGGGAAGCATTGGCAAGCTGGGAAAACTGAACGAAAACAAGCTGGTCCTAACAGAGCATGGAATTTGACAGTGGCTTGCGTAGGAATGTGGCGAATCACTTGCTGAGAGAATAGCGTGTGCAGCCTGAGGCAAGCTACAGAGCATTCTCAAATCATCAATAGCCCATAGTCGCATCATGCAGCCCATATTGGTTTTCGCAAGACATAATGGGACCCATCTCATCCAAAAATATACTTTTGACTCATCTGTCCATTGAACATTATTCCAAGAGTCTTGATGATCATCCAGGTGCTTCCAGGTGCTTTTTGGCAAACTTTAGACAAATTTTTCAATGATATGGGTCCCATTACTGGATGTGTGACAAAAACCAAACACTGCATTCCTCAGTAAGAACCTGATACCAATGGTGAAGCATGGTGGTGGTAGTGTGATGGTTTCAGGATGCTTTGCTCAGGACCTGGACGACTTGCCTTATATAGAAGTAACCATGAATTCTGCTCTGTTTCAGATAATGTCAGGACTTAAAACTCACGAGTGGCACAGTGCTCCCAAATGGCGCAGCAGTCTAAGGCACTGCATCTCAGTGCTAGAGGCATCCCTACAGACCCTGGTTCGATTCCAGGCTGTATCACAACCGGTCGTGATTGGGAGTCCCATAGGGCGGCGCAAAATTGGCCCAGCATCGTCCGTGTTAGGGTTTGGCCGGGGTAGGCCGTCATTGTAAATAAGAATTTGTTCTTAACTGACTTGCCTGGTTAAATAAAGATTAAATAAAAAATGTGCAGTTCATACTTGAAAACCCACAAATGTCATTGTGTTAAAGCAGTTCTGCATGCAACAGTGGGACAAAATTCTTCCACAGTGATGTGAGAGACTGATCAACAACTACAGGAAGCATTTGTTTGCAGCAAAAAGTGGCACAACCAGTTATTGAAAGTAAGGGGACAATTATTATTTGATTTTACATAACCGTGTTAATTAAATAAATAACATAAGTATACATTTTTTATGTTATTTGTAAACTCAGGTTCCCTTTATCTAATATTAGGTTTTGGTTGAAGATCTGATAACATTCAGTATCAAAAATATGCTAAAATAGAGAAAATCAGAAAGGGTGCAAATACTTTTTAATCGCACTGTATAAGGGCACAATCATGATTTGAATTTGTGTTTTTTTCTGACTTGGGCTCATATATAGTCCTATGTGTAAGCATAAACTCTAATATGCGTATGGTGTTTGGAATGAATCATCACCTTAGAAAGCACTGTCCATTTCGTTGTGCTAGGCTTTGAAACAACATCCACTATGACCATGTTTTCCACTCAGTTTCAAAATGTTGTTGAACCTCTCTCTTCAAATTGGTCAATCACAGTGAGGTGAGTTTTAAAAGCACATACTGTTTTGATGATTTGATGTGATTTTCGATCGCATTTACATTGCTGTCAGAGTGGTTAGAGGGACAATAGAGCCCTGAGTACCAAGCCATTAGGACCTGATGGTCGTTAGCAAGTTGGGTACTACGAAAGCATGTCCGGGGAGCGTAAAAGGATATTATCGTGGAATTTTACTGTGGTCATGTGCCGGTAATATAGTCACCGCAACAGCCCTAGTTTTGCGCTACAACATATGATTCAGTTGACATTGTTTGTAGGTCTTTACTACATATAGCCTGTTTGCAGAATGGGGGAGGGTGGCTTTTTCTTGCATTTTCAAAAGGTGGTAACCATACACAGCTTCTTCTTACTGACAGAGCTAAATGTCAAGCATTAAAATGACAACACTCCCTTGTTGGCTCTGGTATTGCTTGGTTACTTACCAGAGAGCAGTGAGGGTGCTCACCAGAGTCTTAAATAGGAAAGAGAAAGACCATGTACGCAATTTCTCAAACATCATTAAAGCTTACTATTTGAAGTGTGTGGGGGCAGATGGCTTGTCAGAATGAGAGTCTGCAGTCTGTAGTGGTGATTGAAACTGCAGCGTGCTCTCTGCAGAGATGACTAATCTAATTTGTGTCTTTCACAAGCTCTGCACAGCAAACCAGCATCATCACGGGGCTCTAGGCAAACATGCTCTTCAATGTCAGAGTGCTGCGCTGTTTAAATATTAACATAGGGATTTCTAACTTGTGTCATTTTCTACAAAGCAATCTCTCAGCTCTATCTTGATAGAGGCCCTGGGTCTCAACCCCATCCCTGTGCAATTGAGTCCTGGACTTCCTGACGGGCCGCCCCCAGGTGGTGAAGGTGGGAAACAACTTATCCACTTCGCTGATCCTCAACACTGGGGCTCCACAAGGGTGCGTGCTCAGCCTCCTCCTGTACTCCTTGTTCACCCATGACTGCGTGGCCATGCACGCCTCCAACTCAATCATCAAATTTGCAGACGACACAACAGTAGTAGGCTTGATCACCAACAACGACGAGACAGCCTATAGGGAGGAGGTGAGGGCACTCGGAGTGTGGTGTCAGGAAAACAACCTCTCACTCAACATCAATAAAACAAAGAGGATGATCGTGGACTTCCGGAAACAGCAGAGGGGGTACCCCCCATCCACATCGACGGGACAGCAGTGGAGAAGGTGGAAATTTTCAAGTTCCTCGGCGTACACATCAGGGACAAACTGAAATGGTCCACCCACACAGAAAGTGTGGTGAAGAAAGCGCAACAGCGCCTCTTCAACCTCAGGAGGCTGAAGGAATTTGGCTTGTCACCTAAAACCCTCACAAACTTTTACAGATGCATTATTGAGAGCATCCTGTCGGGCTGTACACCCGTTGCTACGGCAACTGTGCCGTCCAGAACTGCAGGGCTCTCCAGAGGGTGGTGCGGTCTGCACAACGCACCACCGGGGGCAAACTACCTGCCCTCCAGGACACCTACAGCACCCGATGTCACAGGAAGGTCAAAAAGATCATCAAGGACAACAACCACCCGAGCCACTGCCTGTTCATCCCGCTACCATCCAGAAGGCGAGGTCAGTACAGGTGTATCAAAGCTGGGACAGAGAGACTGAAAATAGCTTCTACCTCAAGGCCATCAAACAGTTTCACAGACATCATGAACAAAGAGAGGCTGCTGCCTACATACAGACTTGAAATCATTGGCCACTCTAACAAATGGACCACTAGTCACTTTATTAATGCCAGTTTAATAATAATGTTTACATATCTTGCATTACTCATCCCATATGTATATGCTGTATTTTATACCATATATTGCATTGTGTCTATGCCACTCGGTCATTGCTCATCCATTCTATTTATATGTACATATTCTTATTCCATCCCTTTACTTAGATTTGTGACTATTAGGTAGTTGTTGTGTAATTGTTTGATTACTTGTTAGATATCACTGCACTGTCGGAACTAGAAGCACAAGCATTTCGCTACACTCACAATAACGTCTGCTTTTATGTGACCAATAAAATTTGATTTGAAACTAGATATCATGCGCTTAGATTTTGGTCAATGTTAACCACATCTATACACATTTAAAATACAAAATAAATACAAAATAAATTATTTCACTGTGAATACAAGCAAAAGAGTAAAGGTTATTCTTGATAGAGCATGATAGGATACAGCCCAAGATATATATACAGTACCAGTCAAAAGTTTGAACACACCTACACATTCAAGGGTTTTTCTTTATTTTTGCAATGTTCTACTCTATAGAATAATAGTGAAGACATCAAAACTATGAAATAACACATACATTTTATGTTTTATATTATTCAAAGTGGCCATCCTTTTGCCTTGATGACAGACACACTTTGGAATTCTCTCAACCAGCTTCATGAGAAATGCTTTTCCAAAAGTCCTGAAGGAGTTCCCACATATGCGGAGCACTTGTTGGCTGCTTTTCCATCACTCTGCACTCCAACTCATCCCAAACCATCTCAGTTGGGTTGAGGTCAGGTGATTGTAGAGGCCAGGTTATATGATGCAGTACTCCAACACTCTCCTTCTTGGTCAAATAGCCCTGGATGTGTGTTGGGTCATTGTCTTGTTGAAAAACAAATGATAGTCCCACTAAGCGCAAACCATGCTGTGGTGGCCATGCTGGTTAAGTGTGCCTTGAATTCTAAATAAATCACAGACAGTGTCACCAGCAAAGCACCCCCACACCATCACACCTCCACTTCCATGCTTCACGGTGGGAACCACACATGCGGAGATCATCCGTTCACCTACTCTGCGTCTCAGAAAAACACGGTGATTGGAACCAAAAATCGCAAATTTGGACTCACCAGACCAAAGGACAGATTTCCACCGATCTAATGTCCATTGCTCATGTTTCTTGGCCCAAGCAAGTCTCTTCTTCTTACTCGTGTCCTTTAGTAGTGGTTTCTTTGCAGCAATTCGACCATGAAGGCCTGATTCATGCAGTCTCCTCTGAACAGTTGATGTTGAGATATGTCTGTTACTTGAACTCTGTAAAGCATTTATTTGGGCTGCAATCTGAGTTGCAGTTATTCTACAATGTAGAAAATAGTACAAATAAAGAAAATCCCTGGAGTGAGTAGGTGTGTCAACTTTTGACTGGTACTGTATATTGTATAGTGGAAGATATAAAAAGTAGTGAAGGGACTTTTCCCCCCCTTTATTTAAAAGGGACGTCTATTTTAACCATGTGTTTTATCATTTATGGCGGTTTCTTCACTACCATATGTTTTAGTACAATAGCATTCCCCCCAGCTGCCTCTCAACTTTCTCCACTTAGATTCTAGCTCACTCCAGTCGAACAACACTCTACAGAGTTTGTCCTCCCTCCAATCCCCATTATTCCCTTTGAAAAGCCTTGCGATGCTTCCTCCCCATCTCCGTATCTTTGTTTAAGTCAAGTCAACACAGCATCTAGCACAAGGCCATGGAGCTTGTCAAGGCTTTACTGGAGGAACCAAGCACAACTTAACAAACAGAATACAAATACAACAAAACAAAGCGCATTAAAAATGAAATGTGGATATACAGTCCAGACATAACATGGGCTGGATGCTTTTGAGGTGGTATTTGCTGTTATAAGGGTAAAAAGTGTATTAGCCAAGACAGGCCTCTTAAGTGTTCCCCTGAGGCAGGTCTGCTGAAGCCTTCATGTTCTGCTCTGCTCGGAGGGCCAGGACAAACCCTTCAGATCACTGATCTGAATATTAAATTAAACCAGCTCCTTTGCTCGCTGTCTCCAGTATGCTTGGCGCCTGGATCACTCCCTCTCAAAGCACAGCTCTTACTCCAGCTCCATCCCCTATGGCTTTCCCTGACAGACAGCTAATTAAGCCTGGTCCAAATAATTTTCTCCATCATTATCGCCGTGCACTTCTCCCGTAGCTGGGTGTTTGCAGAGAAAATAATCACTATTGCTTTGGCTTTATTGACACACGCGGCTACAGGTTATGGAGCTCTCCTCTGATGTGGTCCGCTATTAAATTATCTAATATCTAACATCAATTCTTTGTTGAATTGAGACTTTCCCCCCCCTGAAACAAATGTATATGCACACGGCTCCCCCAGCGAACTCAGAGTGTGGGACAGAAGAGGACAGAATTGGCGGGTTTAGTTCTGCACCAGTGATCGCTTTAGTACAACCATTGTCCCTGGCCTGTATAACCTGCTCCAAACATCCTAGACAAGTACAGCAGTACCCATAACACTGTTTACATCAGTGGAGAGGAAGACATGGATTTCTGACCGAGTGACAAGGGAGAGAAAACGATTTCACATCTTCCTGACCCTGAAGAATACAACCTACTTTCCTTCATATTCCTATATGATTTTTTACTTCAGAAAACACAGAGAGAGCTTCAAAAGGGACATATTTTCAGGGAGGTAAGAACTTGCTGAGTCTAAGCGTTGCTGAACGTGCAAAGTGGGTGAAGTTAGTTCATATGCAGTCCATTGAAACTGCAAGTGTCATGCAGCCCAATACAGCCCATTGAAATTCAACCGAGGGGGCAGTAGGAATGACAGTGATCTTTCAAAGGTTTTCTCTCTATATCTTCCTATACTCTTCATCAGGCAAATCCCATAACTGTTACAAAAACATGCCTCTTCAGCCACACTGACAAGGAAGCTCATATTAGCAATGCTGTAAATTCTTCATAGATTATCGTAGATTATGTGTGCACACCATGAAATGATATAACACACACAAACAAACAAACTCATACAAAGAAGAGCCTACATTTTTCATAAAGACCACTTGCTGTGGTTCATATCGTTCATAGATCCTATGGCATTTACACTGACGACATCTAGAACAATTACTCTACACTGAATTTACTCTTTTACTCTTTCTGGCTGGTATTTTGAGTGCATCGTTGGACATATTTCAGAGGTCTTTGTGGATTTGAGAACCAATAGAAGTAATAAGTGGCGACCAAAGAGGAAGTGAGTTTGTGCGCAATGTGTTGTCACAACATTGCATTCAGCTCATGATCCAGTCCATACTGATTTATTCCAACCTTGCCCCCTCTTTTCAATTCTGCCTCTTGCCCTCAGGAAACAGGGAGACATTGTACCACAAATCCACTTTTGAGAATGAATCCCATCTGGTAGCGTTTTTTTTGTTTGTTGAGGTCATAGGAAGGTTTGTTAAAGCTTAGTGTTCCAGTGCATTCCGTCTGCATTCTGTCTCACTCCACATTCTATTTACTAACAATAAACTCTGCCTGCTCGTATTCGCCTGCCACAGTCAACAGCATGCTGGATGCATTGTGCCCCCCTGACATTTAATCGAGAGTTATCTTTTAGAAAACCCCCACGTTGATTTTGTGTCAAGAATGAAAGGGGGGCCAGTGCCAACAAAGACTAAAGCACTAATAAAAACACATGACAAAAAATAAGCAAAATGTGACTTGTTTAACTATGATGAATTCACCACCCATCTGTAAAATGTATTACATTAGCTCTCTGCTGTTTTTACAAGTTTGGAGATACGTACACTACACTTCAAAAGTTTGGGGTCACTTAGAAATATCCTTGTTTTTGAAAGAAAAGCACCTTTTTTGTCCATTAAAATCACATCAAATTGATCAAAAATACAGTGTAGATATTGTTAATGTTGTAAATGACTATTGTAGCTGGAAACGGCAGATTTTTTATGGAATATCTACATAGCCGTACAGAGATCCATTATCAGAAACCATCACTCCTGTGTTCAAATGGCACGTTGTGTTAGCTAATCCAAGTTAATCATTTTAAAAGGCTAATTGATCATTTGAAAACCATTTTGCAATTATGTTAGCACAGCTGAAAAATGTTGTCCTGATTAAAGAAGCAATAAAACTGGCCATCTTTAGACTAGTTGAGTATCTGGAGCATCAGCATTTGTGGGTTCAATTAAAGGCTCAAAATGGCCAGAAACAAATAACCCTCTTCTGAAACTCGTCAGTCTATTCTTGTTCTGAGAAATGAAGGTTATTCCATGTGAGAAATTGCCAAGAAACTGAAGATCTCCTACAATGCTGTGTACTACTCCCTTCGCAGAACAGTGTGAACTGGCTCTAACCAGAATAGAAAGAGGAGTGGGAGGCCCTGTTGCACAACTGAGCAATAGGACAAGTACAAAAGTGTCTAGTTTGAGAAACAGATGCCTCACAAGTCCTCAACTGGCAGCTTCATTAAATAGTACCCGCAAAACACCAGTCTCAATGTCAACAGTGAAGAGGCGACTCCCGGATGCTGGCCTTCTAGGCAGAGTTGCACCATATCTCAGACTGGCCAATAAAAAAAAAAGATTAAGATGGGCCAAAGAACACAGACACTGGACAGAGTAACTCTGCCTAGAAGGTCAGCATCCCGGAGTCGCCTCTTCACTGTTGACGTTGAGACTGGTGTTTTGCTAACACAACGTGCCATTGGAACACAGGAGTGATAGTTGCTGATAATGGGCCTCTGTACACCTATGTAGATATTCCATAAAAAATCTGCCGTTTCCAGCTACAATAGTTATTTACAACATTAACAATGTCTACACTGTGTTTGATCAATTTGATGTTATTTTAATGGACAAAAAAGGTGCTTTTCTTTCAAAAACAAGGATATTTCTAAGTGACCCCAAACTTTTGAACGGTAGTGTATGTGTTGCAATATAATTTTCTTTAATACATTTCCATTTCTGCTCGGGTGAAAATTCCGATGGAGTTGGCCCCTCAGACCTTCAAGCCACCATTAATTGACTCTCTGTTCCAAGCACAAGTATGTTCTATTGATACAGCCCCCCTGCCCCTGTTAACTCCCGTCTTTAGATTTTTGAACAAGGCGTTACTGGGAACCTTGAGTTTGTCCTCACTTCAGAATGTGTTGCAATAAGCCAATGTTAGGAGGAGCAGGAATTAACCATTAATAGGGCTCTTCAATTTGCAAAGTGGCTTAATGAAGCTCAATAAAGCATATTCTTCTGAGCAATCTGCTAACATAGAAACAGACAACAAATATCCAACTGGTTTTAACCCTTCGTATCCTTTTGGTTTCTGATGAATACGTACATTAGGTGCATTCACAGAATCACATCTTTGTAATTAAAAACAAGTAGACTGCTTACATTTTCAAGAAAAATATTGCATGATAGGCTACAGATCTATGTACGGTTTACACAACACTGACCGTGAGTTGCAGCTCTTGTCTTGTCAAAGGATGGACAGGCTCTATATCAGTGGAGGCTGCTCAGAGGAGGAAGGGGAGGACCATCCTCCTCAGTGAAATTTCATAAAAATGTAAGTAATGAAACACTAAAAACTTATCATTTTTAGATAAAACTATACTAAATATGGTCATATGTCACCAAATAATTGATTAAAAGACACTGTTTTGCAATGAAGGTCTCTAGTAACTTCAACACCACTCTCTGGGGTAGCACCATGGTGTAGCCGGAGGACAGCTAGCTTCTGTCCTCCTCAGGGTACATTGACTTCAATACAAAACCTAGGAGGCTCGAAGGCCTCACCCCCTTCCATAAACCTACATGGTAATTATGACCACTTCTGGAAGACAACCTCCAACCAATCAAAGCTTTTGCAGTATGAACTGACATGTTGTCCATCCAATCATAGGATTAGAATCAGAGAATGAACCTAGTGTGTTATATTTAGGTTGTGTCGCAGAGCATTATGGGGGGGGGGGGGTTCAATGTGTTGAGAAGCTTGGTGAGTTGGTGACATTGGATTGAGATTGAAAAGTGATAGTTAAGCATTTCTTGGATATTATTATATTCAAATTAGTTTCTTCAAATTACAGAAGACGGAGGAGGTAGATTATGAATTGTTTTTCTTGGTTTTAGAACTTCGAGTGTGCAGTTTTTGCGCCAAACACTACCGCCAATTTTGGCTACTTTTTGTTAAAGAACCCCTTTCATTCTCTGGCGTACACGGAAAAGGTGCAAATTAAAACCGAGGGTTGACCTCAGCCTGAGATCATTTTAATGAAGAAAGATGAAAAGGTGAGGACATTCAATAACAATTGGTATCAAAAGTATAGCTGGTTAACACGGAGCCTTTCATCAAGCCGCCTGTATTGCTGGCCTTGCCTGTATTTTGGAAAGTCTGAGCTTTGGGTGAAAGGGGGGTACAGTGGCCTGAAGAACATCTATCGTTCAGCTAAATAGAAAAACAAAAGCAGGGAGCATATAAATGCCCTCATCAGATTTAAGCTTCTGGGAAAAATCTGCATCGATCATGACGGAGGTCTGGGTATTCAAACTGCGCAACACAACGAGAAAGTAAGAAGAAACAGGGATGTTCTCAAGTGGCTTATCAACACCACTGCGTTTTTGGGCATGCAAGAATAGGCTTATAGAGGACACAACAAGAGGGAAAGTTCAGCTAACAAGGGCAACTACATCTGGGATGTCTAAATCAATTCAGAATGATTTGATAGTTTCCATCGCATCACCCATTCAAAGATAGATTAAAGAGAGAGGTTGACAAAGCACATTTTTTCGTGGGCTCTCAAGCAGGCTTTCCACTTTCCTCCGGTATTTATTTAGCATAGATGATAACACATTATCACTTCAGACAGACACAAGCAAAACCTCATTATATAAATGTTGCAGCTGCCTTGGAGGTTTTTTTTCTTCCGTTTTTTTAAACCATGTGACATGATTTGGAAAAATTGGTCACCTCATAGCTCTTATAGGGTCCAGAGTTTTCCTGGTTAGGTTAACAGATAAGGAAAAACTCCAGGTTCCAGTAGGTAAAAATTGCCCCATCCCTCTGGGACCTATGGTGCCACCAGTCTGCTTGCAGTTGTCAGTTATCGTCAGGTATGTGGATGATCAGGGCTTTATTCAGGAACGTTTCTTGGGGGGTGAAATGTGCAGTCTGTTTGGCTTTGTGTTTTTTGAGATGTCCGAGTTTAACTTCATGGAGAAACGTGTTGTTCAAACCTACAATAGCGTAGCTGTAATGGAATGTATCTGCTATTAGTATTTACAGCTAAATCCTCTCCTGTTCCCTGATTAAGAGGTGATGACCACTCCACTCCACTATCATTGTCAACTCTCTCCTGACGAACTGAAGCCATGATGTCTCATGTGCCCTCTCATCCACTGGCACGTTGAATGTTTCCTCTCCAAGCACTGTGAGTACCCCTATCAATTTCTCTCATTACTGTATGTAGAGTCAATCACATTATTACACATCAAAGATTTTACTCCTTACTTGGACTAGCTCATTCTTAGCTCTTTTGTCTAACTGTGTAGTGTGTTGTGCTATTGTTTTTTGTCTTCCCAGTCAAATATTGTCTTGCACTGAAGTCAAGCCTCTGAACACCTCAACTCATGCCTCATACCCTCATTCAATCACTGCTGTGATCCCTTCCCAACACTGTGTAAGTAGCCCTCTCATTCCCATTCCCCATAATATTGTACTATAAATGTCTTTATTAAATTCTTTAGGTTAAAAAAAATTGTTTTGGTGTCTCCGTGCGTTCTGCGCCTACACCGTAGGTCTCCCATCCTCTTCAATTCTTCAAGTCACCAGCCTCTGCTGCTCTATATTCATTAGTGTCTGGAACCAAAGTCTAACCAGGAGCCACTGAGGGTAGCGACATTTGCTGCTCACCATGAGACAGGCAGCATTTACCAGTCCAAAGGTGACAAACACATTACATCAGATTGGGTGTCTGGGAAACATGGGCTGTGTTTGTTTATACCAGAAGGTTCAGCTCTAGTGTTGGGCATTTGGGAGGGTTGGTTAGTTGGGGGGGTGGGGGGTCTGCCATGGAGAAAGAAAACAACCCTCTCTCTTTAATTGAAAGCAAGTTTGTAATGAAAACAAGATGGTATTACTAGTGCAAGAGGATCCAACCGGTTCCACCTCAGACACTGGCATGTAATTGACACAGGGACAGCCCAGCAACAAAAAAATTACATTTTAAAATCATTTAAAAAAACAGGGAATAGGAAAAACAGACTCAGAATACCAGCCGTGGTAATGTAGTATGGCTCTGCTCTTTCCCTTCCCCCTCTCCTGGCCCTGCCTGCACACATACAGACAGCTGGCAGAGGCTTTTTAAAGGCACAGTGCCTCAACTCAACTAGGACTTCATCTGGGGACTGAGGTGATAGTCTACACTCCCTCCACAGTAAATAAACATACCTCCAAATATGGTGTCAGGCTGCATGATCAGAGGGTAGTGAAAAAAGGACAAAAGGGCTCCTTTTGAGAACTGTTTGTGTTTCAAGATGGAGAGAATGTCAGAGAATCATGCTGAGATGTCAGAACGGCTGAGCGGTGAAATGAAAGAGTTCTTCCTGCGTGGTGCTGGGGGAAACACTGGCTCTGAGGGAAGCCTGATTAGGTGTTTTTCTTCACTGACCCAATTGGTGCTTACAAGGTCCTGATCCCCCGGCCAACTCAGTGGCTCAGCGCTGTGACCTGGAGGAATTCCTATCACACTCATTAGAAACTGGGCCTCTCTCACGATTTGCTAAACCAGACAACTTTGTATTCCACTTATATGGTCAGAGATCATATAACTAGTTCACATTAGATACTACAAGGACAACTGATGTGCTCTGATTAGGTTCCAAAAGGTGATGGACTTTTCCCTATAACTGAAAAAACTGTTAGTTTGTTATTTACAATGGTCTTCCATTTAATACCATAGGTGAAATTTTCCTCATTCAAAACAGCACTGAACTGTGCAAAAACAACAACAACAACAGTTTTACTTAACCTGTCTAGGATGAGGGTGCCGCTAGCGGCACTCCCCCCCCACCCCCACTGAAAAGGCAGAGCCGCGAAATTCCCCAAAAATATTTTTTTTAAATATTTAACTTTCACACATTAAAGTCCAATACAGCTAATGAAAGACACAGATCTTGTGAATCCAGCCAACATGTCCGATTTTTTAAATAATTTACAGGGAAGACACAATATGTAAAGATGTAAATCTATTAGCTAAAAACACATTAGCATAATCCACCATCTTTTATTTGTCCACCAACAACAGTAGCTATCACTAATTTGGCTAAACTAAGATATTTATAGCCCCTAACCAAGAAAAAAACTCATCAGATGACAGTCTGATAACATATTTATGGTATGGGATAGGTTTTGTTAGAAAAATGTGCATATTTCAGGTAGATGGCATAGGTTACAATTGCACCCACCGTCACAAATGGACTAGAATAACTACATAGAGCAACGTGTTTACCTACTTACTAATCATCAAACATTTCGTAAAAATACACAGCATACACTAATCGAAAGACACAGATCCTGTGAATACAGACAATATTTCAGATTTTCTAAGTGTCTTACAGCGAAAACACAATAAATCGTTATATTAGCATAGCACATGTGCAAACATTACCCCAGCATTAATTCTAGCCAAAGTGAGCGATAACGTAAACATCGCCAAAATATATTATTTTTTCACTAACCTTCTCAGAATTCTTCAGATGACACCCCTGTAACATCACATTACAACATGCATATACAGTTTGTTCGAAAATGTGCATATTTAGCCACCAAAATCATGGTTACACAATGACAAAAGTAGCCCAGCTGGTGAGAAAATGTTGGTGCGCCATATTAGACAGTGATCTACTCTTATACATAAATACTCATAAACGTGACTAAAAAATATAGGGTGGACAGCGATTGATAGACAATTTAATTCTTAATACAATCGCGGATTTACATTTTTTAAATTATCCTTACTTTTCAATACAGTTTGCGCCAAGCGAAGCTACGTCAAAAAACATGGCGTCCTAAGCCACTAACATTTTTCGACAGAAACACGATTTATCATAATAAAAATGTCCTACTTTGAGCTGTTCTTCCATCAGTATCTTGGGCAAAGGATCCTTTCTTGGGTCTAATCGTCTTTTGGTGGAAAGCTGTCCTCTTGCCATGTGGAAATGCCAACTGCGTTCGGGATGAACTGGAAGCGTGCCCAGCGATTCACAGCGTTTCAGAAATAAATGTCCCAAAATCGCACTAAACGGATATAAATTGCTATAAAACGCTTTAAATGAACTACCTTATGATGTTTTTAACTCCTATAACGAGTCTTAACATGACCGGAGAAAGATTACTCCCAACACTAATGCTTGGAACAGGTGCGGGTCGGTGTCCTCCACGCGCATGACGCACCAAGAAAAGAGTTGCTAGCTACAGGGTTTTTTAATTTATAGTGCCTGTGAACGCGCAATCGACCCCATTAAAATCGTCATCGCGTAAAGGCATCCAGGGGAAGACGTAAGCAGTGTCCGTATACTCATAGCAATAACAGTGGCCTTTTAACTGACTCCAGATCAGGGGCCAACATTTCTGAAATCTGACTCCATGTCAGGGAAATTGCTGTAGAATGGGTTCTGTTCCACTTAGAGACAAAATTTCAACTCCTATAGAAACTATAGACTGTTTTCTATCCAATAATAATAATAATATGCATATTGTACGATCAAGAATTTTGTGGGAAGCCGTTTCAAAAATTACACGATTAGCATAAATAGTGACAACAGCGCCCCCAGCCTCAACAGGTTAAAGGATTAGCCGCTTTTTTCTAATTTTCTCCTAAAATGACATACCTAAATCTAACTGCCTGTAGCTCAGGCCTTGAAGCAAGGATATGCATATTCTTGGTACCATTTGAAAGGAAACACTTTGAAGTATATGGAAATGTGAAAGGAATGTAGTAGAATATAACACAATAGATCTGGTAAAAGATAATACAAAGAAAAAACCAACCGTTCTTTTGTATTTTTTTGTAACATCATCTTTGAAATGCAAGAGAACGGTCATAATGTATTATTCCAGCCCAGGTGCAATTTAGATTTTGGCCACTAGATGGCATCAGTGTATGTGCAACGTTTTAGACTGATCCAATGAGCCATTGCAATTATGTTAAAAAATGTGTATCAAGACTACCCAAATGTGCCTAATTTGTTTATTAATAACATTTCATGTTCAAAATTGTGCACTCTCCTCAAACAATAGCATGGCATTCTTTCACTGTAATAGCTACTGTAAATTGGACAGTGCAGTTAGATTAACAAGAATTTAAGCTTTCTGCCAATATCAGATATGTCTATGTCCTGGGAAATTTTGTTGATATTTACAACCTCATGCTAATTGCATTAGCCTACGTTAGCTCAACCATTCCGTGGAAGGGACACCAATCCCGAATAACAGAGTGAAAATATATTGCACGCAATGCAATCATTGCAGTATTCATAACTCATCTTGTATGACATGCCTATTCCATCTATAAAAAATGTTGTTGTTATTTTGCTCACTCTGTACTATTTTTCCCAATGAGAAAAAAGGAAACCCAAAAAGTATTTCTGAAGTGCTAGAGAAAATCCACCAAGCTGAGAAACTGTAGTCTAACGGTGAGTTGAACTTTGCCTTTCAATGAATCCAGAGCTTAACATGAAATTGGCTCTTATTGGTGTATGCCAATGCTTCAAAGGAAGTCCTTACATGAACATGTATTTCCCGTCTTATGCAACAGCATGCCTGAAGTCACAATGGAAGTTCGAGCCAGGACATAGCCTACCAAATTTTTAACAGGGAGCCAGAGGCATCCTCTCTCTAACTTGTAGTAAGTCCAGTTGGCTTCAATATGAAAAGTTATGCCCTTCTGACAATCTCATGAAATTAAATATTACAAAACAATCCATTTAGTATACATGATATATTGTTCATCCCCGACCCTGTACACTACAATATTGGCTGAGCGTAACCAATAAAGCGCTTTCTAACCACTAAAGCACACAATTGTGAAATATTGTGGAGCCTGTGGTATCACTTGTGGATGTTATTCCCCTTATTTCCCCATTTTTAACACAATCAAATAAATCTGCACTTTTCACATTGACAAGAGCCTCTCAGCTTTGAAAAAAACATTAAACATTAAATTACAAGTAAAAAGACCAATTGTCTCCAAACAATGAAGTTCACCTGCTATTTGATGAGCGAGAGAGAAGTGAGTCATCATGCAAGTTATGTTGCAGTAAACATTTGTCATGATGTTCTGCTGCAGTTGCCTGGCAACATTTCAGAGAGAGGGGCGAGGAGAGGAGACAGGCAGTGAGGGCTAAGAATGGGAGGGCAGCCCACACTACTCTAATCAAGCTGCTAAGATGAAGCTAATTATTACTCTGGTAAAATTAAAGACAAAAAATACTTTATATCCTATCCAAACTGGGCTGTAAGCGGAATCTTCCATAGCGGATCAAACAACCCTTTAATAATAGCATTGTCTGTCTGCATGGCAGGCCTGAAATTTCGTGATTTTAGGGGCCAGGCCATTTGGCCTTCAAGAGGTGCCAAACCTGCTAGGTCACCAAGGCCATCTGCTAGGGCACCAAGGCCATTAACCAAAATAGCCAATTAAATTGATTTGAAAGCAGAAAAACACGAGCTATTCTGTTAAGAAACACATAAGTGTATTGAAATACACATAAATAATTAGCATACATGTCAAGGTGTAGATGAAGTATAGGTGATAGCCTATGCCTACTAGCCTATGTCATGTCCAGACAGATGCTGACATGAGAAAATGTAACCAAATGTACATTGAAAATGTAACCAAACTTTAATGAGACTTTTAATTACATATACTGAACAAAAATATACACGCAACATGTAAAGCCTTGGTCCCATGTTTCATGAGCTGAAATAAAGGATCCCAGAAATGTTCCATTTGGACAAAAAGCTTATTTCTCTCAAGTGTTGTGAACATATTTGTTTACATCCCTGTTAGTGAGCATTTCTCCTTTGCCAAGAAAATCCATCAACCTGACAGGTGTGGCATAACAAGAAGCTGATTAAGCAGCATGATCATTACACAGGTGCACCTTGTGCTGTGGACAATAAAAGGCCACTCTAAAATGTGCAGTTTTGTCACAACACATGGCCACAGATGTCTCAAGTTTTGAGGGAGCGTGCAATTGGCATGCTGACTGCAGGAATGTCCACAGAGCTGTTGCCAGAGAATTTAATGTTAATTTCTCTACCATAAGCCGCCTCCAACTTCATTTTAGAGAATTTGGCAGTATATCCAACCGGCCACACAACTGCAGACCAAGTGTAAGCACGCCAGCCCAGGACCTCCGCATCCGTTTTCTTCACTTGCGGGATCGTCTGAGACCAGCCACCCGGACAGCTGATGAAACTGAGAAGTATTTCTGTCTGTAATAAAGCCCATTTTGTGGGGGAAAAATAATTCTGATTGGACTGGGCCTGGCTTCCCAGTGGGTGGGCCTGGCTCCCAAGTGGGTGGGCCTCATGTCTGCGCCCTTGCCCAGTAATGTGAAATCCATAGATCAGGGCCTAATGAATGTATTTCAATTTGCTGATTTCCATGTATGTATGTAACTCAGTAAAATCGTTTAAATTGTTGCATGTTGCGTTTATATCTTTGTTCAGTATATACAGTGCATTCGGAAAGTATTCAGACCCCTTGACTTTTTCCACATTTTGTTACGCTACAGCCTTATTCTAAAATGGATGAATGACAAAAACAGGTTTTTAGACATTTCTGCAAATGTATTAAAAATAAAAAACAGAAATAAATACCATATTTACATAAGTAATCAGACCCTTAGCTATAAGACTTGAAATTGAGCTCAGGTGCATCCTGTTTCCATTGATCAGCTTTGAGATTCCTACAACTTGATTGGAGTCCACCTGTGGTAAATTCAATTGATTGGATATGATTTTGAAAGGCACACACCTGTCTATATAAGGTCCCACAGTTGACAGTGCATGTCTGAGTAAAAACCAAGCCATGAGGTCGAAGGATTGTGTCGAGGCACAGATTTCGGGAAGGGTACCGAAACCTTTCTGCAGCATTGAAGGTCCCCAAGAACACAGTGGCCTCCATCATTCTTAAATAGTTTGGAACCACCAAGACTCTTCCTAGAGCTGGCCGCCTGGCCAAACTGAGCAATTGGGGGAGAAGAGCCTTGGTCAGGGAGTTGACCAAGAATCCAATGGTCACTCTAACAGAGCTTCAGAATTCCTCTGTGGAGATGGGCGAACCTTCCAGAAGGACAACAGTATCTACAGCACTCCACCAATCAGGCCTTTATGGTAGAGTGGCCAGGCGAAAGCCACTCCTCAGTAAAAGGCACAGCTCGCTTGGAGTTTGCCAAAAGGCACCTAAAGGACTCTGAGACAAAGAGAAACAAAATTCTCCAGTCTGATGAAACCAAGATTGAACTCTTTGGTCTGAATAATAAGCGTCACATCTGGAGGAAACCTGGCACCATCCTTATGGTGAAGCATGGTGGTGGCAGTATCATGCTGTGTGCATGTTTTTCAGTGGCAGGGACTGGCAGACTAGTCAGGATCGTGGGAAAGATGAACAGAGCAAAGTAAGACAACGCAGGAGTGGCTTCGGGAAAAATCTCTGAATGTCCTTAAGTGGCCCAGCCAGAGCCCGGACTTGAACCTGATCGAACATCTCTGGAGAGACCTGAAAATAGCTGTGCAGCGACGCTCCCCATCCAACCTGACAGAGCTTAAGAGGATCTGCAGAGAAGAATGGGAAAAACTCCCCAAATAAAGGTGTGCCAAGCTGTATACCCAAGAAGACTCGAGGCTATAATCGCTGCCAAAGGTGCTTCAACAATGTACTGAGTAAAAGGTCTGACTACTTATGTAAATGTGTTATTAAATTGCAACAATTTTTAAAAACCTGTTATTGCTTCTAACATATTCCATATGCACTTCAGAGTTCGATAAGAAGGACGTGCACCGTTGCATCCCGGGTTTGTCGGTCTTTACTTGTAGCCTACTTCGAAGCTGCAATGCCTGTGAGAGGGGCACGATCACGTGACGGGCATTGACTAATAAGATTTGAGATATCTGAGAAAGCCATATGAGTGAGAGGTGCTTCAGAGTAGGCTACAGCGATTAGCAGCCAGGAGAAGGGAATTATAATTATTAAATTCAGCCCAAGGGCACAGCGGCCACTTTGTCCACAAGACATAAACATTTTTTTGAGGGCATTGCGGCAAACCAAGGGGGCAACGATGGCCATGGCTGCCGATGCCACCAGCAAATTCGAGCCCTGCTGCATGGTATTAGATAGCAAGAAGTTAGTGAAATGTCAAATGTCTTGTGTTAAACAGGGAACGCAATAAGCTATGGAGTCAGTTTATCATTGTGTAAATTATGTTTTCCTATACAACTCTCTGTTGTCCAATAACTTCTTAAAGGGGGATTGGATAAGCACAACAATGGTTAGATTATTTATGAGCCGAATTATAGTTCATTTGCATTTGGCAGCAAACTCTACTGGTCATTAGCATCCAGGAACTGACTTTGCACAGATATTTCTAAGCAATATCCATTTAAATTCTTTAAATCATTTTAGTTTCTGATCAATACATTGGGTGCACACTTACTTACTGAAATCAATTGATCAGATAAATCAAGGAAAAGCAAACTAACCCTTATCTCACGTGTGTATGTCAATGGGTTTCTAAAGTGATGGCTCGTGACACACTGCTGCATATTCACACACCATATGGCCACCAAAACACAATCAACTTCCATGTGCTTCATGTGAATTCCTAAGTGTGCTGGAGTGGTAATGGCTCTGTATTCCAATATTAGATTCCATAAAGTGTAGGTCAGTGTGCAATACATGAGCGCATGTGTGTGTGCGTACATGGGTTCCTGCCTGCACGCATGTGTGTGTGCGTACATGGGTTCCTGCCTGCACGCACGTGTGTGTGCGTACATGGGTTCCTGCCTGCACGCACGTGTGTGTGCGTACATGGGTTCCTGCCTGCACGCATGTGTGTGCATTGGTCTGACAAACTTCATAAAGTAGAGTAGATGAGTGTGTAGCCTATCTAACCTGTCGGAGTGCTTGATGTCTGGGAAATTTAGGTAATATCTCCAACATTTCAGTTACAGAGCCACACAGCTTAATTTAATACCTTCAGGCTGGCAATTACATTCCGGGTAGCTACCAGTACACTGTCAATTCCAGAGTGTCGGATAGAGTATTAATTTCCAATGGCTCTTGTTGCTTGGAGACCAGGGGAAAGTTGCTCTCGCTTTTTTTTATCTGCTGGATTGCCTCAATGTTTATTTATCCTGCTGCTCTCAGCCAAGTGATGGGGAAATATTCTGGATGTACTTGGGATGAGAAAAACGCTCTTGGTTTAGTGGGAGAAAAACAAAGTGGTCAGTCCTTATCTTGTGGTCTTTAAGTTGAGATGTGCTGTAGCTATTTTAGACAGTGAAATAAATACAGCCAATAAGAAGTATGTTTTGTTCAAAGCATTTTATCTTTGTGACAGGTCATACAGAAGGAGCATTACGATTGGTCCAATGCGTAACATTAGTCAATAAGTGTATATATGGTAAAATGTCGCAATATAGGTTGTGCCACAATCTCACACTCTGCAGTCCAATTTGTCAAGCCATGTAGAATTTTGGTGTTTACCGTGCAGTTCTGTTATGCCAGTGTGAATCGAGCACAGAACTGGTCTTGCCAGTCTAATGGAATTCCACAATCATTTGGCCACACTGAGTACACAGCCATCAGACAGGATGGCCGGTATGTAGTAACCGGGAGACATTATCAAAACACATTTTGTTTATATGCTACTGATTTGTTTATTTTCTAGTGTTCATCTCACATTCAAGTGAGACCAAAATGTAAGAATAACCACAATTATTTTTACCTATGGTAGTCTGTAGTCTACGTATTCTGTCTTGAATTCTGTATCTGAATTGCAATAAACTATATCAAAAAGTGACAGGAGGGGAAAGAGGGAGAAGAGGACATTGAACAGGAACTAATGCTTAGCACATAGGCAGCCTGATAGACGCAAGCAGTTCATTAGAGAAGTAGCTGACTTCCTGTAATTAATATCACAACTGATCCAGGTAAGAATCTTATAAAGTTGTTAATCCACAATAAGCTCCCAGTTTTCTATCTCTGCAGGTTTATTTTTTGTTTTTCGGCATGGATATAAAATCACATGCAGGTATCACAGCTTTCTCCCTCAGAGCTTCCTTTGACAGCCAAACACAGCAAGGACAAGCACAGGAGGAGGGGAAAACGCTATAACGATGGCATCAACACAATATTAACCCATTAATAATAAAAAGCTCTGGAGCAATCCAGAGCAGAGGTGTTGCGAAACCCCTCTAATTCAAGCCTTCCCTCTGCTCGTCCATGATCAAAGCCCAGCTCCAACCCAAAGTGAATTGATTTATGGTAATTGTATGGCGAATTGGCTCTGGAGTGTGTAAACATCCTGTCTTTGCATAATGAAACAAATGAAAGGCCCCAGCCAGCAGCCGTGTCCCACTGAGAGAGAGAGAGGAGCAGAGCCAAACAGAGTGTGGAGTGGTGGTCACATGCACACATTCCTGGTGCGCCTGACCCCCCTGACCCTGCAGGCTGTTTTGGAGCATGGAGCACATATCACGGGGGTGGGACTGGGACCGCATGGGAAGGAGAAGTGTGCAAAGCCTTGCTGTAAAGCCCCAACAGAGAAACACCTTCTGGGCTAACAGCATGCAAACTGAAATTTGGAATGGCATGAAGGGGCATTAATACACAGCAAACTAGTCAGCTTAGAGGTACAATTGGCTTAGAGGATGCCCAGATAGGAACAAGCTCTGTTTGATTGATGTGTTCTGACTGGTGAGGGTGAGGTGTGAGGTGGTAAAAAAAGGCGATGGCAATGATTGTATTTTTTTGATGGTTAAAACCGTAAACTGTTCACTTTACACTCCGATAGAATGCCAAGAGTGTGCAAAGCTGTCATAAAGGCAAAGGGTGGCTACTTGAAGAATCTCAAGTATAAAATATATTTTGATTTGTTTAACACTTTTTTGGTTTCTACATGATTCCATATGTCTTATTTCATAGTTTGGATGTCTTCACTATTATTCTACAATGTATAAAATAGTAAAAATAAAGAAAAACCCTTGAATGAGTAGATGTGTCCAAACTTTTGACTGGTACTGTACTACTCATTCAAGGGTTTTTCTTAATTTTACTATTTATACATTATAGAATAATAGTGAAGACATCCAAACTATGAAATAACACATATGGAATCATGTAGAAACCAAAAAAGTGTTAAACAAATCCAAATATATTTTAGACTAGAGATTCTTCAAATATCCACCCTTTGCCTTGATGACAGCTTTGCACACTCTTATACTCTTCTGGTATCACATAAACACACATAAGACATGGAAGAATGCATAGAATGGCACTAAATTAGCTTTAAAACCACAAAACAAATCTCTGCCCCATGCTAAATGTGTAGAATTGCGGGAATTTAGCTTTAAAACTGCAACATTTTCTCTCCGCCAACAAGAGGGGTGTGAACAGTTTCGGCTCGCATGGGCTGTGAGGTGGGGGTTTGTTACTACGGCGATAAATTCTAGACCTAGGAAATTTGTGGGACCGGACCTTCTCAAATAGTACTTGAGTACCCCCGATCTAGAACATGAAAGCTGATACTACCAGGCACCACCTTTGAGGAGCAGCTAGCCAAGTGGAGAATCCTCCTCTATAAGTAATGACCAAGGGATGGTGTATTTTACAGTCAAATAGCAGCACAGGGTAGGCTATAGTATATTCTGATATCTATAGACAACAATCAAAGCTTTTAGAGTATTATGTGGTTGTGTGCTTTATATTAACCAAAGGCCTTCAGCCACAGCACCGGATACAGAGACATCTGACACTCAAGGTCATTCTTCAATTAGAGCTGACAGGAGATGCCTCAAAGCAGCTTCTTTTCTCTCATTATGACTATATCCAAATGGGATGTTTATCCACAAGGTAAGTAAAGCTGACTGAAAGTATGTTGTGTTCATTTTCAAATGCTGACATTTTTAACCTGCTAAAATACTGACTGTTGTTTTTATCCCTGCTTCAGCATTTTCTGGTGAAACGTAAGGGTGAGGTAGTAAGCAAAAAACATGTTGCAACCAAAGCAGTCCAAGGTTTACCGAAATATAGGCTTCTGTAGATTGTAATTATTCAACCGTAATGTACAGCCTCAAACAGTAAATATAAGTAAAAAATCCCAAGCAGAATATCTCAATACCAACAAGGTGATGTAAATACTGTACAAGCAAATATGTAATCTGAACTTTTTACACAGTAAGTTTCATAAGGGCTTGAGACAGACAACTAATAAAGAAATAAAGAGAATATATATAATTCATGGAAGACATGGATGTACAATATAACCCAACCATGAGGCTCAATAAAAAATGCATAGTGTTATTCCTGTGGCCGACAGACAGTTTTCTTGATGTTTAATTAGAGAGAGACAAAGAAAGAGAGAGAACAAGCGAGACAGAGAATGAAAAGGAGAGAGAGGGAGGAGGGAGAGAGTGAGAGAGAGTGAGAGTGAGAGAGAGAGTGAGAGTGAGAGAGTGAGAGGAAAACAAAGAGAGATGTATTAGGTGACAAATGATTTATAATACTTATTTGTATAGCGCTTTCAATATAGGTAATAAAGTGCTCACATTATAAAATAAGAAAAGAAAATAGAAGTACCAACAAAGAAACATAGACAAGAGGTAGGAGAATGAAACAAGATTGTTCATTAAAATCACACTGTACATTGAAATCATTTATTAAAAGCATTTTAAAAAATGTGTCTTCAGCAGGGATTTAAAAAGAGACACTGGCTGAATCTGTAAGCCTGATCGCTGGCAGGCCATTCCAAAGTCTAGGGGCTCTAATGGTAAATGTCTAGTCTCCTTTATTTTTCAACTTAGACTTTGGAATGGTCAACAGTGCCCTGACAGAGGATCTCAGGCTGCATCCTGGCTCGTAAAGAGATAAAAGATCTGAGAAATATTTAGACAAAGAGTTAAAGTAATCTAGGCATGAGGAAATAAAAGCATGTATAACTTTCTCAAGATTAGTGACTGAAATAAAATACTTGATTTTAGCTATATTCTTTAGATGATGAAAGCATGACTGGACAACCTTCTTTAAATGCAGCTCAACGTTTAGGTCAGGGTCAAAGAAGACAACAAGGTTTCTGGTCGTAGGCTTTACATTGGTGAAGGTTATTTTTCATCTAGGTCCTTGCAAGGTGGGGGACAAATAAAACCACCTCTGATTTCTTTTCAGTAAGTTGTCAGACATCCAACATTTGATGTCAGCAAGACACATGTGAAGGGTAGCTATGCTAGCTTGATCACTGGGTCTGACAGGTAAATAAAGCTGCGTGTCATCCGCATTACCAGTGAAACTCAATGTTACGATTGCGGATGATGTCACCATGGGGAAGCATGTACAGGGGAAAAAAGGATGGGGCCCAGAATAGGCCCCTGAGGGACACCATAAAGAATAGGTGCTGGGGACCATACTGAACCAACCATGCTCACTGAGAAAGGTCTGTCACATAAATATGACCTGAACTAATCGAGGGCAACACCAGAGATTCCTACCCACCTCTCAAGCCGGTCAACAAGAATGTAAATGATCAATAGTATCAAACGCGCCACTGGGATTCAAAAGAACTACAATAGAGCATTCACTGGCATCGGCCGCCAACAGAAGGTCATTGTTGACTTTCAATTAAGCCGTCTCCGTGGTGTGAAATGAGCAGAAGCACGACTGGAATTTTTCTAATAAATGTTCATATCAAATAAGACCAATTGAGGTTTAGAGAGAGGTACATAATTACTCAGTGAGGAGGGGTCTGATTGAGCTTTTTAATAAGAGGTTGGACCAGAGCAGTTAAAGTAGGCTGGAAAGGAGCCAAAGGTCAGGGAGTTAGTTACAATAGACATAATATAAAGGTTAGTTTTATTTTATTTTTATTTCACCTTTATTTAAACAGGTAGGCCAGTTGAGAACAAGTTATCATTTCCAACTGCAACCTGGCCAAGATAATGCAAAGCAGTGCGACAAAAAACACACAACACAGAGTTACACATGGGATAAACAAATGTACAGCCAAAAACACAATAGAAAAATCTCCGTAAAGTGTGTGCAAATGTAGTAAGGTTAGGGAGGTAAGGCAATAAATAGGCCATTGCATTAATTGCATTAACACTGGAGTGATAGGTGTGCAGACGATGATGTGCAAGTAAGAATACTGGGGTGCAAAAGAGCAAAAAAATAAATAACAAAATGGGGATGAGGTAGTTGGGTATGCTATTTACAAATGGGCTGTGTACAGGTACAGTAATCGGTAAGCTGCTCTGACAGCTGATGCTTAAAGTTAGTGAGGGAGATATAAGTCTCCAGCTTCAGTGATTTTTGCAGTTTGTTCCAGTCATTGGCAGCAGAGAACTAGAAGTAGAGGTGGCTAAAGGAGGTGTTGGCTTTGGGGATGACCAGTGAAATATACCTGCTGGAGCGCGTGCTACGGGTGGGTGCTGCTATGGAGACCAGTGAGCTGAGATAAGGCGGGGATTTACCTAGCAAAGACTTATAGATGACCTGGAGCCAGTGGTTTGACGACGAATATGTAGCGAGGGCCAGCCAACGAGAGCATACAGGTCGCAGCGGTGGGTAGTATATGGGGCTTTGGTGACAAAACGGATGGCACTGTGATAGACTACATCCAATTTTCTGAGTAGAGTGTTGGGGGCTATTTTGTAAATGACATCGCCGAAGTCAAGGATCGGTAGGATAGTCAGTTTTACGAGGGTATGTCTGGCAGCATGAGTGAAGGAGGCTTTGTTGTGAAATAGGAAGCCGATTCTAGATTTATTTTTGGATTTGGAGATACTTAATGTGAGTCTGGAAGGAGTGTTTACAGTCTAACCAGACACCTAGGTATTTGTAATTGTCCACATATTCTAAGTCAGAACCGTCCAGAGTAGTGATGCAAGGCAGGTGGGCTGGTGCGGGCAGCAAACGGTTGAAGAGCATGCATTTAGTTTTACTAGCATTTAAGAGCAGTTGGAGGCCACAGAAGGAGTGTTGTATGGCATTGAAGCTCGTTTGGAGGTTTGTAAACACAGTGTCCAAGGAAGGACCAGATGTATGCAGAATGGTGCGGTCTGCGTAGAGGTGGATCAGAGAATCACCAGCAGCAAGAGTGACATCATTGATATATACAGAGAAAACAGTAGGCCCGATAATTGAACACTGTGGCACCCCCATAGAGACTGCCAGAGTGCGCCTCCCCGGCCCAGTATATCCTGCGCCTGCTCTACGCACAGTGTCTCCGGTGCGACTGCACAGCCCAGTGCAACCTGTGCCAGCGCCCCGCATGTGCAGGGCAAAGATAACCATTCAGCCAGGACGGGTTGTGCAGGCTCTAAGCTCAAGACCTCCAGTGCGCCTCCAGGGCCCAGTGTATCCGGTGCCTCTGCCAAGGACAAGGCCTCCTGTATGTCTCTCCAGCCTGGTGAGTCTTGTTCCTGCGCCCAAAACTAAGCCTCCTGTATGTCTCCCCAGCCTGGTGAGTCCTGTGCCTGCTGCCAGAACCAGGCCTCCTGTATGTCTCCCCAGCCTGGTGAGCCCTGTGGCAGCTCCACGTACCAGACTGCCCATACGTCTCCTCACTCCAGTGATGATCCATGGCAAGAAGCCTCAGTGATGATCCATGGCACAAAGCCTCCAGTGATGATCCATGGCAAGAAGCCTCCAGTGATGATCCATGGCACGAAGCCTCCAGTGATGATCCATGGTAAGAAGCCTCCAGTTATGATCCATGGCACGAAGACTCCAGTGATGATCCATGGCAAGAAGCCTCCAGTGATGATCCCTGGCAAGAAGCCTCCAGTGATGATCCACGGCACGAAGCCTCCAGTGATGATCCACGGCACGAAGCCTCCAGTGATGATCCATGGCACGAAGCCTCCAGTGATGATCCATGGCAAGAAGCCTCCAGTGATGATCCATGGCACGAAGCCTCCAGTGATGATCCATGGCAAGAAGCCTCCAGTGATGATCCATGGCACGAAGCCTCCAGAGAGGAGTCATGGCACGAAGCCTCCAACGAAGGCCTCCAGTCCTGAGTCTCCAGCGACGGCCTCAAGTCCGGAGCCTCCAGCAAAGTTCTCCAGTCCGGAGCCTCCAGCGACAGTCTCCAGTCCAGGGCCTCCAGCGACAGTCACCAGTCCGGAGCCCCCAGCGACAGGGCCCAGTTCGGGGCCTGCAACGAGGGGCCCGCAACGAGGGTGCCCAGTCCGGGGCCCGCAACAAGGGTGCCCAGTCCGGGGTCGGCGACAAGGGTCCCCGCAGTGGGGTGAGCCAGTGGTGGAGCGGGGTCTGCGTCCCGCACCTGAGCCGCCACCGCGGATAGATGCCCACCCAGACCCTCCCCTATAGGTTTAGGTTTTGCGCCAGGAGTCCGCACCTTTGGGGGGGTACTTTCACGCCCTGACCTTAGAGATCCTTCTTATGTCTCTATTTTGGTTTGGTCAGGGTGTGAGTTGGGGTGGGTATTCTATGTTCTAATATTTGTATTTCTATGTTTTGGCGGGGTAGGGTTCTCAATCAGGGACAGCTGTCTATCGTAGCCCTTTTTTCCACCTGTCTTTGTGGAAAGTTGACTTTGTTTATGGCACATAGCCTTTAGCTTCACGGTTTGTTTTGTATTGTTTATTGTTTTGTCGGCGTCATTTCTAATTAAAAAGAAAATGTACGCCCACCACGCTGCGCCTTGGTCCTCTTCTTTTGACGGCCGTAACAAGTTGGGGATGGAAATGTCCAAATTTTTGGTGGTCTTCCTAAGCCAGGATTCAGACACGGCTAGGACATCAGGGTCGGCGGAGTGTTCTAAAGCATTCAATAAAACAAATTTAGGGAGAAGGCTTCTGATGTTAATATGCATGAAACCAAGGCTTTTACTGTTACAGAAGTCAACAAATGAGAGCCTCTGAGGAATAGGTGTGATGCTGAGGGCTACATGGCCTGGGTTAACCTCTACATCACCAGAGGTCAAAGGTCAAATTTCTGGGCGTAGTAGAAAAGATTCAAGGCATAATGTACAGACAAGGGTATGGTAGGATGTGAGTACAATGGGGGTAAACCTAGGCATTGAGTGACGATGAGAGAGCTTGCATCTCTGGAGACACCAGCTAAGCCAGGTGAGGTCTCCCCATGTGTGGGGTGTGTGACAAAAGAGCTATTTTAGGCATGTTGAGCTGGACTAGGGGCTCTACAGTGAGATAAAACAATAACTAACCGAAACAGCAGAAGACAAGGCATATTGACATTAGAGAGAGGCATGTGTAGCCGAGTGATCATATGTTCCAATGAGCAGAAATAGATGAGTCCGGGAGCCGCTCGGTAGTCGCTACTATGCTAGGCGAGTGGGAGGCACACCGTTCAAAAAACTAGCAGGCTGGGGCTAGCAAATGGGTCTTTGGGGACAATGCAACGGAAAAGCCTGTTGAAACCACATTGGACGATTACGTCGGCAGACCAGTCGTGATGGATCAGCGGGGCTCCGTGTTGGCAATAAAGGGTCCAGGCCAATTGGCAAAAGAGGTATTGTAGCCCACGAATTAGCATTTATACCTCTTCGGCTCGCCGGGAGATGGGCCTAGCTCGAGGCTAGTTCAAGGCTAACTGGTGATAGCTTCGTGACAGAGGCGTTAGCCAGCGGTGGATACTCGGTTGCAACTAGCTAGCTGCGATGATCCGGTGTAATGGGCCAGAGCTTGCGGCAGGAATCCGGTGATGTGATGGAGAAAAGCAGTCCGATATCGTGCTGTGCAGACTGGCAGGTATTGACCGAGCTAAAGCTGGCTGGTGACCGATCTAAAGGTGAAGACCGCTAGTCGTGGCTAACAGTGACTATTAGCTAGTAGCTAGTTAGCTGGCTAGTTTCTGATGAAGGTTCCAGTTATAACGTATGAAAATAGCAGATCCGTACCACATTGGGTGGGGCGGGTTGCAGGAAAGTATATTTAGATCGTAGGTGGAAAGTGAGATCAAAATATATCCATGAATAAACGATGAGACCGACTATTTACATGGGACAAGACGGGACAAGACAAACACACATCCGACTGCTACGCCATCTTGGATACTAAGTAGTCTAGTAGGGACCACATCCAAGGGGCAGGAGGAGGTCTTCATGTGAGCTACAGTATCAAAGAAGGGCTCAAAGGATATTTGCTCAAAGGAGCAAAAGGAAGCAGTAGACTGTCTCAGAATAGTTGCCTTATCCATGTGCTGCTGTCTTGGGTCTGCCCCTTTGCTCTAGCAACTTTCACTTTCAAGTTAATATTTAACCTCCGATTACGGCAGGTTCACTCACCTGGCCACCTATTTGTTTATGCCTCTCCAGCCTGAAGATAAGACATTTCTGCAGAGGGAGAAGTGGCCAGCCATTAACACAGACCACATGACACAAACACAGAGCAGGCTCTTTTAAAGCCTGTAGTGAGTAGCGACTGTAATGTGAAATTCGAGCGAAGTCCTGCCACCTAATCGTTGAAAATGTTGCAGCATCCCAGGCCAATTGAGAGAGTTAATTTTCTAAGAGCTGTTTCTTCACATGCTTGCAGCCTGGTGTCCACGCACTCATTTTGCTACAGTGGAGCTGTTGATTGCATGGCTTGGCTATAAGTCACCGTATTTTGACTTATTTGCTTTAGTGCAAGGGAGTGAAGCTAACGGGTTAAGAACAAGAGGAAATGATCTCCTGACCATGGTGCTTGTAAACATTATCACGTAGAGACTAGAGAGCTGTAACTGTTGAGTAACTGTTCAGATATTGTTCACTGTGTAATCATTATTTTTCACTTTTCCCAAAAGTTTCCCTCATGTACCATTATTTAATGGGAAGTCAAATAAAATTATAGTTTGTCAGACTCAGGTCATCCACTTACAAATAAGCCCTTTAAAACTGCATCTCTTCATGATCTATGACATTTATCATCAATTACTTACTCTGCTCAAGAGCTCATCTCGTGTTATTATTCATAAATAATTTTAAATTAATTAATTCATAAATAAGCTTGTTTAGAAAAAGCACATACTTTTATCACAGATATCCATCAAAAAGTTTTAAATGTGTACTTAAAGCATGCACACATAGACACACGCACAGACACACACTATCACCTCACACACACATTAAACCCAAACAAATCAATGATTAGGTCTACTCTTGATTGTGCTCAGACTGATCCAGTGCCTCGGAGGGCAGTATCCTCCTCAGGCAGGTTTAATATAACTGGATATGGGCAGTCAGAACAGACCACAACAGTAGAACCTAATTCCTCTAAGATTGAGGTTAAACACCTGGACCTGCAGGCCTAGCTATAACCACACAGTGCTTGGCTGTATGGAGGTCTCAGCTGGATGCTTTACTGTGCGTAATGGTGGGATTGTGCTATTGGAGACTAAAAGGAGGTCTATTGCAACCGTTTTTCTCAGATTTATTAAGAGGCATAAAGCAGTACTTTCTGATTCAATTAAATCGTATTGGCCCCACTGAGTTTACTGCGTGGTTGGTTGCACTGCACAGCAGTAAATAAAAATGCAGACGCTTCTATTAATATAATTTCACACCACAGTGGATTTTGAGGGGATGTTGTTTTGGGGGGGGGTCTAATATTTTAGAAGCGGAAGAACAGTAGGAGAAATAAAATATGACCAATGAATTAAACAGTGAACAGCACATGAAAACATGAATAAAGCACGTTGCATTTCCTTTAAAACAAAGAGATCCAGCCAGAGCACCCGGGTGATTTCTTGTGGCACAAATGTGCAATAGGTTTCCATTATGGCTTAGTGGCTGTCGGCTCATTAGTTCTATTCCCCACTGGGGTTGAGTGAGGCGTGACGTTGGGATTAAACCACTGAGGAATGCTATTGTCCCTCCACATTCAACAGCTGGAAAGGGGAAGAAAACTGTACATTTGAAAAGGACAGACCAATTAGTAAAAGGATAGAAGCGTGGTTATACGAGACGCTGGCTGGCTGGGGGAAAGCCAGGCATTAAGAGTCTCTTTTATCATTATGTACAGTAAGCCTTGAACTACAGGCATTCTGCAAAGTCTACTGTGGTGACTTGGAAGCAATGGCTCAAGATTGTTTGTTCTGCTTCATAATGCTAATAACCAATATCAACTAAGGAGGGAAATTGCTTATGGTTTGCCAAACAGAATGTGCAATATCCCTAGGAGGAAAGTGTGGAGAGACTGGAAACATAACACATGTCTTTATGTTGTAGCCTACAGAGGAGAAACAGCATCATAACTATTAGGGCTCAATTCTAAAAGAAAAAGAGGCATTGGAGACCCCAGAGTGCTTCTATAGAGGATCAACATCGATTCAACCCTAAACGTGTAAACAACTTTCTATTTCCTTTCAATGGCTCCCCTTCCTTCTACTTCCCTCAACCACTTTCCAGATCTGTGACTCAAAGGGCATTTTTACAAAGAGGTTGTCTGCCGAGGTCCCAGAATCTTATGGCTTAAGCGTTTCCCTCCAGCTAGGAGCAGTGCTTTCTAACCAAGCATGGCTAACTTAAACAGAATCCACACATTCCGAACTGTGCGTTCCACTCACTAGTCCCTTTCATTTTTATACAGTCAGCTGAGTGCACTCACATAGTCTACCTCCTCTTCCTTCACTGTCAGTTCCTTCACTGTCAGTCAACACAAATTATCAAATCAAATCAAATTTTATTAGTCACATGTTTCAAAAAATACAGATAAGAATAAGAGATAAAAGTAACAAGTAATTAAAGAGCAGCAGTCAAAAATAACAATATATACAGGGAAGTTCAGACCCCTTGGCTTTTTCCACATCTTGTTGCGTTACAGCCTTATTCTAAGACGTATAAAATCGTTTTTTCCCCCTCATCAATCTACACAATGGAAATATCACATGTACCTAAGTTTTCAGAACCTTTACTCAGTACTTTCATAAAAATTCATAAATTATCATCTTACGATCACTGATGACATTCTTTTATATTCATTGTGCAACAAATTCAAAATCAACACACCAATTCCTTTACTCAGTACTGCCGGTACAGAGTCAATGTGCGGAGGCATCGGTTAGTTGAGGTAGTATGTACATGTAGGTAGAGTTAATTAAAGTGACTATGCATAGATGACAACAGTGAGTGGCAGTAGTGTGGAGGGGGGGGGGGGTAACTAGATGTTCAGGAGTCTTATGGCTTGGGGGTAGAAGCTGTTTAGCAGCCTCTTGGACCTAGACTTGGCACTCCGATACCGCATGCCGTGGGGTAGCAGAGAGAACAGTCTATGACTAGGGTGGCTGGTTGGAGTCTTTGACAATTTTTAGGGCCTTCCTCTGACACCGCCTGGTATAGAGGTCCTGGCTGGCAGGAAGCTTGGCCCCACAAATGTACTGGGCCGTTCGCACTACCCTCTGTAGTGCCCTGCGGGTGGAGGCCGAGCAGTTGCCATACCAGGCAGTGATGCAACGAGTCAGGATGCTTTCGATGATGCAACTGAGGAACCTTTTGAGGATCTGAGGACCCATGCCAAATATTTTCAGTCTCCTGAGGGGGAATAGGTTTTGTCGTGCCCGCTTCACGACTGTCATGGTGTGCTTGGACCATGTTAGTTTGTTGGTGATGTGGACACCAAGGAACTTGAAGCTCTCAACCTGCTCCACTGCAGCCTCCGTCGATGAGAATGGGGGTGTGATCGGTCCTCTTTTTCCTGTAGTCCACAATCATCTCCTTTGTCTTGATCACGTTGAGAGAGAGGTTGTTGTCCTGGCACCACACGGCCAGGTCTCTGACCTCCTCCCAATAGGCTGTCTCGTTGTTGTCGGTGATCAGGCCTACCACTGCTGTGCCTTCGGCAAATTTAATGATGGTGTTGGAGTCGTGCCTGGCTGTGCAGTCATGAGTGAACAGGGAGAACAGAAGGGGGCTGAGCATGCACCCCTGAGGGGCCCCTGTGTTGAGGATCAGCATATACAAGCTGGATTTCTGATGCTATGTATTGGCAAATGAGAGGCTTTGAAGCCAAAGGTCGGCCATATTGGCACTCCCCAGAAGGAGAAGGGTGTAGCTGCACCCCAATATGGCGACCAGAGTATCAGCGAGTGGGTGTGTCGAAAGGATAGTAGTGGGTGTGTGGAAAGGAGTGGGTGTGTCGAAAGAGCTCTGCTATAGGTTAGATGGTTTTGATTGAGCTGTTTTTTTCCCATACATTTCTTAACTTGCAACTACCTTATATTGAGCTACCGTACTGCGAGAGTTTGGACTTCTGTTTTTAAGACAGAGGATGAGTCTGAGTTGTATTTCACTGTTAGTTTTGCACAAATAATTTTAAATGTTCAGTTGTAAAACTGACCATTGTTAATTTTTTTGTAAAAGTACTGATGATGGGTGTTCTGTTGCTTCATGCGGTGTATGTGTGTGCTTACTGCGACTGTCACCCTTATATTGGCTACTAGGTAGCTACTTCCCACACTGTTGCGAGACAGTAGTGCTTATCAAGCAGGAGCGAAAGGCACTGTGTCCCGGTGTTGTTGCTGTACATGCCCTCCCCATTGAGTAGTAGATAGTATGTACAGTGCATTCGGAAAGTATTTAGACCCCTTGAATCTTTCAATTTTTTTACGTTACAGACTTATTCTAAAATTGATTAAATAATAACAAATTCTCATCAATCTACACACAATATACAAATGATATACGATCATGACCATCCTACTAACAGGACATTAATATCTTATGTTTCACCGAGTCGTGGCTGAATGACAACACAGATAATATGTCTATTTGTCAATAACAGCTGGTGCCTAATGTCTAATATTAAAGAAGTCTCAAGGTATTGCTCGCTGGAGGTAGAGTACCTTATGATAAGTTGTAGACCACACTATCTTCCAAGAGAGTTCTCATCTATATTATCCGTAGCCGTCTATTTACCACCACAAACCGATGCTGGCACTAAGACCACACTCAACCAGCTGTATAAGGTCATAAGCAAACAAGAAAATGCTCATCCAGAAGCGGCGCTCCTGGTGGCTGGGGACTTTAATGCAGGCAAACTTAAATCCATTTTACCTCATTTCTACCAGCATGTCACATGTGCAACCAGAGGGGAAAAAAACTCTAGACCACCTTTACTCCACACACAGAGATGCACACAAAGCTCTCCCTAGCCATCCATTTGGCAAATCTGACCATAATTGTATTGTCCTGATTTCTGCTTACAAACAAAAAACTAAAGCAGGAAGTACCAGTGACTGTTTTGATAGCACATACTGGATATGTTCCGGGATTCATCCAATGGCATTGAGTATACCACCTCAGTGATCGGCTTCATCAATAAGTGCATCGACGACGTTGTCCCCACAGTGGCCATACGTACATATCCCAACCAGAAGCCATGGATTACAGGCAACATCTGTATCGAGTTAAAGGCTAGAGCTGCTGCTTTCAAGGAGTGGGACACTAATCCAGACGTTTATAAGAAATCCCGCTACGCCCTCAGATGAACCATCAAACAGGTAAAGAGTTAATACAGGATTAAGACTGAATCATACTACAACAGCTCTGACACTCGTCGGATGTGGCAGGCCTTGAAAACTATTATGGACTACAAAGGGACAGCCAGAAACTCGCATCGAGGCAAGCTACACTGAAGCATGCATGAAAGCACCAGCTAGTCCAGATGACTGTGTGATAACGCTCTCGGTAGTAAGACCTTTTAAACAGGTCAATATTCATAAAGCCGCAGGGCCAAACGGTTTACCAGGACGTTTACTCAAAGCATGCACGAACCACCTGGCAAGTATCTTCACTGACATTTTCAACCACTCCCTGAACGAGTCTGTAATACCTACATGTTTCAAGCAGACCACCATAGTCCCTGTGCCCAAGGAAATGAAGGTAACCTGCCTAAATGATTACCGCCTCATAGCACTCACGTCGGTAGCCATGAAGTGCTTTAAAAGGCTGGTCATGTCTCACGTCAATAGCATCCTCCCGGATACCCTAGACCAGGGCTGCCCAACCCTCTTCCTGGAGATCTACTGTCCTGTAGGTTTTCAACCCTAAACGTGTAAACAACTTTCTATTTCCTTGCAATGGCTCCCCTTCCTTCTACTTCCCTCAACCACTTTCCAGATCTGTGACTCAAAGGGCATTTTTACAAAGAGGTTGTCTGCCGAGGTCCCAGAATCTTATGGCTTAAGCGTTTCCTGTCCTGTAGGTTTTCAGTCCAACCCTAATTTAGCATATCTGATTCAGCTAGTTAAGGTCTTGATGAGCAGCTAATTAGTAGAATCAGGTGTGTTAAATTAGGGTTGGACTGAAAACGCACAGGACGGTAGATCTTCAGGAAGAGGGTTGGGCAGTCCTACCCTATACCCACTCCAATTCACACACCGCCCCAACAGATCCACAGATGACGCAATCTCATTCGCACTCCACACTGCCCTTTCCCACCTGGACAAAAGGAACACCTATGTGAGCACCTCCCTCTGCAACTGGATCCTAGACTTCCTGACAGGCCGCCCCCCAGGTGGTAAGGGTAGGCAACAACACTTCTGCCACGCTGATACTCAACACTGGGGCCCCTCAGGGGTGCATGCTTAGTCCCCTCCTGTACTCCCTGTTCACCCACGACTGCGTTTCCAAACATGAATCCAACGCCATCATCAAGTTTTTTGACGACACAACAGTGGTAAGCCTGATTACTGACAATGATGAGACAGCCTATAGCGAGGAGGTCAGAGACCTGGCAGTGTGGTGCCAGGACAAAAAACTCTCCCTCAATGTGAGCAAGACAAAGGAGCTGATCGTGGACTGTAGGAAAATGCGGGCCGAACAGGCACCCATTAACATCAACAGGGCTGTAGTGGAGCAGGTCGAGAGTTTCAAGTGTCCACACCACCAACCAACTATCATGGTCCAAACACAACAAGAGGGCACGACAACACCTTTTCCCTGTCAGGAGAATAAAAAGATTTGTCATGGGTCCCCAAATCCTCAAAAAGTTATACAGCTACACCATCGAGAGCATCCTACAGAGGGTAGTGCGTAAAGCTCAGTACATCACTGGGGCCAAGCTTCCTGCCATCCAGGACCTACCTATAGGCGGTGTCAAAATTGTCAAAGACTCCATTCACCCAAGTCATAGACTGTTCTCTCTGCTACCGCACGGCAAGCTGTACCAAGTCAACAGCTTCTACCCCCAAGCCATAAGACTGCTGAACAATTAATCAAATGGCCACACACAGACTATTTACCCCCCCCCCCCATATGTTTTTACATTGCTGCTACTCACAGTTTATTATCTATGCATAGTTACTTTACCCCTACCTACATGTACAAATTACCTCAACTAACCTGTACCCCCACACATTGACTCGGTACCGGTACCCCCTGTGTTTAGACTCGTTATTGTTATTTTATTGTGTTACTTTAAAAAAAAAAAATACTTACTGAAATTGAGCTCAAGGGCATCCTGTTTCCATTGATCATCCTTGAGATGTTTCTACAACTTGATTGGAGTCCACCTGTGGTAAATTCAATTGATTGGACATGATTTGGAAAGGCACACACCTGTCTATTTACCATTTATCGCTTGTGTTAAATAAAAATACTTAAAGTATATTCGGTGACTCTGAATCACATTTTATCCTGATACCAGATGCGATTGACGCAACCCTTTACACAGTGGCTAGCTGCAAGAGTTGCAAAGCAGTCACTGGCCTGCTATTCAGTGGAGTGTGTGTGGTCCAAGTCTGGGTTTAAGGGTCTCTTTTCCAAGCTTAAAAGGATAAACATTCAACACCATGGCCCATGACTTCTTCCATGTTCAAAACAGTGAGTTCAAGACAACTGGGAACTCCGGAAAAAACAAGCTCCGACTGGGAAAATACGTTTTGTACGGTCTTCCAATTTGAAATTCTACGTCGGGAACTTGGGCCTCTTTCTAGAGCTCCGACCGGAAGATCACTGACGTCATGATTCAACCTTGTTTTTTTTGTTCCCAGTTGTCTTGAAAGCACCATAAATCCAGAGAATGACAGACTCTGATTACAAAGTTTGATGACAAAATATGTCCACAAGGACTGCCGCACCACCTTCCTGTTCAAGTGAGCACAACACAACAAGCAGAGTCCAAACATGTCTTGTATGCTGTTGCATAAATGATGTAATATGCCAGGAAGATATGTGTACTGTAGCTAGGAAAGTAATACTAAGTGTATGCTGTGTATTAAGCTGTTAGAAGCCCATGTTCTGAATTTTGTCGCTGTACATTTCAAAAGAGCTGAACAAATAGTTATATTGACTATGTCCTTCCTAGCTCGCTCATTAATGTCTTCATCGAAATTACGGATTGCGTCTTATCCACTCGTCGTCCCCTTGTGCCATAGTTTGAACATCTAAATTGTCAGTAGAAACCACATTTGTTTAAGCAAGTCAGCCGTATCAGCTATGTTTTTTATAAAGGCAGTAAATGAGGCTGAATGAACTGTGTCGCTGCCAGACGAGGCACAGCTGATAGCCAGATGTAGCGGCGGTAAAGACTCCATGATGCTGAAAGGAAAGTGCTGCTGTTGGGACAGCTTTATGTAGGCCCTAACAGTTCGTGGGCACCGTTTGTCACCGTTATAGTGCAATTAATGTATTGTTTAGTGTTGTGTTGTGTGGTGGCTTTGAGGGCATGCATCTAAAAAAATGTGGAGTTTGCCCCCCCCAAGATTTACATGCTAAAATGGCCACTGTACCATCCCTACGGTGAAGCATGGTGGTGGCAGCATCATGCTATGCTGTGGGGATGTTTTGTGAGGCAGGGACAGGGACAGGGAGAGTAGTCAGGATCGAGGGAAAGATTAACTGAGCAAAGTACAGAGAGATCCTTGATGAAAACCTGCTACAGAGCACTTAGGACCTCAGACTGGGGTGGAGGTTCACCTTCCAAAACGACAACGACCCTAAGCACACAGCCAAGACCACACAGGAGTGGCTTCAGGACAAGTATTTGAATGACCTTGAGTGGCCCAGCCAAAGCCCAGACTTGAACCTGATCAAACATCTCTGGAGAGACCTGAAAAAGGCTGTGCAGAAACTCTCCCCATCCAACATGGCAGAGCTTGAGAGGATCTGCAGAGAAGAATGGGAGAAACTCCCCAAATACAGGTGTGCCAATTTTCTAGCTTCATACCCAACAAGACTTGAGTCAGTTTCACCATAGCGCTTGATAGTTTTTAGGACTGCACTTAAATGAACTTTAAAAGTTCTTGAAATTTTCCAGATTGACTGACCTTCATGTCTTAAAAAATGATGGATTGTCATTTCTCTTTGCTTATTTGAGCTGTTCTTGCCATAATATGGACTCTGCCGTTTACCAAATAGGGCTATCTTGTGTATACCACCCTTATCTTGTCACAACACAACTGATTGGCTCAAACACATTAAGGAAAGAAATTCCACAAATTAACTTTTAACAACTCACACCTTGTTGGGCTCCCGAGTGGTGCAGCGGTCTAAGGCACTGCATCTCAGTGCAAAAGGTCCCTGGTGCAAGAAGTCTGCATCACATCCAGCTGTGATTGGGAGTCCCATAGGGCAGTGCACATTTGGCCCAGTGTTGTCTGGGTTTGGCTGGGGTAGGCTGTCATTGTAAATAAGAATTTGTTCTTAACGGACTTGCCTAGTAAAAAAAAATATCTGTTAATTGAAATGCATTCCAGGTGACTACCTCGTGAAGCTGGTTGAGAGAATGCCAAGAGTTTACAACGCTGTCATCAAGGCAAAGGGTGGTGACTTTGAAGTGTAACACTTTTTTTGGTAACTACATGATTCAAAATGTGTTATTTCACAGTTTTGCATAGTTTCACTATTATTCTACAATGTAAAAAATTAAGTAAAAAATTAAGAAAAACCTTGGAATGAGTCGGTATGTCCAAACTTTTGATTAGTACTGTATGTGATATTTCAATTTTTTGTTTTTGTTTGTTTTTTGCAACAACAAAAAAACAGATAACATACTTTTGCTTTGTCAATATAGGGTATTATGTGTAGATTGATGGGAGGGGGGAATAAGCAGTAACGTAACAAAATGTGCAAAAAGTCAAGCGTCTATGGTTTCAATATTAGGTATTTATTGTGCAGGCTGCTATCCTACTTGAAATAAAATAATGTGAGAAAGAAAAAAATGGCCACGTATCTCCTTACTATCCACTTGTAGTGCAGCCCAATCAGCTACGCAAAACGGTCTTGAGAAGCAACAAATCTGCCCAATTAGCTGATTCGCTTTTCATACACCCACTCCTTTTGACACACCCAATCGCTTATACTCCGGTCGCCATATTAGGCTGCAGCTACTTGAAAAGAAGCAGTCCTCCATAGGAATGAATGGAATTCTACAGTATTTTAAGTAAATGTTCCAAGGAAAAAATTACATGTATTTAATTTTAAAAAATTGTAGTTGGGGAGAGTAACTTTCGAACTTTAAAAAAATGATACTTTAAGGAAAATGTTATTCTATATTTTGTCATTTATTTTTATGTTTAGCTCACATAATATAATTTAAGCATACATTAAGGTGTCTGTAATAGAATAAACATGGGAAAATATGCATTTCTATAGCTTCCCAAAAATGTTTTAAAACTGGTAGGGAGAGTGTCAAGATGGAGGCGTGGCGGCTTCAAAATTAGGGGGATTGTATTGTAAGGGGATTTGCATACACCAGTATCATTGCCTTTTCATATGCATGAGCCACCTTCACTTATTAAGTACTGACATAGGCCTACTGATCTGCAAATAATAGATGTTTACAATCATGCATTGCTAATTTGCCTCCAGTGTGGCACTGATAATCGGCCTGTGCAGTCAGTCACTTTAAAGCGGCAATCAGCAATTGAAACAATAACAAAGTGTCTTCCCCACCACTATTTGCGGCAGGTAGCCTAGTGGTTAAGACTGTTGGGCCAGTAACAGAAAGGTCACTGGGATGGACCAAAGTTATACTGTTACACTGGCAAGGTTATGCCCTTGAGAAAGGCAGTTAACCCCCAACAACAACTACACCCTAGGACCTAGGTGCTGAGGATGTCGATTAAGGCAACCCCCTCACCTCTCTGATTCAAAGGGGTCGGGTTAAATGCAGAAGACATTATTCGGTTGAATGCTTTCACTTGTGCAGCTGACTAGGTATCCTCTTTCCCTGGTTCTGTAAAAAGTGGCATGTTGGGGCTGGAGAAATTGAACCACTCTCAAATTCAAAGACAGAGCTATGGATGCAAGGACTGGCCATCAATGATATCAACATGATAATTGTAATATTTTTTTTAAAGATATTTACATTTGCTTTGTTTACAAACATTGGAGTCAAAAAGCTTATAGTTTGGCTTCTGATAGAGTATGTCAGTTCAACTAAGCTCATGAGGCATTTATAAGCTAGGCTATATTCTTCAAGAATCAATGTACATATGATTAAGTACAAAAATGTATGTAGCAACTGCTGATTGCTCCTTTAAGAGCCAAGCATAATATGCAGCTGGCTTTGTAGCACTTGCGTGGGCAATAAACTGGTTCACTTCTACTCCAACTTCCGCAATGTATACAAGGCCCTCCCCTGCCCTCCCTTTGGCAAATCCGACCACGACTCTATTTTGCTCCTACCGTCCTATAGGCAGAAACTCAAACAGGATATACCTGTGGCAAGAAGCATTCAATGCTGGTCTGACCAATCGGAATCCACGCTTCATGATAGTTTTGATCACACGGACTGGGAAATGTACCAGGCAGCCTCAGAGAATAACATTGATTTATATTTTGATTCAGTGAGTGAGTTTATAAGGAAGTGCATTGGAGATGTTGTACACAATGTGGCTATTAAAACATACCCTAACCAGAAACCGTGGATAGATGGCGGCATTCGCGCAGAACTGAAAGTGCCCCAAGAAGGCATAGATAACTGAACTAAATTACTGTCGCCCCGTAGCACTCACGTCTGTCATCATGAAGTGCTTTTAGACACTAGTCAAGGATCATATCACCTCCACCTTACCTGCCACCCTAGACCCACTTCAGTTTGCATACCGCCCCAACAGGTCCACATCACACTGCACACTGCCCTATCCGCCATCTGGACAAGAGGAATATCTATGTAAGAATGTTGTACATTGACATTATGCTTGAGACCCTGGGTCTCAACCCCGCTCTGTGCAATTGGGTCCAAGCCTCCAACTCAATCATCAAGTTTGCAGACGACACAACAGTAGTGGGCTTGATTACCAACAACAACAAGACAGCCTACAGTTAGGAGGTGAGGGCACTCAGAGTGTGGGGTCAGGAAATCAACCTCTCACTCAATGTCAATAAAACAAAGGAGATGCTTGTGGACTTCAGGAAACAGCAGAGGGAGTACCCCCCTATCCACATCAACGGGACAGCATTGGAGAAGATGGAAAGTTCCTTGGCGTACACATCACGGACAAAGTGAAATGGTCCACCCACACAGACAGTGTGGTGAAGAAGGCACAACAATGCCTCTTCAACCTCAAAGGCTGAAGAAATGATCACTAACACAGAGAGGCTGCTGCCTACAGATAGACCCGAAATCATTGGCCACTTTAATAAATGGATCACTAGTCACTTTAAATAATGCCACTTTAATAATGTTTACATATCTTACATTACTCATCTCATATGTACAGTATATACTGTATTGTATACCATCTATTGCATCTTGTCTATGCCACTCAGTCATCTCTCATCCATATATTTATATGTACATATTCTTATTCCATCCCTTTAGATTTGAGTGTATTAGGTAGTTGTTGTGGAATTGTTAGATTACTTGTTAGATATTACTGCACTGTCGGAACTAGAAGCACAAGCATTTCACTACAGTCACACTAATATCTGCTAACCATGTGTACGTATGTGACCAATACAATTTGATTTGATTTGTACCACAGGAGGTTGGTGGCACCTTAATTGGGGAGGACGGGCTCGTGGTAATGACTGGAGCCGAATCAAGGGAATGGTATCAAATATATCAAACACATGGTTTCCATGTGTTTGATGCCATTCCATTAGCTCCATTCCAGCCATTATTATGAGCTGTCCTCCACACAGCAGCCGCATATGCTTTGTACCCTCAGGAGAAGCAACAGGATATGTTTTTGTGTACAGCAGTGGGCATAGTCAGGTTTGAGGCAAAAACAGTACATTGGTTGAGGTGATCAGGTTTGTTTACAGAGCACTGAGCAGGAGTGTGGCTGATCAAAACATCAGTGACAACCGCTAGGAGCAGGGCGCACGTACCGCACGCCTGCAGACGCGTTTGGATATTCATAAAACATGGAACCAGCAAAGGCTGCAGAAGCATTGGATTATTTCCACTGTTCCAACTGTATTCATGTGTCTCTCAACATGTCAGAAATGTTAAATACTGATATAAAAACGCTATAGTGATATACGCTAAAAATCGCTAAAAATGATATAGTTTTATGAATTGGTATATGTATAGATCCTGACCAGTTTTAGGAGTCAATAGATAGCCTAATAATCTGGCCATTTGGTCATTTTCTCACCTCTTTGCGCAAAATTGGGGAACAGCTTCTATGCATGTTGAACTTTCCAAAGGTGTGAAAAGTGAGTTAATGTTTTCCCACTCTTGACTTAAACAGAAATAGCTGCAATGAGGTAATGTGCCTCGATGTTTCTGCTGTGAAACTGCTGCTGCTGGGAGGCGATTGGTGCGGGAGGGTGGCGAAGGCTCTGCTCCACATTTTTTGCGATCCTGAATCCAGACTTTTGTCTCGTCAGATTCAAGATTTGGCTCGCTCCGCCCATGACTGGTTGTATAGTATATCAGCACTGGGCGAGGGCGCTTGAAACAGTTTTTTATTTTTTCTGAGTTTAGGTTGAAAGTACGCTATCTTGGTTTTCAGAATGCACAGTGTTCACTGAGTTGGGACTACATATCGCTTAAACTGGACTGATATAGTTACTCGTGTTGTGCTGACAGCGGAACCACATCCAAGGGATCCAGTCAAGGAGGTAAAGAGCAAGTTTTGTGTATGGACAACAGTTTAGGAGTGACCTGCGGGAAATTTATACACTGAAAAAAAAAGTAATTACAATATCACGGAGACATTTGATACAACCTTGCAGCTCTGTTATTGTGAACCAGTCTGAAGTTACATTGTATACATAGTGTCTAATATTAATGTTTTGCATGGGAAGTGTGCTTCTAAATACTTTTTTGAAGGCTTTAACAGCAAAACTATTTACTGGGTGATAATCCTTTCCACTGTCATTGTGCGTAATTTATTGGATACGCTAATGGTGTTTGTCTTATCCTGTCGATGCAAATGTAATTTTGTTTTTAAATTTGTGACAGCTTGGGGAATGGTAGACCGCATGATGGCAATGAACCATGGACGATTCCCTGAAGCTATTAATGGTCTCCACCATCACCACCCAGCACGCAGAATGGGCATGGGGCAGTTCTCGAACCCACTACACCATCAGCAACAACAGCAGCAGCAGCAACAGCAGCATGGCTACACTACTGGTATTATGGGAGATCATTTGCACTACGGAGGGGGAAATGTAACATCTAACCACGGAATTAGACATTCAGTGGGGTCGGGGAATGTAAATGTAAACGCTGGACACCCAAACGGCAACATGCCTCCCGGTGCGCGCTATAGCTCTCAATTTGTGGGACCCACCGCCGCCGTCCCCACTCAAGGACAGCTCGCGGCAAGCATGCAGTTACAAAAGCTCAACACGCAGTACTACAGCCACCATACACATCCCTCTCATCATCATTATATGCATGAGTTACATCCTGCGAATCATCAACTTAACGGGACAGGACAACAGTTCAGAGATGGCAACGCGAAACACAGCACGTCCAGTTTGCCTCCACAGGCGCACCATTTGCCTGCTGCAATACTGCCCCCCAACGTCATTGACACGGACTTTATTGATGAGGAGGTCTTGATGTCTCTGGTCATTGAGATGGGGCTGGACCGAATAAAGGAGCTACCTGAGCTGTGGTTAGGACAGAACGAGTTTGATTTCATGACAGACTTTGTATGTAAGCAACAGCCAAGCCGAGTGAGTTGTTAATTCTCAGCAAGTGGACTTATACAGTCATCTACTCAAACAGACTTTAAAACATTCCTGTTTGTCTCTTAAACTCAAGCATTCGAGAGAGATCTGCAATATACCAATGGAGAACCATTCAAACATGTAGGCTATACTAGATAAATTCCTCTAATATTTGGGGGGTAATAGGCTTACACTGCACTGCAGACATCATGGAAATTAGTTTGTTTGGGTAGGAATGCACTACAACCTCAATCGAGTCTGTCAGAAGGAAAATCTTCAAATCCATGAAATGCATCATTACTTAATTGAACAACTGAACATGGGAAATCAAGAAAACCTACTGGAGTAGAGCTGTCTGCTTATTTGAATAGTCCTCAAAGAAAATAGAGATGTACAATGGTGTGCTTGGTATATTTATTTTCCTGCCTCATTCAAACATTTTGGGTGACAGAAAATGTTGAATTATTATGAATTGCAAATGAACCATATTCTAAATGATCTAAGTGGTTAAGAAACATGCTTGTAGACAAGTGCTGTGTCATTGTTCCCTACAATAATATACTGTACAATTTTGTGGCGATATACTTATCAGATATCTGTAATGTAAAATGATTTGTCTATTATGGAAGAGAACTACAACTTGTGTTTTCTTCTTCTCCCCTGCAAATGTCTTTCTAACATTGCTTGTATCCCAGCCAGGATGCGGTGTGAGTGAACTTGGCGTCTCGGTTATTGTAAAGGTTAATTGTAGGAGAGATGTGGATCCTTCAATAACAGAGGGAGTGATGTGTTGAGGTGTGGGTATTGTCCACATGCTTAAATGGGACCTGTCTGGTAGAAAGAGTGAGACAAAATATTGTCTTTGGAAAAAGGATACTCCTCGCTTGAATACCCGGCCCCCTCCCCCCTGCTCTTTCCTTTGTGGACAATAAATGGTGTGGAATGTTATCAAGGTAGAGAGTATAATTTCACAGGACGTTTTCTTCCTCATCAGTTCTGAGAATTGACACCACTGTGCTTATTTAGTGTATGCGATACATGGCAATACTACTGTGTTGAAGCTTTCAAGGAAAGTTGGACAGTATTTTTGTAATTTATTCTATTTTAATTTGCAAACATGAATAAAGCAGCTGAAGTGCATTACTGAAGTGAACATGGTGTGATTGTGGGTGTTGGCATCCGTTCCATGTGTTTTCAATTTGTGGGGTTTGTTGTTGCATACTTTTGCATAGTGGCAGGACAAAAAACAACTATCCTTTTACATTCAGATTTCAGTTTGGTTCACATGGTTCCAAAGTTGTAGTTAGTGAAAGGGGGATACCTAGTCAGTTGTACAACTGAATGCATTCAACTGAAATGTGTCTTCTGCATTTAACCCAACTCCTCTGAATCAGAGAAGTGCGGGGGGCTGCCTTAATCAATATCCACGTCATCGGCGCCCGGTTACTGTTGTGAGGAAATACTACACTCTTAGGTTCGAGATAGCACCTTTTTTTCTAAGAGTGTACTTCTGAGACTAACCACTAATGATGCATACAGCCTAAAAATACCCAACAACCTAACAATTCTAGTACTTATTACATAGGTATTACAAAGAAGTCTAGTGTTTTGCATCTCTGTGATTGAAACTATGCATGCATAGAAAAACAGTGCAATGAGCTTCACTTTGTCCTTGAAACTAAGATAACACACCTGTGTTATTTATTATTTACAATGATGCCACTGCAGGTATTGGACAATGATCTAATGTGATACTGTTTTTAGTTATGCTTGATATGCCATGTGAGAAGGCACTGCCATTGAATGCTGATGGCATAAGGTCTGTCTTTTTGTCAAGCTAGTTAATAAGTACACTCATATTGTTTTTGCCAAACTGTAAATAAGATTTAAAAAATGTAAAAGATTTAACACTTTCCTTGGATGACAAACTATGAAATGACATTTAGACTATTCAGCCCATAATACCTGTTTTTATGGATCCTTAATGGTGCGAGAGAGAGAGGAACCAAACACATACAGACGTCCTCCAGTGATTTTTAAACTTTCACTGTTGAAAAGCGATATAAATACAGTAAAGCACAAACACTACAGGGTAAAAAATATATGTTTTGAGCAAAATGGTGTCTTTAAGACACAACTGCAAACTTCAAGGAGTAGGGCATTCAAGTAGTTAGTTTGAAGGGAAGTGCTTGAGGAACAATAGAGGAGCAACATAGAACCCCCCCCCCCCCCCCACTTGTGCTATGTCATGACTTACCTGGACCACCTATTGACATGTGCCTTTTGTTAAGTAAATCAGGTGTTAAATTAGGTGAAAATGAGACTGGAGTGCCACTAGGAAGTACTCAATGAGATTATGGAATGAACCATGAGATGTAACGCTGCAGGCGTCTAACCTTTACCATGCTAATGTTCGGTGGCTTCATCTGTTGAGCTCTCTCTCACTGTCTGACGAGACCTGAACCGTTTCTCAGCTAAGGCAATTATACTACTGACTGTTCACTCCTAATTTATGTATCTATTACAGGGAGTTAATTTGAAGAGAATTTTAAACACGGCATAAATCAATAATTGAGACTAATAAAAGTGCAGGGAGATGAGTCCCAGGTGAGATTTTTACTGAATATTGAAGTGGAGACTCATTCATCCCAGAGGCATGCTACCCTGTATTGTCCTTGAGGTTTTTTCCCCCATTTCCAAATCAGTCATCCCTTTCATAACGAAGAAAGGATTAGATTCAGAGGACACACTTTTTTTTAAAGAAGCTTGATTTGTTAGCAGAGAGAGACTGAAGAGTTGAAGGGTTATCAGTAAATTGCTATAATTCCTGAAATTGGTGTCATTGACTATAAAAAACTAAATTGACACATCAATACAGTAGGTTAGCAATTTGAGACCCTTGTCTTTGTGAAGTGTGCTGTGCAATCCCTTTAATTATACCGAACAAAAATGTAAACACAACATGCAACAATTTCAAAGATTTTACTGAGTTAAAGTTCATAGAGGGAAATCAGTCAATTTAAATAAATTCATTAGGCCCTAATATATGGATTTCACAGGGGCGGAGCCATGGCTGGGCCTGGGAGGGCTTGGGCCCAACAACTTGGGAGCCAGGCCCACCCACTGGGAAGCCAGGCCCTGCCAATCAGAGGGAGTTTTTCCCCACAAAAGGGCTTTATTACAAACAGAAATACTCCTCAGCAACCCCACACCCCTCCTTAGATGATCCTGCAAATTAAGAAGCCGGATGTGGAGGTCCTGGGCTGGCGTGGTTACACATGACCTGTTGTTGTGAGTTCCGTTGGATGTACTGCCAATGACGTTGGATGCGGCTTATGGTTGAGAAATTAACATTAAATTCTCTGGCAACAGCTCTGTTAGAAATTCCTGCAGTCAGCATGCCAATTGCATGCTCTCTGAAAACTGTAGACATCTGTGGCATTGTGCTGTGTGACAAAACTGCACATTTTAGAGTGGCCTTTTATTGACCCCAGCACAAGGTGCACCTGTGTAACGATCATGCTGTTTAATCAACTTCTTGATATGCCACGCCTGATAGGTGGATGGATTATCTTGGAAAAAGATAAATGCTCACTAACAGGGATGTAAACACATTTGTGCACAACATTTGAGAGAAATACGCTTTTTGTGCATATGGAACATTTCTTGGATCTTTTATTTCAGCTCATGAAACATGGGACCAACACTTTACAAGTTGCGTTTATATTTTTGTTCAGTATACAGTGCATTCGGAAAGTATTCTGACCTCTTGACTTTTTCCACATTTTGTTACGTTACAGCCTTATTCTAAAATTGATTACATTGTTTTTAACAAATGTATTACTAATAAAAAACAGACATTTTTACATTTACATAAGTATTCAGACCCTTTACTCAGTACTTTGTTGAAGCACCTTTGGCAGCAATTACAGCCTTGAGTCTTCTTGGGTAGGACGCTACATGCTTGGCACACCTGTATTTGGGGAGTTTCTCCCATTCTTCTCTGCAGATCTGTTCAAGCTCTGTCAGGTTGGATGGGCAGCGTTGCTGCTCAGCTATTTTCAGGTCTCTCCAGAGATGTTTGATCGGGTTCAAGTCCGAGCTCTGGCTGGGCCACTCAAGGACATTCAGAGACTTGTCCCGAAGCCACTCCTGCATTGTCTTGGCTGTTGGCTAAGGGTTGTTGTGCTGTTGGAAGGTGAACATTTTCCCCAATCTGAGGTGTTGAGCACTCTGGAGCATGTTTTCATCAAGGATCTCTCTACTTTGCTCCATTCATCTTTCTCTCAATCCTGACTCGTCTCCCCGTCCCTGCAGCTGAAAAACATCCTCAAAGCTTGATGCTGCCACCACCATTCTTTACCGTAAGGATGGTGCCAGGTTTCCTCCAGACATTACGCTTGGCATTCAGGCCAAATAGTTCAATCTTGGTTTCATCAAACCAGAGAATCTTTTTTCTCATGGTCTGAGAGTCTTTAGGTGCCTTTTGGCAAACTCCAAGCGGGCTGTTATGTGCTTTTTACTGAGGAGTGGCTTCCATCTGGCCACTCTACCATAAAGGCCTGATTGGTGGAGTGCTCCAGAGATGGTTGTCCTTCTGGAAGGTCCTCCCACCTCCACAGAGGAACTCTAGAGCTCTGTCAGTGACCTTTGGGTTCTTGGTCACCTCCCTGACCAAGGCCCTTCTCCCCTGATTGCTCAATTTGGCCGGGCGGCCAGCTCTAGGAAGAGTCTTGGTGGTTCCAAACTTCTTCCATTTAAGAATGATGGAGGCCACTGCATTCTTGGAGACCTTCAATGCTGCAGACATTTTTTGGTATACTTCCAGAAATCTGTGCCTCGACAAAAATCTTGTCTCGGAGCTCTATGGACAATTCCTTGGACCTCATCGCTTGGTTTTTGCTCTGACATGCACTGTCAACTGTGGGACCTTAAATAGACAGGTGTGTGCCTTTCCAAATGTCCAATCAATTGAATTTACCACAGGTGGACTCTAATCAATTTGTAGAAACATCTGAAGAATGATCAATGAAAACAGGATGCACCTGAGCTCAATTTCAAGTCTCATAGCAAGGAGTCTGAATACTTATGTAAATAAGGTATTTCTGTTTTCTAAAAACCTGTTTTAATTTGTCATTATGGGGTATCGTGTGTAGATTGATGGGGATTTTATTTTATTTGATCCATTTTAGAATAAGGCTGTAAAGTAACAAAAATGTGTAAAAAGTCAAGGGGTCTGAAAACTTTTTACCGAATGCACTGTGTATTAATTTCACTCAGACAAAATTATATGCCCTATTGGCTCCCAACATTCCATATTTACCTCAATATACCTCAGCTTCAGCACGACCATGATTCTTCATATAGACACAGAACTGTCTTAGGGACAGTTGGCAGGGATGTACTACAGTGAAGAGGGGTATCATTATGCCAAAAACCATAGCTATTGCTCTGCTGGTCAATCTGTGTGCCATTAACACCTTGTCGAGTGTGCAAACAAGCCCTGATTTGTATTTTTACAGTTTCTAGAAGAAGAAATACAATTGCATGTCCTTAAAAAAGGCTAAATGCTTTGTGATTAATTTTGCTCACAGGTGTGCACAGATTTTTTGTTGAAAACTTGATCCCCACCATTTAAAGAACCAATCTGTAATTTCAACACCCTAACCCTGCCACTCTTTGGAAACTGATGGATTATGCTGTAAAACTGTAACCATTCAGATTCACAGACAAAGCTATGGATGCAAGGACTGACAGTCCAAAAGATTTGACAAAAATGTGTACATGTATAGACAATCTTAGTGTTTATCTATGGTGTTCTGTGTTAAAAGATCACCAACTAAGACTAAGTATGAGACTCAAAAGAAGTATTTAGGAAATTCACAACAATTTAAACTTAGGAGAAGGTGGAAAAAAGGTAGTTGAGTTGAAACCCGCTGTGAATGAGATGGCAGACATCACAAATCTCCAGTCAGAATCCCTCGCTGCAGAAGATATGCAGGTGCCAGGTACAAACAGAATTAAAGGCAACCCAGAGGGATCTGCACTATCCAAGGTACTCTCTCTCACCTTGGGATGGAAAGAAGAAGAGGCATAGTGCTCCTCCTGACCAGTGGAGATATGAAATATCCCATGAAATATTGCTGGTGCTGGGTACAAATAGAATTAAAGGCAACCCAGAGGGATCTGCACTATCCAAGGTACTCTCTCTCCTCCTGAGCACTATGCCTCTTCTTCTTTCCATCCCAAGGTGAGAGAGAGTACCTTGGATAGTGCAGATCCCTCTGGGTTGCCTTTAATTCTATTTGTACCCAGCACCAGCAATATTTCATGAGATATTTCATATCTCCACTGGTCTTAGATGTGGCAAATATGTACATGCTTTTCATCTTTGGGGATTTTATACTGTGTATCTCTCTTGATCAATGTCAATCTACATTCTGTTTCTGAGGCATCATGTTGGAGAGGAGTCACGTTGCAGAAAAGTTATACATTCAAAATGCACATGTAGAACTGTGTAACAGGGCCACTTTCATCTTGCACATACAAGATACACTCCACTGACTTCTCTGACAGTGTATCTCTCCAACTTATCTTTCTTTAATGACATGTTCAGGTTCTCTGGAGTGTTAAAGCAAGAGAGTGTCTTGGTTCCCAATGAATCTGATATGAGAGGAGGAGAGCAGCTAGGGCCTGTAATGCTGTAGGAGACCGAAACAGAATGTAGATTGACATTGATCAAGAGAGATACACAGTATAAAATCCCCAAAGATGAAAAAGCATGTAGATATTTGCCACATCTAAGACCAGTGGAGATACAGTACATGAAACACCAGATCAAACATATAGTCAGCTTTCATGGTCAGATCATCTGATCGTTGGTCTACAGTATGTTTGATTTAAACAAGCAATTGCTTTCTGTCCCAAAGTTGTTCTGAAATCATACCACAAAGCTTTCTGTCCCAAAGTTGTTCTGAAATCATACCACAAAGCTTTCTTTGCGCTTCACTTACAAATTCACTGCACATACTGCAGGACTCCAACTCAACTCCACGAAAAGGAAAGAGTCACCTTGGGTCAAATTAAAGCAATGCTTTAGATCTCTGTTGCTTATGTAACATGCACTCAGGGTATCCTACCTTTTAGAACAGCTACTGCAGCACTGGAATGTGAGTTGGCAAGAGCGGAGCAGGTCCACATTTGACTAAGGAATGTTTGATTGTGCCAATTATACTGGTGCCTAGCAGTAAAGCAATCGTATCATATAGTGTCAGTCAGAGCCAAGCAAAGATGAAAGGAACTTTCTGAAAGTACATGGAAGACATAATAGATTTTGTTAATGAATAAACTTACCGCCGATACTTAATAGTTTCTAGTCTATTACAGAGACTTTTGACATAAATAAATAATTTATAATAATTATTTATAGCACATTCATTTGTTTCTAGGCTCCCTATACACTGAATCAGTTTAATATAACAAACGCCTTTGATCAATCCGACAGGAAGATGGTTAAGTGTGATGTTAAATCTATACTGAACAAAAATATAAACGCAACATGCAACAATTTCAACGATTTTACTGAGTTACAGTTCATATAAGGAAATCAGTCAATTGAAATAAATATGTTAGGCCCTAATCTATGGACTGGGGAGCCAGGCACAGACAAGCAGAATGAGTTTTTCCCCACAAAAGGGCTTTATAACAGACAGGAATACTCCGCAATTTCATCAGCTGTTTGGGTGACTGGTCTTAGACAATACCGCTGGTGAAGAAGCCGGAATCAGAGGTCCTGGTCTGCGGTTGTGAGGCCAGTGTCTAACGACATTAGAGGCAGCTTATGGTAGAGAAATTAACATTAAATTCTCTGGCAACAGCTTTGGTGGACATTCCTGATGTCAGCATGCCAATTGCACACTCCCTCAACTTGAAACATCTGTGGCATTGTGTTGTGTGACAAAACGGCACATTTTAAAGTGGACGTTTATTGTCCCGAGTACCAAGTGCACCTGTGGAATGATCATGTGTAACAATATTGCTACCGTCCCTCTCCTCCTGTGCTCGAACCAGGGACCCTCTGCACACATCAACAACTGCCTCCCACAAAGCATCGTTACCTATCGTACCACAAAAGCCGTGGCTCTTGCAGAGCAAGGGAAACAACTACTTCAAGGTCTCAGAGCAAGTGACGTCACCGATTGAAACGCTATTAGCGCGCACCCCACTAACTAGCTAGCAATTTCACACCGGTTACAGTCACCCCCCTTTAACGTCCTCCTTTTCCGCAGCAACCAGTGATCCGGATCAACAGCATCAATGTCACAGTTTTGCTTCCGTCCCTCTCCTCGCCCCTACCTGGGCTCCTCTGCACACATCGACAACAGTCACCCTCGAAGCCTTGTTACCTATCGCTCCACAAAAGCCACGACCCTTGCAGAGCAAGGGAAACAACTACTTCAAGGTCTCAGACCGAGTGATGTCACCGATTGAAACACTATTAGCACGCACCCCGCTAACTAGTTAGCCATTTCATACCGGTTACACATGCTGTTAATCAGCTATTTGATATTCCACCCCTGTCAGGTGGATGGATTATCTTGGCAAATGAGAAATGCTCATTAACAGCGATGTAAACAAATTTGTGCACAACATTTGAGAGAAATAAGCTTTTTTGTGCATATGGGCAATTTCTGGGATCTTTTATTTCAGCTTATGAATCATGGGACCAACACTTTACATATTGCATTTATATTTTTGTTCATTATAGATGAAAAGCTACAACCAAGGTTAATTTGCTGTCTACCAATACATCTTACTCAGGATGGAACGGTCTCTGATTCTGTTGAACGTCTTCTCTTTGAGGTAGAGGACATTATAAACAATTGAGCTGCAAGCACTCATTGATATAATTAAGCCTTGAGCGCATTGTCAAAATCTCTCTCTCTCTCTAGCTCTGTGTAGTAATTAGTGAGACATTTATAAAGGACTAAATACATGGAGGACATTGAGAGTTATATTTCCCTTTGTACAGACTGATGGCCTCCCTAAGATCAGTATTGCTGTAGCAATTATCTCGCATTAGCAAGTACATGTGAATGGTGGCTAGGTAGATTTTCTGATGCTCTCTGCTGATGGCTACAGTGCATTCAGAAAGTATTCAGATACTTCCACATTTTGTTACGTTACAGCCTTATTCTACACACTATACCCCATAATGACAAAGCAAAAACAGGTTTTTTGAAATTTTTGCTAATAATTAAATAAAAAATCTGAATATCACATTTACATAAGTATTCAGATCCTTTACTCAGTACATTGTTGAAGCTTCTTTGGCAGCAATTACAGCCTTGAGTCTTCTTGGGTATGATGGAGGTGTCCTAACTTTCCCTCCTAGGTGAGGATCGGAGAGAGCCCCCGCTCCACCACCAGAGAGGAAGGGGGAGTAGTGGAGGAAGTTGGCCAGTTTTATGACTGTCGTAAATACCTTGCAGGAAGTCTCTCTCCCACTCTGCAGAAATGGAATTTAAAAATCCCTTTGTTACAACAGAGAGAGGCTTTGCAGTACTGTAACATCAACGGTCCTGTGTGGCTCAGTTGGTAGAGCATGGCGCTTGCAACGCCAGGGTTGTGGGTTCAATTCCCACGGGGGGACTAGGGTTCAATTCCCACGGGGGGGATCAGGGTGAATATGTATGAACTTTCCAATTTGTAAGTCGCTCTGGATAAGAGCGTCTGCTAAATGACGTAAAAGGTTGGACTTTGAGACAATATTCCCAACACAAAGAATGTGGGAATTGGTCGTAAGGGACTTAAAGAACAATTATGTCAGCTCAGTTGTTGTTGTGTGATATCATTAAGGACGGTATAACCAAATAACGGTAACTTTACAAATGTATACGTCCCAATTTTCAGATTTACATGTTGTGGAACTTATATGATTAAATATGAAACTATTTGTGAGAAGATGAAATGTGATTTTAGCCTTCTAAATGAGATAATTGTTTTTCATGTAAAGTTTTACCGAGTCAGTAAGCACGCACATGTGAGCACAGACCTTGTGGCAGCGTGATGGAACCGCCCTCCAAGGCAAGGGCATAAAAGGACCGCTAACAAAATTTACATTAGACCAGAGAACGTGAGGGCCATCCACACGTACAAATGGGTGGAATCTCTACAGACCAGTATACGGACGGTAAGCCGGACATGTAAAATGGTTAGACTCTACATTAGACAAGCGTGCCTGATAGCGTGAGATGAAAGGTACGAATGGTTAGAAACTCTGAAACTTTCCACAGAGAAGACCAGACAAGGTGAAGAGGTGGCTACACTGCTGAGAAATGGTTAAAAACTAAAGACCAGTCGAACTACAGCGCGAGCTGGATATGGCAAAATAGTTTGAAACTACAATACCAGAAAATGGTAAGACCCTCTGAAACTCTCTCTCTCAAAGAAGAAGACTACACAGGAACATTTAGTCTGCAGCTGTTAGCCTAGGAAACTCGATCGAAGACGAGAGACAAAGAACAATTTCCTCTCCACTATAGGTATCTCTAGGGTATCTATTCTAAACAAACAGAGTGAAGGGCGAGGCCCGCTGAATACCACGTGGTATACCTCTGGAAGACCTGTTCTAACAGACACTCATAGACCAACCTACTACAACTACAAAGGACATGGGTGACCTCTGGTGGACTACCAGGCACTTACACAACCAGAGACTTTCTGTTGATTGACTCCACAGACTGATCGGGCGTTTTCAACAGAGCGAAACGACAAAGACAAACAAGCGTAAATATGTATTGCAATCCTAAATCCAAATGAGCGGTTGTTAGGGTGCTTAATATCCACATTTACGATGAGCATATTATTCAACTGTATGTATGATAGCTGAATCCCGTTGTCTCTCCTCCTCCTGCACTTTTGTTCCCCACCCCCTTCCGTTGTGTAACCAGCCATCATATTGGGTTAGTCCACTAGGGACTTTTCATTGCATTATGTTAATATTCAATACTATACTGTGTGTGTGTTTATGTATTTCTGTGTGATTATTTCATTAGTTAGTAAATAAATAATTAAGCCAATTTGTGTAAGCTGATTCGTCATGGAGACTAGGGTTCATGCAGATTTATAGGATATTACGACGTTCAGACTGAAGTAGAGGAAAATTATTCATGGATGACGGGAGAGTATATCGAGATATTCTAATATTTTAGTTAATTCGGGAAACGGTAACTCGTTAAATAAACTTTACCCGTGGTGCCACAGATTACTACTTAATTAAATTGTTATATGATTAATTTAATCGCGTAATAATTGAACGTGGTATGTAATTATTCAATGAATAGCCGCCATCGCATTACTGACAGCAACATCACGACAGAGGCCACTTGCCTAGTTAAATAAAGGTTGGGGGAAAAAAGAAAAAAAATGGGGCTACAAGCTTGGCACATCTGTATTTGGGGAGTTTCTCCCATTCTTCTCTGCTGATCCGCTCAAGCTCTGTCATGTTGGATGGAGAGCGTCACTGCCCAGAGATGTTCGATCAGGTTCAAGTCCGGGCTCTCTACAATCATAAAATCCATGTTTACGTGTGTATAGTGCGTATGTTATTGTGTGTTTGTATGCATGTGTCTGTGCCTATGTTTGTGTTGCTTCACACGCTGTTCCATAAGGTGTATTTTTATATATTTTCTTATCTAATTGTACTGCTTGAATGAGTTACTTGATGTGGAATAGAGGTCCATGTAGTCATGGTTCTATATAGTTCTGTGCGCCTACCATGAAGAGACCTCTGTTGGTATGCATGGGTGTCTGAGCTGTGTGCCAGTAGTTCAAACAGACAGCTCGGTGCATTCAAATGTCAAAAACTCTCACAAATACAAGTAGTGATGAAATCAATCTCTCCTCCACTTTGAGCCAGGAGAGACTGACATGCATATTATTAATGTTAGCTCTCTAAGGGCCAGCTGTGCTGCCCTGTTCTGAGCCAATTACAATTTTTTCTTAAGTCTCTCTTTTTGGCACCTGGCCACACAACTGAACATTAGTCCAGGTGCAACAAAACTAGGGCTTGTAGGGCCTGCCTTTTTGATAGTGCTGTTAAGAAGGCAGAACAGTGCTTTATTATGGACAGACTTCTCCCCATCTTAACTACTATTGTATCAATATGTTCTGACCATGACAGTTTACAATCCAGGGTTACTCCAAGCAGTTTAGTCACCTCAACTTGCTCAATTTCCACATTATTCATTACAATATTTAGTTGAGGTTTAGGGTTTAGTGAATGATTTGTCCCAAATACAATGATTTTAGTTTTTGAAATATTTAGGACTAACTTATTCCTTGCCACCCATTCTGAAACTAAACGCAGCTCTTTGTGTCAGTTATTTCAGTGTTTGCAGTCACTTCACTTGCTGTAGTAGCTGACGTGTATAGTGTTGAGTCATCCGCATACATAGACACACTGGCTTTCCTCAAAGCATGTCGTTAGTAAAAACTGAAAAGAGTAAGGGTCCTAGATAGCTGCCCTGGAGAATTCTTGATTCTACCTGGATTGTGTTGCATGGGTTTCCATTAAAGAACACCCCCTGTGTTCTGTTAGACATGTAACTCTTTATCCATAATATAGCAGGGGTTGTAAAGCCATAACACATAAATTTTTCCAGCAGCAGACTATGATCGATAATGTCAAAAGCTGCACTGAAGTCTAACAAAACAGCCCCCACAATATTTTTTATCATCAATTTATTTCAGCCAATCATCAGTCATTTGTGTAAGTGCTGTGCTTGTTGAATGTCCTTCCCAATAAGCGTGCCGAAAGTATGTTGTCAATTTGTTTACTGTAAAATAGCATTGTATATGTTCAAACACAATTTTTTCCCAAAAGTTTACTAACGGTTGGTAACAGGCCGATTGGTTGGCTATTTGAGCCAGTAAAGGGGGATTTACTGTTCTTAGGTAGGGGAATTTGCTTCCCTCCAGGCCTGAGGGCACACACGTTCTAGTAGGCTCAAATTGAAGATATAGCAAATAGGAGCGGCAATATCGTGTTCTATTATCCTCAGTTATTTTCCATCCAAGTTGTCAGACACCAGGTGGCTTGTCATTGTTGATAGACATCAATAATTGTTTCAGCTCTTCCACACGCACTTGACGGAATTCAAAATTACATTCCTTGTCTTTCAAAATTTGGTCAGATATACTTGGATGCGTAGTGTCAAAGTTTGTAAATCTTGCCAATGAAAAAATCATTAAAGTAGTTGGCAATATCAGTGGGTTTTGTGATGAAAGAGCCATCTGATTCAATGAATGATGGAGCAGAGTTTGACCTTTGCCCAAATTTCATTTAACTTCTTATGGCTGAAGGGGCAGTATTGAGTATCTTGGATGAAAGGTGCACAGAGGTGCCCAGAGTAAATGGCCTGCTCCTATGTCATAGTTGGTAATATATGCATACTATTATTAGTATTGGATAGAAAACACTCTGAAGTTCCTAAAACTGTTTGAATTATGTCTGTGAGTATAACAGAACTCATATGGCAGGCAAAAACCTGAGAAGTTCCACTTCCTGTTTGAATATTTTCTGGGGGTGCCAGATTTTAAACCAAGCTCTCATTGAAAATACAGAGAGATATGGATGGGTTTTCACTTCCTACGGCTTCCACTAGATGTCAACAGTCAATAGAACTTTGTCTGATTACTCTAATGTGAAGGGGGGCCGAAGGAGACAGGAATGAGTAATCACTTCCATGAGGTGCCCACGCATTGAACTGGCGCGTTCATGTGAGAGGGAGCTCTGTTCCGTCGGTCAATTGAAGTCGATGTAATTCTCCGGTTGGAACGTTATTCAAGATGTGTGTTAACAACATTCTAAAGATTGATTCAGTACATCGTTTGACATGTTTCTACTGACTGTAACGAAAGTTTTGGACATTTCGCCACATTATAGTGGACGCGCTTTGAGACTTTGGTTAGGGCATTTGGTAAACAATTCGAAAGTAGCTAATTGGACATAAATAACGGACATTATCGAACAAATCAAGCATTTATTATGGACCTGGGATTCCTAGGACTGCATTCTGATGAAGTTCATCAAAGGTAAGGAAACATTTATCATGTATTTTCTGGTTTCTGTTAAGTCCAACATGGCGGCTAATTTGACTATTGTTCTGAGCTCCGTCTCAGATTATTGCATGGTTTATTTTTCCATAAAGTTTTTTTGAAATCTGACACAGCGGTTGCATTAAGGAGAGGTATATCTATAATTCCATGTGTATAACTTATATTATCATCTACATTTATGATGAGTATTTCTGTTGAATAGATGTGGCTATGCAAAATCACTTGATGTTTTTGCAACTAGTGAATGTAACGCGCCAATGTAAACTCAGATCTTTTAATATAAATATTAACTTTATCAAACAAAACATGCATGTATTGTGTAACATGAAGTCCTATGAGTGTCATCTGATGAAGATAATCAAAGGTTAGTGATTAATTTTATCTCTATTTCTGGTTTTTGTGAAAGCTATCTTTCGCTGGGAAAATGGCTGTGCTTATTGTGGTTTTGTGGTGACCTAACATAATCGTTTGTAATGCTTTCGCTGAAAAGCATATTTGAAATCGGACACTTTGGTGGGATTAACAACAAGATTACCTTAAAAATTATATAAGACACATGAATGTCTGAGGAATTTTAATTATGAGATTTCTGTTTTTTGAATTTGGCGCCCTGCACTATCACTGGCTGTTGTCATATCGATCCCGGTAGCGGGATTGCAGCCATAAGAATTAAGGCGCTCCAAACCTTTTTACTATGATTCATTTGTCACGATCGTCTTGAGGTGAAAGAGTGGACCAAGGCGCAGCGTGATATGAATACATCTTCTTTTAATATATAACGAAGACGACAACTGAAGAACACTGACAAACTAATACAAAAACGTGACGCTATACAAACTACGTGCACACATGCAACATAGGCATAGACAATTACCCACAACCTACCTAATGCCTATGGCTGCCTTAAATATGGCTCCCAATCAGAGACAACGATAGACAGCTGTCTCTGATTGAGAACCATTCCAGGCAACCATAGACTTACCTAAACACCTACACTGAACACAACCCCATGAACTCTACAAAAACTCCCTAGACAATCCAACCACCCAAGACGAGACAAACACACACAAACATCCCCCATGTCACACCCTGACCTAAAATAATAAAGAAAACAAAGAAAACTAAGGCCAGGGCGTGACATCATTATGTCATTTATCGTTGTTTCAATGTGTAGTTTCTTCTTTTTATTCAGTTTAGTCACATGATTTTTCAATTTGCAGTAGGTTTGCCAATCAGTTGTGCAGCCAGGCTTATTTGCCATTTTCTGCCTCATTCTTCTCAACCCTACAAGTTTTCAATTCCTTATCAAACCACTGGGATTGAACTGTTTTTGCAGTTATTTTCTTAATGGGTGCATGTTTATTAGTAACTGGGATAAGCAATTTCATAAATGTGTCAAGTGCAGCGTCTGGTTGCCTCTCATTACACACCACGGACCAACAAATATTCTTTACATCAACAACATAGGAATCAATACAAAACGTATTGTATGACCTCTTATACATTATATTAGGCCCAGCCTTTGGAATTTTGGTTTTCCTAGATATGGCATCTACATTGTAATCACTACATCCAATGCATTTGGATACTGCTTTCAAGCAAATGTATGCAGCATTAGTAAAGATGTGATCAATACATGTTGATGATTTCATTCCTGTGCTGTTTGTAACTCCCCTGGTAGGTTGACTGATAACCTGAGCCAGGTTGCAGGCACTAGTTACAGTTTTTAGCTTTCTCTTGAGTGGGCAGCCTCATGAAAGCCAGTCAATATTTAAAATCCCCAGGAAATATACCTCTCCGTTGAAATCACATACATTATCAAGCATTTCACACATGTTCACTCACACACTTGCAAAGATGGCGCAGAAGAACATGGCTGACGTTTTACATTCTCCCAACCAAATATGCTTTTTTGTTAGATTTTTCTCGTTTTGTGTTTTATTTTTTTTATTTTTTTTACTTATTGTGTACAGTATGTGCAACAAGATAACTGTCAGCGTTAGTGGTGTATAGGTGAGAACGGAGTCAAGCGGCGGAAACAGAACTGAGTAAAAATAACGTTCTTTACTCGGGGAAAAATATACAGTACAAATAAATCCACGTAGGGAATAACAAACGCTAACACGCAAGACTAACACATAACAGGAACAATCACGCACAACACATAATGGGAACCAGAGGGAAATAGGGAAATAATAATAACTTAATGGGAACCAGGTGTGTACACTCAAGACATAACAAATGGAAAACAGAAACATGGATCGGTGGCAGCTAGAAAGCCGGTGACGACGAGCGCCGGACGCAGCCCGAACAAGGAGAGGCACCAACTTTGGCGGAAGTCGTGACAATAACCACCTTTACTCCACACATAGAGATGCATACAAAGCTCTCCCTAGCCCTCCATTTGGCAAATCTAACCATAATTCTATCCTCCTGGTTCCTGCTTACAACCAAAAACTAAAGCAGAAAGTACCAGTGACTCGCTCAATACGGAAGTGGTCAGATGACGCGGATGCTACACTACAGGACTGCTTTGCTAGCACAGACTGGAATATGTTCCAGGATTCATCCTACGGCATTGAGGAGTACACCACCTCAGTCATCGGCTTCATCAATAAGTGCATCAACGACAAAGTCCCCACAGTGACTGTACGTACATATTCCAACCAGAAGCCATGGATATCACTTCAACATCCGCATCGAGCTAAAGGCTAGAGCTGCCGCTTTCAAGGAGCGGGAGACTAATCCAGGCACTTAAAGAAATCACTCTATGCCCTCAGACGAACCATCAAACAATACAGGATTAAGATTGAATCCTACTACATCGGCTCTGACGCTCGTTGGATGTGGCAGGGCTTGAAAACTATTACGGACTACAAAGGGAAACCCAGATGTGAGCTGCCCAGTGATGCGACCTGCCCACCAGACGAGCTAAATGCCTTTTATGCTCATTTCGAGGCAAGCAACACTGAAGCATGCACGAGAGCACCAGCTGTTCTGGATGACTGTATGATAACGATCTCGGTAGCTGATGTGAACGAAACCTTTAAACAGGTCAACATTCACAAAGGTGTAGTCGTTTATATTCAGAACCAAATTCCTGGATGGCAGTAAGCTTGGCCCCAGTGATGTACTAGGCCGTTTGCACTAACCTCTGTAGCGCCTTACGGTCAGATGCCGAGCAGTTGCCATACCAGGCGGCTCTTTTAAAATCCATCTTCAGCTATTCTGAGCTGCCCTTCATAATGTCATTGAATCCCACATGAACTATGATAGACTCAATTTCAAGATGCTGGTTTAAGATGTTTGGGAGCAGCTTATTGATATCATGTACTATAATACATAACAAAACGTTTTTGCTCCAGGGACTGAGACATTTCTCACCATGGAACTTCCCAATACAATGCCTATTCGCACCCCTCACACAATTCGCTGAGCCTTTCACAGGCCCACGAGAAGCAGGATAGCGTACGCCCGTTGCTCCCGTCGATAGGTCCAGACCTCCCACAGCAGGCAGTGTCCCATCAGATTCAGAGTAAGGGAAAGGAGCAGAACTCGACGACAAAGCCACTGCTGGAGTCAGCGTAGTTGGAGTTAGCACTGCCGTCCCACCGATGAAGGCGCCGGTAGATCAGTCACCAGTGCAGCAAAGCTATTCCTTTTGTCAATCTGCTCCAAACCTCTCGCAGTCACTCCCGTACACTTAGCAGCATGCCGCTGCCTTCGGTTTCCACGACTTGTGATATGGGACCAGCGCTGATTGGAACACTCTTCTTGCTGTTCTCCGTCTACTTCACTACAGGATTGAGGAGGAGAAGCAGATGGAGATGACTTCCTTGGAAAGCAAGTTCCAGGGATCACAGGTCATTCGGATAGGGACAGATGACAAGGTGGGGAAACATCCATTAGATGTTGAGAATTGAGATCTGTTTGTTAAGCATAGCCACCTCATTCCTGTAGTCCTCCACTAGCAAACAACTGCCGCATTGGAACTCCGGATTGTCAATATTGTCACGGACAAAAACGTAATAAACACTGCGTCTACAGCGCTGGAAACGTTCGTTAGCTATTCCAGGTGAAGCAGGCTCCATTGCAACCTAGTTAGCTAGCTAGCTGGCTGGTTGCTAGCAGGTGTTGACACCGGTATCTGAGTTCTTGAGTTCCGAAGTTTTCCGTGTTGAGTTTGTGTCTCCCACAGCAGCTTTTGTTCCTTTGTTCTCCATTAGATCCGGGGTTCCGTCGTTTTCCACACGTCTTCATTCATAGCTAAATTAAACTTTCAAGAACAATGCAATGCTTCTGAATACTTTCCGAATGCATTGTACATTTAATTTGTGGTCCTTTAGCAGATGCTCTTATCCAGAGCGACTTACACTTAGTGCATTCATCTTAAGATAGCTAAGCGGGACAACCACATGTCACAGTCATGGGAAGTAAATGTTCCCTCAATAAAGTAGTTATCAGCAAAGTCAGAGCTAGTAGGGGGGGAAAAGTCAAGTGGGAGTGTGAGTTCACGAAAGGCTTTAAAAATATATATGTTGGGTTGGGGTGCAGGGTTTGAGTGTGTAGGGTTTGAGCATAGCCTGAACGTAGGGTACTAGCGAAGTAGGATACTGTACAGTACAACAGACAAGCCACGTCAACATACTGTCAAGCTGCTGAGACAGTGCCCCATCCCGCACCCCAATCCCGGCCACCTCAGTCATGTTCTGAATTATTGGATTTAGGATTCTAATCCCAGTCCAGCAGTAGGATTCAACATATTCTTCTGCTCATTCAATCCACATCAATCAGATGAATCTGAGTTGCCATTTAGCCAGTCATTGAATTTGACCATACAGAGGGTTCGGGGTCAATAGCTACATACAGTTTATTTTAAATATACAGTTCAGTGCTGACTTATGAAATAGATGGGGCAGAGGAAAAGCTTCCACATGAAATCCATGAAATGAAATAATTAACATTTATGACTTGGCAAGAAGTAGAAGTAGTGTTGCAGCTGGTGGTAAATCAGGGTGCCAACACAGTTACAAAATGCACTCTGGAGCAGTTAAATGCTCATCATCGGGAGTCATTCCATAAAAGTTTTAATTAAAAAGAGGTCATTTAGATGGCCCAGTGCCATTTTGGCTGCCTCCTGTAAATGTTGATAGCTGATGTCCATCACATAGTCATTTGGATTAAATGTATACACATTTGTATGAGTCCTACAAACAGCTCTATTAAATACTTCTACATAACATGAGACATGGCCGTTTTTACAGCGGTCGCAACACAAGATAAGCTTTAACTAGGGCCAGGGGAGGAGGTTATCATGACCACATGATACACCACATGACCACAATTATGTGCTTATCGAACATCTCATTCCAAAATCATGTGCATTAATATGGAGTTGGTCTCCCATTTGCTCCTATAACAGCCTCCACTCTTCTGGGAAGGCTTTCCACAAGATGCTGGAACATTGCTGCGGGGACTTACTTCCATTCAGCCACAAGAGCATTAATGAGGTCGGCCACCGATGTTGGGCGATTAGGCCATCCCAAAGGTGTTCGATGGGTTTGAGGTTAGGGCTCTGTGCAGGCCAGTCAAGTTCTTCCACACCAATCTTGACAAAACATTTCTGAATGGACCTTGCTTTGTGCATGAGGGCGTTCTCATGCTGAAACAAGAAAGGGCCTTCCCCAAACTGTTGGAAGCACAGAATCGTCTAGAATGTCATTGTATGCTGTAGCGTTAAGATTTCTCTTCACTGGAACTATGGGGCCTAGCCGAACCATGAAAACAGACCCAGACCATTATTCCTCCTCCACCAAACTTCACAGTTGGCACTATGCATTCGGGCAGGTAGCATTCTCCTGGCATCCGCCAAACCATTATTCATTGGGACTGCCAGATGGTGAAGCGTGATTCATCACTCCAGAGAATGCTGCTCCAGAGTCCAATGGCGGTTGCTCGGCCATGTAAACCTATTTCATGAAGCTCCCGACGAACAGTTCTTGTGCTGACGTTGCTTCCAGAGGCAGTTTGGAACTCGGTAGTGAGTGTTGCAACCGAGGACAGACAATTCAGCACTCGGCTGTCCCGTTCTGTGAACTTGTGTGGCCTACCACTTCGCGCCTGAGCCGTTGTTGATCCTAGGCATTCCAATTCACAATAATAGCACTTACAGTTGACTGGGGTAGCTCTAGCAAGGCCGAAATTTGACAAACTAACTTGTTGGAAAGGTGGCATCCTATGACGGTGCCCCGTTGAAAGTCACTGAGCTCTTCAGTAAGGCCATTCTATTGCCAATGTTTGTCTATGGTGATTGCATGGCTGTGTGCTCGATCTTATACACCTGTTAGCAACGAGTGTAGGCTGAAATAGCCGAATCCACTAATTTGAAGGGGTGTCCAAATACTTTTGTATATATTGAAAAACTGGGCCCTAGTTATGAGCTGTCTAGGGACCAGAGTTTTTCCTAGCCAGGTGACATGGTCAGGAAAAACTCAGTGCCCTAAACAAGAGCTATAATAACAAGACAATCCAATCTTGCACTGTAAAACTGCACCAAACTTTCTTTAAAAACAGCCCCTGGAGATTCCAGGAAGGACAGTCGAGGGTGGGCCTTTGAGCTGCCCTCCAGCAAAGCCTGATCAGAAAGGCTATTATTGTGGCCCATCATACGCTGACAGCTTCTCCACTTGATGTGAGCAGAGTTGAGTTGCAGGAAGTTATTTTGAGGGGCTTGCCTGTCACAGCTGTTGTCTCAGTCACCAGAGTCCTGTTGGACCCTCTTCGCGTTTCTCTTTCTATCCCCTGGACCTGGTAAGTGGATTTCCCAAACTCTTTTACACACTGTTCAGGTACAGAAATTATACGTAAAGTTTGAGTTTTTGGTGGACTTGTCTTTGAGCTATGTCTATCTGCCCTGTTTAGTTCTGATGATTAGTGAAACGCTGCTTCATGATGTGTGGTGACAAAATTGATGAGTTATTTTTGGCTTTACCTTCGGATCATAGTGACAAATGTGTTGTGCTAGTGTGACATGTAACTTATGTAGTGTAAGCTAACTATTCTGTTTTATTATGGTGAATTGAGTTGGTGGTGAAGTATTCTCCTGTGTTAGTTTGGTCTGAAGACACACTGAATTATTCAGTGTTTTTTGATTTGTGTTGTTTATTCAACATTATCAGAGGAGGTTATGATCTATTCGGAATCATCAACTGAAACACATTGTCTTTAAAAATATATATGTAATCTCATCAGATGTATTATCAGCTAACAAAGAATGAATGTAGACATTTAGAACATAATATCAACTGTGTTTTTCACACTTCTACATTAAAAGTGCCGTCATCGACATCAACAGATACGTGGCTGGAATAACAAATAGCTTGACCATATTTAGAGGCTCCTAAAATAGAGTGAGGCCTCAGAACAGGTGCCATGTGCCTGCCCGCTGGAAGCAGGGAGGGTGGGAGAGGGAAAGGGGCTGCAGAGGGGGGGGGACTAGGGCTAATTTTATCCTGATAAGCAGGGAGCAGTCATGTAGCAATAAAGCTGGGGGATAAACAACCTCTGGATGCTTTAAATTAATTCTGTATTAAATCAAATAGAGAAGTGGGAAGGGAGGATGCTGGGCCTGAGGTCTATTTGTGACAGGGCAGATTTAAATCCTCACAGTGGTATTGTTTCCTGACTCCCGACAGGCTATTGGGTTTTGTGCTATTTTTCACCACCCACAGTGATTTGTTCCACATGCATCAGACTGAAAGTTACTTTATTGAGAAGTAATACTATACCTAGTATTCAGTCTAAGAGAAGCTTAAACATCAGATTAAATATTACAAGTGTAAATATTTGAGTTTTCTTTAAGAAAATGTTAATCTTTTAGTCTAACAAAGAGATATTGCAGTTTGGAGATTTTGTTTTAGATTTAGGCAAGTGGTACACAGGTCACCATGGCAGTTGATTCTAAGCAATATTGTGCTGCTATTTTTATTGACTTGGCCAAAGCTTTTGATACGGTAAACCATTCCATTCTTCTGGGCCGGCTAAGGAGTATTGGTGTCTCTGAGGGGTCTTTGGCCTGGTTTGCTAACTACCTCTCTCAAAGAATGCAGTGTATAAAGTCAGAACATCTGCTGTCTCAGCCACTGCCTGTCACCAATGGAGTACCCCAAGGCTCAATCCTAGGCCCCACGCTCTTCTCAATTTACATCAACAACATAGCTCAGGCAGTACGAAGCTCTCTCATCCATTTATATGCAGATGATAGTCTTACACTCAGCTGGCCCCTTCCCGGATGTTGTGTTAAACGCTCTACAACACAGTTTTCTTAGTGTCCGACAAGCTTTCTCTGCCCATAACCTTGTTCTGAACACCTCCAAAACAAAGGTTATGTGGTTTGGTAAGAAGAATGCCCCTCTCCCCACCGATTACTACCTCTGAGGGTTTAGAGCTTGAGGTAGTCACCTTATACAAGTACTTGGGAGTATGGCTACACGGTACACTGTCCTTCTCTCAGCACACATCAAAACTGCAGGCTATGGTTAAATCTAGACTTGGTTTCCTCTGGTAATCGCTCCTCTTTTACCCCAGCTGCCAAACTAACCCTGATTTAGATGACCATCCTACCCATACTAGATTACTGAGACGTAATTGATAGATTGGCAGGTAAGGGTGCTCTCGAGCGGCGAGATGTTCTTTACCATTCGGCCATCAGATTTGCCACCGATGCTCCTTATAGGACACATCATACCCGTCGCAAGACCCACTGTATACCCGTCGCAACTGGTTGATGCTTATTCTAAAACCCTCTAGGGCCTCACTCCACCCTATCTGAGATACCTACTGCTGCCCCCATCCTCCACATAAAACACCCGTTCTGCCAGTCACATTCTGTTAAAGGTCCCCAAAGCACACACATCCCTGGGTTGCTCCTCTTTTCAGTTCGTTGCAGCTAGCGACTGGAACAAGCTGCAAAAAACACTAAAACTAGACTCAATCATGGACACTCTTACTGACAGTTGTGGCTGCTTCGCGTGATGTATTGTTTCCTGTGCCCAATAATGTTTCTACCATGTTTGTGCTGATGCCATATGTTGCTACCATGTTGTTGTCATGTTGTGTTGCTACCATGCTGTGTTGTCATGTGTTGCTGCCATGCTATGTTGTTGTCTTAGGTCTCTCTTTATGTAGCTTTATGTAGTGTTGTGATGTGTGTTTTGTCCTATATATATATATATATATATATTATTATTTATTTTTTATCTCTGCCTCTGTCCCCGCAGGAGGCCTTTTGCCTTTTGGTAGGACATCATTGTAAATAAGAACTTGTTCTTAACTGACTTGCCTAGTTAAATAAAGGTTAAATAAAACATGTAATAAAAAAACACAGATAGCAGTCAACCACAACCGCCTACAATTGCTAATAACCCATCAGCAACCGCTCGACTATATGTGTTAAAGTGAAAATCTGAGGCCCACACCCATGCATGACCTGCAAATATAGTAAATGTGCACAGTCAAAGACTGCAGAACGATATTTTGACAGGGGGTGTAGAATTTGTTGTTGTTGCCTGATTTAGATATGTTTCTGCTTATAATTTCTGACATTTTGGTAGGCTATTTGATAGTCAACTTGTCTATAATTAGATACATTTAGCTTATCTTTTGTCATTATTTGTTGTCATAGAATTAATTCTTCAATCTAGTTGACTTAGGTAAAGTTTTCTCTGTCATCTTTCGCGGAACAAAGACGTTTAGGAAAGATTTTCTGTGCAAAATGTCCAAATGAGTTTGTAAGCTAAAAGAAAGCTGTGAAAACCACCCAACATGTTTCTGATAAGGTTTCAGTTCAGCTTTGATGCATATTTCATGTGGTTGAAATCAGCTTTTATGATAAAGACAGCACCAACTGGGCAATGCATTCTCTAATGATGCAGAAATAAAGAAATCATATTCCTCCACTCCTGTTCCCAAGTTCAAATTTTGCCTACATTTTGTGCATCATTTTACTGCAAGAAATACTTAATTCTGCATGAGTTATTATTACGTTTCTAAACCATACCAAACCATCTTTGGTATGGTGTCACCATTAATATTTGAATTGGGGAAGTGTGATCAGAATCATTAGGATATTTTAGCGATCCTCAGTAGATGACATCCTAAATGCCCCCCAGCCTTAATATGTGATGTAAACAGCTAACTTGCACTTGATATGCGTTTTTAGGCTATGGATGAGAAAGTGAACGTGTTCCAAACATTTAGCTCTGTTGTATGCTACTTTGCGATCTATTAACAGCAAGGGTTGCATTAAATAGGCTCAATTTTTCTTTATGATGCATTGGCGATATTCAATTTATTTGCATAAAATGTGGAAGTGTATACATGTACACCCGTTATACATACAGTTGAAGTCGGAAGTTTAAAAACACCTGAGGAAAAATACATTTAAACTTCATAATCCCTGACATTTAATCCTAGTAAAAATTCCCTGTTTTAGGTCTGTTGAGAATGTGAAATGTCAGAATAATAGTTGAGAGGATGATTTATTTCAGCGTTCATTTCTTTCATCACATTCCCAGTGGCTCAAAAGTTAACATACACTCAATTAGTATTTGGTAGCATTGCCTTTAAATTGTTTAACTTGGGTTAAACATTTTGGGTAGTCTTCCACAAGCTTCCCACAATAAGTTGGGTGAATTTTGGCCCATTCCTCCTGACAGAGCTGGTGTAATTGAGTCAGGTTTGTAGGCCTCCTTGCTCGCACACGCTTTTTCAGTTCTGCCCACAAATGATCTATAGGATTGAGGTCAGGGCTTTGTGATGGCATCTCCAATACCTTGACTTTGTTGTCCTTAAGCCATTTTGCCACAACTTTGGAAGTATGCTTGGGGTCATTGTCCATTTGGAAGATCCATTTGCGAAGAAGCTTTAACTTCCTGACTGATGTCTTGAGATGTTACTTCAAAAGATCCACATCATTTTCCTCCCTCATAATGCCATCTATTTTGTGAAGTGCACCTGTCCCTCCTGCAGCAAAGCACCCCCACAGCATGCTGCTGCCATCCCCGTGCTTCACGGTTGGGATGGTGTTCTTTGGCTTGCAAGCCTCCCCCTTTTTCCTCTAAACATAATGATGGTCATTATGGCCAAACAATTTTATTTTTGTTTCATCAGACCAGAGGACATTTCTCCAAAAAGTATGATCTTTGTCCCATGTGAAGTTGCAAACAGTAGTCTGGCTTTTTTATGGCGGGTTTGGAACAGTGGCTTCTTCCTTGATGAGCGGCCTTTCAGGTTATGTCGATATAGGACTCGTTTTACTGTGGATAGAGATACTTTTGTACCTGTTTCCTCCAGCATCATCACAAGGTCCTGTTGTTCTGGGATTGATTTGCACTTTTCGCACCAAAGTACATTCATCTTTAGGAGACAGAACGCGTCTCCTTCCTGCGCTGTATGACGGCTGCGTGGTCCCATGGTGTTGGTACTTGCGTACTATTGTTGTTTGATGAACATGTTACCTTCAGACGTTTGGAAATTGCTCCCAAGGATGAACCAGACTTGTGGAGGTCTACAATTTTTTCTGAGGTCTTGGCTGATTTCTTTTTCCCATGATGTCAAGCAAAGAACCACTGGGTTTGAAGGTATGCCTTGAAATACATCCACAGGTACACCTCCAATTGACTCAAATTATGTCAATGAGCCTATCAGAAGCTTCTAAAGCCATTACATAATTTTTTTGAATTTTACAAGCTGTTTAAAGGCACAGTCAACTTAGTGTATGTAAACTTCTGACCCACTGGAATTGTGATACAGTGAATTATAAGTGAAATAATCTGTCTGTAAACAATTGTTGGAAAAATTACTTGTGTCATGCACAAAGTAGATGTCCTAACTGACTCCAACCTAAGTGTATGTCAACTTCCGACTTCAACTGTAGGCTATGCACTTCATTAAATTGATCGATGTCATGCCTGCTCCCGCTCCCCCTTCCTGGCACTCCCCCTTCCTGGCACTCGAGGGCGCCAGGCTACCCATCATTTTACGCACACGTCACCTTCTTAACGCGCATCAGTGCTTCATTGGACTCATCTGTACTCCTTCACATTTTGATTGCCTTCCTTATATCTGTCTGTTCCTCTGTTTCATACCTGTGTCAGCATTAATGTTTTTTATGTCCAGAAGCTCTCCTGTCCTGTTTCATATATCTTTATTAATTAAATGTTCACTCCCTGTACTTGCTTCTCGTCTCCAAGCGTCTGTCCTTACAGAATGCTGAAACCACAATTTGAAGCATCAGGGAATTTTTGGTTTTATTGGTAACGTCGGGTCCGAGTGCCGCTGCCGATGGAGCCGGGGGGGCCTCAGTTGGCTCATCCGCTTCCACGCCTTAGCTGGCTCAAGAGGTTTCCTTGCCTCAGTTGGCTCGGCAGGTTCCCACCCCACGTCATGCCTCAGCCGGCTCGTCAGGCTTTCACGCATCAGCCGGATCGTCAGCCTCTCACGCCTCTGCCAGCTCTACAGGCTCCCACGCCCCAGCTGGTTCGTCAGTCTCCCACGCCTCAGCCGGCTCGTCAGGCTCCCATGCCTCAGTCGGCTCATTGGGCTTCTACGCCTCGCCCAGGTGTCACGCCTGCCCCCGCTCCCCCTCCCTGGCGCCCGAAGGCGCCAGTCTGCCCATCATTACGCACACCTGTCACCTTCATTACGCGCATCAGCGCTTCATTGGACTCACCTGTACTCCTTCACATTTTGATTGCCTTCCTTATATCTGTCTGTTCCTCTGTTTAATCCCCGTGTCAGCATTAATGTCGTTATGTTTTTCATGTCCAGATGCTCTTCTGTCTTATTTTATGTCTGTTTATTAATTAAATGTTCACTCCCTGTACTTGCTTCCCGTCTCCAAGTGTCTGTCCTTATCATCAAATCAGTTATTGTTTTCATGCTCAAACCACACGCAATAGGCTACCTGTTAAACTCAGACATTTCTCTCAAAACACAGGGATGTCGATTGACACGGAGCTAGTACTATCAGAGGACCTTGGAATTTGCCAAAAAAAACAGTAGGTTATTCTGGTTAGTCAATGCCAGATTTCAGTTTTCATTTAACCAATCTAAACAGTATGCTACTGTTCCCTTGACATGCCGTAGGCCTATTTGAAGTCCCGTCTTGTGACTGTCAAATTTGTTTAGCGACTCACAATCATGACACATAACAGCTGGCAAAGCTATCATCCTCTTTTACCACTTCACCAAATATTTTACAAACATTACTTTTGTGGCCCTCCCTTCTCATTACTTTCAACTCTCCTTTCTCAGCTTTTGTCTTATTGATTTAAACTTGGACAATATCCGTTTTGCCTGCGTGGATTGACGTTAAGTTTTTCTGCCCGTTCCCAAAAGGATTATTTGGAGATTGGCTGTGTAGGCTATTTGACGCGTTTACAGCCCTGAAGTTTAGGCTTATGCACTAATACCAGATAGCCTAAAATAGTGTAAGAAAAGCCTCAATGAAGCCTATATAAATTGCACAATAATTATACATTTATAGATTTATTTAAAGGCATTGCTTCTATTTATTCAAACCTGAATGACCCTAAACCCATCCCAGCGGATATGAGTCATCCTGTGCATCACTATTACACAGGTACCTTTTTAGTATAGTTAGTATTATTAGTATAGTTGTCAGTTTGTTTGTTAGTTTTCTAATGTGTCTCCGTATCTGCCACATGGGTAGTAGTACACTACATTACCAAAATTATGTGGACACCTGCTCATCGAACATCTCATTCCAAAATCATGGGCATTAATATGGGGTTGGTCCTCCCTTTACTGCTATAGCAGCCTGCACTCTTCTGGGAAGGCTTTCCACTAGATGTTGGAATATTGCTGCGGGGACTTTCGGTTTCCATTCAGCCGCAAGAGCATTAGGGAGGTCGGCCACTGATGTTGGGCGATTAGGCCTGGCTCACAGTCGGCGTTCCAATTCATCCCAAAGGTGTTCGATGGGGTTGAGGTCATGGCTCTGTGCAGGCCAGTCAAGTTCTTCCACACCGACCTTGACAAACTATTCTGTATGGACCTCACTTTGTGCACGGGGGCATTGTCATGCTGAAACAGGAAAGGGCCTTTCCCAAACTATTGTCACAAAGTTGGAAGCACAGAATCTTCTAGAATGTCATTGCTGTAATGTTAAGATTTCCCTTCACTGGAACTAAGGGGCTTAGCCCAAACCGCGAAAAACAGCCCCAGACCATTATTCCTCCTCCACCAAACTTTACAGTTGGCAATATGAATTTGGGCAGGTAGTGTTCTCCTGGCATCCGCCAAACCCAAATTTGTCTGTCAGACTGCCAGATCGTGAGGTGTGATTCATCACTCCAGAGAACATGTTTCCACTTCTCCAGAGTCCAATGGAGGCAAACTATACACCACTTCAGCTGACACTTGGCATTGCGCATGGTTCTCTTAAGCTGCTCGGCCATGGAAACCCATTTCATGAAGCTCCCGACCAACGGCAGTTTGGAACTCGGTAGGGAGTGTTGCAGACGATTTTTACATGTTACGTTCACTCTGCGGTCCCATTTTGTGAGCTTGTGTGAGTCGTTGTTGCTCCCAGACGTTTCCACTTCAATAATAGCACTTACAGTTGACGGGGGCAGCTCTAGCAGTGCAGCAATTTGGCGAACTGACTTGTTGGAAAGGTGGCATCCTATGACAGTGCCACGTTGAAAGTCACTGAGCTCTTCAGTAAGGCCATTCTACTGCCAATGTTTGTCTATGGAGATTGCATGGCTGTGTGCTCGATTTTATACACCTGTCAGCCACGGATGTGGCTGAAATAGCCGAATCCACTAATTTGAAGTGGTGTTCAAATACTTTTGTATATATAGGACATCTAACATCCTATATCTCCATCCCCTCTCAGCCACATCTGTGAGAATGGAGATCAACGTCCAGTCTGTTGCAGAGGTCATCCCAGCCCAGACCAGTGTGACTCCACCACCGTCCCCAGTCACCGCAGAGACCCCGGTCCCTCTACCCCAGGAGGGCCAGCACATGGACCCCATGGAGGAGTTTGGTCTTCGGTTGGACGAAATCATCAACACCTATGGCTCCGCAGCCAGCCTGATAGAGAAACAGTGCATCATCCTGGAAACGGAGAAGGTGGAAGAGGAGGCAAGCGGAGAGGAAGCTGATGAAGTAACAGCCGCCAAGAACGCCAGCACGGGCAAGGATGCAAAGAAGTTGCTGAAAGGCTTAGGTAGGTGTATTTAGAGAGGTCAATGTTTTGTTTTCCTCATGCATTATTTGGATTGTGCAGTTTTGTTTTTAAAGATAACATCAACACTTTGATATACAATACATAGAAAACATAGTCAAGTCCCACAACCTTACATTCAACAGCAGAATGGTTTTGTATTTCAACACAGCTATGCTATAATCTGTTGTTGTTCGACAACAGTATCTGTGAGCGCAAAGACGGGGCAGTGTGCTAATGAGATAGACCAGAGGAGGTATTCTAGTCACCACTCAACAAGCATTCAATTGACAGAACATGTGTTAAAAGAAATTATTGGATACATAACGGTGTATATCGCTCTTAAGAATAGTTTTCATTGACTTCAAAAATATGAACGCAACATGCGACAATTTCAAAGATTTTACTGTTACAGTTCATATAAGGACATCAATCAATTAAAATAAATGCATTAGGCCCTAATCTATGGATTTCACATGACTGGAAATACAGATATGCATCTGTTGATTACAGATACCTTCAAAAAATGGGCCTCACAATGGGCCTCAGGATCTCGTTGCGGTATCTTTGTGCATTTAAATTGGTGGACATTCCTGCAGTCAGCATGCCTATTGCACGCTCCCTCAAATCTTGAGACATCTGTGACATTGTGTTGTGTGACAAAATGGACAATTTTAGAGTGGCCTTTTACTGTCCCCGGGCACAAGGTGCACCTGTGCTATGATCATGCAGTTTAATCAGCTTCTTGATATGCCACACCTTTTCAGTGGATGGATTATCTTGGCAAAGGGGAAATACTCTCTAACAGGGATGTAAACAAATGTGTGCACAAAATTTGAAAGAAATAAGCTTTTGTATGGAACATTTCTGAGATATTTTATTTCTGTCATGAAACATGGGACCAAAACACTTTACATGTGTTTATATTTTTGTTCACTGTAAATGGGGTGGCAGGTAGCCTAGCAGTTAGAGTGTTGGGACAGTAACTGAAAGTTTGCTAGTTTGAATCCCTGAGCTGACAAAGTCAAAAATCTGTCAATGTGCACTTAAGCAAGGCACTTCACCTTAATTGCTCAGGAGTTGCTGTTAATAATGGAAGACCATGGCCATGGCCCTACTCGCAGGGGGAGTTGGGATATGCAAAAAAAAAAAACATTTCCAATTCACACATGCGTATAATACACACTTGTAAATGTTTGAAATAGGACAAATATAAGCATCCACCAAATGATTATTATTATTATATAGTCAGAGGATGCATTCCTTCATCATCATCTTCTTTTGAATCTAAGACTTACTGTATAAGTGGGCATGATCATTTAAAATCATGACTGCTTATGCACAAAGGAACAAGCAGACATGTTAAGTGTCATGTTACTGTATCTCAACATCCGTCCAGGTTGTGCCCCATGTTCAGATTGTGTTTTGAGGACAGGTTACACAAGTCATGGGGAGAGGCCTGCTTCAGAGCAACACAAAGTGTATTTTCTAACCAATAGCAGATGTTGGAGATAGTTTCTTTGCCTCAACATGAAACCAGGCCAGCAACAGAGGGTAATACAAATCTTGGTTACGCATTTTCAGCCATTTGATTTTATTTGCTTTTCCGAAGCCATTGGTGTCAAGATGCAAGAGCTTTCATGCAGGGGAAATTGCTTCAGAAAAGTATTTATTTTGAAACCATTTATAGAATGATCCCTGTTGGCCTTTTTTCATCTTTCTTTTTCTAGTGCCTGTCCAAATGGAAACAAACATTACATGATTTCTCTCTATCCACACAGGAAAGGAGGGCACGCTTCTAATGCAAAGTTTGAACAAGCTGTGCACGCCAGAAGAGAAACTGGATGCTCTACTCAAGAAGTATGCCGAACTGGTGAGTGTTCTCTTCTCCCCTCTATCAGCACACCAGAGAGTAGAGTTCTTCAGCACAGCAGGAACCAGCAGCAATAAAACAGACCAGGGAAAGTTAAAAGGAAACAAATAGAAACACACATGAATCAACAGGGAGTGCCTTGTGAGATCTTGAAAGTGGTTCAGTCTCGTACCGTGATGACCTAAATATTCTGCGCCTCTGGCTGCAAAGGCGAATCTGAACGCAAAGGCCATATTCCATAATAAGACAGCTAGCTACAACATGGCTCTGTAATTCCTCAACAAGACAACATCAGGAACACTAGGCATTATGAATAATATATTCCAAAGACATCGGCTATCAGTCAGGTTCATGTGTAGTAATTGGACAGTTCCTACATATACAGTGCATAGTATCACCAGGAAAAAGAAAGAGACAAGGCTAAAGAGATGTCAAGATGAAACAAATATATACCCACCCACCCAGCCATACCAAATCCTCTTAGGACATGTTTTTATTATTTTAGTCAGCCAGTCGGTTGTTAGCCAAAAGCAGCTTAAACAGCCCAAGTCTGGACGGAGGGCAGAGACTGAAAGGCAGTGCAATGTATATGGCACATCTGTCTGCATGGTCCACAGCTGGAGGAGCGTCGAGGGGAGCAGAAGCAGCTGAGGTTCCTTCAGAAGAAGCAGGGCCATGTGGGGAAGGAGAGGGACCAGCTCCAGTACGAGCACAGCAGAGCCATCCTGGCCCGCAGCAAACTGGAGGGCCTCTGCAGGGAACTCCAGAGGCACAACAAGACCCTCAAGGTGGGTGATAACTGTTCGGCTCCATCACTACACTAACCTACTCAACATTATGGGTTAAAGACCCTTGAGGTGGGCATTCAAGACCAACTGGGTTTTGAATCCAGGTCATATACACAATGTGAGACCACATTAGCCTGCTGAGCTAAAGCTTATATGCATTAGCTCTGAAAGAAAGCATTTATCAAGGTCTCAAGCAATACTATGTACCACAAACCTACTCTGCTACAGCTCAACCTCAAGTCAACTCTACATTGCTGAACAGCAGGGGTCCAGATAGCTCAGTTTATCATCAGTTAACTCCATTCAACACCAGGGGTTCAGCACAGCTCAAACTTAAGGCTTCGCATGCCTCGGTTTGGCCTGCGCCTAACCGAACCAAACGAGTGTACTTGTATACTCGCTTAAAAGATCTTCGGTTGAAACATGAGGAAAAGTGTCAATAGTACTGTTACTCCATCTTGAGACACCGTAGCCACTTCCTCAAAGTAGTCAGAATTTATCTAAAATAACTCAAGAAATTTGTCATTAATTTTGACGTTTTCACAGAGGAGATCTTAGTCGCGCAATTTTACATATCTAACTAAGATGTTTGGTGCAGTATTTCTCAGGTGAACAAAATTTGCATGAAAATGAGTTGTCTATCGTTGAATGACAACAAACACTTAATTGACGAATCCCTACTGTTGACCAATGACCGATGAAGGGGCGTAGACTTTAGCTCCTTCAGCTTGCCTTGAGAATTTTTTTGTGTGTATGAACAGCCGAAAACCCTTACCAAAGACCAAAATGAACAAAAATGCTACAAAATGTGGTCGTAATATACAGTACCAGTCAAAGGTTTGGACAGACCTACTCATTCAAGGGTATTTCTTTATTTTTATTTTCTACATTGTAGAATAATAGTGAAGACATCAACACTATGAAATAACACATGTAGAATCATGTAGTAACCAATAAAGTGTTAAACAAATCAAAATATATTTTATATTTGAGATTCTTCAAAGTAGAAGATTCTACTAACCCCGGTGTCATGGCTAAATTCCCAATCTGGCCTTCATACCATCATGGCCACCAAATCATCCCCAGCTTACAATTAGCTCTTTCATCCCCCCTACTTTCCCCTGTGACCATTCCCCAGGTCGTTGCTGTAAATGAGAATGTGTTCTCAGTCAACTTACCTGGTAAAATAAGGGTTAAATAAAATAAATTTAAAAAGCAACCCTTTGCCTTGATGACTGCTTTGCACACTCTTGATATTCTCCCAACCAGCTTCACATGGAATGCTTTTCCTACAGACTTGAAGGAGTTCTCATATATGCTGAGCACTTATTGACTGTTTATCCTTCACTCAGCGGTCCAACTCATCCCAAACCATCTCAATTGGGTTGAGGTCGGGTGATTGTGGAAGCCAGGTCATTTGATGCAGCACTCCATCACTCTCCTTACAGTTCAAATAGCCCTTACACAGCCTGGAGGTGTGTTGGGTCATTGTCCTGTTGAAAAACAAATGATAGTCCCACTAAGCGCAAACCAGATGGGATGGCGTATTGCTGCAGAATGCTGTGGTAGCCATGCTGGATAAGTATGCCTTGAAATCTAAATATATCACAGACAGTGTGACCAGCAAAGCACCCCCACACCATCACACCTCCTCCTTCATGCTTCACGGTGGGAACCACACATGCGGAGATCATCCATTCACCTACTCTGCGTCTCACAAAGACACAGCAGTTGGAACCAAACAACTCAAATTTGGACTCTTCAGACGAAAGGACAGATTTCCACCGGTCTAATGTCCATTGCTTGTGTTTCTTGGCCCAAGCAAGTCTCTTCTTCTTATTGGTGTCCTTTAGTAGTGTTTTCTTTGCTGCAATTTGACCACGAAGGCCGGAATCAATTAGTCTCCTCTGAGCAGTTGATGTTGAGATGCGTCTGTTACTTGAACTATGTGAAGCATTTATTTTGGCTGCAATCTGGGGTCCAGTTAGCTCTAATGAACTTATCCTCTGCAGCAGAGATAACTCTGGGTCTTCCGTTCCTGTGTCGGTCCTCATGAGAGCCAGTTTCATCATAGTGCTTGATGGTTTTTGTGACTGCACTTGAAGAAACGTTCAAATTTCTTGACATTTTCTGGATTGACTGACTTTCATGTCTTAAAGTAATGATGGAGTGTCATTTCTCTTTGCTTATTTGAGATGTTCTTGCCATAATATGGACTTGGTCTTTTTCCAAATAGGGCTATCTTCTGTATACCATCCCTATCTTGTCACAACACAACTGATTGGCTCAAACGCATTAAATTAACTTTTAACAAGGCACACCTGTTAATTGAAATGTATTCCAGGTGACGACCTCATGAAGCTGGTTGAGAGAATGCCAAGCGTGTGCAAAGCTGGCATTTAAAAATATATATATATTTCACCTTTATTTAACCAGCTAGGCCAGTTGAGAATAAGTTCTCATTTACAGCTGCGACCTGGCCAAGATTAAGCAAAGCAGTGCGACAAAACAACACAGAGTTACACATGGAATAAACAAACGTACAGTCAATAACACACTAGAAAAGTCTATATACAGTGTGTGCAAATTGAGTAAGATTAGGGAGGCAATAAATAGGCCATAGTGGCAAAAAAATTACAATTTATCAATTAAATACTGGAGTGATAGATGTGCAGAATATGAATGTGCAAGTAGAGAAACTGGGGTGCAAAGAAGCAAAACAAATAAATAAAATATGGGGATGAGGTAGTTGGGTGGGCTAATTACAGATGGGCTATGTACAGGTGCAATGATCTGTAAGCTGCTCTGACAGCTGATGCTTAGATATGAGTCTCCAGTTTCTGTGATTTTTGAAATTCATTCCAGTCATTGGCAGCAGAGAACTGGAAGGAAAGGTGGCCAAAGGAGGAGTTGGCTTTGGGGTTGACCAGTGAAACATACCTGCTGGAGCGCGTGCCATGGGTGGGTGCTGCTATGGTGACCAGTGAGCTGAGATAAGGCGGGGCTTTACCTAGCAAAGACTTATAGATGACCTGGAGCCAGTGGGTTTGGCGATGAATACGAAGCGAGGGCCAGCCAACGAGAGCATACAGGTCGCAGTGGTGGGTAGTATATGGGGCTTTGGTGACAAAATGGATGGCACTGTGAAAGACTACATCCAATTTGCTGAGTAGAATGTTGGAGGCTATTTTGTAAATGACATTGCCGAAGGCAAGGATCGGTAGGATGGTCAGTTTTACGAGGGTATGTTTGGCAGGATGAGTGAAGGATGCTTTGTTGCGAAATAGGAAGCCAATTCTAGATTTAATTTTGGATTGGAGAGTTTTAATGTGAGTCTGGAAGGAGAGTTTACAATCTGACCAGACACCTAGGTATTTGTAGTTGTTCACATATTCTAAGTCAGAACCGTCCAGACTAGACAGGTGGGCAGGTGCTGGCAACGATCGTTTGAAGAGCATGCATTTAGTTTTACTTGCATTTAAGAGCAGTTGGAGGCCACGGAAGGAGAGTTGTATGGCATTGAAGCTCGTCTGGAGGGTTGTTAACACAGTGTCCAAAGATGGGCCAGAGTAGGTCATCAAGGCAAAGGGTGGCTACTTTGAAGAATCTCAAATCTCAAATATATTTTGATTTGTTTAACACTTTTTGGTAACAACATGATTCCATGTGTTTTTTCATAGTTTTGATGTCTTCACTATTAATCTACAATGTAGAAAATAGTAAAAATAAAGAAAAACCCTTGAATGAGTAGGTGTGTTGAAACTTTTGACTGGTACTGTATGCACAAACTGTTCTGAACTGTTTCGGATGGGAACCATGCGGACACCTTTAGTTGACTCCAATACACAGCAGGGGAGCAGAGCATCAATCTACCAGCCTCTTACTGTATGTTTAATCAACTGATCTATTGATGTCTCACTGTTGGTAGCTGTGAGTATTGAAACTCAAATAGACTTGATGACAGAAATAGGACATCAAATGCAGGAGAGAGAAAATGTTACTGTCAATGCTTGTCAATTATACTTACTGTCCACTGTACATTTGATTTTGTTTCTTAAACTACTGGTATTTTCATTCTAAAAGTTAGATGGCTAAAGGGGCCACTTCCAAATGGCCTTGACTCTTCCCTGAGTCAGAGTGCTCTCAATGTGAGAGGGTCATAGCTCAATTAGCCCTTACATGCTTGAGTGTCCTGTTACATCTATAAATAATAGATTGACAAATGTTTAGTCATCCCATTTATAAGCAGTTTGTCTGTAAGGTTTCAAAGAAAGTCCATGACCAATAGCACTACCTAATTTGCCCACATGCTTAAGCAAAGGTCACAGGTTTAGCATAATCAAAGATTTATATTGTGTGGCCACATTGCCACTGCTGTTAGTCCTCTTAATGTGAAACCTCTTCAGCTAAATCTCCGGTTTTGATTAAGTTTATCCATTAAATCAACATCACTGAACCCAGTGTTCACATATTCTTTGATTCACAGCCAACAGTTATGTACACAGTATGATTAAATGGGCATTCGATTTGTTTATGAATCATTTATAAATCACCCTATTGGTCATTAATGGCATAATGCTCAGTGATCTGTAAACAAATGGACCCTTTTCACTGGATCAGTATCCTGTCTATTGTGTAACCCTTACACAACCTCTGCGACATATTTCATCTCCTGTTCTTCTCCCCTGGGGAGGTAATTGGATACCCCGTCTCTCTACACTTGCAGGACCTCTGTGGTCTCTCACTGCGCCGTGTGTGTGTGTTAGTGTGTGTGTGATTCACACTCAGGCCTTGGGAGGAGACCCCTCAGACACAGGGCACCGGTGATGTGGCTCTCTGACAAGAGGGATGGTCTCATTGGTCTTTTGTGGCATCTGCCCTTCGACTATAAATCAAAGGCGAGAGAAAAAGGCTCAGAGGCACAAGCAGAGGATGGGCGCGGCCCTCCCCTGATGGGCTAAAGCTCTAAAGCCTTGACCCATCCATCTCTTTCCTTCTAACATTTCAATGTATAAAGGAAATCAGGGTGGAAGCAGAGTTAGGGTTATCATTTGACTATTGGGTATAACCGATTGATATGCAGCAATCATTATGCAAAAATCTGATTGTAAAGTGAACATTGTTGCTACATGCAAAGTGAATCAAAATGTGCCGATTTGAATGGGAATGTGACAGCTGTTGAAAGTGGAACATCATGTCTTGTCATCTGGTAGCAGAGTCTGAGGAGGAGTGGCGTTAATGTGCTTTGCTACTTCAGTGGTAGGAGCTCAGTCTTTGAGCACTTAGCTGCAGGTTGAATTGAGTTACATTTCCCATGTGGGAGCTTACGTCTGTGTCATTTGTAAAATAAACAGCCATGTCTTAATATAGAAACTCTGGCAACGCTTGGCTTGCTTCTCAGTAAGCTGAGTCTGGAAACTGGCATTTCACAAACCTGAGGTTGACTAAAGTCTGAATGTCTCTCTCTCTCCCTCTCTCTCCCTCAGGAGGAGACCCTTGCACGTTGTCGTGAGGACGAGGAGAAGCGCAGAGAGATCACCACTCACTTCCAGAGCACGCTGACAGACATCCAGGCTCAGATTGAACAGCACAGTAACCGCAACAACAAGCTGTGTTCGGAGAACACCAACCTGGCAGACAAACTCAAACACATCATCAGCCAGTATGAGCAGAGAGAGGAGGTACACGACAGGGACACTTAACCTCACTGTTACATGTCTGTATATCTGTACACCCTCATCCACGGCCTACTAACCCCATGCATGCAGGCTCCAGTCAGAGAGTCATTTGATAACCAAAGATGTTATTGATGATGATTCATCTACAGGAAATGAACACTTGTATGTAATGTTGAGTGAGATAGCCGTGACAAAAGAGTTGAGTCAGATCTTTGAATAAAGACACTCAGAGACACTTAGAGGCATGGCTGGCTGCGGGAAGATGTTTATGGGTGGGGGTGCTGTCGACGGGGGGGGGGGGGGGGATTTTCTCTGCTCCGCTGACTGCTCATACAGGAGTAATAAAATCCTAGTGCACAAATGTATTTTTTAAAATATACAGTATGCAGCCCCCTCAGCACCCTTACTTCCCACTGCTATGCTTAAAGCTATTATTGCTTCCTACTCACATCAATACTCAGAGATATAGCCAGCAAGGGCTCCTTATTTGTGCTGTATACATGACAAATTCATACCCTTTTTAAGGTTGAATCTCGCTCATTGAGTGACACTATAGCATGTCATATAGAGTATAATCACAAAAACACACTTAATATGAGGGCACACACTTAATATGATGTGAAATCTGTTATGAATGTATTGTAATGTTTTTCAAATGTATAGTACCAGTCAAAAGTTTGGACACACCTACTCATTCAAGGGTTTTTCTTTATTTTTACTATTTTCTACATTGTAGAATAATAGTGAAGACATCAAAACTATGAAATAACACATATGGAGTCATGTAGTAACCAAACAAATCAAAATATATTTTATATTTGAGATTCTTCAAAGTAGTCACCCTTTACTTAGTAGCAATGCAAATATCATGGTACAGCTGTATAGGTACTCAATCATCGTGTTACTTTTTAATGGTACGTTTGCAAACATATATTATGATGAATAGAATTTAAACTTGTGTCTCATTAAATAAGTGTAGCTAGTTATAATTGTAAAGGCTCAGCAGATAATAAGAAAAGACGATCAATATTTACCTGGCTAAAAGAGGAGGAATATAATATCTATTGTTTACAGGAAACTCATTCAACAATTTTAGATGAAGTTTTGTGGAAAAAAGGACTGGGGGGCGAAATATACTTCTCCCAAGGGCAAAGAAACTCAAAAGGGGTGATGATATTAGTTAACAGTTATTTTGATTCAAATGTGCAAATTGTCCAAACAGATCCTCAAGGTAGATGGATGATTTTAAATATGTTATTGGACCATAAACAGATATGGCTTATTAACCTATACGGTCCAAATAATGGTGATCCACGGTTCTTTGAAAATGTACACTACCATTCAAAAGTTTGGGGTCACTTTGAAATGTCCTTGTTTTTGAAAGAAAATGTTAAAAATTGCCCATAAAACCTGTCTGGCTCTGGCGTTCCGCCAGCGGAACTCCTCCCACATTCCATTGAAAAGGCAGAGCGCGAAATTCAAAATATATATTTTTGAAATATTTAACTTTCACACATTAACAAGTCCAATACAGCAAATGAAAGGTACACATCTTGTGAATCCAGCCAACATGTCCGATTTTTAAAACGTTTTACAGCGAAAACAGCACGTATATTTATGTTAGCCCACCACCAAATACAAAAAAGGACAGACATTTTTCACAGCACAGGTAGCATGCACAAAGCCAACCTAACTGACCAAGAACCAACCAAACTAACCAACAAACAACTTCATCAGATGACAGTCTTATAACATGTTATACAATAAATCTATGTTTTGTTCAAAAAATGTGCATATTTCAGGTATAAATCATAGTTTACATTGCAGCTACAATCAGAAATTGCACCGAAAGCAGCCAGAATAATTACAGACACCAACGTCAAATACCTAAATACTCATCATAAAACATTTCTGAAAAATACATAGTGTACAGCAAATGAAAGACAGGCATCTTGTGATTCCAGCCAATATTTCCAATTTCTTAAGTGTTTTACAGCGAAAACACAATATAGCGTTATATTAGCTTACCACAATAGCCAGAAACACAAGCCATTTCCCAGTAGCAAAAGTTAGCGATCGTAACAAACCAGCAAAATATATATAATTTTTGACTAACCTTGATAAGCTTCATCAGATGACAGTCCTATAACATCAGGTTATACATACACTTATGTTTTGTTTGAAAATGTGCATATTTAGAGCTGAAATCAGTGGTTATACATTGTGCTAACGTAGCATCTTTTTCCCACAACGTCCGGATATTTTTCTGACACTTTTTCTGACACACATATTCTGACCAACTAGCTATTCATAAACATAACTAAAAAATACATGTTGTATAGGAAATGATAGATACACTAGTTCTTAATGCAATCGCCGTGTTAGAATTCTAAAAATAACTTCATTACGACATCCAGCTTAGGTATAGCGAGAGAGTACCCAAAAGCTGGGCGCAAACGACTAGCACAACATGTTTGACAGATATATGAAATAGCATCATAAAATGGGTCCTACTTTTGCTGATCTTTCATCAGAATGTTGTACAAGGGGTCCTTTGTCGGGAACAATCGTTGTTTGGATTTAGAACGGCCTTTTCCCTCTCGATTTAGCAAGCACACTTGCCAAGTGGCGCGAATCTCTCCATGTCAACAAACGGAAGAGAACGGAACACGGCAAAACTCCCGAAAAAATGTCAATAATCTGATTAAACTATATTGAAAAAACGTACTTTACGATGATATTGTCACATGTATCAAATAAAATCAAAGCCGGAGATATTAGTCGTCCATAACGGCAGCTTATCAGAAGGCAAATCCAGGTCCCTGCTCGCGCTCTCCAGAAAACAGGAAACTGGTGACACGTCATGCCAAGAGCTATAATTCGAGCCCAAGTTACACACTCAATTTCTTCTCTCACTCCTTGTCGACATCTAGTGGAAGACGTATGAAGTGCATCTAAACTAATAAATATCAAGGACTTTAATAGGCAGCCCCTAGAAGAGAGCATCGATTTCAGATTTTCCACTTCCTGTCAGGAAGTTTGCTGCAAAAGTAGTTCTGTTTTACTCACAGATATAATTCAAACGGTTTTAGAAACTAGAGAGTGTTTTCTATCCAATAGTAATAATAATATGCGTATTGTACGAGCAAGAATTGAGTACGAGGCCGTTTAAATTGGGCACGATTTTCCCCCAAAGTGAAAACAGCGCCCTCTGTCCTCAACAGGTTATTAAAATAACATCAAATAGATCAGAAATACAGTGTAGACATTGTAAATGATTATTGTAGCTGGAAAATGCTGATTTTTTATGGAATATCTACATAGGCCCATTATCAGCAAAGGTCACAGTGTTCCAACTGCATGTTTTATTTAACCTTTATTTAACTAGGCAAGTCAGTTAAGAACAAACTCTTATTTTCAATGATGGTCTAGGAACAGGGGCAGAACGACAGATTTGTACAGGGATTTGATCTTGCAACCTTTGGTTACTACTCCAACGCTCTAACAACTAGGCTACCCTGCCGCCCCACGTTGTGTTAGCTAATCCAAGTTAATCATTTTAAAAGGCTAAATGATCATTAGAAAATCCTTTTGCAATTCTGTTAGCACGGCTGAAAACTGTTGTCCTGATTGAAGAAGCAATTAAACTGGCCTTCTTTAGACTAGTTGAGTATCTGGAGCATCAGCATTTGTGGGTTCGATTACAGGTTCAAAATGGCAAGAAACAAATAACTTTCTTCTGTAACTCGTCAGTCTATTCTTGTTCTGAGAAATGAAGGCTATTCCATGCGAGAAATTGCCAAGAAACTGAAGACCCCAAACTTTTGAACAGTAGTGTATATAACAATTTATCAACCCTACAAACAAGACTCTATTATTTTGATGGGAGATTATAATACGGTTTTAAATACCTCTATGGACCGTAAAGGAAATCACACTACAAACTATCACCCTCAGGCACTTAAAACTTCTTCGGGATCAGTGTCCCATCCACGGTGTGGTTGAGCTTACGTAGGCTAATGCAATTAGCATGAGGTTGTAAGTAACAAGAAATTTCCCAGGACATAGACATATCTGATATTGGCAGAAAGCTTACATTCTTGTTAATCTAACTGCACTGTCCAATTTACAGTAGCTATTACAGTAAAATAATACCATGCTATTGTTTGAGGAGAGTGCACAATTTCAAACATGAAAAGTTATTAATACACAAATTAGGCAGATTTGGGCAGTTTTGACACAAAATTTTGAACAGAAATTCAATGGTTCATTGGTTCAGTCTAAAGCTTTGCACAAACACTGCTGCCATCTAGTGGAAAAAATATAAATTGCGTCTGGGTTGGAATAATACATTATGTCCTTTTCTCTTGCATTTCAAAGATGATGTTAGAAAAAAATACAAAAGAACAGTTTTTTTTTTATTGTATTATCTTTTACCAAATCTATTGTGTTATATTCTCTTACATTCCTTTCACAATTCCACAAACTTCAAAGTGTTTCCTTTCAAATAGTACCAAGAATATGCATATCCTTGCTTCAGGGCTTGAGCTACAGGCAGTTAGATTTGGGCATGTCATTTTAGGCAAAAATTGAAAAAAGGGGCAAATCCTCGGGTTTTAAGGAAATCAGATATACATTGTGGAGGTTAATCAAGCTAGTTGTCTTGATTACATTCTTATGTCATTCTCTCTGGCACCAAAAGTTTAAAAAGTGTTGATATGGGACAGAGTGCGGTAGGACCATCACATAATTGCATATATATTACTCTAACAGAATTTCCACGTTGGCAAGGATATTGTAAATTTAACCACAGCCTACTGGATGATCATTTGTTTTTAACAAGGACAGAAGAATTTATAACTGACTTTTTCAGACATAACATAGGTACAACAGATCCCCTTATTGTATGGGACACTTTTAAATGTGCCTTTAGAGGGCATGCAATTCAGTACTCATCTATAAAACAAAAGCAATTTAGGTCAAAAGAGTCCAAAATTAACAAAGGAAATTGAAGGACTAACAGTACAGATAGATAACAATAAAAACTGTACCATAGAGGTGCAGAGTAAGTTAGAGGAAAAACTAAAAAAATAAATGGAGTAACTTATTCAAGAAAGATCCAATGTAATATATTATAAAAAATTAGGGGAACTGGATGGAATATGGGGAAAAATGCACAAAATAATTGTTCAATCTTCAACTTAGAAATGCTACCAAAAACGTTTTACTGAAACTTGTTTCAAATGATGGAGTCACTCATGATTCATCGAACAATATTTTGAAAGAGAAAGTAAAGTACTTTAAGCATATGTTTTCGTTTCAGTCTCCTCCATCTCCACTAACCGAAGCTAATTGTATGGATTTTTTTACTATTAATAATGTAAAATTAACATCTGTACAGAAAGACTCATGTGAAGGCCAAATTACAGAGGAGGAACTTCTTGATGCAATTAAAGCCTTTATGTCCAGGAAAACTCCAGGGCTGGATGGCATACCAGTGGAGGTATACTCTTTTTTACATACTCAGATGACAATTATTAGCATGTTATAACCACTCCTATATAAATGGTAGATTATCGGACACTCAACAAGGTCTGATTTCATTATTACTGAAACAGGATCCAATTGGTATATATAAAACTCCAGTCCATTTAAAAAATTGGATTTACACTTCGGTGTTGTGATGCAAAAATTCTAGCTAAATGCTTAGCGCATAGAATTAAAATGGTTTTGTCAGATATTATTCATCCTAATCAGACAGGTTTTCACATGGACGATACATTGGAGATAATATAAGACAAGAACTGGAAACAATAGAACACTATGAAATATCTGGGAAACCAGGCCTGGTATTCATAGCTGAAACTCTGGACTGCAGACTGTCACTGGAGACTCTGGACTGCAGACCGTTGCTGGAGACTCTGGACTGCAGACCGTCGCTGGAGGCTCTGGACTGCGGACCGTCGCTGGAGGCTCTGGACTGCAGACTGTCGCTGGAGACTCTGGACTACGGACCGTCGCTGGAGGCTCCGGACTGGGGACCGTCGCTGCAGGCTCCGTACCATGGATCATCACTACAGGCTCCGAGCCATGGATCATCACTGGAGGCTTCGTGCCTTGGATTATCACTACAGGCTTCGGGCCATGGATCATCACTGGAGGCTTCGTGCCATGGATTATCACTGGAGGCTCCGGGCAATGGATTATCACTGGATGCTTCGTGCCATGGATCATCACTACAGGCTCCGGCCATGGATCATCACTGGAGGCTTCGTGCCATGGATCATCACTGGAGGCTTCGGACCATGGATCATACCTGGAGGCTTCGTACGTGGAGCCGGAACAGGTCTCACCGGACTGGGGAGATGCACTGGAAGCCTGGTGCGTGGAGCAGGCACCAGATACACTGGGCCGTGGAGACGCACTGGAGGTCTCGAGCGTAGAGCTGGCACAACCCTTCCTGGCTGGATGCTTACTTTCGCCCGGCAAATGCGGGGCGCTGGCACAGGACGCACTGGGCTGTGAAGGCGCACCGGAGACACAGTGCGCAGAGCCGGCGCAGGATATCCTGGGCCGAAGCGACGCACCGGAGACCAGGAGCGCTGAGCCGGCACAATCCGTTCTGGATGAATGCCCACTCTAGCACGGCAAATGCGGGGAGCTAGCACAGAGCGCACCGGGCTGTGAATGCGCACTGGAGACACAGTGCGCATCACCGCATAACACGGTGCCTGATCGGTCACTCGCTCCCCACGGTAAGCGCGGGGAGTTGCTCATCCGCCAATCTCCCCGTGTGCTCCCCCCCAAAGCAAATTGGGGGCTGCCTCTCGTGCTTCCTTCGTTGCCGTGACTCCTGGTCTCGTCGCCGCTGCTACCACCTGTTTCCACGGCAGGCTCTCATGCCCTGCCATTACCTCCTCCCATGTCCATGATGTCCTCCACTACGGGACATGCTGCTTGGTCCGTTGGTGGTGGGATCTTCTGTTACGCTCGTTGTCGGATGATAAATGACCGGACCAAGGTGCAGCGTTGTAGGCGTTTATTCTCTCTTTATTTGAAAACGTAACACCGGGAAAAAACAATGAACACAAACCGAACGTAAAGCTAGTCGTGCAATAAAGCAACAAACAAAAGACAAGATCCCACAAAACCCAAAAGGAAACTTATATCTGATTCCCAATCAGAGACAACGATAGACAGCTGCCTCCGATTGGGAATCAAACACACCAACATAGAAACAGAAAACCTAGAATGCCCACCCTAATCACACCCTGACCTAACCAAATAGAGAAATAAAAAGGCTCTCTAAGGTCAGGGCGTGACAATATGTGGGTATGTGCATGTACAGTTGAAGTCGGAAGTTTACATACACTTAGGTTGGAGTCATTAAAACTTGTTTTTCAACTCCTCCACAAAATTCTTGTTAACAAACTATAGTTTTGGCAAGTCGGCTGGGACATCTACGTTGGGCATGACACAAGTCATTTTATCAACAATTGTTTACAGACAGATTATTTCACTTATAATTCACTGTATCACAATTCCAGTGGGTCAGAAGTTTACATACACTAAGTTGACTGTGTGTTTAAACAGCTTGGAAAATTCCAGAAAATGATGTCATGGCTTTAGAAGCTTCTGATAGGCTAATTGACATAATTTGAGTGAATTGGAGGTGTACCTGTGGATGTATTTCAAGGCCTACCTTCAAACTCAGTGCCTCTTTGCTTGACATCATGGGAAAATCAAAAGAAATCACCCAAGACCTCAGAAAAAACTGTAGACCTCCAGAAGTCTGGTTCATCCTTGGGAGCAATTTCCAAACGCCTGAAAGTACCACGTTCATCTGTACAAACAATAGTACGCAAATATTAACACCATAGGACCACGCAGCCATCATACCTCTCAGAAAGGAGACGTGTTCTGTCTCCTAGAGATGAATGTACTTTGGTGCGAAAAGTGCAAATCAATCCCAGAACAACAGGACCTTGTGAAGATGCTGGAGGAAACAGGTACAAAAGTATCTCTATCCACAGTAAAAACGAGTCCTATATCGACATAACCTGAAAGGCCGCTCATCAAGGAAGAAGCTACTGCTCAAAAAACGCGATTAAAAAGCGAGACTACAGTTTGCAACTGCACATGGGGACAAAGATCAAACTTTTTGGAGAAATGGTAAGTAGGGGTGGTACACAGAAGATAGCCCTATTTGGTAAAAGACCAAGTCCATATTATGGCAAATAGTCCATCATTACTTTAAGACATGAAATCAATCCGGGAAAAATATCAAGAACTTTGAAAGTTTCTTCAAATGCAGTCGCAAAAACCATCAAGCGCAGTGATGAAACTGGCTCTCATAAGGACCACCACAGGAAAGGAAGATGCAGAGTTACCTCTGCTGCTGATGATAGGTTCATTAGATTTACCAGCCTCAGAAATGGCAGCCCAAATAAATGCATCACAGATTTCAAGTAACAGACACATCAATATCAACTGTTCAGAGGAGACTGTGTGAATCAGGCCTTCATCGTCGAATTGCTGCAAAGAAACCACTACTAAAGGACACCAATAATAAGAAGAGACTTGCTTGGGCCAAAAAACACAAGCAATGGACATTAGACCAGTGGAAATCTGGCCTTTGGTCTGAAGAGTCCAAATTTTAGATTTTTGTTTCCAACCACCGTGTCTTTGTGAGACGCAGAGTAGGTGAACGGATGATCTCCGCATGTGTGGTTCCCACCGTGAAGCAGGAAGGAGGAGGTGTGAAGGTGTGGGGGTGCTTTGCTGGTGACACTGTCGGTGAATTTATCAGACCTCATGCAGACAGTTCAAAGTAACAAAAGTTTATTACAAAAACAGGGGGCAGGAAAACGACAGGTCAATGACAGGCAGAGGTCAGTAATCCAGATCAGAGTCACAAGGTACAGAACAGCAGGCAGGCTCAGGGTCAGGGCAGGCAGAATGGTCAAAACCGGGAAAACGAGAAAACAGGGACTGGAGAGAACACTGGAGTACGGGAAAAATACTGGTAGGCTTGACGAGAGAAGACGAACTGGCAACAAACAAACACAGAGCACAGGTATGAATACACAGGGGATAATGGGGCAGATGGGCGACACCTGGAGGGGGTGGAGACAAGCACAAAGACAGGTGAAACAGATCAAGGTGTGTCAGATTTATTTATAATTCAAGGCACACTTAATCAGCATGGCTACCACAGCATTCTGCAGCGATACGCCATCCCATCTGGGTTGCGCTTAGTGGGACTATCATTTGTTTTTCAACAGGACAATGACCCAAAACACACCTCCAGGCTGTGTAAGGGCTATTTAACCAAGAAAGAGAGTGATGCAGTGCTGCATCAGATGACCTGGCCCCCTCAATCACCCGACCTCAACCCAATTGAGATGGTTTGGGTTGAGTTGGACCGCAGAGTGAAGGAAAAGCAGCCAACAAGTGCTCAGCATATGTAGGAACTCCTTCAAAAGCATTCCTCGTGAAGCTGGTTGAGAGAATGCCAAGAGTGTGCAAAGTTGTCATCAAGGCAAAGGGTGGCAACTTTGAAGAATCTCAAATATAAAATATATTTTGATTTGTTTAACACTTTTTTGGTTACGACATGATTCATTTGTGTTATTTCATGATGTCTTCAATAGTATTCCACAATGTAGAAAAGAGTAAAAAAATAATAATAATAAAAAAAAAAATTAAAAAAAAACTTGAATGAGTAGGTGTGTCCAAACATTTGACTGGTGCTGTATAACTGCTTTAATTTGGACCTCAGGGAGAGTAGCTGCTGCTGCTTTGGCATAAATACAATACAACACATCAGGGAAAAGACAAGCCTGAAGTGACATATGAAAGCCAGGATCTGCCATGCAGTTGGTTGCCACTGAGGCTGCTGCTGCTGCTGCTTTTGCTGCTCACATACACAGCTGGGAATGGTGTGTAAAAACCGTAATGATTTAAACGTCCTATTTATTTGTTGTCGTTTTTTTACTGGTGGAGTTTCTAGTAATTTGTCTCAAGAGCCATCTGCTGGTTGTAGTCCGTATAAACACTTAAGAGGCAGCGTGCCAGAAAGAGATGTGATTATTTGACATCCAAATAACATCTAATGTGTCCTATTAAAATAAGTGATTAGAACCACACATTGCAATGATGAACAAGACATTCTGACATCAGCAGTTGCATAAAATGGACACAAGTTGACATTTGATAGTTGGCTAAATGCTGAGATGGATTCATTTCCAGATGGACATTAAATGTTCTCCTTTTGGCAGAGAAATTGTGGATTATTCCACACTGTTTATACATTTGGCTATTTGCCATAGTTAACAAAATACACTGAACAAAAATATAAACGCAACATGTAAAGTGGTTGGTCCCATGTTTCATGAGCTGAAAAAATGTATCCCATAAATGCTCCGTACGCACAAAAAGCTTATTTCTTATTTATGTCCCTGTTAATGAGCATTTATCCTTTGCCAAAATAATCCATCCACCTGACAGGTGTGGCATTTCAAGAAGCTGATTAAAACAGCATGATCATTGCACAGGTGCACCTTGTGCTAGGGACAATAAAAGGCCACTTTAAAATGTGCAGTTTTGTCACAACACAATGCCACAGCGCTGGTCTCAAGTTTTAAGGGAATGTGCAATTGGCATGCTGACTGCAAGAATGTCCAGCAGGGCTGTTGCCAGATAATTTTATGTTAATTTCTCTACCCTTTCTCCCTGGTAGACTGTAACTACTACTGCATCGCAGTACTAGCTGTGCTACCAGAGATTCTGGGTTTGAGCCCGGGCTCTGTCGCAGCCGGCCGCGACTGGGAGGCCTATGGGGCGGCGCAAAATTGGCCCAGCATCGTCTGGGTTAGGGAGGGTTTGGCCGGCAGGGATATCCTTGTCTCATTGCGCACTAGTGACTCCTGTGTTGGGCCGGGCACAGTGCACACTGACCAGGTCGCCAGGTGTACGGTGTTTCCTCTGACACATTGGTGCAGCTGGCTTCCGGGTTGGATGTGCATTGTGTCAAGAAGTAGTGCGGCTAGATTGGGTCATGTTTCGGAGGATGTATGGCTCTCGACCTTCGCCTCTCCCGAGTCTGTACGGGAGTTGCAGCGATGAGACAAGACTGTAACTACCAATTGGATACCATGAAATTGGGGCGAATAAGGGGGTAAAAAAAAATGTAAAAATCTCTATCCTAAGTTGTCTCCATCGTTGTTTTAGAGAATTTGGAAGTATGTCCATCCGGCCTCACAACCGCAGACCACATGTAACTATACCAGCCCAGGACCACCACATCCGGCTTCTTCACCTGTGGGATTGTCTGAGGGGGTTGTGGAGGGGAGCTGAGGAGTATTTCTGTCTGTAATAAAGACCTTTTGTGGGGGAAAACTAATTCTGATTGGCTGGGCCTGGCTCCCCAATGGGTGGGCCTGAATGCCAAGTGGTCCCCCATGGCTGCACCCCTGCATACTGATGTGAAGTCCATAGATTAGGGCCTAATTTATTTATTTCAATTGACTGATTTCCTTATATGAACTGTAACTCAGTCACATTTTTTAAATTGTTATATTTTTGTGCAGTATAGTGCAGTATAGTGCAGTATTTGTGCATCATGCGCAAAAATAAATAGTATCTATAGAAACAATTATTTATCCTAATTGAACTAATCTGGGGTCAGTTTTCTTATCAGAATTTGTGCCCTGATAATAATAATCCCTTTATGAGAGGGTTGTATGAAAAAGTATGAAAATGTATGCACTCACTACTTACTGTAAATCGCTCTGGATAAGAGTGTCTGCTAAAATGACAAATGTAATCCTGAAAAAGACAATACTTAAAAATAATAATATTAAAAGCTTTTGCATTTGTCCTCCTGTTAATTGTGAAACTGTAATTCAAGTCCCAGGTTTTTATTAGTTCTCCACCCACTATTTTGTCTGTTTTCTCAGGCATCATAAAACATGTCTGAACTTTCCAATGAAATACTGTGCGCAAACAACAATGGCCTTAATTACTTTTCAAGGCACATGTTAATGACAATTTCTCATAGACAGACAGGATGGCAGTGGTGGTTTTAGAAACCTAGAAAGTGTGAGAAATGTATCCTAATTGATGGATTCATAACCTGTACAGAATGTCTTAGAAGCCCTTCTTAAAACTAAGTGTCTAATCTAGTGTGTCATCTCACCTTGTCTATCACTCAGAGCTTGGAGAAGATCTTCAAGCACCACGACCTGCAGCAGAAGCTGTCTGATACCAAACTGGAGCAAGCTAATGCACAGCTGCAGGAGGCCGAGGAGAAGCACAAGAGAGAAAAGGAATACGTGAGTCACTGTACTTACATTTTTTGTCATTTAGCAGACGCTATTATTCAGAGCAATTTACAGTAGCAAGTGCATACATTTTCAGACTGGTCCCCCATGGGAATCAAACCCACAATGCTGGCATTTCAAGTGCAATGCGCTACCAACTGAGCCACACAGGAGCACAACTTTTACTGACCTTACCCACAAAGTACTGTAAAGCAATGTAAATATAGTTGAGTAACTTTTGTTTAATTAAACGGTATTAAGTTTAAAACCAATGATGTTTGTTGTGCATTTGATGCTCACAGAAATGAGTATTGTAACCATCCACTGTCTCTGTTGTTAGCTGCTTAGGGAGGCAATTGACAAAACAAAGAAATGCTACACATTGAAGGAGCAAGAGTTGCAGTTGAAGAAAAAGGTACATTTGTGCTTTACGTGTGTTTTGTTTTTAACCAGTTACTGGTACATGCAGCTGAGTGGAAACTACAAGCTAAACTTCTGAGAGAGCAAGAGACTGTCATGCAGGCTCAGGTGAATATATCCAATGTGGTGCCAAACACCCTTATTCACTACATTTATTTCAGGGCCAAGTCTATGAAAGGCAAGTCCAATCCTACCATTAAGGTCCTCTGGATTGCTCCATGTGTATTAAAGACAACTAATTTCAGTATTTACTGTATTAAGTTAATTTGGATCTATAGTAAAGTTTTTCAATATCCTCACAATGGCAAAAGTGACCATAAAAAATGTGATTCTCCTCTCGTAACTAGGCTATATGGCTTGATGTACTTGGTACTTGATATGAAAGGAAAATTTGTCAGCTGTACTGTACAGAGCAGCCATAATTCCCATAATAGCAGCAGGCAAGAGAAACTCCCTCTTCCTGAACCAGCAGGATGACACAGCATCATGGGAATATTAAAAAATGTGATGCAATACCACACAGTAGCACATACTCCAGTACCATTGATCATTCCATTGTAAAAGTATGATACAATTACAACCGCTATGTTTATTGGATGTGGCACAATTATTGTATGGGTGCAAGCAAATTATACAATGAAATTAGTTGGTCTGACACAAAGATAAATGCTTCCCTGCTGGATTCAGAAATTATATCTGACAGTTTATATGGTTATAATTAATTGCAGCGAAACCTTGCCATTATTTAAAGCCTTGTGTTTTCTCAGTAGAAACAAATTATGTTAATACTGCATTTCAGTACCTTTATAATCATGACACAAGTCGAGACCCAGATGCAGACACAGGAGGCAGATGATTGGAGTCTTACAATATTTATTAATCCAATAGGGGAAGGCAAGAGAATGGTCGTGGACAGACAAAAGGGTCAAAACCAGTTCAGTCCAAAAGGTACCGAAGGGCAGGCAGAATAAAGGTCAGGGCAGGCATGATGATCAGGCAGGAAAGTAGTCCAGAGTCAGGCAGGGGTCAAAACCAGGAGGACTATCAAAAAGAGAATTGTAAAAGGAGTACGGGAAAAACACGCTGGTTGTCTTGACAAACATACAAGACGAACTGGCACAGATAGACAGGAAAAACAGGGATAAATATACTGGGGAAAATAAGCGACACCTGGAGGGGGTGGAAACAATCACAGGAACAGGTGAAACAGATCAGGGCGTGACAATATGATTCATCATGTATTTGTACCAGGCCATGTCATATTTCCAATCCAATTAACTAGGAATGTCAACCTTATTTGTCTCTACAATACCAGGCGTAGATTTAGATCACACAAGGAAACGGCCAAAGCAGCGCAACCAGCAAGAAAAATCTATTAGAAAGACGTGAGGCAGAAACTAATCTGTATCAAGTGAGATTTTCTGAAATACAACACATAACCAAGCAAATGCCTTTCCTCTTTTATAGCGCATGTCAAATCAGTTGTTTTGCTTTTGTTCCAAAACAGTAACTCTAAAATAAAGACAGTTGATCTCAATGGGGTGGCTAGCAGATAGACAGGTTTGAATACGGGAGACTGGCTGTGTGTAGGATGTGGTTTCCCCTGAGGGCCTCCGGAGATTAGCCTGTTAACTCTAGCTGGACCGACTGCCACTGAAACATTTATAGAGCCGCTCATTAACATAGCTCTGCCAACACTGAGCAGAGGACTGCTAAAGGGAAGCCCAGGGAGGCCGCCTGGCCAGTTGAGTGTAGAGCATTCACACCGAGGGCCCTAGGACTTGGAATGCAATACTCTGTAATTAGGCCCTGAAGCAATGAAGAAACCAGGCAAGGCTGGTTAAATGTTTGGTGAAACCGGCTGGCTCTTCCTCTCACCTCACCTCATCTCACACTAAAGTATAACAAATTTGTTTCTGGGGTCAAATAAGGTTCAAAGCATAGATCTGATTGTTCATGAGGTGAATAGATGCATACGAATGCTACATGTGAAATCAATTTCTGGAGTTCTCTCCTGACTGTCCCTCTGTTTTTCTGCAGCTTGCTCTGTACTCCCAGAAGTTTGAAGAGTTCCAGACTACGTTGTCTAAGAGCAACGATGTGTACGCCAGCTTCAAAAATGAAATGGAGAAGGTATGTGGCATCCTTAAAATAAAATCATCCTTCCTTTAAATATACTGTTTATATTTAGGGCCAAGTGCATGGAGGTAATATAAGGTCGGCATAATTCTGAAATGAGGAAACAGCTATATGTTGGAGGGACTGTTTTCCATATTAATCATATTCAGAATGATGGTTACATTTTCAGATACGTTTTAACCCAACAAACATTTTGCTTCATAGATGACAAAGAAGATGAAAAAACTAGATAAAGAGTCGAATGTTTGGAAGACCAGATTTGAGAGCACTAACAAGGCTCTCTCGGAGATGATTGAAGAGGTAAATACACATCTATAACACATGCAATAGTGTTAGACTTTATTCAAATGCGCTACAACAAGTTAGACTCTCTTTTCCACAGAGGACTGTGAAGGAGAATGAGTATGAGATGTTCGTTGTGAAGATTGACAAGCTGGAGAGGCTCTGCCGAGCACTCCAGGATGAGAGGAAGATCCTGTATTCCAAGATCAAAGGCATTCGCCAAACGGCTGACGCCACCGAGGGGACACCCAAGGACGAGACACAGGAGGTGGCCACTGAACCAGTCCACAGCCTCATGGACATAGTTGAGGAGCCAGAGATGACAGAGGAGATGGCCCGTCTGAGGGCTGAGCAGAACAGGCTGGCGGAGTTCGCAGCCTCCCTACTGGCCCCGTCCACAGGAGACGATGCTGACGATGACTCTGATAGTGAGGAAGAGCCAGAGTCTACAGAATCTGCTGAGGCCCAGAAGATCCCTGAACCAACAAAGGCCCCAGTACAGGTAGTGGTAGAGGCACCAGCACATGCAGAGGAACCAGAACCAGCATATGCAGATGCACCAGCGCAGGCTCCAGCACAGGTAGAGGCACCAGCGCAGGCTCCAGCACAGGTAGAGGCACCAGCGCGGGCTCCAGCACAGGTAGAGGCACCCGCGCAGGCTCCAGCACAGGTAGAGGCACTAGCGCAGGCTCCAGCACAGGTTGATGCACCAGCACATGCTCCAGCACAGGCTCCAGCCCATGCTCCAGCACAAGTAGAGGATCCAGCACAGGCTCCAGCACAGGTAGATGCACCAGCACAGGCTCCAGCACAGCCAGAGGCACAAGTAGAGGTACCAGCACAGGTAGATGCACCAGCACAGGCTCCAGCACAGGCAGAGGCACAAGTAGAGGTACCAGCACAGGTAGATGCACCAGCACAGGCTCCAGCACAGGCTCCAGCACAAGTAGAGGTACCAGCACAGGCTCCAGCACAAGTAGAGGTACCAGCAGAGGCTCCAGCACAAGTAGAGGTACCAGCACAGGTGGAGGCACCAGCACAGGCAGAGATGGCTGCCCCAGTCCAGCCAGAGACCCCAAAACACCCAGAGCCCTCTGCCAAGAAGCAGACGCCAAAAAAAAAGAATGCAAAGAAGACTAGCTGAACTGACGAATGTGTCATTTTGTGAGTGTTAGTACTGTAGTCCCTGTGCCTCGTGTTATGGTTGAGTTGAGATATCCAATCCAGCTTGGTTTGTCTATATACTGTTTTATCTGAAGTGGCGTGCAGTAGAAGTATGTTTAAGTCGTATACCAGATGAGGACAGACAGAGATTTACTGCATAACCAAAGAATAGGTAGAAAGGTTATTCAGGACATTGCACCCTCAAAACTTTGCAATGCCAAATGTTACCTTGTGCAAACAACATCAGAACAGCCACTATCTTTTTTGACTTTTTCCATCTGAACCCCTATAATGTAACTTCAATAAATATCTAATTGAAGACTATGTAGACATGCATGTGCTCTTTGGTATGTATTGCTTAGACCCATCACACTGTTTTATGCAATATACATCTCATATCCAACCTTATATGACCAAATATTGGAAGATGGACCCATATATCTAGATAAAGGCCTGATATTGCATCCAAGTCCCTTTTTATTTTGACTAATGTCTTATTTATATGGATTGTTAACTATTTGCTTAAAAGTTAACTGGCCAGTCATTCACAATGATTTAGAGATGGATCCTTACAGTAGTTTCCATGGCAACACTCCCCCCATCCGGTGCACATTTCCTTTTTTAACACAATCTGTATCAGACAGTCTCTATCCACAGAGTGGGTTGTTCTGGCCTGGCCGTGGTCGGTCTGTGTTCTGGCAAAATAACTGAGTTACACAAACTCTCCTCCACCAAGGACACAACAGGACATTAGACTGACAGGCACTGAGTCGCCATAGCAACTCCATCTGCGAATCCGTTGAGAACAGCACTAATGTATGAGTGATAATAATAGTGCAGAGGACCCTGGGTTTTTAATAAATACAGATCAGTGTTGAGTGCCACAGGGGAAACAAATTAGACCTGCTACCGATCCCTGTGAATATCATGTTTATGTTCTGGATTGTATTACTGGTTGAGCAGATTGCACACCAAAAATGGCAAACAATTTCTACTGTTATGAACTAGAGTTAAGGACAAAAGGACCTAGCTGTCACTTAATGAAGAAACTGAAAATGTCATAAAGTATCATCATATCACCACCAACCTATGGGAATCATCAGTCAGCAGGCAGAAAGAGGCACTGCAAACATACAAATTGGTAGGGAAACAGGCTACACGTAATTCCAAAACCTGTTTCAAGAAGAGTATGGCAGAGGTTCTTCAAAGATTTCCGGTCACAGTTATATTTCACTTCATTGTTGTGGCCACCAGATGGTGCCTTTGAAACCCATTCAAAATTTCACCAAAACCCTCATACTGACATTCCTCTCATTTTTTAATCCCATGCTGGATTGATACATTATGTCCAGAAACACTCACATCAGTTTTAACAGTCATGGGGAAATGTTGGTGTAATAAATTCATTGCATACCTCATATTTTAGGAGCGCTTGCACTTCATACAGTCAGAATCTTAGAGATGAATGTATCTACCAACAGCCTATACAATTCATTTTAGCCTGAAGGGTGAATATTAAAATAGGTCTCCACTTTTTTTACAGCCCCAGATACCACATGTTCATGTTGCCCATACCAAATATCTAATCATAACATTTTTTATAACCACGCAAGTCAGATAAGAACACATTCTTAATTACAATGACGGCCTACGGGGGAACAGTGCCCTGTTCAGGGGTAGAACGACATATTTTTACCTTGCCAGCTTGGGGATTCGATCCAGCAACCTTTCGGTTACTTGCCCAACGCTCTAACCACTAGGCCACCTGCCGTAATAGCAGTCAGGCTGACCCCCTTTTCCTGACTTTAGATATCAGATGGCAGATATTCCCTAAACCCGCTTCATCAGCAGTTATTGACCGTGAAGTGAGAGCAGGGAGTCTGGGTTCGGTTCACTCACATGGAAACGGAACGAGACAGTGGAACGTGGGCTGCGTTCAGTACGTGTTTACGTTCTGGGATGTTCAATTGAACGAGAAAGTTGCTGTACTGAACGACCAGTTGAAAAACGTGGGAGGGGTTGGGTTGTCGAACGCTGTCAGCATGGCCATTGCACTTCAAATACGTCTCGCATTGCTTCTAGCCACACCTCACCACAGGAGCAAACTTCCCTCAAAATCTGTTCAAGAATTTACAAGAACGTTTTGGGGAAACGTGTTGTTCTGAACAAACCGTTCCGCAACGTAGCAAACGTTCAAGCGAACTGAACGCACCTATGGATGAAGTCTTAAAACGCACACTCGGAAATGTCCGACTTCAAGACAACTGGGAACTCACAGAAAAAAAAACATCACCGACTGGGAAAAATCGTTTTGAACGGTCATCCAACTCGGAATTCCATCTCGGAAACTCAGGCATCTAGAGCTTCGACTTTCCGACCTGACTGACGTCAGAATTTTACCTTCTTTTTTTGAGTTCCCAGTTGTCTTGAAAGCACCAGTACGCCACGTACACATTGTGACATTTTACAATACACCGTACATCTTCGCGGATTAGGTATTCATATTTTCCCAAAAATCTACCAAATTTCAAGTCCCAGGAAATAACGCAAAAAAAGAGAAGTGCCAATTTAACATTTAAAACCAAGATAAGGTCACTCAATGTTCTCCCATAATAAGATTGTCGCTGCTCCACAATGCCATCTTGGCTGCGCAACTGTGTAAAGATTTCACAGCAAGTGAAACTGTGATTTAGTATTGATAGAGTAACTTTGATCGCAAATGACATTATGAATTTCAAAAGGCCGTTCAACATTCAGAGCGTTATGTTCCTCAATTAATTCATCGCATTTCACCAGTAGGCCTAGAATATCTCGACACAGAGCGCACCCCGAGAAGGCCACAGCATTGACGAATCATACAAACCTTATAACGGCATTTAAACAAAAGTAAAATGACCAAAGTTCCTAAACTTGCTAGATAACCTCCAACGAATGACATATATACTATTTGGTTATACAGATAGTATATCAGATCATGAATAACGGGGAGATTGAGAGCAAAATGTTTAAAAAGCAAGGTATTTTAACGGGGACTAACTCTTAAAATAAATATCCATATATACTCTCATATAGTTTGTTGATCACACATTCTCCACCGAAGCTCTCATATTGGCAACAATACGAGACAGCGCAGAGAAGCAGGGGAAATGTTATAGCCCAGACGTGCTTTGATAATGCAACCTATGGATTACAGAATAAAGTTACGAATTTTCATGCGAGACAGGAGTCAGGATTTTGCGTTTCAGTGGGATTGGGACCATAGGAAAATAGCCTAGGGTCTATATATGGCTACTACGTGAGTCAATAGATAAATGTTACACTTGATTTAGGCTACATTATTGCATGCTAAATGTTTCTAATCAGTGATAGATGAGCAAACAAATAAATGAGCTACCAGTTCCACTTGTCCAGCCAGAGATCAATTAACCAAATATACAGACAGAGGTCTATGAAACAAAATCGAATGATTGATTGATTATCAGACAAGTCACAGACTTTTGGTCGGGAGCAGGACAGGCTACAACGCGAGTGAAGAGCAAAATCCACTTGTATAACAAGCTAGCTAAATGTTCTGATCAGCTAATATGTGAGCAAACTACAATAAAGATGATCATTAGCACTCACCTCAACATAGCTAACATTTCCCCAGCCTAATTGTTACCAAATATCCAAACGGAGATTCAGTGAAAACAAAGATCTGACGTTGATTGATTTATCTAGAGAAGTCCCCGAAGCTTGTCTCAAAACAGTGTGATGGTGCTGTCCCAATCAAAAGGGTGCTGAAATTACGCTGAACAAAAATATGAAACGCAACATGCAACATTTTTTAAGATTTTACTGAGTTACAGTTCATATAAGGAAATCAGTCAATTTAAATATATTCATTAGGCCCTAATCTATGGATTTCACATGACTGGGAATACAGATATGCATATGTTGGTCACAGGGGCGTGGATCAGAAAACCAGTCAGTATCTGGTGTGACCACCATTTGCCTCATGCAGCGCCACACATCTGCTTCGCATAGAGTTGATCGGGCTGTTGATTGTGGCCTGTGGAATGTTATCCTACTCCTCTTCAATGGCTGTGCGAAGTTGCTGGATATTGGCTGGAACACGGTGTCGTACACGTAAATCCAGAGCATCCCAAACATGCTCAATGGGTGACATGTCTGGTGAGTATGCAGGCCATGGAAGAACTTTGACATTTTCAGCTTCCAGGAATTGTATACAGATCATAAAATGCAATTGTGTTTGTTGTCCGTAGCTTATGCCTGCTGTCACGAACCCGGCTTGTGGCCCTTAACAAAGAGGGAGACAACGTGGAGATAAGGAATAACAAAAAATATATTTATTAAATAAAGTAAGCTATATACAATTAACAATGGTGAGTGTAGTCATTAGTGTAAGTGAGTGGTTGCGTGCATAGATGGTGAAAATGAGGGGTGTTGAGAGGTGCCAAAACAAACAAGCCAGACCCAAAAATGCAGTGTGTCTGCGTGGAGAGAGTCTCCTCAATGAATGAGGGAAAGGTGTATTTATACCCGGGACACAGCTGAGCCCAGGCGTGTCCCATTTCGCTGATGACCCTCCCAGCTCCGCCCACCTACATCCTATTAAGGAAAACAAGAGCAAAGGGAAAGAATTCGGCAAACAGTGGGAGGGACGTCACACTGCCCATACCATAACCCCACTGGCACACTATTCACAATGTTGACATCAGCAAACCGCTCGCCCACACACGACGCCATACACACTGTCTGCCATCTGACCGGTACAGTTGAAACCGGGATTCATCCATAAAGTGCACACTTCTAGCTACAGTGGTATCTTCAACCTAGCCTGACTTTGAGCTAGTGTACGCTATCTTGACTTGCTATAAAGTTGGAGAAACAAGTTGAGGAAAAAGTAACTAAACAAAGCATGTTTTATCACCTGAAAAAATATATTTATTCTGTCTTGAAAAAAAGGTCATTATTTACAATCTTCCAAAATAAATGCGATATCTGACAAGAGGGCTGTCCTCTTGTCTTCCTGGAGTCTTCCTGTGGTAAAGTCAAATGATTGTTCATGATTTGGAAAGGCCCCACAGTTGATAGTACGTCAGAGAAAAAATCAAGCCATGAGGTCGAAGGAATTGTCCGTAGAGCTCAGAGGCAGGATTGTGTCGACGCACAGATCTGGGGAAGGGTACCAAAACATTTCTGCAGTATTGAAGGTCCCCAAGAACACAGTGGCCTCCATCATTCTTAAATGGAAGAAGTTTGGAACCACCAAGACTCTTCCTAGAGCTTGCTGCCCAGCCAAACAGAGCAATCGGGGGAGAAGGGTCTCAGTAAGGGAGGTGTCCAAGAACCTGATGGTCACTGACAGAGATCCTCTGTGGAGATGGGAGAACCTTCCAGAAGGACAACCATCTCTGCAGCACTCCCCCAATCAGGCCTTTATGATAGAGTAGCCAGACGGAAGCCAGTCCTCAGTAAAAGGCACATGACAATCTGTTTGGAGTTTGCCAAAAGGTGCCTAAAGACTATCAGACTATGAGAAACAAGATTCTCTGGTCTGATGAAACCAAGATTGAACTTCTTGGCCTGAATGCCAAGCGTAACATCTGAAGGAAACCTGGTACCATCCCTACTGTGAAACAAGGTGGTGGCAGCATCATGATGTGGGAATATTTTTCAGCGGCAGGGAATGGGAGACTAGTCAGGATAAAGGCAATTATAAAAGGAGCAAAGTACAGAGAGATCCTTGATGAAAACCTGCTCCAGAGCGATCAGGACCTCAGACTGAGGTGAAGGTTCACCTTCCAGCAGGATAACGACCCTAAGCACACAGACAAGGCAACGCAGGAGTGGCTTCAGGACAAGTCTCTGAATTTCCTTGAGTGGCCCAGCCAGAGTGCGGAATTGAACCCGATCGCACATCTCTGGAGAGACCTGAAAATAGCTGTGCAGCAACGCTCCCCATCCAACCTGACAGAGTTTGAGACGATCTGCAGAGAAGAATGGGAGAAACTCCCCAAATAATCAAATGTATTTACAAAGCCCTTTTTACATCAGCCGATGTCACAAAGTGCTATATAGAAACCCAGCCTAAAACCCCAAACAGCAAGCAATGCAGATGTAGAAGCACGGTGGCTAGGAAAAACTCCCTAGAACAGCAGGAACCTAGGAAGAAACCTAGAGAGGAACCAGGCTCTGAGGGGTTGCCAGTCCTCTTCTGGATGTGCCCGACGGAGATTACAACTGTAACGGTCGTCCTCCTCCTCTTCAGAAGAAGAGGAGGAGTAGGGATTGGACCAAAGCGCAGCGTGATAGTTTGACATATACATGTTTTTTAAAGTAAAGACGAAAACCGAAAACACTTCAACAAACTACAAAATAACAAACGAACGTAGACAGACATGAACTATGAGAACTTACATATAACACGAAGAACGTACGAACAGGTACAGACTACAACAAACGAACGAACGAACAAACCGAAACAGTCCCGTGTGGTGCAACATACACAGACACGGAAGACAACCACCCACAAACAAACAGTGTGAACAGCCTACCTTTATATGGTTCTCAATCAGAGGAAAAGTCAAACACCTGTCTCTGATTGAGAACCATATATAAGGCTAATTACAAATGACCTAAACATAGAAACACAAAACATAGAATGCCCACCCCAACTCACACCCTGACCAACTAAACACATACAAAAATAACAGAAAACAGGTCAGGAACGTGACAACAACAGTACATGGCCAAGATGTTCAAATGTTCATAGATGACCAGCAGGGTCAAATAATAATAATAATCACAGTGGTTGTAGAGGGTGCAACAGGGCAGCACCTCAGGAGTAAATGTCAGTTGGCTTTTCATAGCTGAGCATTCAGAGTTCGAGACAGCAGGTGTGGTAGAGAGAGAGAGTCGAAAACAGCAGGTCCGGCACAAGGTAGCACATCCGGTGAACAGGTCAGGGTTCCATAGCCGCAGGCAGAACAGTTGAAACTGGAGCAGCAGCACGACCAGGTGGACTGGGGACAGTAAGGAGTCATCAAGCCAGTTAGTCCCAAGGCATGGTCCTAGGGCTCATGTTCTTTGGGAGGGGAGGGAGAGGGAGAGAATTAGAGGGAGCATACTTAAATTCACACAGGATAAGACAGAAGAATTAGACCAGATATAACAGACTAACCTTAGACACAAACTATTGCAGCATAGATACTGGAGGCTGAGACAGGAAGGGTCGGGAGACACAGGGGCCCCGTCCGACAATACCCCCGGACAGGGCCAACCAGGCAGGATATAACCCCACCCACTTTGCCAAAGCACAGCCCCCACACCATTGGAGGGATATCCGCAAACCACCAACGTACTACCCTGAGACAAGGCTGAGTATAGCCTACGAAGATCTCCCCCACGGCACGAACCCGGACAGTGACTCAACCCACTCAAGTGATGCACCCCTCCTAGGGATGGAATGGAAGAGCACTAGTAAGCCAGTGACTCAGCCCTGTAATAGGGTCAGAGGCAGAGAATCCCAGTGGAGAGAGGGGAACCGGCCAGCCAGAGACAGCAAGGGCGGTTCGTCGCTACAGTGCCTTTCCCTTCACCTTCGCATCCCTGGGCCAGACTAAACTCAATCATAGGACCTACTGAAGAGATGAGTCTTCAATAAAGACAAAGGTCGACAGAGTCTGCGTCTCTCACATGGATAGGCAGACCATTCTATAAAAATTTAGCTTCAAGGGACAATAAGGACTGTAGCATACAACTTGTGACTGTGGCATACGTGTAGGTACGTAGGGCAGGAACAAATCGGAGAGACAGGTAGGAGAAAACCCATGTTACAGTAGTCTAATCTAGAAGTTACAAAAGCATGGATTAGCTTTTCTGCATAATTTTAGGACAACATTTCAGATTTTTTTCAATGTTACGAAGATGGAAAAAAGCTGTCCTTGAAATATTTCGATATGTTTGTCAAAAGAGAGATCAGGATCCAGAGTAACGCCGAGGTCTCTCAGTTTTATTTGAGACGACTGTACAACCAATATTAATTGTCTATCAGGTTTTAGGTAAGACCCAACTGCAGACTGTGTAGAAGTAAAATGTTTTATTGTAACAAGAGGGGTAGGCAAACGACAGGTCAAGGCAAACAGGGGTCGATAATCCAGAGAAGTGGGGCCAAGGTACAGGATGGCAGGCAGGCTCAGGTCAGGCAGAGGTTGGTAATCCAGAGTAGGAGCAAAGGTACAGGACAGCAGGCAGGCTCAGTCAGAGCAGTCAGGCAGGCGGGCTCGGAGTCAAAACCAGGAGTGCAAGAAACGCGCTCCTGGCGCTGAGACACAAAACGCTGGTAGGCTTGAACAAACAAGACGAACTGGCACAGACAGACAGGCAACATAGGTATAAAAACCCAGGGTATAAGTGGGGAAGAAGGGCGACACCTGAATGGGGTGGAGACAAGCACAAGGACAGGTGAAACAGATCAGGGCGTGACATTGTCAGATCCAACAAAGATCTCTGTTTCTTGCGATCTAGAACTAGCATCTCTGTTTTGTCCGGGTTTAAAAGTAAAACATTTGCCGCCATCCATTTCCTTATGTCTGAAACACAGGCTTCCAGGAAGGGCAATTTTGGGGCTTTACCATGTTTCATAGAAATGTACAGCTGTGTATCGTCCGCATAGTAGTGAAAGTTAACATTATGTTTCCGAATGACATCACCAAGATGTAAAAACAATAGTGGTCCTAAAACGAAACCTTGAGAAACACCGAAACTTGATTTGTCAGAGGACAAACCATCCACAGAGAGAAGCTGATATCTTTCCGACAGATAAGATCTAAACCAGGCCAGAACTTGTCCATGTAGACCAATTAGGGTTTCCAATCTCCCCAAAAGAATGTGGTGATCGATGGTGTCAAAAGCAGCACTAAGGTCTAGGAGCACGAGGACAGATGCAGAGCTTTGGTCTGACACCATTAAAAGGTAATTTACCACCTTCACGAGTGCAGTCTCAGTGCTATGATGGGGTCTAAAACCAGACTGAAGCGTTTTGTATACATTCTTTGTCTTCAGGAAGGCAGTGAAATGCTACTTTTTATTAACATTTGAGAGGAATGGGAGATGCGATATAGGCTGGTAGTTAAAAAAAACAACATTTTCTGGGTTAAGGTTTGGCTTTTTCAAGAGAGGCTTTATTACTGCTACTTTTAGTGAGTTTGGTACACATCTGGTGGATAGGGGGGCGTTTATTATGTTCAACATAGGAGGGCCAAGCACAGGAAGCAGCTTTTTCAGTAGTTAAGTTGGAATAGGGTCCAGTATGCAGATTGAAGGTTTAGAGTCCTTGACTATATTCATGAATGTGTCAAGAGATATACGATTAAAAAAACTTGAGTATCTCCATTGATCCTAGGTCCTGGCAGTATTGTGCAGACTCAGGACAATTGAGCTTTGGAGAAATACGCAGATTTAGAGTGATCCGTAATTTGCTTTCTAATGATCATGATCTTTTTGTCAGTTTATGAATTCATCACTGCTGAAGTGAAAGCCATCCTCTCTTCGGGAATTCTGCTTTTTAGTTACATTTTTGATTGTTCTTCCTCAATTAGGTTGGAAAAATAGGATGATCGAGCAGCAATGAGGGCTCTTCAATATTGCACGGTACGGCCTTTCCAAGCTAGTCGGAAGACTTCCAGTTTGGTGGAGAGCCATTTCCGTTCCAATTTTCTGGAAGCTTGCTTCTGGGCTTGCGTATTTTCTGTATACCAGGGAGCTGGTTTCTCATGACAAATGTTTTTTGTTTTTAGGAGTACGACTGCATCTAGGGTATTACGCAAGGTTACATTTAGTTCCTCAGTTAGGTGGTGTTATGGGAATTTTATGAATAATGGCTAAAGGATTTATACATTTAACGTAGAATTATAACTAACAGAATTATATCCTGTCTGATGAAGAATGTTTGTCCATAAGAAAGAGGGACTGTTGGTAGGCAAGGAACTGTGACAGACAACTTGTGACCACTGTGAAACTGATAACAGGGATAGAAGTCTCCCCACCCAGTGAGGGGAGAGACCTTGGCCTTGTAGTAGATTGTATAACAGGTGGCGGACAATGTATGTGAAGAAGACTTGTGAACTATGTTGCCATTGTATCTGAGAGGAGGAGAGACGTTTATGACGAAATGTGAGGTATATAGACCAATGTACCGGAAATGATAAACAGAGCTCTCGAGAATAAACGCTATTGATTAATTTGGAGACTGGTCTTTGTCTATTTTATGCAAATAAGAACCTTACAAATTATTAGAAACAGACAGAGTGTTTGCTTTGTTATGATTTAATTGGTTAACGAACACATAGGAATTAAATTCCTCTAACAGCTGGTTAACCTATTTTTGTACTCTGACGTCCTTGGGTAGGTGGAGGAATTCTAGGAATCTTTGGATGGCTTTTGATGATCCTTGGTTGGGGTCTATGCAGATTATTTGTTGCGATTGCAAACGTAATAAGATGGTGGTCCAGTAGTCCAGGATTATGAGCATTATTATAAGCATTAAGATCCACAATATTTATTCCATGGGACAAAACTAGGTCCAGGGTATGACTGTCGCAGTGAGTAGGTCCGGAGACATGTTGGAAATCGATGATGCCTCCGAAAGCCTTTTGGAGTGGGTCTGTGGACTTATCCACAGACCCAAATTTAAAATTTGAATATTATCTGCCATGACTACAAGGTTCGATAGGAATTCAGGGAACTCAGTCAGGAACGCTGTATGCAACCCAGGAAGCCTGTAAACAGCATCTATAAAACGTGATTGAGTCGGTTGCATAGATTTCATGACTAGAAGCTCAAAAGACAAAAAGACTGTATTTTTTTGGTGAAAATTGAAATTTGCTATCAGAAATGTTAGCAACACCTCTGCCTTGTGTGGGGGATATGGTTGTTACGCACGCCTCTAAGAGGGAACGCAACTCCCTGCTACAACTCAACTCTCTGAAGTGCAAGGGGTATGGACTGTAGGTGCAAGTAAGGATGACACAAAAGTAGAATTTACCGTTTACTAGAATTTATTTTCTTACACGGTAATATGGGGAAAAGGGGCTGGACGGAACCAAAGCAAAGAAAGTAAATATCAAAGTTCCCCCTCTCCTATCTAACCTGCCTACCCACTTAACTTACCTAACTTAACACCGCCTGGTGCCCTAACCAAAATACAGGGGGTGGTCCGCCCAGGTCTTACCTAGTGTGCCTAGACAGTAAATATACTACGGGTATATGTATGCCCGCGGGCCTCTTGCCTAAGCACTCCCAAAGTGCCTTCTCCTTCCCCCCTGGGAACAAATGAAACAGAGTAATTATTAATGATTTCACAAACACTCACAAACACAGGACATAGAAAAACTGCTACCAACAACAACAGTACATACCACACTTTCTGATACACAACCCACACTATATCACAATCTAATTTCTCTCTCTCAATTTCCAAATCTCTACTCCTTATCTTATCTCTCTCCTCTCTCTCTCTCCTGGGCAGAACACTGGCTTTTATCTTCAGGTGGCAATGGTGATTAGAGTCAGCTGCTTCTTGACGAGGGGGCGGGGTCAGCTCCAATCACCAATTAGCCTGGGGTTGACCAATCAGCTGGTTGGGGAGTACTTCAGGAAGCCATCTCCTGAAACACACACACTAAAATACAAAACAGAACACAGAAACTGGGGAACGTAACAATGGTCACTAGTGTAACCAGGAGGAGGGGCCTAATTTAACACAGTAAATTCATCAAGCTTAAGCCATGTTTCAGTCAGGCCAATCACATCAAGATTATGATCAGTGATTAGTTCACTGACTATAACTGCCTTGGAAGTGAGGGATCAAACATTAAGTTGCCCTATTTTGAGATGTGAGATATCACAATCTCTTTCAATAATGACAGGAAAGGAGGGCTTTATTCCAGTGAGATTGCTAAAGCGAACACCGCCATGTTTAGTTGTGCCCAACCTAGATCAAGGCACAGACACGGTCTCAATGGGGATACAGACTATGCTAGTGGCAGACTCCACTAAGCTGGCAGGCTGGCTGACAACCTGCTGCCTGGCATGCACCCTATGTCATTGTGGAGCTAGAGGAGTCTCATTCTAATTCTAAAATAGGGAACAGTTGTCTAACTTTTTTTTTTGCTTTGGGGAGGGTTGTGTTTTTTCCCCCTGATTTACATTCATCCTTTGCAGATAGTTTTTTTAAAAACTGGGCAAAGGGGAGGGTGGTACGTTTTTTCCCTGGTTTACATTTGACCATTTGCAGGTTTTACTACATAATTTATTCCATCCTAGGCAAATTTCCTCATCTGCTTGCCTTGTATGAGCCTTCCCTATAAAGGTGTTTTGGTACATCCTTATGCACTACGCTTTTCCGCACACTAACTATACCACAGATCAATATAGTCCACCAGTCTAACTACTGTATCTATCCTGCTCTCTTTCCACCATTCATCAGTGGTGTAAAAAGTACTTATGTAAAAATACTTTAAAGCAGGGCCTCCCGAGTGGTGCAGCGGTCTAAGGCACTGCGGTGCTTGAGGCATCACTACAGACCTGGGTTTGATCTCAGGTTGTGTCACAACTGCTCATGACCGGATGTCCCATAGGGCGGCGCACAATTGGCCCAGCGTAGCCTGGATTAGGGGAGGGTTTGGCCGGGGGGGATTTACTTGGCTCATTGCGCACTAGCAACTGCTTGTGGCAGGCTAGGCGCCTGCAGGCTGTCTTCGGTCATCAGTTGAACGGTATTTCTGGCTCCCTGGTTAGTGGGTGTTAAAAAGTGCGGTTTGGCAGGTCATGTTTCGGAGGAAGCATGACTCGACCTTTGCCTCTCCCGAGCCTGTTGGGGAGTTGCAGCGATGAGACAAGATCGTAATCACGAAAAAGGGATAACATTTTATTTTTTTATTATAAGACACAGTGGCAGAATAAATTCAACCACACCTTTGTTTCATCACAATACCGGAGAGCAACATCTGTCCAGTGAATTCCACAAAGCATTTTGCATGTAACAAACAGTTTCATGACCTACAGCATGGTCAAGCAAGTTAATGTTTCAGAATACTAAACAACCATTGATTTAGAAACATGGAGAGTTGCCACAAGTGGAAAAGAAAACAGGTGCTGCCTGCACTATTCCAGCAACATTTCAACATCATCAAATCACCTGCACTTAGTTTAATACGGTGACAACTAAAATATACCAAAAACAATTTATTCGAATCAACGTAAGCTAAATATGATGTGGCTGTCGATGGTACTGATTTGTGTGTGCGTGCGTGCAAGTAGAAAAAACAACAAGATGCAACAGTTGTGTAAATAAAGTTCCCTGTATGTGTTAACTCTTGGGGTGCCTTATTCCCCTCTACGTTCTGCTTTGATGTGATGTGATTGGTGTCAAGTCAAATCCAAACTGGCTTCCCTTGACACTTTTTTTTGTGTGTATCAGGACCATTCACATTTGAGCTCACTCAGTTTAGCCAACACTGATTGGCTATTATTACTATTTTTAAATGATCAAGGGAGGCGAAATCCTCTCGCTTCCCTTGCATTCAATGCTACGGGCGGCAACGATGCCATACTCTTTTTGACCACAGCCTCAGATAAGTGGGCTAAACATACTGAGAAAGAGAGACACTGTTTCGCTCGCTCGGATGCTTTCTCCAGTGAGATACATTCCGCCTCTTGCGAATTTAAGGAAAATTATGAAACACAGAGAGACGAAAGATGCATTCTTTTTTTTATACATGTATTTTTCCCTTCCCTTGGCATCCATGAATACACGCCACTGATGTGCAAAGCTGATACAGACATACAGTACCCAAGACGACTCAAATCTGAAATTGCCGCCAAAGTTAGTTCTACAAAGTATTGACTCAGGGGTGTGAATACTTATGTAAAGGAGATATTTCTGTATTTCATTTCAATACTTTCTGAAGGCCCAGTTATTCAGAAAAGCTTAAAGTTGCATTGCCTCCTCTCCGATCCAAGTAGCTATTTTTCGCTCACCTAGAACGCTTCAATATAGCCTAAATATAAAATGTATTACCTTTTTATGTGTGGCATAAACACAACCAGTCAAAGTTTTAATCTGATTAGGCTACTTCAAGGCTAACTGCACATGTTCGTCCAAAATATAATTCTAGCATCCAAACTGTGCACCGCCACGCCATTTGATAAATGCAAATAAACATCTGTTCAGTGTGCAAATTACGGGGGGCCAAAAGGGGCTCAGACCCCCGAAGGAAACATGAGCTCCCCAAAATAAGTCAAACTTTGGGGGGGTCTCTAATTTAACCATTTTCTTATTTGTTTAAACTGGCATTTTGTACTGATAATTGTAAATATGAAAATAAAAGCTTATTCCAAATTAAACGAACACCCCCACCTCTCTGTCATAGTTTAAACCAGTGACAGTTGGTTCAGGCAGAGAGAGGGAGGCAAAGCGAGAGCCCTGTCTCTGCCCAAAATCTATCCATGTTAAGCATGCAAGGAATTTTTGTATGGGGGGCAATGAGTGTCGAATTTAGTCAAGATAAACATGAATTGTTATTTTGATATGTGAGGCTTATTTGATCTAATAGAAGTTTCATAATGCTTAGATTGTTACGAGTGTACTTGAAAGAGAGCGACCAGGCTCCATGTATTTGCTGACCTGTGACCCACTGACACTGCCCTCGGTTAGAGGGGAATAAGGCACCCCAAGAGTTAACACATATAGGGAACTTTATTTACACACACTGATGAAAATGAAAATGGGGATGTACATTTTTATTTTTGTCAGTGCTCTCTCTTCCATGGTCCTTCAAGCTGGATTTGTGCCTTTTCTGACACCTTAGCAGGTAGCCTGGAGGGTAGGAGCATTGGGCCAGTAACTGAAAGGTTGCTGGTTTGAATCCCTGAGCTGACAAGGTAAAAATCTGTTGATCTTCCACTGAGCAAGGCAGTCAACCCAATATTCCCCGGGTGCCGGTGATGTAGATGTCGATTAAGGCAGCCCACCCCACCTCTCTGATTCAGAGGGGTTGGGTTAAATCAAAATCAAATCAAATTGCATTAGTCACATGCGCCGAATACAACAGGTATAGACCTTACAGTGAAATGCTTAAATACAAGCCCCTAACCGACAGTGCAGTTTCAAAAAATCTGGATAAGAATAAGAAATAAAAGTAACAAGTAATTAAAGAGTAGCAGTAAAAAATAACAATATATACAGGGGGTGCTGGTACAGAGTCAATGTGTGGGGGCACCGGTTAGTTGAGGTAGTAGTATTGACAATTTTTAGGACCTTCCTCTGACACCGCCTGGTATAGAGATCCTGGATGGCAAGAAACTTGGCCCCAGTGATGTTTTTTTAAATTTATTTTTATTTTACCGTTATTTTACCAGGTAAGTTGACTGAGAACACGTTCTCATTTGCAGCAACGACCTGGGGAATAGTTACAGGGGAGAGGAGGGGGATGAATGAGCCAATTGTAAAGTGGGGATTATTAGGTGTACTGGGCTGTTCGCACTACCCTCTGTAGTGCCTTGCGGTCGGAGGCCGAGCAGTTGCCATACCAAGCAGTGATGCAACCAGTCAGGATGCTCTCGATGGTGCAGCTGTAGAACCTTTTGAGGATCTGAGGACCCATGCCAAATCTTTCAGTCTCCTGAGGGGGAATAGGTTTTGTCATGCCCGTTTCACGACTGTCATGGTGTGCTTGGACCATGTTAGTTTGTTGGTGATGTGGACACCAAGGAACTTGAAGCGCTCAACCTGCTCCACTGCAACCCCGTCGATGAGAATGGGGGCGTGCTCGGTCCTCTTATTCCTGTAGTCCTCAATCATCTCCTTTGTCTTGATCACGTTGAGGGAGAAGTTATTGTCCTGGCACCACACGGCCAGGTCTCTGACCTCCTCCCTATAGGTTGTCTCGTTGTTATACCCCCATCTAACAATGATGGTGTTAGAATCGTGCCTGGCCGTGCAGTCATGAGTGTCTTGGAGTACAGGAGGGGGCTGAGCACGCACCCCTGAAGGGCCCGTGTTGAGGATCAGCGTGACGGATGTGTTGTTACCTACACTTACCACCTGGGGGAAGCCCGTCAGGAAGTCCAGGATCCAGTTGCAGAGGGAGGTGTTTAGTCCCAGGGTTCTTAGCTTATTGATGAGCTTTGAGGGCACTATGGTGTTGAACGCTGATCTGTAGTCAATGAATAGCATTCTCACATAGGTGTTCCTTTTGTCCAGGTGGGAAAGGGCATCATCTGTGGATGTGTTGGGGCGGTATGCAAATTGGAGTGGGTCTAGGGTTTCTGGGATGATGGTGTTGATGTGAGCCATGACCAGCCTTTCAAAGCACTTCATGGCTACAGACGTGAGTGCTACGGGTCGGTAGTCATTTAGGCAGGTTACCTTAGTGTTCTTGGGCACGGGCACTATGGTGGTCTGTTTAAAACATGTGGACTAGGTATCCCCCTTTCCTTTAGTATGGAGGCCCAGAGACCACACAGGGTAATTTCCACACTGCCAACCCGCGGTCCAGTGGAGTATGGTTCTGAGGTATCCAGTGTACTACTACCATGTGGATTATACTCCCTCTCTGGAGCCTATGGAAACCCCACGCCTGAGGACGGTGCAGCATGGACCCTATGTTCCCTCTCCTCCACCTGTGGGATACTACTCAGCACCAGGTGGGGCTGCAGTAACACCCCAATGTGTGGACTACTAGAGAGCCACATTTCTGCATCCTTCGTATGGTTTTCCCTTTTCTGATAGTGTGCAGGAAGCACATTTTGCTCATATGAAGCAGGATGTAACGGAGGTTTCTTCACATTATGCAACAGAAACATAGATCCCGGGCTTCCTCCAGTCAGGGGAGCCCTCTTCAACAGGTTGCAGTGGAGAACATGGGACAGTCATATTGAGTACATCAGAAGGATGCCGCCTCTCCAGCTCCAGCAACATTGCTGGCTACTAATGTAACTTTAGGGTGAGTATATACAGTACCACTCAAAAGTTTGGACACACCTACTCATTCCAGTGTTTTTCTTTATTTTTACTATTTTCTACATTGTAGAATAATAGTGAAGACATCAAAACTATGAAATAACCCATGGAATCATATAGTAACCAAAAAAGTGTTAAATTAAAAATATATTTTATATTTGAGATTCTTCAAAGTAGCCACTCTTTGCCTTGATGACAGCTTTGCACACTCGTGGCATTCTCTCAACCAGCTTCATGAGGAATGCTTTTCCAACAGTCTTGAAGGAGTTCCTACATATGCTGAGCACTTGTTGGCAGCTTTTCCTTCACTCTGCGGTCCAACTCATCCCCAACCATCTCAATTGGGTTGAGGTTGGGTGATTGAGGAGGCCAGTCATCTGATGCAGCACTTCATCACTCTCCTTATTCAAATAGTGAGCTCATCCGTGGTGGTCGGCTAACCCTCAACCTTCTGGCCTGTAGCCCTGAATGGCATCGACTGTGCCACAAAGGCATGATTAAGTGGTAAAGTCAATATCCACGTTTATAAACACAGGGTCGCAGTTACAGTTATTGTTATTTGTGGTCTTAAACATTATTTTGAGTGAGTGAATTCAATGAGAGGCTGTGCAATTTTTTTTACAGTACGGGGGGTAGATATTCGTCACTACATACCTTCAATATGTACCAATCACTGTGCACCAATAAGCCAAGCATTAACCAAAGAGATACATAGTATCATTTAAAATGTACTAATTTCCACTGACTCTTTGCTGTTTGCCAATTATGATGAACAAGAACATGCAACATTTCTTTCTCCTTTATTAGAGATTTTTTGTAAAAATGCAATTTGACCTACAGATACATTCACTTGTCACAGTATATGTGTTGCTCGTCTTTTTAAGTGCCAGACAGTTCCAAACCGTTTAAGGTCTTATGAATATACTTTTTTTCTGAAATCATGTAGATGTTCTCTTGGAACTTTTTAGTGGAGTCATATTCTTTCTATACATAAAAAAGAGAAAACAATAACTGAAGCCCAGAAAAAAAGTATTCAAGGCTAAAAATAAAGTTGCCTAGTTAAAAAAAAGAATTTAACAAGAGAAACAGCACTAGCATACATGCACAACATTTGTCAATAAGCTTCCAAGACTTTGAAGGAGGAGAACGGCTTGACAAAGTGGTAGTCGAGGTTCCCACAGTGGGGGCACTGCTGCACGTTGCTGTACTCTGAGAAGTACTGCATCCCCACCCTGACATCTATGACCGGCTTACCACAGTGCTTGCAGTTCAGACGGGCCTAAGGGCACAAAGAGAGGAAATGGCTATGGATCTGCAGTAGTTGACTTTGCCATCCATAATGTCAATGAGACTAATAATTGATAGCAAGAGATCTAGCCACAACACAACCTGCATTTTGATCTGACTATGGCCCATGAAGTTACTTTATGGCAGCCTGCCATGTCCGAATGACGACCCTTGACCATGCTAATACTGACCCAAAGATGAATTTCAAACTCCTCATGAGAAGAAAACAATGTAAGGAATACTAAGTAGCCTACTCACCTGACAACATGGCGTCGCAGCCAGTATATCGTAGGTGTACATTGTCCCTAACTGGTGCCAGCTCCCATCCCACCTGGACTTGCACTTGATACATACAATTTTGTGGACTCCCTCCAGACAGTCGACACAGATTGCATACAGGTGCATCAGCCTCCCTTCACAAGAGAAACAATAGTGTTATTTAATAGAATCTACAATAAGCCCTACAGCGTGAAAAATACATGCATGAAAGTGATTTCACTGTAACGCATATTAATCATGCATATCAAAGCCTGAAGATCAAAGCAACATCATCCTTCCACTGTTTTAATTCATATCCATGTGGTGAATAGCTACCAAGCTGCTCGTGGAAAACTGGATAGATTGACTTGATTGATATGTATGATATGCTTGATCACATTCATGTGGCATAATCATTTAATTTACTTCTCAATTAAAGTAATTAATTGTATTGTGACAAGTTTATTATGGTGTGTTCTCATCTTAAATATATGCAAGAGATAACACCCTATATGCAGACCAGAATAACAAATTATGAAGATTGTCTGTCCCACCATACATCTTTTGAAGTCCAAATAATTTGCTTGCAGCCACATACTGTAGCTCCTGAGACCTTATCAGCTGTCAACAGTAAGCTTGAACCTTTCACTGTACACATTTTTTCTACCTCAGCAGGAAGCTCGGAACCAAGCCAATCATTTTCAATGTTGTAATTACAGGTTTCCTGAGACTGTTTGTGGGAAAATATGTCCACAGAATATCAAACAAGAATGGTGCCATTTTCCGTTCGCAATATTTGAGTTTGTAGCCTATCACAACATACTTATGAGGCATGTGCAATGTTTTGGCTGTCTGCTGATTCTGATAGCCTAAGTGTTTCAAATTCAGTTCCTCAGAGACAGACATTGTTCCGCAGGCCTACCTTGCAGGTGGCACGGCACATCGTACTCGATCTCATCATGTCTAGCGGGGCTCAGGAACAGGGTCCCGTCCACCAGGGGGAACTGTTCAAAGACAGGCAGGGTGCGGTGGCACAGGGCACAGTTGACCATGTTCCTGTGGCTGGCGCTCAGAGCCGACAGGATGTACCTCCTCAGGTCCTCTCCCTGGCCTGCCTGGGCATCATCCTCCATACGTACGTGGTAGGTGTTCAGCTTGTGTCTGGGAATGTGGGTCAGCAGCTCTGTGAGGTCCAGCCTTCGCAGGAACTGCACTGGGTTGTCCCCCAGGGTGAGTCTGGGCAGAGGCAAGATGGTATGATCCAGGTGGCCTCCGCGACCCAGCATGCCGCTTGCCAGCATGTGCTTCCGGTGGCTATCCATGTGCACTGCATTCTTCAGGAACTCCCCCAGGTGCCGGGAGTTGCGGGGCCCTGCGAAGGCGGGCGGGGAGAAGAAGGAGAAGCCTAACGGAGGGGACTGGCCTGGGGACTCAGAGGGTGAGCGGGGCCCCAGGCTGCTTGCACAGAACAGCCCTACGTGTCCCCTCTCTTGAGAGTTCTGCCGATCCACTGACTGTCGGCGAGGCAGCTCCTGACTTGCTCTGTTAGCCAGCTTACTGCCCCCATGTAACTTGCCCCTCTTAGGGTCATCAGGCAGATCCAACCCGCCTCCACATGCACCCCCTCCAGCTCCAGTTGAGCTGCTCAACTTCCCCAGGCTCTTCTCCAGAGGGATCTTCTTCTTTACATCTGTCATGCGCTTCACCTGGTACCAGTTTGTGTCTTTCTTAAGGTGGCCCTGGCCGCAGCGGCAGGAGCAGAAGCGGAAGGCCAGGTCGTATCCCTTCTTAGTCCACATGTTCTGCCGGCACTGCTTCTCGTTCCAGCTTCGGGCCCTTCCAATGCAGTTGAACTGGACCAGGATGCTGCTCTCCCACTCATAGAAGCACTGCAAGTGCATCCAGTTGCCATAGGGGCAGCTATCACTGTTGCACACTACACGTTGATAGTCATCCTTCTCAAGGTCAATGTCTCTGGCCAGACTGCACACAAGAGGGGTAGCACAGGGGGCCTCTGCTGGACACAAAACAAAAGAGTTACTATATCACTCATAACTATATTATAACATCTTCATACAACGTATGACTTGAAAATAAAAACAAACATGAGTTTTGAGGCACAAAATTCACTTTGGACATATCACAGAACAACAAAACGATATTAAACATAATAGATTCATTTCATTCATGTTGTAAAGACTAACTCCTGTGAATGCAATGTTGACAATATTCCATGCTGTTAGTGAACGATTCAGGACTGAAACATCAATGCAGAGCCTGTCTGGAACTTATCATTAAACAGTAATGGACTGTGTGAACATTCAAAAATAAGAAGAATGTTAATGGAATCTGTGTTATCTTGCAACATAAGAGCCACCATCAGTGAGCATGGATCACTGAGAAAGGCCGTCTGAATACACATCAGACAGGGAAACCCATCAGTACAGCCAAGTGAGTGGGGAAGTAGTCCAACGAATAGATTTAATGAACATGTGGCCTTCAACGATTCAGGGGAGACCTTTAATGAAGTAATTAAAGAAGCACTACACTCATAGAAAAAAGGGTTCCAAAAGGGTTCTTTGGCTGTCCCCATAGGAGAACCGTTTTTGGTTCCAGGTGTAACCGGTGTGAAATGGCTAGCTGGTTAGCAGGGTGCTCGCTAATAGCGTTTCAATCGGTGACGTCACTCGCTCTGAGACTTGAAGTAATGGTTTCCCTTGCTCTGCGGCTTTTATGGAGCGATAGGTAACTGTTGTCGATATGTGCAGAGGGTCCCTGGTTAGAGCCCAGGTAGGGGCGAGGAGAGGGACGGAAGTAGCACTGTTACACAGGTACAACCCTTTCGGGTTCCATGTAGAACCCACTGTGGAAAGGGCTCTACTTTGAACCCAAAACGGTTCTACATGTAACCAAAAGGGTTATAGCTGGAACCAAAAAGGGTTATTCAAGTTCTAGATCAGCCTGGTCTCATAGACTAGACATCACATAGTAAATGTAAATCCAGCACAGTAAAATTTGTACAATATATTACGTTTGGTATGGGTACATGAGACAGAAGGTTACTTAAGGCAAAAATGAAAGTAGGTTGGCTCGTCGCGGGTGGACGTATAATGCGAGGATGGGTAGACGTATAATGCGAACATCTACCAACCCAAATGCTGCATGTTCGAATCTAATCACGGACAACTTCAGCAACTACTCACTACTTTTTTAGCTACTTTGCAACTACATAGCATGTCAACTAACCCTTCCCCTAACCCTTTCAACTAACTCATAACCTTAACCCCTAGCTAACGTTAGACACATAGCCACCGTTAGCCAAAAACAATTGGAATTCGTCAAATATTATACATTTAGCAAATTTGTTACATATTGTACGAATTTCAATTTGTAACATATCATACAAAATGGATGATAGACATCCACAAATGAATACATACTATATGAAACATATCATACTAAGACAAATGTAAATCTGGGACACTCCAATTAGTATGATTTGTGAATGTCCGTCAACCACTTCAAATTATGTTATGAATTACAATTCGTATATATTACGAATTGCAATTTGTTCAATATGTTATGAATTTGCGAGGTGTATAATATGTTACAAATTCCAATTTGCTGTGCCTAATGTTAGCTAGGTGGCTAAATGGATAACGTTAACGTTAGCTAGGGGTTAAGGTTAGGGGAAGGGTTAGCTAACATGATAAGTAGCTGCAAAGTAGCTAAAAAGTAGTAAGTAGTTGCACAGCTAATTAGCTCAAATGCTAAAGTTGCCATGATGAGATTTGAACACGTAACCTTTGGGTTGTTAGACGTTAGGGTTAGCTAACATGCAAAGCAGTTGCAAAGTTGTTAATTAGTTAAAATAGTCTGTGATGAGATTCGAACACGCAACCTTTGAGTTGCTACATGTTCGCGTTATAGGCTCACTCATCCACCACGATCAATCACTTTACTTTCGTTGACCGCCTAAAATAACATTCGGTCTTATGTAGGGCGGTTACCAAAGGTAACTTAACATACTCATTGACGTATCCCGGATATGCGTTAATTATGTTACTCTAGTCTAAGAGACCAGGCTCAATATTTGCGTCGTGATATGGCAGTGCATGGAGCTCCATGTCAACGCATCATTAAATTACAAATGCATAATGCCAGTTGCCAATAAAGCAATAACACGTGAGTTAGGTACAGTCGAAGACAACAATGATATGTGAAGCAACGTAAGCTTATGTCGTCTCGTGCGTATGCAATAAAATCCATTGCAATAACTTGTCACGCATGTTTTGACACATTTTCACACTTACCACTTGTATGCTCGTGTAACGGTGCAGCTGTAGCCCCCAATAAGGTTGTTACCCCTGGTGCTCCCACTGTTGCGGCAGCACTGGCTCCATTTTCTTGCTCATCTCCACTACTATTAGTGCGTTTATTTCTCTTCCCCTTGTTGCTTTTCTGGTTGGGCATTTTACTGATCCTGAAATGAATAATTTCAAACTATAAACGACTGTCTGACATTTCTGCGGGTTCCATTTGAATCCCACTTCAAATGCACTGATTCTCTCTTCTTGATTGCAGGTGGTACTGTTTTTGCAGCTATATCACCATCTAGATTTCTGCAGTTGTGACAGTAAAGGTAACCTACGAAGAAGGCGTGTCCGTTTCTTGTTTTGATTCCTGCTTTGAATGTAGATCGGTCAGGCGCTGTTCTGTTTTCCTCCTGCCTCCATGACGAAACATGGCCCCGCCCCCCGACCCATTGCTGTAAGTTATTATTAGATCTAGCAAGGGAGTCCCAAGTAAAGGGGCCTGGTAGGAAGGGGGAATCCATGGTAATACCTCAGGATCAAGTCAATGCTTTATCTGGTTTATCTGAGGCTACAGTTGCAGTCATAATCTTCTATGGCTTTGCCAACAATAGATTGATTGAGTGCAGACTTAGTCTGCAGTTGCATGGTCTCCTATCCTTTTCATGAATACAAATGTTCTTCAATAATACAGTAGAGGCAGAGTGCAATGTAATAACACAGCATAAGGCTACAAAAAGAAATATGTATGCAATGCATCTGTTGTATTGGGCTAATAATCAGGCTGCAAAGTAAAGGTTGGTACTTTATTCATCATCCTCAGAACCCCCCATTGCTTTCTTATGAATGTATTATTGCCATTATAAGATGACAATGATGAAGTTTGGAAAGGAACTGCACTTTGATGAAGTTTGATAATGATCATACTGTATATGCATTGTATTAGTTCAGAGAAATTGTACATTGCTAAATTTGTCATTGTTTTTATTTATTTTTCTACCCATTTTCTTGAAGAATTACGATTGCTTCCCATATCAAGTTTCACATTTCTTTCCTACCAGAGCACAATACTAAGTATGTGATTCCTTGAATAACAGTAACACCATGCATCGGAAAAACTAAAATGCAAGTGCTTCAAAAGAGGCTTTTGCAAAAGCAGTATGTGCAAAGGTCTCTGTTGAAGCACTTGCTATCTTAGTTTTTCTAAGGAATTCCACACGAGGTAGCAAAATTACCATTTAAACAATCAATTAAATGGCCATTTAGTGATTCCTGTAAGGGTTGAAACAGGAGGAATTTGTTTCCTAAGAAGTCTACGTATTTCATCCCCTAGAAATACAATATTTGTATTCCTAAGAATTTATAAAATGTTGATTTATGATCCCTGGTAGATGCAATAGTAAAGCCTCAAAGAAACACTTGACTTATCATCTGAATAATGATAACCATCAGCTTCATTCTTGTAGGAGTGTGTTATCAACATTGTCATGGACACCTTGCAGGAGCAGCTCCCCTTCAAATGCGATGATCTTTTTCCTCTTGGCAGCCCTCAGAATCCCAACCAAAGCCTTAAAGATATTGGTGCACTTATCGTCATTGAACAGAACACCAAATTTGACACTAGTTTGTCCATCTGCATGTGTAAAACAAAGCAGTGTTCAGTAAGGAGAAATGAACTTTCCTAAAGCTCCTGTGAATGTCTATGACATTATGTTTAGTTTCCACTAACACTGCATGGTAATGGCAAGGCTTCCCCACCTAGTTCCATCTCTCCACCAAAACATTCAGAAACATTCATCATTATACATACAGTTCAGATAAACAGTGGATCATACTGAAACAATACACTCAAATAGGCTGTGTCAGCTGAGGAGCAAATAAGGGAAAGCATGGCTCTAAACAAATATGAAAGCCAGAGGATTTTAAACAGCAGGACAGAACATGAGGTAGTGGAGCTAATATGAGGTGAAACAGCCAGAGAGTTCACAAACAGTTGCTGCACTGCTTGAGGATAAAGAGCAAGTGTCCAAATGGAGACTAAACAAGCTTACTTTTATTGTACTAATTAATTACAGATCTCATTAATAACATTATGATTCTGTGAATCCACATGGTGTGCAGACTTTGGTTACACCCCAGTACTAGAATTGTAGAGGTTTTAAAATGCAGTGCATCCCCTATTGCGTGAATCATCCCCTATTGCGTGAATCACACCACCTATCCCTGGTGATTTTATTATTTTAACAGATTGTCTTGCAAAGTACACTACATGACCAAAAGTATGTGGACACCTGCTCTTCGAACATCTCATTCCAAAATCATGGGCATTAATATAGAAAGCCTCCACTCTTCTGGGAAGGCTTTCCATTAGTTGTTGGGACATTGCTGAGGGCACTTGCTTCCATTCAGCCACGAGCATTAGTGAGGTCGGGCACGGATGTTGTCATTGTATGATGTAGCGTTAAGATTTCCCTTCACTGGAACTAAGGGGCCTAGCCTGAACCATCAAAAACAGCCCCTGACCATTATTCCTCCTCCACCAAAAATGTACAGTTGGCACTATGCATTGAGACAGGTAGCGTTCTCCTGGCATCCGCCAAACCCAGATTCGTCTGTCGGACTGCCAGATGGTGAAGCTTGGCACTGCGCATTGTGATCATAGGCTTGTGTGCGGATGCACGGCCATGGGAACCCATTTCATGAAGCTCCCGACGAACAGTTATTGTTCTGCCGTTATTTCCAGAGGCAGTATGGAACTCTGTTGTGAGTGTTGGAACCAAGGACATGCAATTTATACATGCTACGTGCTTCAGCACTCGGTGGTCCCGTTCTGTGAGCTTGTGTTGCCTACCACTTCGCGGCTGAGCCGTTGTTGCGCCTAGACGTTTCCACTTCACAATAACAGCATTTACAGTCAACTAGGACAGCTCTAGCAAGGCAGAAATTTGACAAATTGACTTGTTAGAAAGGTGGCATCCTATGACAGTCCCACATTGAAAGTCACTGAGCACTTCAGTAAGGCATCCCGCTAACTTTGAGCAGAAAACACTACCGAAGTTGTGCCTGTTATTGCTATCTGGGACCCTTGGGAAATGTAAATGTGACACTAACCATAACCCTTACCTAACCGTAACTATTTTACATTTCAAATGGGGTAAAGTCAGAGTTGGGACATCCCAAGAATCCCGGATAGCACATACTTTGTTAAGCATTATGACGCCGACAGAGATGGTCGCCTTGCTTCTAGTCCTTAAGAAACTATGCAGATTTTGTTTTTTATATAGTATTTCTTACATTGTTAGCCCAGAAAATCTTAAGTGTTATTACATACAGCCGGAAATAACTATTGGATATCAGAGCGATGTCAACTTACCAACATTACGACTAGGAATACGACTTTCCTGAAGCGGATCCTTTGTTCGCACCACCACCCAGGACATTGGATCTGATTCCAGAGGCCGACCCAAAACAACATCGCCACAGAAGAGGTAAACGGAGCGGCCTCCTGGTCAGACTTTGAAGGCATGCACACCACCCACCGCTTTCGAGTATATTACTCGCCAATGTCCAGTCTCTAGATAACAAGGTAGATGAAATTAGGGCAAGGGTTGCTTTCCAGAGAGACATCCGGGATTGTAACATTCTCGGTTTCACGGAAACATGGCTCTCTCTGAATATGTTGTTCGAGTCGGTCCAGCCACCGGGATTCTTTATGCGTTGCGCTGACAGAAATAAACATCTCTCTGGGAAGAAGGGCAGGGGTGTATGCTTCATGATTAACACATGGTGTAATCATAAAAACATACAGGAAACTCAAGTAATTTTGTTCACCTGACCTAGACTTTCTTACAATCAAATGCCAACCATATTAGCCCCCAGGAGAATTCTCGTCGGTTATTATCACAGCCGTGCATATCCCTCAAGCCGATACCACAACGGCCGTCAAGGAACTTCACTGGACTCTATGCAAACTGGAAACCATATATCCTGAGGCTGCATTTATTGTAGCTGGAGATTTTAACAAAGCAAATTCGAGAACAAGGCTACCTAAATTCTATCAGCATATTGTCTGTAGCACTCGTGCGGGCAATGCATGGGATCACTGCTACTCTAACTTCTGTGATGCATACAAGGCCCTCCCCCGCCCTCCCTTCGGCAACTACGACCACGACTCCATTTTGCTCCTACCGTCCTATAGGCAGAAACTCAAACAGGATATACCTGTGAATAGAACTATTTAACGCCGGTCCGACCAATTCAACGACAGACACGAGACATATGTGGCAGGGTCTACATGCAATTACAGACTACAAAAAGAAAACCAGCCACGTCACGGACACTTGCTTCCAGATAAATTAAACACCTTCTTTGCCTGCTTTGAGGATAATACAACCTCAGGAGGCTGAAGAAATTTGGCTTGTCACCTAAAACCTTCACAAACCTTTACAGATGCACAATTGAGAGCATCCTGTCGGGCTGTATCGCTGCCTGGTACGGCAACTGCACCGCCCACAACCACAAGGCTCTGCCGGGGGGTGGGTCGGTCTGCACAATGCATCACCGAGGTCAAACTACCTCCTCTCCAGGACACCGACAGCACCCGATGTCACAGGAAGGCCAAAAAGATCAAGGACAACAACCACTGCCTGTTCACCTCGCTACCATCCAGAAAGCGAGGTCAGTACAGGTGCATCAAAGCTGGGACCGAGAGACTGATAAACAGCTTCGATCTCAAGGCCATCAGACTGTTAAACAGCAATCACTATAAACAGCCATCACTGATACAGTGAGGCTGCTGCCTACATACAGACTCGAAATCATTGGCCACTTTAATAAATGGATCACCAGTCACTTTAATGTTTACATACCTTGCATTACTCATCTCATATGTAAATACTGTATTCTATACCATCTATTGCATCGTGCCTATGCCCCTCGGTCATCCATATATTTAGATGTACATATTCTTATTCCATCCCTTTACTTAGATTTGTTTGTATTCGGTAGTTAGTAGTGGAATTGTTAGATTACTTGTTAGATATTACTGCACTGTCGGAACTAGAAGCACAAGCATGTCGCTACACTCGCATTAACATCTGCTAACCATGTGTATGGAACCAATAACATTTTATTTTGATTTGATTTGTTCTTGGTAGGTTTCCTCTTATCATCCGCAAGGGAAACAACAGTTTATGAAGTACTAGGTTGCCCCACATACTCCTGAACTGCACCTAATGAACCTCTCAGGCCTGGTCAACCACAGTCTCTGACATTCTACTGGTGGTAGTACATCACTGACTAACAAACACATTATACACTTCTATGTTGTTGAGTGGCAATAAATATGTGTTCATTATCACTCTAAAAAAAGGGACTCGGCCCAGGGTGAAGATTGCTAGCCAATCTCAAAAACCTTTTCATAATTCATTTGAACACCACTAGTAGCTTTGTGTGATGTTTGTATACATCAGTAAGTTGCATCTGCATTAATAAAGCAGACCTGAACTCGAGAACCAACTTATTTCGTTGAAAACGGCATATGTGACAGTGATGTGTCAGAAACATTTCTTCCAGTTCAAAAATTTACTAGAAAGTTTAAGTAGGTTAATTTGTCATAAAGTCAGTATAATCTAAAACTGGGTTTTGTGATATTTCATAACAAGAGTTCGTTAGGACTTACTTGATGGTTGGGTTTTGATTTCGACAATGCCCACGAATACCCGATAAACAGCTGCGGAATAAACAGCTGCGGGGATTGCGCTCTATCCGCAAAACACCGGCACTAAGCAAGTTTCCATTGACCCAGGTTTATTTGACAAAAGCGATGTCGCAAAAACATCAAGAGGTGTAGCCTAACGGAAACGGCAGGTATATAGGACAATTTTTCTAAAGAACGACTAAAATGTTAGCCGTTTGACAGGGTGGATTTTTCTTTCGTCAGTTTTTTTTATCGCGACAAATGATGGAAACTGAGAATTATTAGAATATGTGTAACGCTTGTTGTGGTTGGAAGAAGAGGACCAATGCGCAGCGTGGTAAGTGTCCATATTGATTTAATACAAAATAATGAACACTGAACAAAAACAAGAAACCGACAAAACGAACAATCCTGTACGGTGAACCAAAAGAAAAGAAAATAATCACCCACAACACACAATGACAAACAGGCTACCTAAATATGGCTCACAGAGACAACGACTGACACCTGCCTCTGATTGAGAACCATACTAGGCCAAACACATAGAAATAGAACAATAGAACAAAACAGAATGGCCACCCCAACTCACGCCCTGACCAAACTAAAATAAAGACATAAAGGAACTAAGGTCAGAACGTGACAATATGGAAAATATGAGTACATTATTGGATACTATCCATGCTGGCTTTTGCGTCCAGGTAACTCATCCTAGCAGGCAATTATTGCGTCTATTTTCTATGGAAACTTTCTAAATGTCAACATAAAATCACTTGACAAGTTAATGGAAACATAGCTATTTTTATCTGTTCAACGAGTGGATTTTTCAAATAGAGGATGATTGCCGAATAATTTGTAAGGTACACGTGACGTCACCACGTAACTATAAAGATGCACTCCACATTGCATATTAAATGTCTACTGCTTGCAAATATAAAACATTTTGTTACTCTTTCAAGAATGCCTGAATTGCTTCACCTTTTCTTTCTGGTTGGCTGGAAAGTTTTACGATGTCACGGACCGTGTCAATACATTGGCACGTGAATAATTAGATAATAATTAGAATATGGCAGACAATTAGACAATTATCCCAACTTCTCGTCTTTTGTTTTGTCAACATTTTGAAAGTTCACCGAAATGTTTCCATCAGGCCTGTCATGAAATGTTATTCGACGTACTTTACACACAAAAGTTTGATGGAACCAGTGAAACAGACCTGCCAAGCATTGTCTACATAAGTCAACGTAGCTAATTTTTTTACTTGAGAAATACTGCACCGAACACCTTACCTAGATGTAAAATTGCTTGAGTAAAATCCTGGCAAAAGCGTCAAAATAACATGTTCTTAGATTCAAAAGCGTTAAATTTTGCGTTAAAGTTCGTGTTAGATTCATTTTGACTATGGTCAGGAATTTATACTGGCTTTGTGCATATGTTTACTCATGGGGGACAAACATCAATAACTGCCACATCAAACCACACTCTTAATGCATCTGCAGAAACCCCTCTTTATACATCTAACAAGTTAAGTGTAACTAAATTAATTGAAATGTAATCTACATAATCTCCCAAAGTAATTCTCTCATGAAGGCCATCAACCATAACTATTAATGCTGTATAATGATAGGAGACAGGCACAGGAATATGTAATAAGGGGTTTTATTTCTCCATTTAAAATAAAGTACATTATGAAAACGGGGATGAAGCCCAAAACAAAGACATAAAAAAAAGAACGAGACCCGTAATAACAAGTGCAAAATACAACAGAACACAGGTACTCAACACCAATGGACAATAAAAAAAAAACAGCACAATGGGGAAGAGAGGGCACACTAATCAGGGGGAACCAGGTGTGCGTAATGAGACAAGACAGACCTGAGTACCGGCCTCAGGGACAAGGTGTGGGTCAGTCAGGGCGCCAATGGTGAAAATCCCTGGTCAGCGAAGCGTCCAGGATGTCCACCGCAGGAACACGTCGCCACTCCTCTGGGCCGTACCACTCCCAGTCGATGAGGTACTGGAGACCTGACGCCTCGAATCCAGAACTTCACTGACCAAGTACGACAGACCTCCCTCGATGTCCAGAGGAGGAGGCAGGGCGTCACTGGGTCCAACCTCAGCGAGGGGACCAGGCACTACTGGCCTGAGGAGAGACATGAAGTCAGCAGGGAGTTGCAAATGGTTCATTATCTCTCCTCAGGACTTTAAACGGACCCACAAACCAAAGACTCAGCTCCAGCAGGGCAGGCGGAGGGGCAGGTTACAGGTGGAGAGCCAGACCTGGTCGCATGGAGAAAAAAACAGGCGCCTCACTGCGGTGGCGGTCGGCCTGTTTCTTGTGCCAACACACGGCCCACCCATGTGGCGGAGGGAATTCTGCATGTACTCAGCCCAAGGTAGAAAATCCACCCACTCTCCCACCGGTCCTGACAGTAATACCTCAGGAACCTGCCCACTTCCTAATTAACCTGCTCCACCTGCCCATTAGCTTGAGGACAGTACCCAGAGGGGAGACTGACCATGACCCCCAGGCGTTCCATGAATTCTTTCCATACAAGTGAGGTGAACTGAGGGCCACGGTCTGATGCAAAAGACAGGAATCGTGGTCACAGGCAATGGTCAAAAACAAACAATACCTCACAATCATACAAACAGAAAGAACTGAACTAAATAGGGAACTGATGAGACCAAACACAGGTGAAATCAATCAACAAAAAATGAAAGACAGGGCTAAGTTCCAGAACACAAAGAAATAGGGTTATGTTCAAGAACACAAATAAAAAGAACACAAGGTTGACTAAGAAAAGAAAAGCAGAACCTTACAGGTAGCGTACACAGATTTGCAGACATTATCGCAGGTGCAGCGAAATGTTTGTGTTTCTCGCTCCAACAGTGTAGTAAAACCTAGCAATACAAAACAATACACACAATGTAAAAAGAAAAAAATTAAGAAATGTCCCAACATATCCAATTAATAACCCAAATAGCACTGTAACAGTAATCCAAATGCATTCTAATTTTTCGTCCACTTTCCCTCTCCTCGCTGCCTCGCCTCGATTACCTTGGACCCTTTTCAAAAGGAGACCAGAGAGGATGCAGGAATTAAGTAAACCAATTGAGAAAAGGAGAGGCAGCCAGGAGAGGGGAAAGTGGATGAAAATTTGCTTGTATGAAATGAGACTCTCCTTCTCCAACACTTATTGTCAGTGAAATTAAGTTTAGAGGGTGAAAACCCAAAATAAATGTATAAAGTGATTAAAACAAATGTAGCTAGTTGTGCAAGACATTTTATAAATTATGGATAAGTAACACATGTTTGCGTGCATTCCTTCGATAAAACAATAACTGATTCAAAGGGGGTGTGGCAGATTTCAAAATTATTCTGAGAAGGACTCAGGAAGGATACACTTCTGCTTCCTCACCAAAAGGAGGCTGTCGAGGAGGGGAGGACCGTCTTCCGTTTGCCTACAAACGAATTGGAACAACTCCTCGACACATCGGTTTCCGGGTTACGGAGAAGAGAGTAAGGGGAAGAGAGGGCGAAGGAAGGACTCAAATGACAAAAGGCCATTGAATTGAATGGGGAGACCCGTTCTATTCATTATATTTCTATGGTTGACATCTTTCATCCGGGACACGGATAGTCCCCCTGCCATGCAGACACGCGCTGACTCTCACCGTCTGTACGATGACATCACGGGGTATAGGAATGGCGGCTCTGGCTGATGGAGGAAAGAGCCAAAAGACCCTGAAACTTTACTTCTAACATAATTAAGAAAGATTCAAAATTGATTGAAACAACATACGGCAACGGAATAGAACCGTAAGAACTCGAATTCCGTTTGATTTACTGTTCAATAGTGACGTCCAGTCTCGGAAGTTGACTACTGGCACTGCTGACTTCAGGCTAACGTTGTTAGTTAAGCTACCTGCTAATATCCTATAGCTAGCTTGTTTAGCTAACGTTGGTAGCAACGTCAGTCATTATTTACTTACATTTTATTGATTGATAAATTAATAATTATCCGAAATAAATCATTGTTCTAATTAGTCGGCATGTAATACTGCTACTAGGCTGGTTTCTGAGGACATTCACGAAGGTGAAATAAAATTTTAAAAACCCTTCTTGCCATAGCTAGAGTAGTATTTAGCTAAGCTGAGAAACTAGCAAAGCTGACCAGCAACGTCGCTCCTCTCGCCTTGTTGAGTCCAGTTCTCACAAGGATAACACAATTAGTCTGCTGATCGCGTACTTTTGATGCCATAATGGAAAGTTTAACGTTAACTGATGTGGAGCAGAAGTATTACTCTGATTTGTTCGTTTATTGCGATACGGACAACACCAAGAAAGTGGCTTCCAACGGCAAAGTTCTTGATCTTTTCCGGGCGGCCCAGCTACCCAGTGAGGTTGTCCTGCAGGTAAGCTAGCTAATGTATCAATCTGTGAAGTGTGATAGAGATTTGTTGTATGTGGCGTACTTGTTGACTGGTGAACGTGACAAGACACCTACTAACGTTAGCCAGTTGCAAAGCCCCTTTTCACTTTGCTAACTGCTAACCAAGTATGCTACCCAGAGGAAGTTAGCAAGTTGCTAGCATTACATTATCTACATGGGCAAACTGATGTCAATAGACATGTTCTTTCAGCACCATATTTATTTCCAATATTCTTCTAGCTATCTTTCTGCTTGATAGTCTTACCATTTGAATTATTAGCTACCTAACAGTCGATAGCCCACGTCCTTCCTTGTGCAGTTGATACTTAGTTTCTTGCTGGACTGGATACAAAGTTTACAATAATATTGTCCATATTTAAACGGATACAATCTTATTTGTATCACCTTGATTATACAGGTCGGTTATCAATAAAACATCATAACACGTTCGATTTTGCTGCTGGGGGGGTGATGCAACCCCCACCTTTGCTATTAACGACAATTGTGTGTATGTATATATATATATATATATATATATATATATATATATATATATATATATATATATATATATATATATATATATATATATATATGGCTATATATGGCTATATATATTATTTATTTTTTTACCTTTAACTAGACAAGTCAGTTAAGAACATTCTTATTTACAATGACTGCCTACACCGGCCAAACCCAGATGACACTTGGCCAATTGTGTGCCGCCCTATGGGACGGCCGGTTGTGATACAGCCTGGATTCGAACCAGAATGTCTGTAGTGACACCTCAAGCACTGAGATGCAATGCCATAGACCACTGCGCCACTCAGGAGCCCAACTATCTGTCGTTTTCAAGGGATTGTTAAATAAATGTTATAACTATTTGGTTTTAATATCATCACCTCTTGAAGAACATAGAAATACACATTTCCGGTTATTCCAAATGTTTAGCTCTATCATCCAAGTTAATCAGCAAGTAACTGCATGCTTAATCATGATCAGTAAACATCCATTGATCATGTATTTTCAGATAAGTGAGGGTAGCCTATCAATTTGGTATGTAGCTAAATGTGTAGTCAAACATGCTATTAGCTAGCTAGCCAATTTGTCATGGTCCATCAATCAATGAAGCCTATCATGTCTGTCAGCACCAATAGTGATTAAACACTCTTAAAAGCAATGTTAAAAATGTGATAATGATAGCCAACTTCACTAGGTTGGCCTACGTTGATTGGAGAAAAAAGTACATTAGCTCTACTTACCACTATGTTTAGCCAAGTGTACAAAGTTTCCACCGGTAGCTTGCCAAGTAAACATTATCAGCTAACAGTACATTGGCAAATACATCCCTTCTGCTTGACATGCAGAGCCCACAAAGGATGGGAAATTAACCTAAACCACTCATACTTGACAGGTCTAGTTCACTTTTATTTTATATCACTCAAATATCCAATTGATGGTGGCCAATATTGAGAGATATTGTGAAACTACCCTAACATATCTGAAATTACATGATCAATTGATGTTTACTGATCATGATAAATGTGCAGTTACTTGTTATATAACTCTGATAGGGCTAAATTAGCTCCTGATCATGACTCCCATTACATTACACATAAGAGTCATTGGATGAAGGCCTCTTCTGTACTGGGGCGTTTTGTTAAGAACCCAGACGCTTGGGCTGAACATTAATACACATCACTTGCGGTACGGTATCTTTTAATATCAGCGAGAATTAATAAAGAAAAGGTTAAATTGATACCCACCTTTTTGACAGGGTTAGTGAATATTTAGTATTTTTGATGTGATATGAAAGTAAAGGGCTTTATGTTTCTAGACACGTATCGCAATTGAGAATCGATTCATGTTTTAGATGGAGAATTTGGTTGTTTGGGCTGCAAGAGCCAGTCTACCTCTGCAAATAAGTTCCTTTGACCTTAAGGAATAACGGTAGGCTCCTTTTCCTTAAGAGTGCATATTTGGCTAGAGCTAAATGTGCGCAATTGTTTTGCATGGAATAATCTGAAATGTCATTCTATGCTCTTCAAGAGGTGATGATATTACAACCAAGTAGTTAACATTTATTTTACAACCCCTTGAAAACGGCACAGTTATAAAAGGTTTTATCCGAGCTGGGGGTTTCCTTGCCCCCCCCAGCAGGCAAATCGAAAGTGCTGCACCTTATTTTGACCGTTTATTGATAATGACCTATCCAAAGGTCAAAGTGCTCATTTGAATGATTTTTCAAATCCAAGATGTGAAGTCAATAGAATGTGTGTTGTAGCACAGACTGACTTACTTGAACATTGTTCTGTTCAGCTTGCCTATTTCTTTGTATATTTGTGCTATTATCAATTTCTGGGCTGACATCAACATTACTGTCACGGTTGAAGGATTTCTGGACTGTCTTTCATTCGAAGTGTCAGTTATTGACCGACTCAGTCTAATTCTGAAGCCATTTGTCCTGGTGTACATAATTAACTTGCTATTTTTTTGGGCCATGATTTCTTCCTCCTGCAGAAACACAAGACTAATAGTTTCTGCTATGGTTGTTTAGTATACTGAAGAATAGGCTTTATAAATGATCCATAAATCTGAGATGTGAAATGTTTCCTGGGTCTGTCAGTTTGACCGCCTATTTCCCATTGAAATGATGCTGACTCACTAGGCCTAGGCTGGTAGCATCATTTTTTACCAACGTTGCTCTTACCCTATAGCACTGCAATGCTAAAGGCGTACACCTCTCCAAATTCAGATAGTGCATGTTCCTTTTAGACATTACAGACCGTTTTGTGCAGACACAAGTCACATTGCTCAGTAAGCATGCAAATTAACAGCTGTCTTCCTGTGTTAGGAAGTAACGTCCTTGGAACTTTCTCTGCGAGAGACTCCAGCATTCTCCCCATTATAAACATTTTGGCACAAAACAGTAGTGCATTAACAGAATGAGTTTGTATCACTCTACAGACCGATGTTGATAATATTTTGTTGTCTCAGATAACAGAGCTCTGTGGAGCCACTCGCCTGGGCCATTTTGGAAGGAGCCAGTTTTACATCGCACTGAAACTCATTGCTGTAGCCCAGTCTGGACTGCCTCTCCGGGTAGAGAGCCTCAATTCTGGTGAGTAAACATGTCTAGAATTCTCCAACTTAGAAATGGACACCTAAAATATGAGGCAGGGTATAGCACCGGACAATGTTTACATCTTTGTTTGCCTTTGGTCCGGTTATATTTCAAATCAGCCTGCCGATATTGAAGGGACAGTAGTAAAGAACACATTACTATACAATGACATTTATTTGACTTCAAACGTTGCAACAGGAGAGCTGATTGCATAACTTCAAAGATGGAATGAGGATAGCCTACACTTACCAACTTCTTCCCTGATTCAGAGGGGTTAGGTTAAATGTGGAAGACTCATTATGGTTGAATGCATTCAGTTGTGCAATTGACTAGGTATCCCATTTCCCATTTGAATCAATGGACACACAGTAGGGCCGAGACAATACCAGTATCGCGATACTCGTTATAATCGTGGCAATTTAACAAAACACGAAGCAGATTTAACTTATTGAGGAAAACAGACACAATGTTGGAAACAAACATCATTAATGACCAAATATTGCAATACTGGTATCGTCACAGCCCTAACACATAGGCCTAAAATACAAATAAGGTATGTTTAGGTATTGAACTGAATTTGCTCCCTAGAGATGAGCTGTTTCTTAAATGTGTAATATACTGTCAAAACATGGAGGATACGTGCATCACTTGGGAGACTCACCCAAGTCTCATATCTGTCTATTAATAAGCAACAGGATGCAAATATATGGATGGATCAGAGATAGAGCATTGGTGAGTGTTTGCAGGAAATAAAGGCATCCCTGTAGGGTTAAGATACAAGAGAAGAATAGAGACTTAAGTCAACAGGAAATTGCACAACCCAAACGGGCAGCTGGGCCAGTGAGATTGGAGGAAAAGACTCCAAGTTGCCCTTCAGAACATGACCATCAGGTTTTTTCCCCTGTCTTTTTTACCCACCACCTTTTTTTGTCTTGTGTTTGGTCTTTCTTTTCAAACCACAATAGGAAAGTGGGAGGTAAAGGTTTATGGTCCCCCAGACTACCCTCCACACCTCCCCGAGAACACCCCACCCTTTTAGCCCACTACCCCAGTGTGGTGGACACACAAAGCAAACAAACCAAGAAAAAACTAACAAAAGAATCACTCCCACACACAAGCAATTACCCTGACAAACTACAAAAAGACATAAAAACACACATTAACTCAACAAAGAAAAACAACTAGAATTGTCATATGACTACATCAAGCTTTGCAAAGCACCTTTGATATATATACGTTGTCAATCTTGTAACACTTGACTTGATCTGGTTAATAATGCAGTTAAATAATGGTTTTCAATATCAACACTTGTGTTGTGATAAGCCATGCTAGACTACAACAACTGACTAGTCAAGACAACTAGCTGGAGGGGATTTGAGGTAGTGCTGTTATCTAGCAGTGTTTTTCATCCACAGTCAAGGACTTGCCTCTGCCTCGCTTTGTTGTGGCCAAAAATGAGCAGGAGGCCAGACACACAGCCATGTACCCCGACTTGGAGAACCAGGGGCCTTACCAGGGTGTGATTCCACGACCCCCGGGCCGAGGGCAGGTCAAGAAGGTGTCTGCCCACGAGGTCATCCAGCCCTGTGTGCCCACAGTAGAACCACAGGTCAGTCATACTAATTCTTCCCGTCTGGAGAAGTAGTTTAGATATCATGCTCAATAAGAGCTGCTATTTTGATAGTGATGAAAGTTTGATATAGCCTACATGTTGGAAAAGGCAAGGAAATCAACATTTATCTTATCAGATCTCTGGTGGAGAAATGCATTTGATACAAACCAATTTGTATTATATCCTTTTTTTAAGAAACTGAGACAGATCAAAGTTTGATAGACATAAGTTTTATCTAATGTTATTTACCCCTCTGCAGCCCGACACCACATCCCCAGTGGTATCTCCCCACCAGTCCCCTCCCACCTCGCCTCATGCCTGGAGAAAGCACAAAAGGCAGGCCAGCGGGGGGAACGTAGAGAGACCTCCTGTGGTGGTGGCAGGTGCTGTCTGGACACCTTTCAGAGAAGCACAATCAGGTACACACTCTACTCTGCAAACTGTATCCTCTGCGAAGATGACAATCTGGCAATGTTTCAGTTGGAGATGTTCAATAATGCGTCTTATTGACGTTCACCATCTTGCAACTTTTGCATGTCTTAAATAAATGAGAGGTTTAGCCAATGAACAGAACTGGTTTGTTTCCTGACAATGATGTTATCAGACAATGCTGTGAAAAAGTATTTGCCCCTTTTCTAATTGTAGCTACTTTTGCATATTTTTTTTTATACTAAATGTTATTAGATCTTCAACCAACACATAATATTAGTTAAAAGGAACCTGTGTGAATAAATAAGAAAAATTACGTACTTATTTCATGAGCAAAGTCGTCCAAAAAGTTATACTTTTGACTCATCTGTCCATAGAACACTCTTCCAAGAGTCTTGATGATCATCCAGGTGCTTTTTGGCAAACTTGAGTCAACTTTTTGGATGAGATGGGTCCCATTTTATGTCTGGTGAAAACCAAACCCTGCATTCCACAGTAAGAACCTCATACCAACGGTCAAGCGTGGTGGTAGTATGATGGTTTTGGGATGCTTTGCTGCCTCAGGACCTGGACTGACTTGCCTTAATAGAGCAGAATTCATGGTTCCTTCTATCAGGTAATTCTACAGGAGAATGTCAGTCCACCCGTCTGTGAGCTGAAGCTGAAGCACAACTGGGTCATGTAGCAAGACAATGATCCAAAACACACCTCTACCTTCTTGCTCTTTGTGCTGTTGTCTGTGCCCAGTGTTTGTACCATGTTTTGTGCTGCTACCATTCTGTGTTGCTGTCTTGCTATGTTGTTGTCTTAGGTCTCTCTTTATGTAGCGTTGTGTTGTCTCTCTTGTCGTGATGTGTGTTTTGTCCTATATTTTTATTTTTAATCCCAGCCCCTGTCCCCGGAGGAGGCCTTTTGGTAGGCCGTCATTGTAAATAAGAATTTGTTCTTAACTGACTTGCCTAGTTGAATAATTAAAATAAAAAGTCTGTTTTAGAATAGCCTAGTCAAAGTCCAGACCTAATCCCAATTGAGATGTTGTGGCAGGACTTGAAATGAGCACTTCATGCTTAAACCCACAGATATCCCTGAGTTTAAGGGGGAAATTGCTTTTTCACACAGGGGAATTAGGTGTTGCAGAACTTTGTTAATTAAATAAAAGAAATATACATTTTGTTATTGGTAAACTCGGGTTCCCTTTATCTAATATTAGGTTTTGGTTGAAGGTCTGATAACATTCAGTATCAAAAATATGCAAAAATAGAGACAATCAGAAAGGGTGTAAATACTTATTTGCCGCACTGTGTCTCTGTAGTCCAGTACTTCAACAGTTCTTGAGTATGCTCTCTACTGTAGCTAGAACAATCTTTGTGTAATCTAATAGCACTGTCTGAGGCTGTGTAACTATCCTCTCTCCATAGGACCTGTGGTGGCAGGTGATGGGATGTGGTCTGCGCACTCACCTCCCCCCGTTCAGGAAAGCTGGGTCAGTTTGAAAGATACTTATCCCCCCTCCTCCAGCAAAATGCCACCAATGCATCTCTCGCCGGTCCAGGTAGTGCAGCAAATGCTTCCATGGACCTGTCATCTTTCTCACTTAAAGGCAGAGATGGAGCTTTATCTTAACTTCTTGGTCTAGCCTACTTCACTATATGCTCTTTTTTATGGCTTCAGTTTCCCCTTCATAAAAAATACATATTTCACTGCAATAAATCAGGAACAGTTCTGTGTCCAAATGAGCAAGATTCATTGTAAGTGGGTTGAGATATTTGAAAACAAACACTTGCAAATCCACTTCTGATACTCTTCTGTTTATTTCCCATCGTCCCACAGTCTGTGTATTCATGACCTATTAGTACTATCACAGCTCTTCCAAAGGATTGTTTCAATCTGTTATTTTCCTCTAAATGTTTCACTTGGCTGCTTTTAGGAGAACTCTTCCATACGAACGGTTGCGTCTGTTGCTACAGCCAATGAAATCCAAAGACAGTCCAGTAGCGGTTATGACGACCCCTGGAAAATCACGGACGAGCAGAGACAGTATTACATCAATCAGTTCAAGACCATCCAGCCCGACCTCAACGGTTTCATTCCTGGTAGAGTGATCTTTGTCTGGAATAGGGTTGTAACTTTCCAAAAATGTCCAGGTTTTCCATTAAACCTCGTTGGAGGATTCTTGGAATGAGCAGAACATCAGGAATCTTCAACCAGGATTTCTGGCAAACCAGGGAATTTAAGGACATTTTGCAACCCTAGTTTGGGACCACCTTTTACACGTCTTCCCATTTAAAGGTTACATGGACTCTGGCTGTTACACTACAATGATTGGCCTGTCACTAACTGACTTTTTCCCTTTGTCTGTATTTCAGGTTCTGCCGCAAAAGAGTTTTTCACTAAATCAAAGCTACCTATTCTTGAACTGTCCCACATTTGGTAAGTTATTACAAGGTGTGCTTTTGGCTTTAGTTGAGATGCTCCCCATATGTAATGATGACATTATATTATGAGTTATCTGCTTCAGTTTTAATCTAGGAAGCTATATCAAAGAATGGAAAATATAACCTTAGGTAACTCCTCTTCAATTAATGAATTTGGCTACCAGTTAGTGAATTCACAAGGGATTCCAGCAGTTTGCAATGCATGTGGGTAAAAAAAAATAAAAAATACAAATATTCTCACATTCTTTGCATTACAGGGAGCTTTCAGATTTTGATAAAGACGGGGCGTTGACACTGGATGAGTTCTGTGCTGCATTTCATCTGGTTGTTGCTAGGAAAAATGGCTATGACCTTCCCGAAAAGCTGCCAGAGAGTCTTATGCCAAAGCTTATTGACTTGGATGACTCAGCAGGTAATAGCTCGTACTCTCCTACTGCTATATATTTGGAATCTGTCAAAATCTGCCCCGTGGACCATCTGCTGTAGACAGTTGATTTATGAAACACGGAAAGAAATAAGCGTGATTGAATGGAACAGTCATCCTGATGGTATAAATGTTCCATGTTCTAGAGGTTCCAGACCAGGCCCCTGACGTCGGCTACTCGGGCTCCCCTGTGGAGGTGACCCCAAACAAGTCCCCCATGCCCTCACTCAACCAGACCTGGCCTGATCTCAACCAGGGCAACGAGGTTGGACACAGCACCACCCCATGTTATCATTGTAGAAAAGCACATTATTGAACTTTTACCTTTCCAGCATTTTGTAAATGACTTCTCAATGAAATTATCGATAAGGTCCTTTCCATTGTGAGGTGTTAGTACCTATCCTTTTGCAGGACTTTCCTGATTCAGTACCTTTCTTATCCATTTCTGAGAAACACCACTTAATACTTACTTAATTTACATACTGTAGATGTTTTGTCAGAAAGCTGCAATTGTTGATATTCTTTATCAGTCCCAAAGTCAGTTTTCTCCATTTCTGTTTAGCTAGTTATCACTAACCAGTTTCTAGCCAATATCCATCCCCTCCTCACTATTACTAATTGATGATATGTGATGATAAATGCAGTTCATCACCCCTCTGGGAGAGCAGTGGGGTTTGTAACTGGGTCTGGAATCATCTTGTGTGTGATGATCCATTGAAATGCCTGTGGTGCTGATGTATTTCTGCTCTTGTCTCTCTAGCAGTGGGAGACTTTTAGTGAACGCTCCTCCAGCTCACAAACTCTGACCCAATTTGATTCTAACATTGCACCAGCTGACCCTGTAAGTCAATCACCTAGTTTGCCTGTTTCTGTATTAATGATAATATTAACACTTGGCCCCTTGATCTCTCTCTTAGAGTGCATGTACTTAATTCTACTGAATCTGCCACAACAGAGGTGTCAATGTGATTTTGCTTGCTTAGCTTATTGGATACTTACTCAACTTTCTGTCCCATATTAAAAATATAACATTGTGGGTTCTACAATATATTTATTTATTTTTACCTTTATTTAACTAGGCAAGTCAATGTCCGGGCTATTTGATCAATTATAGCTGTATGAAATATCTTTCCCATATATCTTCTGGTTTCTTAAATCTGCATAATTGCCACGCATATAAGCCTTTTCTAACCTTATAAACTGTTCTGACAGTATGAAAAGAGTTCTCTTTACAGTCAGAAAGGGAATGGAAAGATTCCTAAAGGCATTATTATTGTGAGCTAATGATCAAACAAGAAACCTTTGTCCTTACAGGATACAGCTATTGTCCACCCTGTTCCCATCCGCATGACCCCAAGCAAGATCCATATGCAAGAGATGGAGCTGAAGAGAACCGGAAGTGGTAAGATGGTTTCCCCATATGATAAGAGCGCTTAAACATACACTGAGCTCTGTCCTCTAAAGCAGTGTTCACTTTTGAGACTCCATCGACTAGCAACTCTCACGTATTTGACTGGGAGTGGTGAAGGGATGCCCATTATCTTTTTTTTTTAGAACTGTTTTTTTATTTTTTATACTGTTAATGGAATTTACTGTTTTTCTTTCTCATTCCTGCAGACCACACACATCCTACCAGTCCCCTGATGGCTAAACCACCTGAGCTCTCTGAAGAAACCTCTATGAAGTTTGTAACAGCTAACTCGGGTAAGTGTCAAGGGATGTTCCATTATCATAAAGAACTTAGGACTATGGCAGTTTGTAGGTAAATCTATTGTAGAAAATATCATGTGACCATAATTATATTGCATTTCCTTGAGGAATGGTTAAACATAGAATACTCATGTTCTTTACTAAAGGTGATGGTTATAGCAGTTCAGATTCATATACTTCAGATCAAGACCCAATTACAAGTGTTGTAACAAGACAAAGGTAAGTTGGTCTCAATGTCTCGAGATAATAGATGCTTTGTTTATTGAAGCGCTTTTGGACAGTAAGCTCACTAGCTGTGTTGTCTGGGTTGTAGGTCTAATTCTGGGACCTCTCCTGAAGGTCTAAAGGTGGCGGCTGCCCCCCCACCGCCCCCTCCCAGGCCCAACGCCTCCCACTCCCGCTCCTCCTCGCTAGACATGAACAGAAACTTTGCCGCTCACCCCACAGGGCCACAGCAATCTGGAGTTGTGGCCTGTCCTCCAGCCATACCTCCTAGACCGCTACCCACACAGGTAGAAAGCCAATACAGACAGAAGAAAGTCAATCTCATAGCAGAAGAGATGTTGCCACCTCTGGGTAGTCTTTTTTTTTATAGGAAATATACACATTGAAATGCTGAAATCTCTTCACTTTGTCTTTTCTTGTTCATACGCTCTATTCACTCTACACAGACTACTTAAAGTCATTGATCATGTACTCTCCAGTTCAAGGTTGTGTTCAGTTTTCAACATACAGTGTTAAGTCTGAACTCTGTCTATCCTATTCCCTTTGTCCCCAGACCTCTGGTCCTCATAGTGGGCATCGCTCGGATGAGGGCCTGGCAGCTCACTCCACTACCTCGCCCCTGCAGATCCCAGAGCAGCCCAACTTCGCTGACTTCAGTCAGTTTCAGGCCTTCGCTGCCTCAGATCAGCCTAGTGACGACGGGGAGAAGCACCCAGAGAGTCTGCCAGTGAGTCAGACATACAGTATAATACAGAACCTGTTCTATCAGCTGTGCTCTGTTATAAGAAAAGAGACTGTGTGCTCTGTTCACAGGTAGAGAAGTCTACAGAAGGGGCTGGGCCTTTGAGAACTGTGAAGATTGACAACCAAGAAGAGAGAGCTGCAGCTACTGTGAACTCTGTAAGTAGTGGACTTACTGATACCATGATGCCAATACTGGGGGCCTAAATGTCCTCATTTGTTCAGATGATTTATACAGTGGGTTTGTTTTTTTCCTGTAAGGCCAAAGGGTCCATCATGGCCCCCCCACCCAAACCTGTCCGCCGGAGACTGAAATCCGAGGACGAGCTACAGGATGAGGCCCTCCCCCCGAAGTCTAACGTCATAGCCACTGTTCTAGCTACACTGCCATCCATTCCCAGGTAGGAACAGGGGTTTCAAAGGAATCTCAAATTTTATTTGTCACATACACATGGTTAGCAGATGTTAATGCGAGTGTAGCGAAATGCTTGTGCTTATAGTTCCGACAATGCAGTAATATCCAACGAGTAATCTAACCTAACAATTTCACAACAATTACCTTATACACACAAGTGTAAAGGAATGAATAAGAATATGTACATAAAAAATATATGAATGAGTGATGGTACAGAACGGCTTAGGCAAGATGCAGTGGATGGTATAGAGTACAGTATATACATATGAGATGAGTAATGTAGTAAACATTATATGAAGTGGCATTGTTTAAAGTGGCTAGTGATACATTTATTACATCAATTTTTCCATTATTAAAGTGGCTGGAGTTGAGTCAGTATGTTGGCAGCAGCCACTCAATGGTAGTGATGGCTGTTTAACAGTCTGATGGCCTTGAGATAGAAGCTGTTTTTCAGTCTCTCGGTCCCAGCTTTGATGCACCTGTACTGACCTCGCCTTCTGGATGATAGCGGGGTGAACAGGCACTGGCTCGGGTGGTTGTTGTCCTTGATGATCTTTTTGGCCTTCCTGTGACATCGGGTGGATAGTAAATCTGAATAGTGACTGGTCTGTGGTTGTTGATTATACATTAGATTTCGTAGTTAACATCAGCCACGAACTTAAAACTCTCTTGAATACTTTTTACAGGTCTGTTGGTAAGGATAAAAAAGCAATTCAAGCCTCTATCAGAAGAAACAAGGAAACCAACACAGTTTTGGCCAGACTCAACAGTGAATTACAGCAACAGCTAAAGGTATAGGAGTGATTACAATAATACATGCATGCATGCTAGCTATTCTGTTACTAAAATGAACCTGATGCTTGTTTTGGAAAATGTTATCTTCACGAAATCCAAGCCTTTAACAAGGTTAAACTTTAGTCCTCATTTGAGGATTGTTTATCTTGTTGTTTTTAATTCATAGGACTTACTAGAAGAGAGGATATCTTTGGAGGTTCAACTGGAACAGCTCAGACCATTTTCCCATTTGTAACCTGTGTGTGTGAGGAGGACAAGTCCATGAGAGAAGATAGGAGAGACCTGAAGGGGCCTTTTGTGTGATGCACATGTTATCTCCACTGTCTATTCCCTCTGCATTCTGCTGTCTCTTCTGTGGGAACCAGATGGACTGACCGACCGTCTGTCTGTCTGTCGGATGGTCAGTCTGTTTGTCTGTCGGACGGTCCGACGGACAGACGGTCGGTCTGACTGACGGACTGACCGCCGGTCGGCCTGACGGTCGGTCGGTCCGCAACAACACACTCTGACTCACCCTCATCAGACAGAGAACAGTCTTTCCAAAGGGGCTGGGATAGGAATGTTACAAATATTGGCACTTTTATTTATCAAAGAAATAGCAAAGATTATTCTGGACATCAATCCCTTATACTATATCACAGGCCCCGAGGCCAGACGGACAGGCACTGAACTGGAACTTGAGTCATGGGGTACTGAAGGCCGAGTTCCCTCCCTCATTCTTCCCCATGATGACAAGTGTCCAGTAGAGGAGCACTCTGGGGTCTGCCTGTGCTGTGTGTGGGCCTGGTCTCCTGGGACCTGTCGAGGACAGATAATCATGCCAGTGAAGGCATTGGGAGGAGTCTACAGGAGATGACTCTCTATCCTGGAGCGCTTTGGACTGATCATGTGACAGGAATTAATTAATGTTCCAGTTTATTACAGCATCCCGCTACGTGGAGGGCTATTCTGTCCGTGTGCGTCTCTGTATACATGTGTGTGTGCTGTATGTATGGTGTGTGTGTGTTTGGATTTATTTGGGCACGCAATGGTTACATAAACGGCATGATGAAATGAGTGTGTATGTATATTTTTTTCTTCCACTAGTCTTCTGCAATTTAATCTGTAACAAAATGAGCTGTGTTACTATGTGAAGTGATTGACCCCCAGATGACAGACCACCTTTTTGTTTTTGCTCCTGGCTCTGTAGTTGCTCATGCTGACGCTGCCTGTGCCTCTCAAGGTACATAAATTGAATCAGTCCTGCCCCAAACACAAGGTTCCCTGTGAGATATGATAACCAACTACGGAAGCGAGACCAGAATGAAACAACTGCACTTTTCCCCATTTTATTTTTTTTGTTCCCCCTGCATGTTGTTCATGCTCTTATCTAGTATGAAGACAGTGCTTAAATACAAACCACTTGATTTCTACCTGTATGCGGTATCTTACCTAGGCTGACATTTGTGTTGGTACCTACACCTTGTATAACTGTCTATTTTTGTTTTTCTGGAGCTTCTTGTGTTTGCTTAACCTGTCTTCAAAAGCCTTACTCCTGGCGTTCAGGTTTCCACTGTAATCTATTCTCCCTGTATTGAACCAAGTTGAGCCTTCTTTTCCCTGCTGTTCAGGTTGATGTACTGTATAAGGGGTATGTTGTATATTGTATATGATACACACCTTTTGATCTCATATGTACATTTGCATTAATTGCTGACTAACAGCAAACATTCTATTTAATTGCTTATATTATGGCTGTGTGATCATAGATGTTTAACTGCATGGATGTATCTCTGCAGAATGAACTAGCAGCTGTGTGATTTTTACACAAAATAAAAACTGCACAATATTTTAACTGCCTTTTTCCAGGTCTCATTTTTTTTATTGCTGATTTGACTCAAGGAAGAACTTACAAATGTGTATATTGCTACATTTTTAACACTTTATCAATTTATGCATTCCAGTCTGACGTACAAGATAACTTCTCCCCTGAAGTAACATTTCTCAAGCAAAATATATGTAGTGTATAAGCTGGAAGTAGACGCCTAAGTTGTGTCCATTAGTTTACTCCAATTAGGAGAGGGGTGGTAGGGTTAGGGGAAAATAATAGAGGAAAATATGTCATCAAGGCAAAGGGTGGCTATTTTGTTTTTGCTACATGATTCCCTATGTGTTATTTCATAGTTTTGATGTCTTCACTATTATTCTACAGTGAATGTAGGAAATAGTAAAAAGAAAAAGAAACCTTGAATGAGTAGGTTTGTCCTAACTTTTGACTAGTACTGTGTGTGTATATATATTTACAAAAAAATATGGGGGATTGGAAATGATGCAGACAGAAGAGCACAAAGTACAAAATAAAAAGTTGCAATTCACTTAAAAGAAGGAGCAGTGAGCAAGTTTTACTCAAAGGGTAACATTAGTACTATATTTTTCTTTCTCAAGACAACAGGACTTGGTGCACCATTTCTAGTTAGGTTTTTTATAGCAGGATGAACTCTAGTTACACAGAACATATAGGAATACAATAACTTGTAATATCAACAATGACGAGGACGTAGGTTTCACTTCTATTCTCTTCTCTTATAGTTGACTTGTGAAATCATCCTGAACATTGGTGCCCTCAGATGTCTACTTCACCACTCTGGAAAGGGAATAAAGTAAGTTAAAATAAATTTCCTGTCATTGTCACATGGTGCAGTTGAACAATAAAAAATAAAGCCTGGTTCGATTTACAATATGATTTGTCCAGTAACAGAGCAGCACTTACACTGTTGTCTGTTTGTAGCGGTCAAGGGCCTCCTGTGCCACCACCTCTGAGAACTTCGGGTTGTTCCAGGTAATGTCTCCAGGCACACTGAAGGTCATGGCGGGGGTGTTAAACAGCTGCACAGACACGTTGGTGTCCCCTGGTTTCTCAGGGTCCTCCGTGTCCTTGGACATGACCTTGGAGGAGAATAAGACATTTCAACATACAGTTGAAGTCAGAAGTTTACATACACTTAGGTTGGAGTCATTAAAACTCGTTTTTCAACCACTCCACAAATTTCTTGTTAACAAACTATAGTTTTGGCAAATCGGTTAGGACATCTACTTTGTGCATGACAAGTCATTTTTCCAACAATTGTTTACAGACAGATTATTTCACTTATACACTGTATCACAATTCCAGTGGGTCATACATTTATATACACTAAGTTGACTGCCTTTAAACAGCTTGGAAAATTCCAGAAAATGATGTCATGGCTTTAGAAGCTTCTGATAGGCTAATTGACATCATTTGAGTGAATTGGAGGTGTAACCGTTCCATGATCTCGCCATCACGGTTGACAACTCCATTGTGTCCTCCTCCCAGAGTGCTAAGAACCTTGGCGTGATCCTGGACAACACCCTGTCGTTCTCAACTAACATCAAGGCGGTGACCCGTTCCTGTAGGTTCATGCTCTACAACATTCGCAGAGTACGACCCTGCCTCACGCAGGAAGCGGCACAGGTCCTAATCCAGGCACTTGTCATCTCCCGTCTGGATTACTGCAACTCGCTGTTGGCTGGGCTCCCTGCCTGTGCCATTAAACCCCTACAACTCATCCAGAACGCCGCAGCCCGTCTGGTGTTCAACTTTCCCAAGTTCTCTCACGTCACCCCGCTCCTCCGCTCTCTCCACTGGCTTCCAGTTGAAGCTCGCATCCGCTACAAGACCATGGTGCTTGCCTACGGAGCTGTGAGGGGAACGGCACCTCCGTACCTTCAGGCTCTGATCAGGCCCTACACCCAAACAAGGGCACTGCGTTCATCCACCTCTGGCCTGCTCGCCTCCCTACCTCTGAGGAAGTACAGTTCCCGCTCAGCCCAGTCAAAACTGTTCGCTGCTCTGGCACCCCAATGGTGGAACAAACTCCCTCACGACGCCAGGTCAGCGGAGTCAATCACCACCTTCCGGAGACACCTGAAACCCCACCTCTTTAAGGAATACCTAGGATAGGATAAAGTAATCCTTCTAACCCCCCCCCCCCTTAAAAGAGTTAGATGCACTATTGTAAAGTGGTTGTTCCACTGGATATCATAAGGTGAATGCACCAATTTGTAAGTCGCTCTGGATAAGAGCGTCTGCTAAATGACTTAAATGTAAATGTAACTGTGGATGTATTTCAAGGCCTACCTTCAAACTCAGTGCCTCTTTGCTTGACATCATGGGAAAATCAAAAGAATAGAGCCAAGACCTCAGAAAAGAACTTGCAGACCTCCAGAAGTCTGGTTCATTCATGGGAGCAATTTCCAAACACCTGAAGGTACCACGTTCATCTGTACAAACAATAGTACGCGAGTATTAACACCATGGAACCACGCAGCCGTCATACTGCTCAGGAAGGAGACGCGTTCTGTCTCCTAGAGCTGAACGTACTTTGGTGCGAGAAGTGCAAATCAATCCCAGAACAACAGTAAAGGACCTTGTGAAGATGCTGGAAGAAACAGGTACAAAAGTATCTCTATCCACAGTAAAACGAATCCTACATCGACATAGCCTGAAAGGCCGCTCAGCAAGGAAGAAGCCACTGCTTCCATACCACCATAAAAAAGCGACTATGGTTTGCAACTGCACATGGGAATAAAGATTGTACTTTTTGGAGAAATGTCCTCTGGTCTGATGAAATAGAACTGTTTGGCCATAATGATCATCGTTATGTTTGGAGAAAAAAGGGTGATGCTTACAAGCCGAAGAACACCATCCCAACCGTGAAGCACGGTGGTGGCAGCATCATGTTGTGGGGGTGCTTTGCTGCAGGAGGGACTGGTGCTCTTCACAAAATAGATGGCATCATCTATGGGTCTTTCAAATGGACAATGACCCTATGTATACTTCCAAAGTTGTGGCAAAATGGCTTAAGGACAACAAATTCAAGGTATTGGAGTGGCCATCACAAAGCCCTGACTTCAATCCTATAGAACATTTGTGGGCAGAACTGAAAAAGCGTGTGCGAGCAAGGAGGCCTACAAACCTGACTCAGTTACACCAGCTCTATCAGGAGGAATGGGCCAAATTTCACCCAACTTATTGTGGGAAGCTTGTGGAAGGCTACCTGAAACGTTTGACCCAAGTTAAACAATTTAAAGGCAATGCCACCAAATACTAATTAAGTGTATGTTAACTTCTGACCCACTGGGAATGTGATGAAAGAAATTAAAGCTGAAATAAATCATTCTCTCTAGTATTATTCTGACATTTCACATTCTTAAAATAAAAGTGCTGATCCTAACTGACCTAAGACAGGGAATGTTTAATAGGATTAAATGTCAGGAAATGTGAAAGACTGAGTTTAAATGTATTTGGCTAAGGTGTACGTAAACTTCCGACTTCAACTGTACGTCTATTCATAATACCATGATAGAAAGAAATTGGTACGATGTAAGATACTTTAGTAATAGAAACCCCATGCAGACTGTGGAGTCTCACTGTTTCGATCTTGAAGATTTCATCCTTGGTGTCGGTATTGTTGGCCAGGGCAGACACCCAGCCAAACTGCTTGCTGAACAGGTCTAGCAGGCTGGATGTGTTAGACATCTGCTCCTCAAACCTCCTCAGCTGCTTGTTGTACTCCTGGGTGAACTTCTCAGCCATGGCCAGGGCCTGCTCCAGCTCCTCCTTCAGAGGACCAGTCAGAGGCTTCTTCCCAGAGCAGTCTGGACGAGAGAACATCACTTCATGTAATACACAACTATATAGTTAACAGGGTTGCTGGTGTCCCTATGTCAGCAACTTCTGGTGTGATGTGATAGCAACCTATTATACTTGACTCAGCCAAGGCATGGCTTTGTGGTATCATAGAGCCTTGAAAATGTAGGTGTACAAGCCATTGCATGTTGCATGATGAATGCTACTCCCTGTGATGTCAGTGCCAAGGATAATCGTGCTTGAATTTGTTCAGACCTGTTCTGACCTCTGAGTTATGAAGCACTTTGGTTATGTGAATGTTGCAAAAGAAAAAAGACAAATCTGAAGGGCTTTACCAATATCCTGGATCGCTACACATTTTTCACACTCTCCTCGCAGTTTAATGCAGCCAGCAGAATTGCGACGTATCTCTCTGCAGGTCATACCGGAAGGCTTTGTCACAACAACATCCTCATTCACACTCCCCTCTGTGGAAAAAAAGACCCAAAGGTAATTTTATGTGACTCTTCACATCATATTATGGTCTAATAACAGTTGTTTAATTAGGACTGAGGCATACCCTCTGAGGGGTTGATGTCAAAGTTAGCATCTGCTTCCATGAAAGGCCCCATGGAGCCAAAGATATTCCAGGCCATGTCCATCATGGGAGCGAACATGTTGTGGAACCCATGGAAGTCTGGGTCCTTCAGAGGGGACCTGACCACACGGGAATGCACCTCGCCCGCCTTTGCCCTCTCTGCTCTCTCATTGGCCCTCTCACCCTGACCCCAGATGCTGGGCATGCGGTAGGGGCTGGGGAACATGGGAGGGTTGAGGGAGCGCATGTGGTCAAACACCCTCATGCTGTCAATGAAGATGCTGTCCACCCCATCGGCCACGTTGGAGTAGCGCTCCTCCAGGTTCTGGAACCTCCAGCTCTGCTCCTGGTCCTCTCGCTCCAGAACATCCATGTTCTCCCCATTGATCCAGATGGAGAATGGAGAGGTCCTGTTCAGAACCTCTTCCAGCTGAGAGAAAACAGGAGAAAGCGGCTAGTACAACAATAACCTATTTTATTTGGAAGGATTGTATAACAATAGCTTAAGCACATTGATCAGCTCTACCGCATGTCCCTGTGTAAGTCTTGCTCACAAAACATATTTGAGCTACAATTGCAAACCAATGTGGAGATCGATTGATGATAGTTGAGTAGTGTAGTTGAGGCGGTACCTGTCTGCCAACTAGTCCAGCTCCACTGCTGCAGGTCCTGGAGTAGTACTTGATACAGGTGTTCTTCAGGCAGGGTTTGCACTCCTCCCACAGAGACTGCATGGTGCCATTACACACCTCCTGCTCCTCACTCAGCTTCGTCTCCATCTCCTGAGCTGCCTTCAGAGCATCCTGACAAACAAGCACAGCAACAGGGTCAGTGGCTGGGAACTACTGTAACCATCCATGAACCTGTATAAGGTGATAAATTGCAAACAAAATGTACAGGTTGATCACTGACTTTTTTGGGGGGCCAATATAGTGACCACAGCTCAACATGTACAGTATGATGCGCAAATACACTACCTCTTTTTGCCTTGTAGTTTTCTCCAGGGCACTCAGGAACTTCTCATGGTCCTCTCCAGACCTCTCCATCACTGTCTTCATCTCCTTCACCCCACTGATAGCATTTTCTATCTGCTTGTCCAGGTACTTCATTCCAAGGAGGGAAATCTCTACCAATAAGAATTGTTGCTTAAAAATAAATCTTCAAAGTGACTCAATAATCACAGAACATCCCGCATCATACAATTTACCGGTATTTAAAAATATATTTAGTTCTGAGATGACTTACGGCTTAGATCGTCCTTGGATGGAGGCAGCAGACACTGAGCAGAGACAAGGAGTAGGGCAAGGCCCACTATTGACCCAAAGACTTTCATCATTACTTTTTCTCATATATCCAGCTACTCATGCAGTACAAACCTGAAAAACAGACATGATACAATATCACTGGCAAACCTAAATCTAATACATTTATGGGGGGGGGGGGGTCTATGGAAGCTACTTGGGGCTGAGGGTATTTTGGATGTAATGATTACACCTCATGAAAAGCACTGCAAAATGACCTCATAGTTCTCGTCTGACCTTGGTGTTGTTGTGATGTTGATTATACCCACTAGAGGGTAATGTTGCACATCTAACAATGATAATAGTGTGACTAGGGTTGCAAAGTTACCGGAATCTTCAGTAATTTTGGTAATTAAGAGAAAATCTATGGCAATCTATCGTAAATTTGGTAATTTATACTTGAATAATTTCAAAAAATGTATATATAGTATACGTTTTTACATCTGTGTCCATATTGTCCATGAGTTTCTAGTAGATACAACATATGATTCAAGAGAAAATTGACTGACTAATGAAAAAAAGCATCTAACCTACAATGGCAAGTCAATAGTTGTAGTAACTCTTCCAACTATTGACTTTTTTCACAATTTGATTAAAAAACATGGACAACAAAGTAGTAAAATAAATAAGTGTGTACATTTTTTTTAACGGATATTTCATGCTGAAACCCTCATATTAAAAACCAATGGTATTCACTACATTGATGGTAATGTTTTACAGCTTTGTCATTACATTTTTTATTTGAGTATCATGTTATTTAATTATTTTATATATTTTACATGTGATAAGGTCACAGAGGGACAGAGATAATTAGACTCCTGTAAAAATCTGAAGTACCCAAAAGGCTACTAGATGTCTTATGATAGGTTACATAAAATACTTCAAAGATACCACATTTCTGGTAGTTTCCAGTAATATACCTTCCTTTGCAACCCTAAGTGTGACACTGCAGCCTCCCGGGTGCCACCAGAGATTCTGGGTTTGAGCCCAGGCTCTGCCAGCCGCGACTGGGAGGCTCATGGGGCGACGCACAATTGGCCCAGCGTCGTCCGGTGTTAGGGAGGGTTTGGACGGAAGAGATATCCTTGTCTCACCGCGCACTAGCGACTCCTGTGGCGGGCCGGGCGCAATGCACGCTGACCAGGTTGCCAGGTGTACGGTGTTTCCTCCGACACATTGGTGCGGCTGGCTTCCGGGTTGGATGTGCGTTGTGTCAAGAAGCAGTGCGGCTTGGTTGGGTTGTGTTTCGGAGGACGCATGGCTCTCGACCTTCGCCTCTCCCGAGTCCGTACGGGAGTTGCAGTGATGAGACAAGACAGTAACAGTACTAATTGGATACCACGAAATTGGGGAGAACGTTCTGACGTTAGCAAATTTTATCCAAAGAATGCAGTGTGTTTAATCTGCATTACATCATATACATTTGTCACATTTGATACTTTTCTAATTTTGTTAATATAAGTATAGACATTAGACTCCTAGACCCCTGTAGATATGGATACAATGTGAGGATTAGTAGACATTTATCTGACAGATAAACATTTGTACTTTCCTCCTGTTGGAGTAAACAGAAACAAACACAAATCCTTCTCCACTAATCTCTGTGAATATTCCAGGCAGCCCTATAATCCCTTTACTCACTGTGCAATATACAAGAAAACACTGAATCATTGAGAAACAAAAAAAGTAGTCTTCATTTGGAAAAAAGAATGACATCCTTCCAATTTTGGCACCAGATATTCAATGGAAATGTCATCATTGAAGGAGGTCATAATGTTGACATGTTCAGTCACATGACTGTTAGTAGCCTTTTTTGTTTTACAGGTCTGGGTGGATGAAATGATGGAAAATATTATTGACATTTTCAGTCAGAGGACTGTAGAATTACACATTATACTGGTCTGGCTGGATAAAGGATGCCTCAAACGAGGCATCATCACATATGATCAGACTCCAAACAGCATTTATTTTTTTAGTTAGCCTTTATTTTTACCAGGCAAGTCAGTTAAGAACAGATTCTTATTTAATGGCGGCCTATCCAGGCCAAACCTGGACGATGCTGGGCCAATTGTGCGCCACCCTATGGGATCCCAATCATGGCCAGATATGATACAGCCTGGATTCAATCCAGGGACTGCAGTGCCTTAGACCATTGCGCCACTGATATAGAATAAGCAATCACTTAGAGAGGATGAGTCTTTGCCAAACTAAAACACCTAGCTTGGTTATGTAAGAACCATGAAGTCCCTCTGAATTCTTTATTCTAATAATATTGCTGATTCCAGCTGGTGTCTGCAGAGACACTTGAGATTCCTCTCTGAGGACCACTGAGACAGCTGCATGACCTCTCCAGAGGGTCTTTACTGAAGCTTCTCCCATGGAGTGGGAGAGGGCTGCCTCTAACAAATGGATCTGAGACAGATTGTTTAGTCAGCCTGCAAACCCTAGAAAATGGACGTTGTTCTAAAATACAATAATAATGGGAGAAAAACAAGTCAATAACAATAGTTAACAACTTCCTACTTATAAATTGCTCCAAAAGTACTTGCAGGACAAAACAGAACTCTATTTATAGAAGTCAGAAGTAGAACACAGAATTCTGATCCATCACGCAGATGGACTGAGTCCTGTATTAGAAGGGATTTGCACATTTTAATACCCTCCTAATAGGGAAAAACATGGGGTCAGAGAGCTGCAGCGTCCAGACTTGATTACTGTCTACTCTGTCCATCTCACTCAAACTTGCCCTGCGCAGCTAGAATATCAACTCAATAACAACTCTCCATAACTCAGAGTGAATTTGTGCCTTTGAGCAAACGATGTTGAACTAAATTATCAAAATGTATACACTCTTTATAGCAAATGTGTTGAATAAAGCTTGCAACCTTAAAATGTTTTGATATTCTTAGTACATATCTGGGTCATTCCCAGGCAGAAATAGCAGTGTTGATACTAGAGGTCATCCATGAGTAAGAATCAGGAAATACAGTCCCATCACTGTGCAACATTTCTGCAAGGTCAAGAGTTGGTAATAATAAACAACCTATGGTACAATAAAGGCTTGATCCCCAGGTAGAAATGGTAAGAGCAATCAAGCATTCCAACGATAACCCTATCTTAATATGCAGCAAAAGGTATCTGCACACAGGGCTGGTACTCTGAAACACGAGACACTATTTTTCTCACAGGCAACAGAGGACCACTCACCTCCCTGTGGATCTTGCCTCTTCAGACTGGATGAAGCGCAGTGGGGCTGTCCACTGCTAGGTATTTATACATGACCTAGCGGTGATGTTGGCACCGTGATTCACTCCCATATAATGCCCTGTGGCTTTGGACTTTTCCAGAAGTTGTGTAATTTCCGGTCATAGCTCGGAGCTGAGCCATGAAGCAGCCAGGAGTGGGCAGTGTTGCACTGTGTGTCACTAACCCCCTCTAGCTTCTCTCTGCATGACTGCTGGGAGACAAACCAAATAGAAGGAGGATTGTGTGTGCTGTGTGGGTCAGTAAACAAGGGTGGGGGAGGGTACTTTAAAGATGATTGCTCTTTATATTATCACTCAGCCCCATGACTCAGGGCTGAACGACTGATTAACTTGGGTGCATCAGTATACACACACAAAAGGATAGTGCAAAATGAGTCCCATTCAAATCATATTGGCATCAGCCAAACAAGTGCACACATTTACTGTAACACCCTGTAGCTCTATTCCAAAGCATATCCCCACACTTGGCTCAAACACAACAGTCCCAGGCTCCAGGCTCACACAAATGCTCGGCCAAACACAGGTATTTACGGGAATGTTGTGTTCCGAGTGGGAACCTGCTGCTTCTGGAAGGTTATAAAAGGGTTTGTTAATGAGCCCTGCAGATTTAAATCTGTTACTTCATGCCCTAATTGTTCTGTTGCCAAGCTGAGCTCTACGGTCAGGCCAGTGACCAGATGTCTGCAGTTATGACTATGCTTTATTTTTTCCTGTGACGCATGATCATGACATAAGCTCATTCAGAATTGAAATGATCTAAAGGAAGAAAAGGCAAAACTAGATTCCTGGCTGCATCCCATCCAAAACACACAGAGAATAACAAGTTCTGGGCCCTAATGTTGAATAACTGCTAGGATGATATTTACTGTGCCTTCGGAAAGTATTCAGACCCTTTGACTTTTTCCACATTTTGTTACGTTACAGCCTTATTCTAAAATTGATTTAATAAATACAAAATAATTCAGAAATCTACACACAATACTCCATAATGACAAAGCAAAGACAGGTTTTTAGAAATGTTTGAAAATGTATTAAAAATAAAAAACAGTAACACCTTATTTACATAAGTACTCAGACCGTTTGCAATGAGACTCGAAATTGATCTCAAATGTATCCTGTTTCCATTGATCATCCTTGAGATGTTTCTACAACTTGGAGTCCACCTGTGGTAAATTCAATTGATTGGACATGATTTGGAAAGGCACACACCTCTCTATGTAAGGCCCCACAGTTGACAGTGCATGTCAGAGAAAAAGCCAAGCCATGAGGTTGTTGAAATTGTCTGTAGAGCTCCGAGACAGGATTGTGTCGAGGCACAGATCTGGGGGAAGGGTACCAAAAAATGTCTGCAGCATTGAAGGTCCCGATGAACACAGTGGCCTCCATCATTCTTAAATGGAAGAGGTTTGGAACCACCAAGACACTTCCTAGAGCTGGCCGCCAGGCCAAACTGAGCAATCGGGGGAGAAGGTCCTTGGTCAGGGAGGTGACCAAGAACCCGATAGTCACACTGACAGAGCTCTAGAGTTCCTCTGTGGAAATGGGATAACCTTCCAGAAGGACAACCATCTCTGCAGCACTTCACCAATCAGGCCTTTATGGTAGAGTGGTCAGACGGAAGCCACTCTTCAGTAAAAGACACAGCCTGCTTGGAGTTTGCCAAAAGCCACCTAAAGAATCTTAGACCATGAGAAACAAGATTATCTTGTCCTGAATGTCTTTTCTTTTTTTTTTTCTTTTTTTTCTCCCCTTTTCTCCCCAATTTTCGTGGTATCCAATCGCTAGTAATTACTATCTTGTCTCATCGCTACAACTCCCGTACGGGCTCGGGAGAGACGAAGGTCGAAAGCCATGCGTCCTCCGAAGCACAACCCAACCTAGCCGCACTGCTTCTTTAACACAGCGCGCCTCCAACCCGGAAGCCAGCCGCACCAATGTGTCGGAGGAAACACCGTGTACCTGTCCCCCTTGGTTAGCGCGCACTGCGCCCGGCCCGCCACAGGAGTCGCTGGAGCGCGATGAGTCAAGGATATCCCTACCGGCCAAACCCACCCTAACCCGGACGACGCTAGCCAAATTGTGCGTCGCCCCACGGACCTCCCGGTCGCGGCCGGCTGCGACAGAGCCTGGGCGCGAACCCAGAGACTCTGGTGGCGCAGTTAGCACTGCAATGCAGTGCCCTAGACCACTGCGCCACCCGGGAGGCCCTTGTCCTGAATGTCAAGCATCACGTCTGGAGGAGACCTGCCACCATCCCTACGGTGAAGCATGGTGGTGGCAGCATCATGCTGTGGGGATGTTTTTCTGCAGCAGAGACTGGGAGACTATTCAGGATCAAGGCAAAGATGGACAGAGCAAAGTACAGAGAGATCCTTGATGAAAACCTGTTCCAGAGTGTTCAGGACCTCAGACTGGAGCGAAGGTTCACCTTCCAGCAGGACAACAACCCTAAGGACACAGCCAAGACAACACAGGAGTGGCTTCAGGTCAAGTCTCTGAATGTCCTTGAGTGGCCCAACCAGAGCCCGGACTTGAACCCGACCGAACAGGAGAGACCTGAACAGGAGAGACCTGAAAATAGCTGTGCAGCGACGCTCCCCATCCAACCTGACAGAGCTTGAGAGGATCTGCAGAGAAGAATAGGAGAAACTCCCCAAATACAGGTGTGCCAAGCTTGTAGCGTTATACCCAAGACTCAATGCTGTAATCGCTGCCAAAGGTGCTTCAACAAAGTACTAAGTATAGGGTCTGAATAGTTATGTAAATGTGATTTCATTTTATTGCATTTTTTTTAATTAGCAAAAATGTCTAAACCTGTTTTGCAACGTCAATATGGGTTAATGTGTGTATATTGATGAGACGATTTTTTTTTTAAATCAATTTTAGAATAAGGCTGTAACATAACAAAATGTGGAAAAAGTGAAGTGGTCTGAATACTTTCCGAAGTCACTGTACAAACTCATACTTTGGCACTGTGTCGGCAGTCTCCAAGGGCTGATTTGTGGTTTCAAATAAGAGGAAAGGTAAAAGTTCAGTTGTCTAGGACATTACAGCTGGAGTGTCCTAGCAACAATACCTCAATTGGTCTAGTTTTATATAGATTCTTTTATATTTTGAATGTGGGTATGCACTTGACACAATAGTTATAAGCATAGAAGTGAGATAATATATAAACAAACTTGAATAATGCCCTTGGCATAGGTTCTTATGGCATGGTGTTACGTTTTAGAAGATGAAACCCACTGGGCACACTTGTTGAATCAATGTTGTTTCCACGTCATTTTAATGAAACGATGTTGAACCAACATGGAATAGACGTTAAATTGATGTCTGTTTCTCTCGCTGTTGTATTTTATCTGCCAGGGCATTTAAATCAATGTGGGTTATAGCCTAGTCCCTCATGTTGCCCCATTTAAAATTGACTGCATGGGCCATTTGTTTCGGCAGTCTCTGAAGTTTGGCATTGAGTTCAAAGTGTCCGTCTTGAAGTAATTATGCGCCTTTCATACATCACAACTCTAACTTGATATTCACGCTTAATCTTTAGATCCACATGTCCTCAGTTTAGCTCAATATTGTGTTACCAGCTACTGCTTTTGTAATGTATCCTACAGTACTACTGCATAACATCATTGGAAGTCAATGTCCCACATTTACAGTTCCCTCCATAGTGTATTTTTTATAACCTTTATTGTTATTTACAATGACGGCCTACACCGGCCAAACACGGACGATGCTGGGCCAATCACGGCCGATTGTGATACAGCCTGGATTTGAACCAGGATGTCTGTAGTGACGTTTCAAGCACTGTGATGCAGTGCCTTAGACCTCTGCGCCACTCGGGAGTTTACATTACATAACTTCAGTAATTGGTCTTAAACCTAAAGGTGATAGCGTTCTGACCTTTAGACACATCATTAACTACTACAGTCCAACCGTGACGCCTGCGCGGTTTCGACTTTGTGTATTTCTTCTGCATCCGTAGATACCAACCATTAGTCTGTGTGATTAACAGGGGGCTGAGCTAGAGAGGTGTTTGTGATACAAGGGCGGATCCCGAAGTCCGAATGGTTGGAGCTACAAACCTCACGCACACGCACATGTAACATGTTTTGCTATATGATGCTCAAAAGAGTCGTTAGCAGGTAAGGGCTTCTCTTACGTAGAAGATCATAGGAAACCCCAGGACATAGTGTCTATGATACTGTAATAAGCTCACAATGTTGCAGTCACAAACTCCACACAGTTGTCACTGACTAGTTGGATATTCATTTCCCAGTGAGCAAACAATTTCTGTACATACATCATTGACATAAATTTTTAACAGGATTTTGCTTTGGTAGTCCTTATTGCCAATAAAACTCATGAATGCAACTGTTTGTGTCAAATTGTTTAGTGTTCTACTTGTTGTCCTGAAAATAAAATGGTAAAACACTTTATTGTGAGGCTAAATATAAGGGCTGCAAATATAAATGAAAGTCTGATAAATAAATGAAAAGCAGATTTTTGCTGGGGTCTCGGGACTGATAGGGTTAATAGATATCCTTCCAAACAGCTGAATTACAGCTGCTATTAGAAACATTCAGGCCTCAACATCTGTATGCAAGTATACACAAATGTGTTAAAAATAGAGGCCTCTAAACTCTAGCCAATATGGCCTCTCTCTGCATCACTGACAAATCAAACCAGTCATGAACTTCCCATTAATCAGTGGCCAGGCAATTTATTTGATAGCAGTTTTATGTTGATTTAATCTGTTATGGATTGAAACAAAGGGCCTCTCATAATAAACTCATGATACTGGAAGGTAGGCTATTTACAAAACGGCTGCCCCAGTAACAGTAATGCAATAACATTTAAAACACATTGCTTATTAATCTCAACTACAGAGGGGATGTTCTATTTAAATTGATTAATAACCTGATGAAAGTGTTTAAATGAATGCTGATTGAAGCTGTTTGCATAGGGGCTAATATCATGCATATTGTTAGATTATCCTAGTGATTATGATATTATGTCCGCTCTCCAAGCCAAAAGGCCATTTCACAGCGGGGAAAGGACAACCTCTTACCGTGTGCTTATGCGATTGAAGGAAAAACACATGTCTGTTGTCTTTCATCATGCAACTGTCTCTGTCGCTCACGCACACTTTCTCTTTCTGAAATCTCCTTCAGCTCATGTTCTAAAGATGGAGCTTTATCAAATCAACCTGGAATCCATTTCTTAAGAAACAAATTGCTTTCAGAAACTTTTCCAAACTAAGGATTATTTGAGCATCTTGCAATGCTTATCCATCCATTGATTTACTGGCTGGTAGGATTCCCATCCAAGGTCACAACATTTTGTACAGTCACTGCATATTGAAAAACATCAGTAGAGCAGAATAAAACTAAAACAATCACAAAAATATGTTGAGAATGGACCAAAGTGGACAAAAGCAATGAAAGGGTTTCTGTTGGAACGTATAGATGGACTCCATTAGAGCAACTAGATAATTGACTCTGTATGGGCCCTGAGGTACTAGGAGAGAAGGAGCCAAGTAAAAGGTTCACTTAGAGGATAGAGAAAAATTTGCTCATTTAGCTAGAGTAATAATCTTAAAATTGTTCAGTGATGGGATAACTTCCTCCTGCCCTGTCCAGATCCTCTCTGTACTTCCTCAGTCATCCGTATCTTGGTGACTGTTGATGTGACTACTGCCCATATGGTTCACAGAGAAGCATCTGCTCTTCCTCTGGTCTGGTGAGAGTTAACATTATAGCATCCTGCTAACATTATAGCATCATGATATCAATGTTGGGAATAATTGATACAATAGTTGGCATTGCATGACCCATGGCTAATAATGCACCCATATGGATGGTAATTAGATGGTATGTGTTATTAATTAGCTAATAATGCACCCATATGAAGGGTAATTAGATGGTATGTGTTATTAATTAGCTAATAATGCACCCATATGGGGGGTAATTAGATGGTATGTGTTATTAATTAGCTAATAATGCACCCATATGAAGGGTAATTAGATGGTATGTGTTATTAATTAGCTAATAATGCACCCATATGGAGGGTAATTAGATGGTATGTGTTATTAATTAGCTAATAATGCACCCATATGGAAGGTAATTAGATGGTATGTGTTATTAATTAGCTAATAATGCACCCATATGGAGGGTAATTAGATGGTATGTGTTATTAATTAGGAAACTGCATACTGAGAAACTATTCCATTTCAATTCCAAAATAATATGCAATGTCCCTGCACAATGATCAATGAAGACTGTTGGTGATTTAATTTTAGCAAATGTACTTTCCTCCCTTATAATCAGGATAAAAAGTAAGGGTTTGTATTGGATGTAAGTAAGGCTGGGTTGAAAATCCAATGTGCTGTTATACGTCTACTGACAGATCATCTCACTCCATGGCAAATCGATGGATACATTGTATTATAAGTCAATTAAGCTGATGTTTGTCTTCTAAAGTGGTCTATAACCATTCAACGACATGGTTTCTGAAATGACTTGAGGTTTGCCTCTTTTCTTCTGGACATTAATTACCCCTGACATGTCAGACATGGAGAAAAGTATTTCATTTTAAACAGCGGAGGGAGGCCATAGGCAGTAAAGGTGCCCATTCCTCCATGTTAAAACATTTGTTAGCAATTAGCTTGAGCTGCAGAACGGACTTTCTGTGCACCCTCCTCCCCTCCCTCTGCTTCCCCTCTCACAGTCCCCCTTCCATCTCTCTCCCTCCCTCTCTCCGTCACTCCCTCTCTCCTAGTCATGTTTCCCCAAGCTGCAGATGGTTACTGTCCAAGGTATTAGTTTCTTCTGGCTCTGAGGGAGAGAGGCAGGAGGAGCAGCTGCCTTTAAGCAGACTAACTGTAGCATGTAGCCGGGTAGTCTCCATGCACTAATAGAGCTAGACTGTTTTATGTATGTGAGCTGCAGTTCAAGTGAGAAGTTGCTGGTAAGAGAGAGAGCCCATGCCTGAAGAATTCCTACTGTAGTTGTTTAGAGAAAAATCTGGCTGGATATATAGCAGTTGTAAATTAACAAGTAAGTCCTATGGATGACTGTCTGCATTGTACATGTAAATTAGACACAGTTCTTCCGTTACTTGTCCAGGAGGAGACTTTACTGCAGAGAAGAGAGACTAGGACAGTCAGAGGCTGTTGTCCGGGCAACAACTTCTTCACATCCTCACCAAAGCTGCCTGAAGAATCACCATGAAAGGTAAAGTGGCTTTTGATTATTCTCTGTTGATGCTGTATTAGACTTCAGACTACTGCCTGCTGTGGAGGAATATAATATATTATGTAGGAGACTTGAAAGTGCACCGGTTGCACACAAATGTGCAGACAGCTTGCTTTTAAGACCAGTTCCTCTCAGGATCCAGTGAGAATGATGTGGAACATCCACCCTTTTCAAAAGCTCTCCATTTTCAGCAGCCACACATTTGCTTTTGGGCTTTTTTAAAAGATCTTATTTGAGCCCTATTGAAAGGATAACATGTGAATACTAACTTTTGTCAACATTGCATGAAATAAGACTATTAAGGGGCTTTGAAGAGGCTGAGAAATCTGAGGAGTCCTCTTGGAGAATTGGGGAGTAGCGACGTGGCTTTAGCTTTGGAAGGTCTTATTAAGTGTTGAGGTATTTACAGGGGAACACACAGGTAGGAGGTTTCCTCTTGTCTTGTTAGGAGCGTGCTCCATTAGAGCTCTAAACATGCAGTCTAACACATTCCTAATGTAAAACAGGAAGGAGGCACCTCTGTAGTGGAAGCAGCAGGTGTGTGGTTGGCTCATATAGTACAGTAAAGTAGAAAGAACTCTGACTGGAGACACAGACTGCCATACAAGTATATGAATAGGACTGTTTACCACAGCACCTCTAATCTGGAAAGACAAATGTATTCCTTCGACATAGACATTCAGTCAGAATTATTTGGCACATGACAATGAAAGGTTGTTATTATAGAAAACTGCGATTGCAGGAGAGATGTTGATTAGACTACAGAACAAGACCCATGTTAGTATTACTAGGCTGTTTCTATCATGAGATGTCCAAAGCGTTTTCCTGGAGAAAACGAGGGCATGTTTATAGTATAATTTGATTTCTAGTCAACTCTCTCACTCCAGTACAGATGAACCACAGTAAAGGGGGGTGTTTGTGATCATTTCTCATTAACTTGGAGCAAGACCATTTGGATCAACACATTCCAGGCATTTCATTGCTTTGAAAGGAACTACACATTTCCTTGTAAGTTCATCTAAAACAGTTGGATGTCAACAGTGGCTTGTGAAGACACTTGTCTTTATTAGTTGAGGCCCCTTTGGTTTTGGAGCAACCCCATCTCGTGTCTCTGGGGTTTGGGGTTTTAGGTATTCATGTTAAAAGCTTTAAGTGAACTCCATTCAAGAGGACATTTCAACCAGTACACTATAGAATTTGTTTTCAGTCTTGGCATTTGTTCATTTGAGGGGGGATTGCCCGTTGCCTCTGTTAAAAGACAGAACAACATAACCTTTTGAGCCAAAGCTTGTACTCAATAGTCAAACAAATCTGGATTTCCCCTGCGCCACATTTAAATGTGTGTGGAATCCAAGCTCTGGGTTACATATTCAACAGCTTTTCTAGGTTGATATGAAGAGATGACTGTAAGTGTAGAGTTCAAAAATCCACTGCCAAATGTAAACCTAAGAAGGAACACAGTAAGGTAACCACAAGCATTGACAAATCATGAGGTTTGTAGACTTGCAGGGAATTGACTGGTGTCATATTCTTGCTCAGTGTGGCCTAAAGTTCACAATAACAATGAGCGTGGGAGGACAGACTGAAAGACCAAAAACTTTCTCTTTGGTCACTGTGTATTTTACATGCACATTGGTGATTATTTCATATGCAGAACAAATGCACTGGGAATAGAATCTTTGGGCCATGTCATGCTGATGGAGGTGTCAGGTTAGACTATAGCCTATTATACAGTCATAGCATCATTAGATGTGGGTCAGCCAACTAAGTGGCGGTCCTATTGTGGAAACAGAACCCACTTTACTGACTCCAGTTCCTCTCCCTAGGGTGTCATCATTTGACCATCATTAGGCAGTCAACATTGGCCTTGCCTTATCACCAGTTCTGTATGGACCTTTCTTCCAGACCCTTTCTTAGGTTATAGGTTACAGTGTTAAATAATTCAACTATTTAGCCTAACGTGTGACAACTTGATTATTAGCCAGCTTGTCTCATCTCTAATCCTCTCCATACATCGCTGTATCAATTTCTCACCACTTACAAGTTTGTCAGCTGTTGAAATTAAATTGTCTCCATAGTTGTAGCTGAGGCATGCCTGAAGTATTTGGATGATTATTTAAACCTAATAAAGATTATTTTCATTACTTTCAGTTAATGAGAGGTTTTAACACATTACCACAGTTCAAGAACTATAGCACGGATCTTGAGAGGTATATTTGGCAAGTACTACAGTGGACAGAGGGTTACATGGTCACTGCTTTATATACAGTATACACTGTTAAAACAGAGAACATATAATCAAACACACATTCCAAATGATCTACAGTATTTTGAAAAACGAATGATAGGTAGGGGTGATTCTATTTCCAGTGGAGTAAGCTTGATGTTTTTCCAGGCACATTCAACGTGGCTACTTGGGTTCTTAGCTTAGCATTGCAAGAATGACAGACCTTAGTAAGAAAGTCTGATGGACATACCTGCTGGACACACGATTCAGAAATGTCCCTCCCCCAGCATATACGTTATTGTATTACAAAGTTTTTGGAGAGGACACTCAATTCATGAAGATTTTTCCTCCAAATGCACCTGTGCTCATTTTTGCAATGGAACGCTGGCTCTACATACACGTAAAACCCACCACATTTAAATAACTTTCAAAGCTTTTCCATTCTAATGACCACTGACCCAATAGTGCCCTCAACTGCGTGCCTGATTCTATCTTAAAAACACGTCTGGTGACTATGCTGGGGAAGTGCTGCAGTGGCCTCGCAGGCAGGCAGTGGTCTGCTCTCCTCTGTGTAGGTTGGAGAGCTAGAGTTCCTGATTGACGTGAGAGTCATGTTTTCCAAGGAGGGCAACGCGGGGCTTTAGACAGGGAGGGCAGGGCGGCCGAATCCTTTCCTCCGTTGGCAGAGCCGGGGGAGCAGTGGATGCCCAGGTTTAGCTTAGAGCCATCTGTATGGCTGACAGGGAAATGTAGTCTGAGGCCTGCAGCAGGCAGCTGGGCCCATTCCAGACCCCTTCTCGCTCTCTTTCACCGGTCCGCACATCTCAGCATTTCAGACTCAGCCTCTTCATCTGGCCTGACTTCAGCTGCTCTAGCAGGCAGCACACATAAACACCCTCACCTCAGAATTCACTGCATTCCTCTCACCCTGCACGCAAAGCACAGCACAGCCCAGCAGAGATGAAATCTCCAGAGCTGGAAAAATACAGCGTCATCAGCTGAGTTTAATATTAAGGGGAAAAGACGGTGATGAAAAACACTGAACAGAGACTCAACTGAGTGACGTTCTTTACTTTTGGGGCTCTTGTACCTCAGTAAGAGAGCTGTGGACTCTAATGGTATGAGCAGTTTTAGGCTACAAACCTCAGTAATCCTTCAGATGATCATTAATCAATTGAAGGTCCAGTGTACAGGTATGCACTGTGGTGCAGCAAATTAGATACAGTAACATTATAGCTCTATTATGTCAGCATTACCAGTTCATTTGTGCCCAGCAAGAAGCCATTTAAACCCAAATTCAATCCAAATTCAGGTCTTGGCTTGGCACTTCTCTTTGGCATCAGTCTGCTGTGTCCCACTGGCCCCTCTACCACATTGAACTGGAAATGGTGATGCCACTACATCCAGCCCAGCTAGCAACACACAATCAGCCTCACTCTGGTGTTTCATATTGTGCTGCTATGGGGCCCTTTATCTGACAGCTACTACATACTTACTAGACAAAAACAATCCCTTTTTCAATTCGCATAGTTATGTTTCTATAAGATGGCAGCCAAGTATGATCTCACGCTCATATTGAGCCCCAAGTTGAATGTTTTGTGTCTTGGATGGTAGAAGTGGCTGCGGGGGCATATTCAATTTTGCCTCGTATTTAGCCATTTTTGAGCACTGTAATAAAATGTGTGAGTTGTTCCCTTAAGAAAACTTCAAGTTATAGACTATTGACCTTAATCTGTGAACGTGCATTTCAAGTCTCTCCATCTGTTTTCCAGAAAGCTATTCTGGATACGAGAACCAGCTCTTTAAAGGTGAGGATAAACATGCATGTCAGTTTCCTAAACTATCCTCTAGTCCTTGGCCAGAATGGTGTGACAAATCTGTTTGTTGATATCCTGGCTTTGGAAAATCTAGTAGGTCTACTGTACTATTGCATGCCTGTATGGTGGAAGTAATTGGATTAAGGAGAGGTTAAGGAGCCCAGTAGGAAGCTGTGTTTAAGTAAAAAAGTGAATGAATGCTGGCATGAGCTAAGCTTGTGTGATGGTATCAGACATTTCCATAACAGTGACTCATTTTTCTTCTCTGCTTTTCAGAGGATGATCTTACTGGGGAGGAAGAAGAGATGCCTTCCTTTAGAGGTGAGAAACATGGCCCAAATTCTACCACACACAGACATTTTATATTGCTATGCATTTTTGTTTATGTGCCTTGTTATGTGGCTAGGCAAGAAAGACTTATTTGGAGCAATCGAGACGGCACTTTCTTTTTATGGAGTGGTTTTGAGTATTGTTTTGATGTTAGTCATAAGTCTACGACAAAGTCCCCTAACAACAACACTTTGAACAATAACGGCAGAATATCCATCTCGGGCGTATTGTGTGCACATTGGGCTATGTGTGTACAATGTTTGTGTGTGTAAAGACCTGCGTGTGTCTGTATACAGTACACCTGCGATCGCTGCTTTGTTTATATGCGTACATTGTACATCTGTTTCAGATATCCCTCCTTAGTCCTTCTCCACACAACTTCAGCAGCTCTGCTGACCAAAACCAGACGCTAGTCCAGTAATTAGTCATGCACGATCCACACAGTGTCAGGGTTAAGACAGATATTTCCCTTCCTCTCTGCCCTCTAACCAGCTGATGTTATGTAAGAGAGACTAGAGCCCCATGCTTCTGATTGCAGGAAGAACCAGAGGTGGCTGTGTGAAATGCCAGAAGACATATTCTCTGCAGCTGGCCGTCAAAGTGCTCTACGGTTTCTTTGTCTTCCTGATCATAGCAGTGGCAGTGCTGGCATCACTAGGTGAGTAACTATGATATTACACCCCCGTTCCAGTACAGTGGTTATGCTCTTGGTTATCCTCCATGCCAGGGACATTTATGAGTCTGTTAATAGCTTGTATTGTACAAATGTGAATAGTTATTGTTTTCCACGCTGTGCTTTTTATAGGATTATGATTGCAAGGCCACTAGGATACAGGAAAAGGTGTATTCATGTTTTGAATCCCTGGAATAATATGTCCCTAATTGTAATTGAATTGAATCACACTGAGAGAACTTGGAAAAGCCTCCCTGGTTCCTGCCCCTTTGGGCTGTTGGGCTCATTTTTACACCACCGACTTTGGTTGGGTTTGCTATATATACTGAACAAAAATATAAATGCAACATGCAACAATTTCAAAGATTTTACTGAATTCATATAAGGAAATCAATCAATTTAAATAAATGCATTAGGCCCTAATCTATGGATTTTATATGACTGGGAGGGGTGTGGATCAGAAAACCAGTCCGTACCTGGTATTGACCACCATTTGACTCATGCAGCACGACACATCTCCTTCACATAGAGTTGATCAGGCTGTTGATTGTGGCCTGTGGAATGTTGTCCCTCTCCTCTTCAATGGCTGTGTGAAGTTGCTGAATATTGGCGGGAACTGGAACATGATGTCGATCCAGAGTATCTCAAACATGCTCAATAGGTGACATGTCAGGCCATGGAAGAACTGGGCCGAAACATGGGCTGAAACATGAGGTGATGGCGGCAGATGAATGCCCGACAATGGGCCTCAGGATCTCGTTACTGTATCTCTGTGCATTCAAATTGCCATCGATAAAATGCAATTGTGTTCGTTATCTGTAGCTTATGCCTGCCTGCCCATACCATAACCCCACCGCCACCATGGGGCACTCTGTTCACAACATTGGCATCAGCAAACCACTCACCCACCAGTACAGTTGAAACCGGGATTCATCCGTGAAGGGCACACTTCTCCAGCATCCACATTGAAGGTGAGCATTTGCCAAATGAAGTCGGTTACAATGCCAAACTGCACTCAGGTCAAGACCCTAGTGAGGATGACAAGCATGCAGATGAGCTTCCCTAAGACGGTTTCTGACAGTTTGTGCAGAAATACTTTGGTTGTGCAAACCAACAGTTTCATCAGCTGTCCGGGTGGCTGGTCATAGACGATACCGCAGGTGAAGAAGCTGGATATGGAGGTACTGGGCTGGCATGGTGACACGTGGTCTGCGGTTGTGAAGCTGGTTGGACGTGATGCCAAATACTCTAAAACGACATTGGAGGCGGCTTATGGTAGAGAAATTAACATTAAATTCTCCAGCCACAGCTCTGGTGGATATTCCTGCAGTCAGCATGCCAATTGCACGCTGCCTCAAAACTTGAGACATCTGTGGCATTGTGTTGTGTGACAACATTTTAGAGTGGCCTTTTATTGTCTCCAGCACAAAGTGCACTTGTGTAATGATCATGCCGTTTAATCAGCTTCTTGATATGCCACACATGTCAGGAGGATGGATTATCTTGGCAAAGGAGAAATGCTCACCAACAGGGATGTAAACAAATTTGTGCACAAAATTTGAGAGAAATAAGCTGTCTGTGCATATTTTTGGGATCTTTTATTTCAGCTCATGAAAGATGGGACCAACACTTTACATGTTGCGTTTACATTTTTGTTCAGTATAATAACTAAGCTAATAAAGTTGTATTAAATCCAGATTGTTGAATTAGCCATTTAAGGCCGGGACGTGGTGTTCCTGCAGGTATTATGTGTGCATCGCTTCAAGCGCCACATCATCCGGCATTCCTCCACAATCAGAATCTGTTCTCTTTAGTCATGCTTGACTTAACAATGTGCGCCATGTTGTACACTAACAGCTGGGAGGGAGATTTGGTTCAAGCCTTGAGAGTTTTTTCTTTAAAATATAAGGGCCATTATATTTCCAACAAGGATCGAATGAACATACAACTTCAATCTGATTTGCCATTTCTTACCTGACTGACAACGTTTTAAGTGCTTACAGATGTTACTTGCATTTAGTTAAAAATATTATTGAGATTCAAAACGTTACATCTCTTTTTCACAGCAGCCCAGAGCTCCCTTAGGGCTATTGTGTAATTCCAAGAGCACTGATACAGAGGGCTGGGATTCCAACACCACCGTGGCACCATATTTTATTGGCTGGAGCAGGGTCTACTTGAGTTCATGTCAACGCAGAGCACAGCAATACTGAGGCAAAACAAAACAAGAACAAAGCACTGTAAACTTTAATTGTGAAATGTCCGAAATTGTGTTTGGTTAAAACTCCCCAAACATTGAGCGAGAACAAAAACATGAACCCATAAATGTAGAAATGTCCTTATCATGCAGCACATCTGTTTTACATTGTTCAGTCCCCAAGAATTTGTGTTATATAACAACAAAAAACTCACAGTAGAACCTAACCAACCTCTCTCTAACTAGCAGACATGATGATAATAATAAGAAGATCAAGTCCACCAGTACACCAGGAGAATGCCAATTAATGTTAAGAGGCTGTGTAAAATCAACGTCCCTGAGACCTAATGCACTATAACAGGTGGTATGTAGAGGACATATGGAATCGCTTGTGAGCAAAAACAGACTATGACACAACTGTTATTAATCCCCAGAGTCAAAGATTAGGAAATTATATGCAACAAGGAGTCCTTAAAAGTGTGCTTTAAGCACGGCTGTTGTTCTTCTGGGAAATATAGTTGACTGGGAAGTAACCTGCTGTACAAACCATTTCCATTATTTGTGCTGTACTTTGTAATGGAAACAAACTGTGTTGTTGTTATTGTAAGACGAGGTACAGGACAGCATCTTAATTCCATTCAATGATGTGTATTGCTGAGTGCTGGCATGTTTCGGAGCAAGGTTCTTTATCAAATGAGTGGTGTGTTGTCACTCTAACTTCATTTGGGTCTTAGTCTTAACACATGTATTAAGTCTGAATCAATACCTACATATAGAGGAACCTCCATTCTCATTATTCTGAAAGTCTAATTTACATAATGATCTTTGTCTTATCAGTATTTAGGAAGGTCGACAACTTATCAGAAGAGGAATCCTTTTATCATAAGAAGATTACTAAGGTCCAGGAAAGTATACAAGGTGAGAGAGCTTTATTAATCATGAGACAAAATGTGCTGTGCAAGCAGAGCCTCCCAATGTGGCTGCTGACAGAGAAGTCAAGAAGTAAACAATGACTAATAGAGCATACTGGACATTTCTGCAGATTTCCTAAAAATGTCTTTTGCCGAAAGAGTTGTCTCTGTTTAAAATATGTCACCCATTGAGTGTAACTGTATGGGTGATTGAGTATGAAGTCTGAGCAAATAAGGACATGCTCTTCAAGCTTAATGGCCTGCCTCCTGTGCTGTGTCAACTCCCTGAAGAGACAGAGCTCAGGCTATGACTTCAACAATGACCAACTACAGCTGCCTCCATTGGCCCATCATTTATGGAAGCACTGCAGCTTCCGTGTACTTCAGTCGACTAGAATTGACACATAGCTAACTCTGATCTTGGCTAAATTATCAATGAACTGATCATCATAACATTGTTATCTCTTCTTACTCAGATCTCAGCACTACCAGAAACTGCTCTGACTGCTTCGACATGGCCCACTTCAGCGAGGAGATCAGTAGGCTGAAGAGGGAGTTTGAGGATCTCCAGAAAATGATCCTGGGACAGGAGCAGGTCCTGGATCAGGCCTCCCAGACCCAGCAGACCCTGAAGGCAGCCAGAAGCAGGATGACCCGAGACATGCAGAACTACTCCCTGTCCATCAGGCTCATCAACCAGTCCCTGGAGCGTTACTTAGACCAGGTGGACGGTTGGAAGGCGGTCATCACCGAGACGGACGAGAGCATGAAGACTCTGTCTCAGGATCAGTACGATCTCAAGGCCACTGTGAATCAGGTCAATACCACGGTGGCCCTCAACTCCTTGTGGATGGATGCCCTGCAGAGGAAGACCAATGAGGAGACATTGGTCCTGCAGAAGATGACGGCGGACTGGCAGAACTACAGCCGGGTGTTGAGCGGTCTGAAGTCCAACTCAAGCACCACCACTCAGACAGTGAGGAGCATTCAGAGTGGGATCTCGGCCACGCACCAGAGGATCAGCATGAGCTCGGAGATGGTGCACGACCTCACCCTGCAGGTGATGAACCTGCAGATGCAGCTGGACAACGTCACCTCCTTCATGGACGAGCATGAGGAGAACATGCACGACCTCCACTACCACTCCAAGTACTACCAGAACCGGACGGGCGAGAGGTTCATCACCCTGGATGCTCGCATGGACTCCATCGAGATGGAGATCGACACCATCTCATCCAGCATCAACGCCACGGTGAGCCACGTGCAGAGCATGTACAAGTACATCAACATCGAGAGCACGTCATGCCAGACGCGGATGGGTAGCCACACGGAGGACCTGCAGAACCTGAACAACACGGTGCTGCTACTGATGCACCTGGCTGTCACCCTGAGGCAGCAGTACATGCTGCTGAGCGTCCGTCTAGATGTGGATGCCAGGAACCTGTCCATGGTCATGGAGGAGATGAAGCTAGTGGACACGCACCACACCCAGCTCATCCAGAACTTCACCATTCTGAAAGGTACAGCAGAGGAGTTTTTGATGTCATTGCCAAATGCACTTTTGTTAAAAGATCTGGATGTTCTTTAGGTGGTGGACTGTTTACTGTGAAAAAACAGCAGCGTTGCAGTTCTTGACACAAACCGGTGCTCCTGGAACCTATACCCCGTTCAAAGGCGCTTACATTTTTTGTCTTGTCCATTCACCATCTGAATGGCACACATACACAATCCATGTCTAAATAAGTATTTTTAAGCCTTGACAATTAAACCTGTCTCCTCCCCTTCATCTACACTGATTGAAGTGGATTATATTTATTTTTACAAATTGTATAAAAATACAATTAATGACAAGACAACCATAACAACTGAGGACAATGTAAATTTTTTTTTTAACTAGACAAGTCTGTTAAGAACAAATTCTTATTTTACAATGATAATATTCTTCAATAGAACTCTAGTTGACTTTGTCAAAGAATCTTACTCTGCATCTCTTTCTTTAATGCTGTTACATTTTCTCATTTCTAATAGCAATTCTACTTTATAGGATAAATCGGTGTCAACACTTTTTTTTTAAGGTTTGGTTGTTAGAGATTTAGAATTTTACATTTTGAATATGAATATTTTACCTAGTAGAAGTATTCTGTTGTTAATTGGAGGATTATGGACATTGAGTCACCAAAGATGATAAGCTAAGGGTTAATGTGTAGTTTGATGGAGTGATGGGAAAGCCAGCCTTGAAACTGTAGCTAAAATAAGCTCACTGTCGCACAGTACCAATACAAATGCATTATGTCTTCATGACAGAGTCTGCATTTAGAGTTATGATCAATACCCAATACTCTTTGTTGACAGAATTGTATAGAACATCTTTAACTGAAAGGCTCTTGAGTATGTACTGTATCTATTGATGTTTTTTATGTGAGACCTGCTTTCATGGTATTCGGTTGTCAAAGATTCGGTATCTTTCCAATATGTTTGAAATTTGTATGGAATTGCAGATAGGTTATGGAAATTCAAAGTACATTTCAGATTTTATCTTTTTTTGTATGCATTTTGTATCCTAACTGCTGTCACCTGTGCTCACTAACACTACTCTTCTCTTTACAGGCGCACCGGGCCCACCTGGTCCAAAGGGGAACAGAGGGGAAGGAGGAGGCAAAGGTCCAGTTGGCCTGACAGGAATCAAAGGAGACAAGGGCCCAGGTGGGAACCGTGGTCCTCTGGGAGAGAAGGGCCCTATCGGGCCTACAGGAGCTCAGGGGGAGCCAGGACCAACAGGGGCCAGAGGTGGAGTGGGCGTCAAAGGGGTGAAGGGTTCTCTGGGTCAACCAGGCCCACGTGGTGAGAGAGGTGAGAAGGGAGACATGGGTACTATTGGTAAGGATGGAATACCAGGTCCCAAAGGGCCACTGGGAATACAGGGCCAAGCAGGGCTCCCAGGGCTCCACGGGATGCCTGGCCCAAGAGGAAAGCCCGGGCCTGTTGGTCCACACGGGCCTCCCGGAATTCCTGGCCAACCAGATCTCCCAGCTTACCCAGACACGGTGTCTTGAGGGGCCTCTGGTGTCTGATCACAACAAGGACAGGACGAGCCTCCATTGGACGTGGGGAAGTACCGGCAGCCTGGCAAAGGGATGGAGGATGATTGAAGAGGATGGAATGAATGGAGCATGGAAGAGTTCACTCTCAAGCGTTCCCCTTCATGTTACTCCATTGTTTCCCTTGGACACTCAATGGACACACCATTGAGCATATACACACAGCCCATGTTCAGGTATGAAGGGGTATAAAGGAGACATTGATAACAAGATAACAAAAAGACTTGAGTTTAAAAAGATGCATTGGAAGTTGTCAGTATCATATACAGCTGAATGTATGTTTGAAGGAACCACAGCACTATCTTGGGGGCTTCATAAAGGTCTAGGTTTACAATGCCATGCACTTTCACGAGGGTAGAGTTAATTAACAATAGATTTTTACACTAATTTGTGAAACATTAACACGTGAAATTCTATTCAATGGCACTTTTGGTTTTATAAAGTGTAGAAACTACAGTCAGTTTTTATGTGTTTGCTTTTGTATCTTTAATGTTTCGGAGCAGGTTCTCTGAATACTGACTGAAGTTGAGATGATTCAACAGGTCATAGAGTGTAATGGTAAGGGATGAATGAAATTGCTGAAGAACCAAAGGTACACAACTATGGATGTATTGTATGTTAGTCATTAAATGAACATTTCCTAAATGACTTAAAGGGTACGGTTTTGAAATATAGATATTTTTACAATATGTATTTTTGGTTTTATTCCAACAATTTGCCATGTTACATTCAAGTGTTTTCAGATTTTCAAGTGTAGGTAATATACATCATTTTTGTTGTGTTTCCATTCATATTCATCTCCGCACATAATCAGAGTTGTGTGATGATCTGTGTATTTTAATAGCAAATAGAAAACATATGAAAAGTTAAAATGATAAGAGATGCTATTTTTGTAAACTTGTGTCATTCTTATAGATGTTGAATAAATGCTACTATTCTACTTCACCAAAGTGTATTGACATCGTACACTCACAAGTTCTGCTATTCTTTAACATATTTGAACTTTAAAAGGTTCATGAAGACCTATTTTGAACTATCAATCTATGTGTGTTAGAAGGCTCTGATGTAGCTGCCAGGAGAGCCAATAAGGGTTCTAGTCAGTCCTAGATGTTTGGGCTATATTTCCGCACAGAATATTAGCTGTGGATATTATGGCTTCAAATTACATGCTGGTAACATGTAGTCTCCATTAGTGGAAAGTACTTTAAATCTTTAAAGTACTACTTAAGTAGTTTTTTGGGGGTATCTGTACTTCACTATTTATAGTTTGGATTACTTTTACTTTAACTCCACTACATTCCTAAAGAAAATGTGTACTTTTTACTCCATACATTTTCCCTGACACCCAAAAGTACGAGTTACATTTCAAATATGCTCAGGCAGGACAGCAATATGGTCCAATTCATACACCTATCAATATAACATGTTGTTATCCCTACTGCCTCTGGTCTGGCAGACTCACTAAATACAAATAATGTGTTTGTAAATGAAGTCTGAGTGTTGGAGTGTGCCCCTGTCTGTCCATAAAGAAAATAAAGAAAATTGTGCTGTCTGGTTTGCATAAAGGAAAACTATTTTGGTATATGTTTTCATTAGTCCACTGTTGATACAGTCCCAACATGCTTTGTATGTCAGCAGTCAAGTTTTCAAGATATTGCATTTTGAAAACTTGACTGTTGACATGCAACACATTTTGGCCTTGTATCAACAATGGACTAATGAAAAAAATACAAAAAATAGTTTTTGAGTGGATTTTCCCTTTAATATTAAGTATTGAGTACTGTTTCCACCACTGTACTTAAGTACGTTTAAAACCAGATACTTTTACTCAAGTAGTGTTTTACTAGGTGACTTTCTCTTTTACTTGAGGAGTTTTCTATTTCCACCACTGCCATTCTGTCTGCTCTGAAACATGCAAGGTCTCGTGAGATCTGAGGGACATGAACTTTAACAAAAACGTCACCTAAAATCCACGCAAATCCCATATTTTTGTGGTAATACGGATTTGCAATGTGTGGAGGGATTCCACCACTTTAGATTTTCACCTCATCAATATTACAGTGGGAAACAGATTGTAAAATGAAAAAGCTTTAAAACCTGAAGACAATATGAAAAGACTGCAGCGTTTAAATTTGAGAAGGTGTGTCTGATTTCAATGGCTGGCTGTGTAAAGACACTGTGTTAAAATGGCTTCTCTTTCATATGTTACTGGCACATGTGGTGTGCAAACCGCCACAAGATATCTGACCTCCAGCAGCTTTTCAAAACCATTACCACATGTACAACCATAAATCACTCACAGTCACAGTGTGTAGGGAGAGATTTTGGCTTGATGCGTCTTTAAAAATTGCATATTTGGGCAGAAACAGATGCTGTCTCTGATTACCATGTTTGTGCCCTCCTCAACTGGTCATGGATCTTATCTTTGCAGTTTTACAATAACCATTGTTAGTGCCGCAATAACTAACCGCTACCGTAAATAAAGCACATTAAGCAAACATACACTGGAACGTTTAATGACACTTTTATAATATTGTTACTTTCAGTGTATACTCCTATGACATATAGTTGAAGACGGAAGTTTACATACACCTTAAGAATGTGAAATGTCAGAATAATAGTAGAGAGAATGTTCTATTTCAGCTTGTATTTCTTTCTTCACATTCCCAGTAGGTCAGAAGTTTACATACACTCAATTAGTATTTGGTAGCATTGCCTTTAAATTGTTTAACTTGGGTCAAACGCTTCGGGTAGCCTTCCACAAGCTTCCCACAATAAGTTGGGTGAATTTTGGCCCATTCCTCCTGACAGAGCTGGTGTAACTGAGTCAGGTTTGTAGGACTCCTTTTTCAGTTCTGCCCACGTATTTTCTATAGGATTGAGGTCAGGGCTTTGTGATGGCCACTCCAATACCTTGACTTTGTTGTCCTTAAGCCATTTGCCACAACTTTGGAAGTATGCTTGGGGTCATTGTCCATTTGGAAGACCCATTTGCGACCAAGCTTTAACTGATGTCTTGAGATGTTGTTTCAATATATCCCCATAATTTTCCTCCCTCATGATGCCATCTATTTTGTGAAGTGCACCAGTCCCTCCTACAGCAAAGCACCCCCACAACATGATGCTGCCACCCCCGTGCTTCACGGTTGGGATGGTGTTCTTCGGGCTTGCAAGCCTCCCCCTTTTTCCTCCAAACATAACGATGGGTATTATGGCCAAACAGTTCTATTTTTGTTTCATCAGACCAGAGGACATTTCTACAAAAAGTACGATCTTTATCCCCATGTGCAGTTGCAAACAGTAGTCTGGCTTTTTTTAATGGTGGTTTTGGAGCAGTGGCTTCTTCCTTGCTGAGCGGCCTTCCAGGTTATGTCGATATAGGACTCATTTTACTGTGGATATAGATAGGCACTGAGTTTGAAGGTTGGCCTTGAAATACATCCACAGGTACACCTCCAATTGACTAAAATTATGTTAATTAACCTATCAGAAGCTTCTAAAGCCATGACATAACTTTCTGGAATTTTGCAAGCTGTTTAAAGGCACAGTCAACTTAGTGCATGTAAACTTCTGACTCACTGGAATTGTGATACAGTGAATTATAAGTGAAATAATCTGTCTGTAAACAATTGTTGGAAAAATGACTTGTGTCATGCACAAAGTAGATGCCCTAACAGACTTGCCAAAACTATAGTTTGTTAACAAGAAATTTGTGGAGTGGTTGAAAAACTAGTTTTAATGACTCCAACCTAAGTTTATGTAAACTTCCGACTTCAACTGTATAACTCAATTTTAATGTGAAGCACGGTAAACTATGAGGTCTGCAGAGAATAATTGCTCCATATAATATTTATTGTATTGGCGCCAGGCGTATCGTTGGGGTCACAGATGCTGTCTGTTGCTGACACACTCATTTCACAGGCCCATCTGTAGCATCTAAGACACATCTATACAACTGAACCCCCAGATACACTCTGTTCTTCACCAATACACTTTCCATAAAGAGCCCAAAATATACGAGGGCAGATTATTTGCCGGGGGTCAACATGTCATTTGAGCCTCATTTCACTGGTTTCAGTTTCCCTTGTACTGAAAGAGTTGAACAATAACTGCTATTTGGCCCCATTGAATGTGCATAACTCTAAACCCTCAGTCTCAAATTATGAAAAATGTGACGTCATCTCATTTAAGAGATCCTACACTTATTTCCACGAGCCACCTCAATTACCATAATATATTGCATTATTTTTCTCCCAACTGCAAGACTGCATTCACTAATGAGTAACGACTATGAGTGAAACTTGTTTTTGGTTGCCTTGGTCTCGTTATGTGGCCGCTGCTAGCTGGGAAAACAGACCTGGGGATTGTTTGGCCTCTTTATGAGCTAATGGCTGTCCTTTACCCTTGGTGTCTGCTGACTGCGTGGTGGAAAAAAGGCCCTCTGTCTGGGTGTCTACAGCTGTCAGACAGGCCTTTAGCTTACAGCAGCCTGCAGCAGGTCCATGCCACCACCACCGCACTGTGTCACGCTGCTGGCCTGTCTTGGCTGACAACCGGACTGGACCGACCCTCCAACCCCCGACAGACAGACACATAACGCTCCATGGATACAATTACCAGCCATGAAAAATACAAACTTCACATGGAGGTAAAAGTAAAAGTCCACTATAAAAGTCAGTGAGAAGGAGGACTAGTATGAGCGATGGAAAGTTACATAATGTGTACGTCTGTAGGTTTGAGCGTGGAGCTCCTGTGACATACCACAGCCAAGTGTTGGTCTGAGCTGTCAGCTGCCGGGGGATTGTTGACAAGAGTAAAAGTCCTGGATTTTAAGACAGCCATATTGGAATATCATCATCATGCCATTACCTACTAGCTAGCTTTAGGCTGACATAGTATACTATTGTGCTGCTAGGATGTTTTTGGTTGTGAAAAAGCACATTACATTATCAGTTGCCAAGTGTCAATAGATGGCTTTATAAGATTTCTGACTTTTCTGAAAAACACTATCTTATCGTCAGTCTGGAATAACAGCTGCATGTAACACAAGGAGACAGATAAGGTGACCATTTCTCACAAGGAGGCAGATATGGTGACCATTTCTCACAAGGAGACAGATATGGTGACCATTTCTCATGCAATATTTTACAGCGTATCTGTCACACTCTGACCATTGTTCCTTTTTTATGTCTTTATTTTAGTTTGGTCAGGGCGTGAGTTGGGGTGGGCATTCTATGTTGTTTTTTCTATGTTTTGTTCTGTTGTTCTATTTCTATGTGTTTGGCCTAGTATGGTTCTCAATCAGAGGCAGGTGCCAGTCGTTGTCTCTGATTGGGAGCCATATTTAGGTAGCCTGTTGTCTATTGTGTTTTGTGGGTGGTTGTTTCCTGTTATGTGTTTGCACCTTTCGGGAGTGTTTCGATTTTCGTTTGTATCATTCACTTTGTTATTTTGTATTTTTTTAGTGTTCAGTTTTAATAAATTAACATGGACACTTACCACGCTGCACATTGGTCCGATCCTTCTTACTCCTCGTCAGAAGAAGAGGAAAATCGTTACAATATCAGTGTCCCTTCTCACACTGTGTGGGCCCTACAATACATGGGGGGTGAGAGAAAGCGGAAAACATTGCCATGACAGGGGGGTACACAGGATAATCAATTTATATTAAAGGTCCAATGCAGCCGTTTTTTTATCTCAATATCAAATCATTTCTGAGTAACAATTTAGTACCTGACTGAGATTGTTTTTAATTAAAATGGTAAAAAGAAACAAAAATAGCTTCTAAGCAATGAGCAATTTATCAAGCAAGAATTTAGCTAGGACTGTCTGAGTAGGGAGAGAAACTGAAAACTACTTGTTATTAGCAGTCAGGTTTGGAACTATCTTTCTTATTGGCCCATTAACTACTTTACCGTGATGGCACCAGTCAGGCCAAAACTCCATCCCACTGAAATTACAGGCAGTCTTTTCAAACAGCCCTTACACTAAAATGGCATTATAATAATTTTCATAATTTCACAGTATCATTCCAACATCATAGCGTGGAAATAAACACTACATGACCAAAAGTATGTGGACACCTGCTCGTCAAACATCTCATTCCAAAATCAAGGGCATTAATATGTAAGTCCTCAATTTGCTGCTATAACAGCCTACACTCTTCAGGGAAGGCTTTCCACTAGATGTTGGAACATTGCTGCGGGCTCTTGCTTCCATTCAGCCACAATACCATTTGTGAGGTCGAGCACTGATGTTGGGCGACTAGGCCTTAATCGCAGTCTGCGTTCCAATTCATCCCAAAGGTGTTCGATGGGGATGAGGTCAGGGCTCTGTGCAGGCCAGTCAAGAGCTTCCACACCGATCTCGACAAACCATTTCTGTATGGACCTCGCTTTGTGCACAGGGCATTGCCATGCTGAAACAGGAAAGGGCCTTCTCCAAACTGTTGCCACAAAGTTGGAAGCACAGAATTGTCTAGAAGGTGGCACCGTTGTATGCTGTAGCATTAAGATTTCCCTTCACTGGAACTAAGTGGCCTCGCCCGAACAGTGAAAAACAGCCCCAGACCATTATTCCTCCTCAACCAAACATTACAGTTGGCACTATGCATTGGGGATGGTAGCGTTCTCCTGGCATCTGCCAAACCCAGATTCGTACGTTGGAGTGCCAGATAGTGAAGTGTGATTCATCACTCCAGAGAAAGCGTTTCCACTGCTCCAGAGTCCTATGGCGGCGAGCTTTACACCACTCCAGCCGAAGCTTGACATTGCACATGGTGATCTTCGGCTTGTGTGCGGCTGCTCGGCCATGGAAACCTATTTCATGAAGCTCCGGACTAACAGTTATTGTGGTGACATTGCTTCCAAAGGCAGCATGGAACTCGGTAGTGAGTGTTGCAACCAAAGGCAGATGATTCTTATACGCTTCAGCATTCAGTGGTCCCGTTCTATGAGTTTGTGTGGCCTACAACTTCTTGGCTGAGTCGTTGTTGCTCCTAGATATTTCCACTTCACAATAACAACACTTACAGTTGACCAGGGAAGCTCTAGCAGGGCAGAAATTTGATGTACTGATTTGTTGGAAAGGTGGCATCCTATAACGGTGCCACATTGAAAGACACTGAGTGCTTCAGTGAGGCCATTCCACTGCCCATGTTTGTCTATGGAGATTGCATGGCTGTGTCCTCGAATTTTATACACCTGTCAGCAACGGGTGTCGCCGAAATAGCCAAATCCACAAATTTCAAGGGGTGTCCACATATTTTTGTATATATAGTGTTTATAAAACACAGGGAAATCTAATTTGTGACTGCACTGGGCCTTTAAGTTCTCCAATTTCTTTAATAAAGATTAATGCTGTTGAATGAAAGGAAATGACTTCTTTCTAATTCTCAGTTCAAACACAAAAACTGAAAAGTAAGAGGGCGTTGTGTTTTTGCTCTGGTGAAAAACACAATGCTTGCCAGAATAAACTGCACCAGATGTTCAGTCAGGAAGCAGAGCCAAGTTTTTTCTCTCCAGGTGGAATACATTTCACACATGTATTTTCTCACTCCTGTGCATAGTAAAGCAGCTGTCTCTGCAAAGGTCAAAGTTCTTACCTCCTATTTAAGTTTTCCAAATGCCATTGACAACCCGGTTGCAACAGGGGACGCATGACATGGTACTTGACTACCTGAGAAGTGGATTTAATGACTGCCAAAAGTTACATGCTAATTATTTTCTCCTTTAACACACCCCAATGGATCACTGTTTACCAGAGAGCGGGCTGAAATAGGGGAACGACACCTGCAGTCACGCTTGCCAATCCAAGTCACAATGGCAACTTTACAAGCTTGCAATAACGTGACCATTAAATATTTGACAATGGGTTATTGTCCATCTGAAAAGTGCCTTCTACCAATAATAACGTTCATTCACACAGTCTGACAGAAGACAAATGTCTGTTTTGGACACTGACAAAAACACATTAGATTATATCAATGTTGACTGATATGTCTCACAGAATAACCTTTGAATTTATCAAGGATCAGCCATGGCATATTTCACTATGTCAACACAATGTGTGTCAGATACTTGGATCCACCTCGCTTCTTCTCTCTTACATCACACATTCCCACCTGCTGCTATTATGAGTAGTGAGATACGTACATTGATTGTTTTCACAAGTCTTGTGTCATAGAGACTCCAGGGATTGATCTCTACCATAATGTCATATCCAGTCTGGCCATTGAGGGAGGTGGCAGAAACATCAGGAGACACTACCTTACCTGGAATCTGACATCATCAATGGAACCCATTACAGGTGCAGCTGTTTAAATAGACTGTTCTGAGACTTGCGTTAAAGCTGATCCAACAGTGGTTGAGACAACGCTTTTCTGTACATAAGACATGACAGAGATTGATAACAGCATCATTCTACTGTATGCTGGTGATTTTTTGTAAGAGCAATGGGAATACTATTGTAGTCTATAATACATGGTTTAGATGTTCTCACTGGAAGTATTAAGAACATAGCACAATCCTGATGGTTCTTCTACCTCCTCTTCTAGCTCTGTGGGTATAAGGTCCCTTCAGTCCAATGGTATTTCAGAGTAGGACATTTCATCTTGTGTGGCAGGATATTTCACCTTGTGTGCTCAGAGACCTACTCTCTTTGAGTGACATTTACACTCCAGCTAAGCTTAAATTTTATGACCCCTTTAGCTGACTGAAACCACACATGTAGAGGCTGTGACCGTTCTGAACTTGAGAATTTCACAAGGGTCGATCCTGATTGCAATATCCAATGCTATCTGTAATAAAATATATAAATGGAAAACTAAATTAAAGTATTTTCTATCTCTCCAAACATATGGTTTTAATCATTAGATACCTATATTGTTCTCTCTGTCATGAAAACAAACAAATAGGTAATATGTTCATTTAGTTCTCCATTTATATATTTCATTACAAATTGAATTAACAAGATGGTCAGAGCACATAAGAATGAACCATTTCCAGTCTTTGGCAGGTCTATACATACGCTCCTTTGTTTTTCCTTGTTCTATTTTTGGGACGTTGCTTCAATATTCCAATTTGGCACTAGGGATTTGCATAGAGTGTTTCAATGCTTATTTTAATTAAGTCTAATAAACAATGTGTCAAACATTATTAATCACTATGTAATTGGGTACTTGAGATCAATGACACTGTAAAATAAATATTTTATTTAATTTGGAATCCCTTTTCTTATTTTACCAAGCTGCAGGAGAATAGTCGTGTAATTTCATGCTTTGAAAGCCGATATGTTTTGTTTACGTTGTTATGATCTGTGAACTAGGGCACCCACTTATGGTCAACAAGAAACTCTAACATTCAATTTGACCAAATAGCTCAATCTCGTAGTGAATGAACCTATTTTCATTGTAATTTTGCAGTGACATGTTTTTGTCTATAAACAGGTTGTCCAAAAGTGGTCTCTAATTATCGGCTTAGGTTTGGACCCATATGGCTTACATCTGCTCTACAATCTGGGAGACATCTTGGAAGGGTCTTTCTTTGGTCAGGTCATATTGCTGACCATACTCCACAGTTCAGTTACAAAACATTGACTTTGGACCACTCTATTCTTACCCCTTCTTAAACTTTATGGTTTCCAAGTGCCCTTCCTTTCAATAACAAATGTAGAAACATTTGCATCAAAAGTCATGATAATTTATTATTCCATTATTAAATACCATTATAAACAATAAATGAAATAATTGTTTATTCCTGTATTGAGAACTTGCCAAGTGTTTTCACTAAAAGACGCTCCAAGTTACTGTCAATTACTTGTCCTCCAATATATATATTTTTTAAAGTCTTTTCCCAAAAGTTGAGATACAATAAAACCACAAAAATATAGTGCGCCTCAAATAAGACCCTTCTCAAAATTGAGCTTTTTTGTTAGATGTTATAGGTAGATGCTGTTGGTTTACTTGATAAGGATTTAGCGGACTAAAAGTCAGACATTTTTAGCATACCTCAATCCTATTACTCAACTCCTGTCAGGAGAGGCATGCATTCCCTCCTGTTTTCCACTGATTTGATTATTCATATTCTCACGGTCTGGATTGTGGACGATGCAACCAGAGAATTATTTCTGAAAGGTATGCACACCCTGACCCAGGTCAAAGGCATAAATCCCATCACCAAACAAAATCATATTCCACCGATAATTCCACAATAGAAGGATGGGCAATGGAGAGTGAGACATGGAACCATACTATGCATTCCAGTCTAAACATGTTGTATATTGTGAAACAATATCAATCAAGTATCATGTGAGGACAGTTAAAGTTAAACAAAGAATGATTTACATTTTCCCCCAGCTCTTAAAATGGTCCTGAATCCACAAAAAACATCCAGAGTTCATGGGAGGAGTGCTCTGTAAATTGCTTCATTTCCTTGTCTTAAGAATAACAATGTCTCTCCAGCATGCAGACCTTACAAAGTCCAGCTAGACTTTAGAGATGAGTCCCTGCTTTACAGTGAAGCAGTGGCACCTTGATTCAATATGGCAACTCAATCAAAGGGGGATGTTAGCAATTACATACGTTAAAAAAACCTGTAGGTTACGTAACAAGAATAAGTCAATTGGATGAACATACCACCACCACCACCACCACCACAGGCAGTAGTTATCTGATGCTAGATCGCAATTAGTAATTTGTTAATATCTGCTTGTGTTTGTGCCATTCCTGATCCTAGACATTGGGCGGGTAGATTTTCACTACTGTACACACTACAACTGTAGGGACACTAATCCAAGAGGCCTCCTCCTCACAGCAATTTAGAAAGAATGGAAGTGTTGGATAGAGCGTCGGGTTCTGGGCCTCTCCCCCCTCCTCCCAGGCGTTTTCTGCTGAGTTCATCATCTGTGGTTGCCTGTTTGGAGCCCATGGGGAGGGGAGGGCCATGACTGGCATGGCGGGCTAACGCCATCCAGATGGAGCCACAGCAGCGCGGGGAAGGGGGTCAGGATCTGTTAAGACAGCTGTGTGTTTCTCTGTACTATTATGGGTGGTGGTAACGTCATGTTATTATTATTACTGTAAAGGTTGAACATTGTGAATACACCCAAAGCTCATACGAGCCAGACAATCAGGAGAGACAAAGCGAGGAATGACTGAGCACTCAAGATTCCACTATAAAGTTGTTTCAAAACTTAAGAGACGGCCTGACTGCAAAACTAAGGTCTCAAAACAACTTCACACGGTTGTTTATATTTACTCCAGTGGAGGCCGATTTCCCTGCATGCACTTCCTTCCCTGAGTATACCAAACATTAGGAACACCCTCCTAATAATAATAATAATAAAACAAATTCCACTTTGACTTTATGGGGTATTATGTAGACCAAAATGTGGAAAAAGTTAAGGGCTGTGAATACTTTCTGAAGGCACTGTATATATACACATACATACATACATACATACATACATACATACATACATACATACATACATACATACATACATATACATACATACAGAGTATACCAAACATTAGGAACACCTTCCCTCTTTTGCCCTCAGAACAGCCTCAATTTGTCGGGGCATGGACTCTACAAGGTGGCGAAAGCGTTCCACAGGGATGCTGGCCCATGTTGACTCCACAGTTGTGTCAAGCTGGCTGGATGTCCTTTGGGTGGTAGAGCATTCTTGATACACACGGGAAACTGTTGAGCATGAAAAACCCAGAAGCGTTGCAGTTCTTGGCACAAACTGGTGCGCCTGGCACCTACTACCATACTCTGTTCAAAGGCACTTCAATCTTTTGTCACCCTCTGAATGACACACATACACAATCCATGTCTCAATTGTCTCAAGGCTTAAACATCCTTCTCCTCACCTTCATCTAAACTGATGGAAGTGGATTTAACAAGTGACATCAATAAGGGATCATAGCTTTCACCTGAATTCACCTGGTCATGGAAAGAGCAGGTGTTCTTATTATTTGTATACTCAGTGTACATTACTCTTAAAGTAATGGGCTGTGTGAAATAGAATACATTTAATCCTCGGCTTTCCTCTATATTGTGACATTATTACAACTCTTTGACGAGTGATGGATCTCAAATGGAATTAGAGCTGGAGATTTCCCAGAGCTCCTGCGGTAAACAGGGGAGCTCAGACGAAGATAGAAACACGAACAGCACAGCAACATATGCCAAAATACACTATTCTAAATACATGTGTGTCTGAGATGTGCTTCTCGTTCTGATAGGTAAAGTAGAGTAACTGAACAAGGACTTCGCCGTGTTGACATAGTGACAGGAATTTTCCATCAACTTGTGGTAAACATTCACACGGCCAGAGGATGGGAGAAGAAACATGTGGGAAGCAGACAATGGACATGACTACAGTACACACAAATAAAAGTCCCACGTTGATAGTGTTGTTTGCTGATGTCCACCCCAAATAAGTATATCGACATACTGGTTTCAGACGAGTCTTATCAACACTTTAAACTGTCATTGGAGTATGGCCATGCTGTACATATAGTGGTTTCCTTCAAATTGTAAATACACTGCTCAAAAAAATAAAGGGAACACTTAAACAACACAATGTAACTCCAAGTCAATCACACTTCTGTGAAATCAAACTGTCCACTTAGGAAGCAACACTGATTGACAATAAATTTCACATGCTGTTGTGCAAATGGAATAGACAAAAGGTGGAAATTATAGGCAATTAGTAAGACACCCCCAAAAAAGGAATGGTTCTGCAGGTGGTGACCACAGACAACTTCTCAGTTCCTATGCTTCATGGCTGATGTTTTGGTCACTTTTGAATGCTGGCGGTGCTTTCACTCTAGTGGTAGCATGAGACTGAGTCTACAACCCACACAAGTGGCTCAGGTAGTGCAGTTCATCCAGGATGGCACATCAATGCGAGCTGTGGCAAAAAGGTTTGCTGTGTCTGTCAGCGTAGTGTCCAGAGCATGGAGGCGCTACCAGGAGACAGGCCAGTACATCAGGAGACGTGGAGGAGGCCAACAACCCAGCAGCAGGACCGCTACCTCCGCCTTTGTGCAAGGAGGTGCACTGCCGGAGCCCTGCAAAATGACCTCCAGCAGGCCACAAATGTGCATGTGTCTGCTCAAACGGTCAGAAACAGACTCCATGAGGGTGGTATGAGGGCCCGACGTCCACAGGTGGGGCTTGTGCTTACAACCCAACACCGTGCAGGACGTTTGGCATTTGCCAGAGAACACCAAGATTGGCAAATTCACCACTGGCGCCCTGTGCACTTCACAGATGAAAGCAGGTTCACACTGAGCACATGTGACAGACGTGACAGAGTCTGGAGACGCCGTGGAGAACGTTCTGCTGCCTGCAACATCCTCCAGCATGACCGGTTTGGCGGTGGGTCAGTCATGGTGTGGGGTGGCATTTCTTTGTGGGGCCGCACAGCCCTCCATGTGCTCGCCAGAGGTAGCCTGACTGCCATTAGGTACCGAGATGAGATCCTCAGACCCCTTGTGAGACCATATGTTGACACATGCACATTTGTGGCCTGCTGGAGGTCATTTTGCAGGGCTCCGGCAGTGCACCTCCTTGCACAAAGGCGGCGGTAGCGGTCCTGTTGCTGGGTTGTTGCCCTCCTACGTCCTCCTACACGTCTCCTGATGTACTGGCCTGTCTCCTGGTAGCGCCTCCATGCTCTGGACACTACGCTGACAGACACAACAAACCTTTTTGCCACAGCTCGCATTGATGTGCCATCATGGATGAACTGCACTACCTGAGCCACTTGTGTGGGTTGTAGACTCCGTCTCATGCTACCACTAGAGTGAAAGCACCGCCAACATTCAAAAGTGACCAAAAACATCAGCCAGGAAGCATAGGAACTGAGAAGTGGTCTGTGGTCACCACCTGCAGAACCATTCCTTTATTGGGGGTGTCTTACTAATTGCCTATAATTTCCACCTTTTGTCTATTCCATTTGCACAACAGCATGTGAAATTTATTGTCAATCAGTGTTGCTTCCTAAGTGGACAGTTTGATTTCACAGAAATGTGATTGACTTGGAGTTACATTGTGTTGTTTAAGTGTTCCCTTTATTTTTTTGAGCAGTGTACATCATCAACAAGAAGTTGCATAAATATGTTGTTTCACGAAAATAACACAGAGTTCCAACTACAGTACAGTATCTGCCTTGCACAGCATTTTTTGGGAAGTAATAATGACATTAACTGAAGAATGATGCCAGAACCCAAATCCCTACACAATTTAGTGTACAACTATTTCAACTTCAGGCCTCCAAGAAAAATGATAACATGACACAAATGATAATGGTTACAAATAAATAAACTCTCTTCAACAATGAAGAGACGATTATAACGAAACGCCTCTAATTTTGACAGTCGGCTTCACCACAATGATAGCTGTGCAGCTGTAACTGCGGGAGTCTCCCCAGGCATTTAACTTAATTGTGGTTTATTTATGTCATTGGATAAAACATGAAAACACAGACAGTTCAGAGTTGGCTTTTCTTTGGCATGTAGACAGTCACTCTTTAGGGGGGCCTTGGTATGCAGTATGTGGGAACTCAACTCTTTAACTTAAGTTGTCTCTGGTGGAATCCTTATAAAGAAGAATGCTCTATGTGGTAAACGAGAATTCAGTTGTGCAAAAAATTCACAAGGCATTTTAAACAGTCCTGTTGTTTCTCACTATTCCCTCTGGCTCCACTCATTTCCAAGACACAGAGTCGCCTACCCAGAAGGATGTCAGAGTGGAAGGCAGGAGATTGTGGGTGAGCCAAGTGATCTTGGACGGATGAAGGGCATCAACATGGCTGGAATTTATTGTGGATTCCTGTGGCAGGGACTCAGTCCTCCTAACCCAGATGCTCAGCATAAGCACCCCCACCATCAAAACTAAACAGTCATTATTAAAATATGCACTCCTACATAATAAAAGATAGAGGATGCTGGGGTTGTTGCTCAGCATTAGATCTCATTATTCTGGGCTGGTTGGAGTGATTGCTGCTATCGTCTCAAAATGTGCAAATATGTGAATAAATGCATCCAGTTTTTGATCCAGAAAGGCAATGCTCTGAACCAAGTCTGTAAAAATGACACTAACTGAGTTCCTCTCATTAAAATATCTGAAATACAGCATTTATTGAAGGAGGACGGAAAATACATCAATGCATAAATACGTTTTATTGAGGTAATTTAACTGTTGTCTCAGAAAAGCCTCATGGATGGGTGAGAGGAGCTGGAGGAATCATTGTTGTTGTCCTGTGAGAGGTGCAGGTTGGGTAGGTGAGATGGCCATCCTGCTGGTGCACAGATTAGAGATGCCAATATTCTGCTGCTGGCGTGGTGAAATGTGCTGACGGTAAATGCACAGGGAACTCTGCTTGTAACTGGGCCCTTTCAGGGATGACTAATGTTATGAAATCTGATGCCCAAATATGGTACAATCCTCTCAGATAGTGAGATGGGTTCTGGTTGATGGCAGCTGTGAAGGCAAAAGCTTTTGGAATAAATATAAATATCAAGAAATTACAAAGGATATAAACAAATAAAACATGTTCCCATTGGTGTCAGATGTCAATTTGTCTATTCCACATGGGCTCAACCTAATTTCATTGAAATGAGGTATAAACATTGATTAAACTTGCGTGTGCCCCGTGGATTAATTGTAAAATCCCTTACATGCACAAAAAACATGAACACAATCTCAGAATAGCTGTGCTTGCTTGCATACATGCAAACAATCATGCACAAATACAAAGAAAGAGGCTTGGTAATAGTAGGTAATTGACGTATAGGCACCGAGCCCTGACCTTTATACCCTGCCTGGTTAGTTTACACACAGTGGTCATCCGTGGAGAAACACAGTCCATCTTGTTGTGGGGGTGCTCAAATCACCCCCCATGTGCAGGCCATGTTTCCTTACACCAGAGGGGTTCCTTTCCAAGGACAGCAACCCCACTCTGCATTTTACAGCCTTGTTTGCTTTTGTTGGGAGGCTCCAGCTGGTCGGGTCGGTACTAGTTGGTACAGTTCAGTCTGCCCTCCAGAGTCAGACCCTCTGTACGTGGAGGTGTGTGGTCCTCCCGGCTCCCGCCTCTGCCCTGTCACCCACAGGAATATGTTATTATGACCAGCACGGGCGTAAAGCATAGCTGGCAGAAGCCACCATGGGCTCCCTAGCCACAGTTAGGGAAACTTTTCTCCTCTCTCTCTAAACAGGAAATGACAGAGCTGCCTAGCTATAGCGTTAAATGGATGCCAATACATCCACAAAGCAGAAATGTTTAGGGTAGGAGTTATACAAACGGGCCACAGGGGCAGGAGTTGGGAGCTCCATGCTGAGAATAGGCCCCACTGTGGTAAAGCAGTACAGTATTTGAATACATGTACTGTATGGGCCGGTATCCGGGACCCAGTTTATGATAATCCCCATGGAAAATGCTTTTTATGTCCAGGAACAGGGTTAATCTAGGTCCGGAAAACCACCAGCCCTAAATCTCAGCCATAAAGCACATAAGCATCTGCCTCACTACCGTACGGCACCGAAGCAAATGAAGAACAATTTGCTCCCACGCTCTCTCTGGTCATTATTAGCAGAGCCAGGTTTCCACTCTTCACCCCAACGCTGCACTGTGCTTGGGTTCTGTGAGAATTGGGCTGGGATGGAGATGAAGCTTGAGCTCTGGCAGGGTCATGCTATGGGCTCCTGGAGGGGATGACTGCATATTTCCAATAAACACAAAAACCTGACGTCTCCATATGGAGAGGACCATCAGAGGTGGCAGCATTCAGAGGCCATTCTTTCCATCGTGGCCTTATGTCCTGCCAGCATAGCTGACGCCCTCCTCCGCAGAATAACTCCTTCGTTTTATGTTCAGGACAGGCCTCCATCACTTTTGTGTGCCATCTCTATATTGTGTAGGCTAGCTCTTCTGAAATGTACCCTCTTAAATGTACTGTGGGAAAAACAGTAGATTCAGACCTAAAAAAGCTTTGTAAGGGATTTAGGTCTACCTTCAGGGTCTTGAAGTAAAAGTTCAGTTTGGGAAAGAGCTCTGAGCACTGAATCCAAAGGTGTGGGAAACATAGGGCCTTTGGCAGGATATTTGCTGTTTTTCTCATAAATATGAAATTCAACTATTGTGACAGAACTGGATATGGTCCCTGGTAGTCTGTCCTCATTTGTCCTGGTTAGTGCTTTACTTTCAGAATGTCACTGCCAAACTATTATTTTGTTTGATTTGGGTAACCTTTGCCTCCCACGCAAATTACATTTTCCCCACCAAAAAAGTTGTTTTTCTCCACAAAAGACAGGCTCCAGACACGAACTAATTATTCACCAAAATTCCTTGTTTTGTCAGTCACAAACAGAAAAAAAAGTTCTCCAGTAGGAAAACCAGACACCAATTTGCTTTTATCTTCCTGTCCGAATTAACACAACCTACTCATTTATGACAAAACAAGACAAGCGTTTAAAAAAACATGGAAATGCCGACTTGCAGTGCACGAGGAAAACATAGGCCTATAGCCACATGTCTCTGTGAGATAATATTGAAGAGACACATTGACCAAACAAATCTGTAGGCGACATCAAGTTTGATTATTGATCAAATCAAATCAATGAATGACAAATTATAACACTTAGGGACAGTTCGAAATGTAGCTTTTACTTCATAATTTCTTCCATCCTAGCCAAATTTTCTCATCTGCTTGCATGCGTCTATATCAAGGGGTTTTGGCTGTTACAATTTCCCTGTCGGTGACTGTTATCAGCACCTCACATCGTTGTTGCCTGAGAGTCTAGAGGTCCCTAAACATGCCTCTCAAACTCTCTTTGACCTGAATGACCTGTGCCCTGATAGGTTGTTCAGGAGGTTACTAGGGGGCTGGACATCTGCCCATCCTCTTGACTCTGCAGGGCACACAACACTTGCAGTCTCCCTCAAGCAGTGGCAAAAAGCAACATCTTGGTCTCTGCCCATCAACAACTGGACTCACTCGCATCTCTGGACTTGGGATGGAGTACGTGCCCAAAGTGAGTTGTGTGACACTTCATATTGTTCTTCATGGTCAGTTAGTACTATTGCATGTTGCCCCTCTGAGTTTACAGTCCTCTATACCAATCTATACAGTCCTCTATACCAATCTATACAGTCCCTATACCAATCTATACAGTCCTCTATACCAATCTATACAGTCCTCTATACCAATCTATACAGTCCCTATACCAATCTATATAGTCCTCTATACCAATCGATACAGTCCTCTATACCAATCTATACAGTCCTCTATACCAATCTATACAGTCCTCTATACCAATCTATACAGTCCTCTATACAGTCCTCTATACAAATCTATACAGTCCCTATACAATTCTGTAAGATTCTGTATCTGTGCCTTTGTGTCTTTATTCAGTATGTGTTTATTCACTACCTCAGTTTCTGTCCATTACAGAACCACTACTATTCTACAAGCTTTCCCACTTTTCATGCCCAAATTCATCTTCCTCAGTGTGTTTAAATAAAGTTCCTGTGTGTTAACTCTGGGCTGCTTTATTCCCCTCTAAATGTGGGCGGTGTCAGTGAGTCACAAACAAGTAAAATACGTAGAGCCGGGTCGCTCTCTTTCATGGATTTGTGACTTTGCTGACACCATTACAATATGGGGCCCCACAGAGACCACACAGGGTACTTTCCACACTGCCCACCTTCGGTTCAGTGGAGTATGGTTCTGAGGTATCCAGTGGACTACTACCATGTGGATTATACCCCCTCTCTGGAGCCTATGGCCCCTCTACTCCACCTGTGGAATACTACTCAGCACCAGGTGGGGCCACATCCCTAACAACCAAGCGGGTGGATTATACTTCTACACTGGAGTACCAGGGAGTTGCAGCACCATGGTCATCACTGTTTACATTGTATGGAGTACACGTTTTGCCCATATTGAGCAGAATATAGAGTCTTCTTTGCATTGTGCAGCAGAGGACCAGATCCCAGGATTCCTCCTGTCAGGGGAGCCCTCTCCAGAGGGTGGCAGAGGAGAGCATGGGACAGTCATATGGAGGACAGTAGCAAGGGGTTGTCTCTTAGGGCCCGGCCTCTTTCCCAGGTGTGACTGTGACCATTGGTTTTGACTACTGTGCCTCTCCAGCCCCAGCACCGTTGTCAGGCATGGCTGCGACTGAGATCGGGCAGGGACATGTCATGTCCTCAGCCGACGCTGGTCCTCAGGAGTTGCCTGCTATGGAGACCCAAACCAGATGTCATTCCCGATCCCCCCTCCACTGCTGGAACCCTCTCCCCCCGCTAAGATGGCCTATGCCACACGGTAGTGAGCCTATGTTGCTGACTGGACCCTATTCCTCACTGCCACCAGATCATCACCATCCAGAACTACCTGTCTGCCTCTAACTCTCTGTCTGTCCCTGCACTAGGGGACCCTCCAGCAGCACCGAACCGGTCTGCTGCTACCTTCGATGACCGGTCCAGCCCTGACCTGGGTTCAGCCACACCAGTCACCAGCTGCTGACAATACAGCCAAAACTGACCCAGTAACAGCTCTGAGTCCCATTCGGGGTGTCATGCACCACCTGACCCAGCTCCAGTCCTGGTCCTGCTGCCGCTGGACTCAACCCCCAATGTGACTGGGGACACAGCAAACCTCATCGGGAGCGACCACCCAGACTTCACCCCCCAGTGTCCTGTCCCAGGGACACCATGTATTCCTGCTCCTGGGGTCTGAGCTGATCCACCATATGCCCTGGACTCACCAGCTCTGCCTCCCGATCTACGCTTTTCCGCGTGCTAACTATTACTATAACAGAGGTCACTATACCAGTCTGTCTATCCTACCCTCTATCCACCATTCATAGTGACAATAGTGGTAGGTGGATTGTTTGTCGAGTTCGTCAATAGGCTAGCTAGCAATCATTCCTCACATAAAATCATTCAAAGTTGCATCAATTTTCTATATATATCCACAACAAATAGGAATAGCTGATAGGCAGCGGAGAGGCCAAGTGCCTCAGTACGCAAGAAAGAATAGTGAAGACATGAGACACCCCACTCAAAAAACTCCCCTATTGATCTTGTTTAAGGACAATATAATTATTATACCTAGACTAGCCTACAACACCACAATGCAATGAATAATTGCATTATTGTTTTCAAGTGAGAACAAAATTCTAGGCTACGGTGAAAATGTAATTTGAATAATGGCGCAAAAGCCCTGTTCCATTCTGATCAGTTGTGGGTCTACTCTCCAGTTTATCAGATCATCACTCTCCCAAGTCGTTTAGTTCCATTCTGATCAGTTGTGGGTCTACTCTCCAGTTTATCAGATCATCACTCTCCCAAGTCGTTTAGTTCCATTCTGATCAGTTGTGGGTTTACTCTCCAGTTTATCAGATCATCACTCTCCCAAGTCGTTTAGTTCCATTCTGATCAGTTGTGGGTCTACTCTCCAGTTTATCAGATCATCACTCTCCCAAGTCGTTTAGTTCCATTCTGATCAGTTGTGGGTTTACTCTCCAGTTTATCAAATCATCACTCTCCCAAGTCGTTTTGTTCCATTCTGATCAGTTCTGGGTCTACTCTCCAGTTTATCAGATCATCACTCTCCCAAGTCATTTTGTTCCATTCTGATCAGTTGTGGGTTTACTCTCCAGTTTATCAAATCATCACTCTCCCAAGTCGTTTTGTTCCATTCTGATCAGTTCTGGGTTTACTCTCCAGTTTATCAAATCATCACTCTCCCAAGTCGTTTTGTTCCATTCTGATCAGTTCTGGGTCTACTCTCCAGTTTATCAGATCATCACTCTCCCAAGTCCCAGTTTTTGTGCTAAGAACCTTGGCGTGATCCTGGACAACACCCTGTTGTTCTCAACTAACATCAAGGCGGTGACCCGTTCCTGTAGGTTCATGCTCTACAACATTCGCAGAGTACGACCCTGCCTCACGCAGGAAGCGGCGCAGGTCCTAATCCAGGCACTTGTCATCTCCCGTCTGGATTACTGCAACTCGCTGTTGGCTGGGCTCCCTGCCTGTGCCATTAAATCCCTACAACTCATCCAGAACGCCCCAGCCCGTCTGGTGTTCAATTTCCCAAGTTCTCTCACGTCACCCCGCTCCTCCGCTCTCTCCACTGGCTTCCAGTTGAAGCTCGCATCCGCTACAAGACCATGGTGCTTGCCTACGGAGCTGTGAGGGGAACGGCACCTCCGTACCTTCAGGCTCTGATCAGGCCCTACACCCAAACAAGGGCACTGCGTTCATCCACCTCTGGCCTGCTCGCCTCCCTACCTCTGAGGAAGTACAGTTCCCGCTCAGCCCAGTCAAAACTGTTCGCTGCTCTGGCACCCCAATGGTGGAACAAACTCCCTCACGACGCCAGGTCAGCGGAGTCAATCACCACCTTCCGGAGACACCTGAAACCCCACCTCTTTAAGGAATACCTAGGATAGGATAAAGTAATCCTTCTAACCCCCCCCCCCCCCCCTTCCTTAAAAGAGTTAGATGCACTATTGTAAAGTGGTTGTTCCACTGGATATCATAAGGTGAATGCACCAATTTGTAAGTCGCTCTGGATAAGAGCGTCTGCTAAATGACTTAAATGTAAAATGTAAATGTAAGTCGTTTTGTTCCATTCTGATAAGTTGTGGGTCTACTCTCCAGTTTATCAGATCATCACTCTCCCAAGTTGTCCTATAATATTGTGGCCACATATGCTCCCAGCAGGCCCAGTTCTTCAGGAAAGCTTAACAGGCTCTGGCTCGTCTCCAATCCGTGCGGCTATTCCGCTTCAATATAGCGTAAATATTTGTAATTTAACCTGTTAAACTGTTCTGGGCCCTGTACAGGCAATGTCATAAGAATCCCCCGGATTCTTAGAGTGCCACCATTAGGTAAAATATCTCACAAATGGTTTGAAACAGTAATTAGTGACATTTTATTTCAAATCTAGACTTTCACCAACATCTGTTTGTGGACATTGACATAGTCTATTTGATTGTGGTGTTGAAAACGTAAACCATGATATTGAAGCACCCGAAGTCTGTATGCTTTTCTTATTGGTTGTGTGGTGCATTGGGTGCATTGGCACAGAAACTTGGTGGAAAATTCTTTGCATAGGCTGATCATTGTCTGCAGCCAGCTCTGATAGTAGTGTAAATGAAACAGGCAGGGAGAGTGAGCCTTCTGCATGCTTAAGTGGCAAAGTTTATATCCGCGTTTATAAGCACAAGGTCGCTACAGTTATTATATGTGGTTATAAACCTTATTTTGAGTTAATTCAATGAGGGGGGAGGGTGTGCACATTTTTACAGTAGGGGGGGGGGGTCTTTTTTCTTACATTTGGGAGGGGTGGGCATTTTTTTTTAAAACATCTAACTGCCCCTTAACATGTCAGAGTGACCAAAGAGGAAATTATAACTGGGATATTTAGTACAGCTATTGGTCCATATTAGACATGCACCTGAAACACGCAACAATCTGCCATCTAGTGGTCCTAAAGAAAATGAAATCCCAAAATGTGAAATAACACAAAGGTAAATGTAAGTAAATATTAGGTTCCATGTTGTTACAATGGGTGTAACATGATTTTTCTTTCATAGAGGTACATCTATGTAAATCTCATTACAGAAATAACTGGGACCTCTTCTGGGATTGACTCATAGAACAGAACTAATAAAATGAGACCAGAATATGGAATTCTGGCTGAACTCTCAATGACTCCCTTGCAAAAGAGCAACTGAACTGCCACAATACTTCAAAAGTATACGACGTCGGCTTCTTTTTACAGTAATACAGCTCAAGTTGATGCTACCCAAGCAGTAAATCTCTTTAGAAAGGGTTACCGATGGCAGCACCACAAATGCCATTATTAACCAACCAAACCATAATCACTCATCAATCATACAGGATCCCATGTGGTAATGTACTGTAAGTGTTACCTAGGGTCTTCTAACACGTTACAGTAGGTCAGTTTCTCCAGGAACGATACAATGTAGGCTACTTCTAATCAGAACTAAAACATGAGATGCCCCACGTATGCTTGTTGTGATAAGATCCTTTTTTAAACACACAACCAGCTGTCAGGTCACCTATAACTTCAACAGCATGCCTTTATTCAACAGTTGATAACTTGAAAAATATCTAAATACCTCATCCATGAAACAACCTTCATGGAAAACATATGACATTTGTACACCATGTTCCAGTCCTTGAAATAATACTGGCATGTGACATAAGCATAGTCAACAGTTGGTTGATAAACACAGACCGGGGCCTATAGTTACATATGACATCCTGTCACTGAGAATAACCCAGTCTTATTCATGTAGTGGCAAGCAAATTACATGCAGATTGAAACAAAGGCCTTTTATTCTGCTTTTAGAGGTTGTTTGGAGTGAAATTGTTTACGCAGATGTCAAATGAAACACAAGTCATCCAGAATAATTAATTGGGACACACTCGTGCCTCAACCTGCTCCATGCGTTTCAGTCTGTTTTGATGTGGACCAGAGGTCACCCACAGCTGCATCCACACACAGCATTGAGAAATAGAGATGTCACGCTTTCTACTGAAAACCAGCATGTGGCAATTCAATCCCAGCTCTGATCACCCAGGAAAGAGAAAGCTGGTGGTACCCATTCTCTCAGCTTTCAAGCAGCTCAAACCATTCATTACACATCCCACTTCATTAGCAAAAATATGTCAACATATTGTCTCAATAATGAACTGGGCAATTAACATACCTTATGGGCAGTTCAGTTTTTGTTTAAAATTTAACTTTGCACTGATAAACAAGGTGATTTTTATTTTCAATGTCAGCAATCTTTCAATTATTTCAAAGCAACATCCAAGACAAACCTTATGCATGGATTCACGAGGACACAATTCACATGCTCCAGCCTCTGGCCAGGACAAGGTCTGCAGCATCAGCCAGGTAAATTATAATAAAAAATGTACATACTAATTTAATTTCACCCATAGACATACTGGTCAAGAGATCATATATTAATTCAAATCATTAGGTCAACATGCAAGAATACTGAACTAGATCATAGAGCCTGTAAGGAATAGCCGTCCCAAGACTAAATCGTTGGCAGCAGTTGTGTGAGGAATCAGGGGTTGTTGTTACCCTCTTGTCAGTCAAGCAGAGGATGTACAGTGCAAGAGATCAACGCTGTTGGAATGTTATCCTTTGAAATTCAAGAAGCGTCGGGAAACCAGGCTGTTCAGAGAGTCCTGAAATTTTGCAAAATTGGCACGAGTACTGTTCCAAAAATACAGTAGCAAGTTTATCGATCTATATACAATGTCAAAGCACTGTCCGGTATAACAGTGAGGGCCCAACCCAACAATGTTTACTTGCAGATGGTGGAGTATGTCCGATGTCCGATATTGTCCTTTTACATGAAGTCATCCAAATCATTTCCATTCTGAAAAAGATACAATTATACATTTTATACATAATGGTCATATTACAACACACTGTCATACAACCAATTAATAGGCCAGTCTATTTCGGAAAAAAGCAGACTATACATTCGTTTAGATTGTTAATCAACTCACCTCATTTGTTGTCATATTGTCACTCGTCATCAGCGAAGAATAACTCCTATTAATGGACAATTACTGCGTGAGTTTATCATTCACATAAGTGACTATTCACAGTGTTTTGGGATGACAGACGAAGAGAGATGATGTAGCTAGGGTTGGACAGAGATAAGAGAACTTACTTGAGCTCATCCAGCTCTCTTTTCTTTTTTATGTCATCTTTATCTTTCTTTTTCAGATCTTGTATCTGGGCCTTCTTCTCGTTTCTCTCTTCCGTGTCTCGACTCTTTCTCTGCTGCCAGATCAGGGTATCGCTCATCCTTTGTTTTCTCCAACCTCTTCAATCTTCTTCTCTACTGCCATAATCTTCATCTACAAAACAGTAGACATAGTCTACATGATCATTTCATAAATATTACTAAAATAGAACACCAATAGAAACTAAAAACATATTAACAATGAAAGCTGAGACCTATAAAAATAGCCTAATAGATCCGAAAGTTACACAGATACATTTTGCCAGAAGAGAGAAATCACTGACCTCCTTGTGCCGATGGAAACCTATTTGGCCTACATCCATATCCCCTGTTTTCTTTAGGCTGGCCCATGGTGTGTAGACAACATTGATGTTGTTCATTTTACATCCCGAGTTAAAAGGATATCAACGTTTCCTGGAGAGGTTAATACATTACTATTATATTATTCTAATCAAACTCACCAGGCCACTCAATGTATTACCTTGGATGCTGTTGTTTTTCACAAGCTGTACACAGTCAATCAAGACTTCCTTGGGAATATCCTCAATTGTCAGTCCCTTAGGCATTCTAAGGTACACATGGGCAGAAGAGTTTATCCACATGAAACCTGTGGAAATAATACAATTACTATTATAACAGCAACAACACCTCCATACTAAAATAATCAATGACATGCATATTACCACAGCACTATTAGCTGATATAGGACTACTGTACTATTAGCCTAGCTCTAGGGCCACCTGGTGGATATTTGTCAACACTACGTAGAGTAATGTATACATACCACCAACGGTCAGACTCATCAAATGGTCAAATCCCAATAATGTATCTCATGGTTTGAGTTACAAGAAGAAATAGATATGAGTTTATCACCAAATGTCTTCAGGCCATCCATATTTGATGAGATCTTCATCTAATAGTGAGAAAGCAGCAGATAGTAAGCTGTGGTCAGATCCGACCCACTTCATTACAGCTGAACTAGGGTCAGACATGCCTCCTGTGTAAAGTAAAGTAGTCTGCATGCTTCCCATCCAAAACAGGTCGGAAGGTTTTTTTGGGCTGTTCGTTCACACATTCTTTCTTGAGGCAAGATAAAGTTCTGAGCCGAAGTCTACGCCCCTTCTTCGGTCACTGGTCAACATCAGGGATTCTTCAATGAAGTGTTTGTCATTCAACGATATTTGTTTTCATGCACATTTTTTCGCTTGAGAAATACTGCAGATTTGTTAACTTACAATAATTCTGACTATTTTGAGGAAGTGTATACTGGCTACGGCATCTGAAGATCGCTTGAAAATAGTACTGTTTTGGCTAAGGTCTATTAAGGGAGTACGCAATCACACTCGTTACGTTCGCCAACCCGAACCATGCGGGCACCGCAGAGCCAGCATGAAATTTGGCTCGGAAAAAGTACCTCAATCCAGGAATGAGAAATGTGTTGTACTCCGAATTGTCCCATTATCCCAACTGTTACACTGAGATTAAGCCACTTCTAGTTTTCCATTAAACTGCCCTTTTTGTCCCCGTGCTAGGTAGCAGAAGCCACTCAACCATTTTGGAATTGCAGTGCCAGCCAAACAGATCCTTTATTGTTCAACACAACGTGCCATTCCATAATGGGTGCTATGGCTACTTCAAGGTCGAAAACGGCAGTTTACTTGAAAACTAGCAGTCATTCAATTTTCCTGGTGTAACAGTTGAGATAATGGGACAATTTTGGGGGGGATAATGGGCCAACACATTTCTCATCCCTGGATGGAGGTACGTTTTCCCAGCCATGTCTCGCGCCGGCTCCTCTGTGTCTTATTCTACACAGGAAGCCTGTCCGACCCTAGTGCAGCTGTGAGCAAAATGTGTTGTATCTGCTGGCTAGGTAGTCACTTTGCTACCTCGCAATGCTGCTAAAACAATCTTGGTTTGTTACTAGAAAAACACTTCAAATGATCAACTACTTACTTTCATATTCGTCTTTCCCCATGTAGATAGTGTAGGGAGGAGTAACAACTAAAATAAAACAACAAGCAAAGCTTAATAGCTCGAATTTGCTATATCAACAAGGCTTTGTGGCTAATTAAACAAATAATAGGATAATTTGGCTCAAACACTACTAGCTACAAAGTAGGGTGTGGATAACAGAACAGTCCATTCTCAGAATAGGACAAAAATCTGCCATCCTCCACATAATGATTATTCATCATTAATCCCTAGCATGTACACATACATGTTATTCAATCATTGCACCCCCATTGCTCACGGGCGTCAGCAAGTATCTGCGTGGGCAAGCAATAAAATATAAATTTGTTCTATTTGTGACACTCAACGCGCTGCAAGTCCGGTCTCTCCCATCTCCTCATTGGTTTTTAGGTACACCGAAGGTTACATATGTAACCACGGTTATGTGAGCTATATGGATCACTCCAATATATTGATATCACTCTGCGGCAGAGGGATACATCCGAGGTGAAGATGTACAGATTTACTCCCGTGTACACCTGTGTCACGGCTGGGGTCCGCCCCTATATATAGACCCCATGGCCGCGACACATGTTCTCGACATAATTTTTGTTTTAAGGCACCTCTAGCATCGTGGAGGATTGGAGTGATCCATATAGCTCACATAACTGTGATTACGTTTGGTTACAGTTGTTTCACTATATTGGATCACTCCAATATGTTGGTAAACCCGTACCAGATTTGTCAGTGCTAGAGGGACCTGGCCAGCCAGCGTCAAAGTCCCAGCGCGGGACCGAAACGCTGGGGCCGTCAATGTGGAAGGGGGGTCCCGGCACAGTACCCGGAAGGGGAGGCAACACCCAGGACCGCTGAACCAACCGCAGAGGGAGGTGCCACATTTACCCGATAGTACCTAGCAAAGGTGCAAGAGGAAGCACAGCTGGCCACAGCACAGATGTCAGCAAGGGGCACTCCTCTCAGTAGAGCCCAGGACGCAGCCACATCTCATGTTGAATGGGCCACCACAGATCCCAGCAGTGGCCTGCCAGCCAGGCGGTATGCTGTCGTAATCGTGTCCATGATCCAGTGAAACAAAGAGCTGGTCTGTTGTTCTCACTGACCGTGTCCGCTCCCCATAGGCAGCCAGTGCCCTCACAGGGTCGTAAGCAGACAGGACAAAAAGGGATGTTCACATGCCTGTCTGACAGAACCTACGGGAGGAATGAAGGGTTTGGGCAAAGCGATATACACTTCCCCCAGGGTCCATTCGGTAGCACTCAAAACTTACTGAAAGAGCATGGAGCTCACCCACCCTCTTCATGGAAGTAATTGCTACCAAGAAAACCACCTTCATAGAGAGGTGTTTCAGGGAGGCAGACTCCAACTGTTCGAAAGGCGGCTTTGTCAAACCTGCCAATACCACATCCAGATACCAGCTCGCCATTGAGCGGGTCCTAGCTGTACGCACGGGACGAACCCCTTTCATAAACCTGGAGATCAAGGGATGGCGCCCCTATGGCTACTCCATCCACTCCACATGGCAGGCAGATATAGCGGCCAAAAACCCTCTCAGTGTAGAGGCTGCCAAGCCCTCATCGAAGGAAGACTACAGGTATTGGAGGACATACTGCACCCCGCATGACTCGGGCACAACCTCAATACCAGGACAGCAAGAGCAGAACAACCGCCAGAGCAACTGGTATGCCGCGGTTGTAGCCGGGGCCCTTGCGCTCTGCATGGTGTTCATTACACCCTCCTGTAGTCCTAACATGGACCATTGGTGCCGTTCAGTGGCCAAGCCCACAGACTGAGGCGGTGCGGCCTCGGATGCCAGAGTTCCCCCGACCTGAGACAGCAGGTCCGGTCTCAAGAGAAGTTGCCAAGGTGTCCCAGACAACAGGGACAGGAGAAAGCTGAACCAGGGTTGTCTGGGCTAGTATGGGGCCACCAGTGTAACGGATGTGAAATGGCTAGCTAGTTAGCGGGTACGCGCTAGTAGCATTTCAATCAGTTACGTCACTTGCTCTGAGACTTTAAGTATGGTTGCCCCTTGCACTGCAAGGGCCGCGGCCTTTGTGGAGCGATGGGTAACGATGCTTCGTGGGCAACCGTTGTTGATGTGTGCAGAGGTTCCCTGGTTCGCGCCCGTGTCGGGGCGAGGGGACGACGTAAAGTTATACTGTTACATTGATGCTGTTGACCCGGATCACTGGTTGCTGCGGAAAAGGAGGAGGTTGAAAGGGGGGTGAGTGTAACGGATGTGAAATGGCTAGCTAGTTAGCGGGTACGCGCTAGTAGCATTTCAATCAGTTACGTCACTTGCTCTGAGACTTTAAGTAGGGTTGCCCCTTGCACTGCAAGGGCCGCGGCCTTTGTGGAGCGATGGGTAACGATGCTTCGTGGGCAACCGTTGTTGATGTGTGCAGAGGTTCCCTGGTTCGCGCCCGTGTCGGGCGAGGGGACGACGTAAAGTTATACTGTTACACCAGCAGCAGACGATGCTCTGCCATCCTGGTCCTGTCCAGCACAGCCTGGATCAGGGGAAAAGGGGGGAATGCGTAAGCTCCAGCCCTGGCCAATCATGAGCCAGAGCATCCAAGCCCAGAGGCCCTGGTGGCTCAGACATGGAGTACCACAGGTGGCAGTGTGCATTGTCCAAGGAGGCAAACAGGTCCACCTGCGCCCTCCCGAATTTGTCCCACAGGTGCTGCACCACCTGGGGATGTAGGCTCCAGTCCCAAGGTCACAGGCCCTCCTTCGAGAGCATATCTGCTGCCACATTTAGGATGCCAGGTACGTGCGCTGCGCGTAGAGATGCTAGACCTCCCAGAGAAGGAGACCGGGAGAAGCGGCCGAGGAAGGGTGTGTCAGGTGACCTGCCAGGGCCCACCTCTCCTCTGGCACCCCGAGCGCATGGGTCCCCCAGGTACGTCCCTATGTTGGTGACGGTGGACACCATCACACCTGTTACAAAGACATTACATTACATTTAAGTCATTTAGCAGACGCTCTTATCCAGAGCGACTTACAAATTGGTGCATTCACCTTATGATATCCAGTGGAACAACCACTTTACAATAGTGCATCTAACTCTTTTAAGGGGGGGGGGGTGTTAGAAGGATTGCTTTATCCTATCCTAGGTATTCCTTAAAGAGGTGGGGTTTCAGGTGTCTCCGGAAGGTGGTGATTGACTCCGCTGACCTGGCGTCGTGAGGGAGTTTGTTCCACCATTGGGGTGCCAGAGCAGCGAACAGTTTTGACTGGGCTGAGCGGGAACTGTACTTCCTCAGAGGTAGGGAGGCGAGCAGGCCAGAGGTGGATGAACGCAGTGCCCTTGTTTGGGTGTAGGGCCTGATCAGAGCCTGAAGGTACGGAGGTGCCGTTCCCCTCACAGCTCCGTAGGCAAGCACCATGGTCTTGTAGCGGATGCGAGCTTCAACTGGAAGCCAGTGGAGAGAGCGGAGGAGCGGGGTGACGTGAGAGAACTTGGGAAAGTTGAACACCAGACGGGCTGCGACGTTCTGGATGAGTTGTAGGGGTTTAATGGCACAGGCAGGGAGCCCAGCCAACAGCGAGTTGCAGTAATCCAGACGGGAGATGACAAGTGCCTGGATTAGGACCTGCGCCGCTTCCTGCGTGAGGCAGGGTCGTACTCTGCGAATGTTGTAGAGCATGAACCTACAGGAACGGGTCACCGCCTTGATGTTAGTTGAGAACGACAGGGTATTGTCCAGGATCACGCCAAGGTTCTTAGCACTCTGGGAGGAGGACACAATGGAGTTGTCAACCGTGATGGCGAGATCATGGAACGGGCAGTCCTTCCCCGGGAGGAAGAGCAGCTCCGTCTTGCCGAGGTTCAGCTTGAGGTGGTGATCCGTCATCCACACTGATATGTCTGCCAGACATGCAGAGATGCGATTCACCACCTGGTTATCAGAGGGGGGAAAGGAGAAGATTAATTGTGTGTCGTCTGCATAGCAATGATAGGAGAGACCATGTGAGGATATGACAGAGCCAAGTGACTTGGTGTATAGCGAGAATAGGAGAGGGTCTAGAACAGAGCCCTGGGGGACACCAGTGGTGAGAGCACGTGGTGCGGAGACAGATTCTCGCCACGCCACCTGGTAGGAGCGACCTGTCAGGTAGGACGCAATCCAAGCGTGGGCCGCGCCGGAGATGCCCAGCTCGGAGAGGGTGGAGAGGAGGATCTGATGGTTCACAGTATCAAAGGCAGCCGATAGGTCTAGAAGGATGAGAGCAGAGGAGAGAGAGTTAGCTTTAGCAGTGCGGAGCGCCTCCGTGACACAGAGAAGAGCAGTCTCAGTTGAATGACTAGTCTTGAAACCTGACTGATTTGGATCAAGAAGGTCATTCTGAGAGAGATAGCAGGAGAGCTGGCCAAGGACGGCACGTTCAAGAGTTTTGGAGAGAAAAGAAAGAAGGGATACTGGTCTGTAGTTGTTGACATCGGAGGGATCGAGTGTAGGTTTTTTCAGAAGGGGTGCAACTCTCGCTCTCTTGAAGACGGAAGGGACGTAGCCAGCGGTCAAGGATGAGTTGATGAGCGAGATGAGGTAAGGGAGAAGGTCTCCGGAAATGGTCTGGAGAAGAGAGGAGGGGATAGGGTCAAGCGGGCAGGTTGTTGGGCGGCCGGCCGTCACAAGACGCGAGATTTCATCTGGAGAGAGAGGGGAGAAAGAGGTCAAAGCACAGGGTAGGGCAGTGTGAGCAGAACCAGCGGTGTCGTTTGACTTAGCAAACGAGGATCGGATGTCGTCGACCTTCTTTTCAAAATGGTTGACGAAGTCATCAGCAGAGAGGGAGGAGGGGGGAGGAGGATTCAGGAGGGAGGAGAAGGTGGCAAAGAGCTTCCTAGGGTTAGAGGCAGATGCTTGGAATTTAGAGTGGTAGAAATTGGCTTTAGCAGCAGAGACAGAAGAGGAGAATGTAGAGAGGAGGGAGTGAAAGGATGCCAGGTCCGCAGGGAGGCGAGTTTTCCTCCATTTCCGCTCGGCTGCCCGGAGCCCTGTTCTGTGAGCTCGCAATGAGTCGTCGAGCCACGGAGCAGGAGGGGAGGACCGAGCCGGCCTGGAGGATAGGGGACATAGAGAGTCAAAGGATGCAGAAAGGGAGGAGAGGAGGGTTGAGGAGGCAGAATCAGGAGATAGGTTGGAGAAGGTTTGAGCAGAGGGAAGAGATGATAGGATGGAAGAGGAGAGAGTAGCGGGGGAGAGAGAGCGAAGGTTGGGACGGCGCGATACCATCCGAGTAGGGGCAGTGTGGGAAGTGTTGGATGAGAGCGAGAGGGAAAAGGATACAAGGTAGTGGTCGGAGACTTGGAGGGGAGTTGCAATGAGATTAGTGGAAGAACAGCATCTAGACAAGCCATAAGCTCAGCCAAGCCAACAAGGCCATGGAGCAGGGGTCCAAAGCCCTGGGAGAGCTTATGTCGTGACCAGCTTGGAGGAATAGGAACCCGGTGAGGGATAAATTACCCAGTACCTCTGCAAAAACCAGGGTAGACCCGTGGGAAAAACAGGCTGTTGCTTCACCTCACGATGTGCCCCTCCCCGCTGTCAACCCTTAGCATGAAGAGATGGGGCAGGAGATGGACCCCACCGTCGTTCAGGTGCAGGTGGGTGGCAACGGTCCGTCTGCTTTGGATCTGGGGCCTGAGGAGGCGGCATGAACCGTCTCAGGGTCTCCACGAACCTTATCGGTCTGCTCTAGAATGTCAACCCTGGGGTGATGGGAAAATGTGCTCTGAGGAGCAGCTGGAAGATGGGATTGGGCCAGCCAAACATGGATCTGTGCATAACTGCTATAGTAAGTGTGTCTTTTTTAATTTTAAGGAGTCTTTCTCGCTGATCAAAGGGACATATGTTTCAAAAGCCATATTGCAAACTATGATTATTGACGTTTCTAAACGTTAAAACAGCGTCGGGATTGTAGTTCACATGAACCAGTCGTGGGCGAAACTAACGTTAATGGCTGAAAACTGTAGGGAGATTATGTGACATGAAAGCTCTCTCACAAGACATCAAACGTTGCTAGTTAACAAAATGATTCAAGAAGATTCTCTAGTTAGTTCAACTGCTAACTACCTAACGTTAACTAACTATGTGCGAGCTAGCCAGCTAAAAGACAAGATCAGCTACTCACCTGCACTCGTGAAGTAAAACACCAACCTGCATGAATCGAAGCAACTTTTTCAAACCTGAAAGTACATGTGTACCATAACGAGATAATCACAAAGTTCGTGATAACTGTGCTGAAAGTTGACACGGAAGTCGTCGCTGTTTCCGCTTAAGTGATGTTGGGTAACTGTTTGCAAAGTGGCGCGCGCTATTCAAAACAGTCTGTAAAAGAACCGCGGGGAAACAGAACGCTGGTTGTGGCAAGCAAGCCACAGTTCCACAAATTTCTAACTTTGTTACGTTGTGGATAACGTCTGATTGGTATGTGTTTGTGAATAAAAAATGTATTTGATTAAAGTCAGTTAGCAAAAGTATTTAGATGGCATGACGTTTTGATTTTGCAAGTCAGCTACGGTTAGGGTGTATTCATTACGTTTTGTAACCTTTTAAGAATCAATCGGAACTGCAAACAGCGAAACTGCGAGGGACCTACCGTCGTAGCAAAACGTAAACGGTTTCTGTTGCAAAACAGGCATAATGAATACACCCCTGTGTGCACTTCAACTCTGTAAGCTAAATTAGCTAACTTATAAGAATCCTGTCAGGCACAACAACGAGTATCTAGCAACTTCTAGCTAAAATTAGTTTAGTAACCTTTTAGTGAAAAGTTGCTGGCAAGTTTAATTACTTCACGTTAGGTATGTCTGCCAGACAGTGTTGTAGCGGGGTATTTATGGCAATCCATGATGATCCCGCCAAATATTATTCACTCAGCCACTGGACCCTGGCTGGCAGAGACTGCTGTCGTCACAAACATTTAGCGTCAAGATATTTAACAATAACTATTCAATTTTTAAATTACATTATGTTTGCATTTCAATTATACTGTATTATTGTTATGGTAACTGATTACGCATGGTTAATACACTGATGCTATTTATTCTTCCAGTGAAGTTAGAAACATGATGCCTAGTACAAGGAAGCACAGGTGAGTTACAAGATGTGTATTAGTCCGTCATGTGTGTTAAATCATTTACTAATCAATCAATCATGCATATAACATTGACTAACTTCCTTATTATTCTACTACAACATGTTTAGTCTCCCAGCCGAAAGGCCTGTCACGGATGGAGGATCTACCCTGAAAAGAAAGTCTCCACTAAAGAAGATGTCAGCCAGACACCAGGAGAAGGAGAACTGCCCATCCCCTCAGAGATCACCAGCTCCATCTCCCCTAAAGATTGCTCAGAAGAGAGCCTCTCCATTCCAGCCTGCTGTGGTTACAGGGTCCTTCTATGGTAAACGCAAACCTTTGTACCTGACACCCCTGGAGAGGAAGATGCTGAATGAGACCAAATCACTGCCAAGGCTGACCACTGTGGATCCGTATGGAATACTGACGGATGCTGAGAAAAAGAGGATGATTAACAGTAACAAGGTCAAGAAAGTGGCCGCTGTACACAGAATGATGACTAGCTTAAAGGGAAATGGCAACTTCAAATCAAGCCTGATCAATTCCTCAAAGCCTAAAGCACCCACCAGCACAAAGCAAGTGGAGCCGAAAAAAGGCATCCCCTTGACCTTCGGAGGTTTAAAGTCTAAGACCAAGCCTAAGATCTTCGTTGGGGCTGCCTTTTTTAGCACAGGAAAAAAGCCAGCCTCCATGTACAAAAAGTCTGCCCCGAAATCTACCAAGCCAGCTTTGAGTTTTGAGAAAACAAATGCTCTGGTTCTTGCATCAGAGGGAAAACAAGAAAAAGAAAAAAAAGCCCCATCTCCAAAGCAATGTGCTGTTGTAGTGAAGAAACTGCAGGAAGAGCCGCAGTCTCCACTCAGTGTCCAGGATTTGCCAAAGAGTCCAGAGTCACCCGAGGCCCTGTCACCCAGAGCTATAGCAGAGAAATGTGGCATGACCAAGGATGTCAGGATTGTGTTAAACTTATCTTTGTCTCCCACATGTTCAGGGTCCCCAGAAATAAACACTCAGGTGAGCTGTATATCACTGGAATCGTGTTTAGCCTGAATCTCAATGTCTGTTAATCCTGTGGGGAAATAATTAGCAAAGCATAGTGTATGCATACTACATTTTATTATATTGTTCTTTCACTGTTTGTAGGAGGACTTTATCACGGATGCAGGCTCTCATGCAGTGTATGATCTCAGTGATATTAGCCCATTAACCTGTATCAACAGTCCAGTCAAAGGTATTTTTTTTGTCATTGGTCAATTATCATTCATATGTTTTCACTTCAAATCAAATGTATTTTTTATTTATGATTTCTCTCTCCCCTTTAGACTCCTTAGCCGATTCTGTAGAATCTTCAGCTGTGTGTACAATCTTTGGCTCTGCATCAAAGAGGTAGGCAAAAACCACTTCTGTTTATTTTCAGCTAAAATGGTTTACTGCCCTCCAGGGATGAAATTATTTACAGTCTCGCACATGGTCAAGTAGTAGTAACTCCACACACTGTATACAGGAGTGTATATGCATTTATCATAATGTTTCCTTTCTCCCTGTAGGCCCCAGTGGAAGGCAGCTCAGGCCTCTCCAATGAATTGCAGCACCCCCTCGTCCCTTGGTCACCCCATTCCCTCTGCTGCTAAAGAGAGGAGAGCCAGGAAGAAGAGAGATATGAATAAACAGGCTGAGGCTGATGATCAACTCATCATTGTAAGTAAATCCTTTGATGGACAGATGAATGGATGGAAATGTTGATGACTGTTACCTCTCTCTCCCTGCCATCTGTGAGCTCTGCTAATGCTCTGTGTTTACCTCAGGATGCAGGCCAGAAGCAGTTTGGTGCCACCACGTGTGGGTCCTGTGGCATGATCTACAGTGCAGACAGCCTGGAAGACAACTTCCAGCACACACAGTTCCATAAGCGTTTTCTGGACAGTATTAAATTTGTGGTGCGTACGCCCAGGCATTTCCTCCCTCCCACTGATGTGTACAAGTTGCTTTAAGGATGTTGCTTTTAGAGTGGCTCATTATTTTTCCCACAAAAGCTTAGCCAAATCCGCTGCCATGGTTTAGTAGGGCGAAAATGTAACTGACCACTCTCTCTTGATTTCCGACGGCTGCTTAATCAATGTTTCCTTCTCGTCCCCAGGGCTGGAAGAAAGAGAGGGTGGTAGCAGATTTCTGGGATGGAAAAATCATTCTGGTTTTACCAGATGATCCAAAATACGCTGTCAAAAAGGTACTGTATATATAGTTATAAATCCGGACAAATATATTTACACCCTTGCACTTTTCTTAAATAATTTCCTTCTAAAATGGAAGACCCACAACCTTCAACAGAGACAGTTTTTGGACACTGGGTTGAACATTGGTCTACAAAACTCCTTGCGCACATTCATGGCCCACAGTAACAGAGGCAGCAAAGCAACCCCACATTATTATCAAACCTCCCCTTTGTTTGATTGTAGGGGGGGATGTTATTTTCATTGAATGCTTCATTTGGTCGTCAGTAAACGCTAATCTTTATTGCCAAAGAGCTCTAATTGTGTTTAATTGGTCCGCAGTACATTTCCCCAGGATTTAGGCTTGTTTAGGTGGATTTTTGAGAAGTTCAATAAGGCTTTCTTGTGCCTCGGTCAGCAGTGGTGTTCCTATGTTTACCAACGGCGAAATGAAGCATTCAAAGAAAAGATCACCATCCTTCCAGTCAAAAGCTGGGATGCCAATAATTTTGTCCAATCCATTTGTCTTTTATTTTCTCAATTTAAAATTGTAAACTTAAGTTTACAAAAATAAAATTGGTTCTGCAATGTTGAGGTGTGGTGAACTAAAGTTTGCAACTTCAACTGATTTGAGAAGAAATAGGGAATTATTTAAGAAAAGTGCAAGGATGCCAATATTTTTGTCCCCAACTGTATCAATCACATCAGTTTGTGTTTATGCATTTGGTGTGAATGGAATTCTGAACCCACTTGTTCATGCTTAATGTTTGTCAGGCAGAAGATGTGAGGCAACTTGCTGACAACGAGTTGGGCTTCCAACAAGTGTCCCTCAGCTGCCCCAGCCACGCTAAAACCTATCTGTTTGTGAATAGTGACAGGATGGTCGTTGGCTGCCTCATTGCAGAGCACATACGACAGGTAAAAACTATTTTCTCCGGTGCTGCTAAACTTTTGCGCTCTGTTCAAATGTGTCACGCTCCAAACATGGTAGGTTTTTCAGTAATGGATCAGGAGTATTTTACTCGACTATGGTGACGTAAAGGCCTGTGATACTGTTACTTTCCGGTCGCGTGCTTGTGAAAGATGAAGTTTGATTTATCAAGAAATTAACAAATATACGCTCAGATAGAATCAGACGTGAGCTTTAGTGCACGCTCATTTCTGCTGTCAACTCTGCATTCATGAGGGCCAGTGACGGGATGGTCATCTGATGCCTCATTGCAGAGCACATATGACAGATAGGGGAGCACTCTGGAGGAGTTTCAATCAGGTCTTTGTAAACACACTTAGTGGATATTCTCACTTTCTAACTAGGTGTAGTTTGTGAGTGGATTGCTATCTTACAGGGATATTTAGCTGAGTGACTGATGAATGATTGGGCTATCTTGCCCTTTGTTTCCAGGGCTTCAGAGTGCTGGAGCAGCCAGAGCAGACTAAGGACATGACCAAGGAGGATTTCATGGAGCACCACAGGGTCTGGTGCTGCTCTACCACCCCAGAGAAGGCCATCTGTGGGGTCAGCCGTATCTGGGTGTTCAGCCTGGCCCGTAGGAAGGGCATCGCCACAAGGATGCTCGACACCGTCCGGTAAGAGAATTATTTCAGGTTGGGTAGTGCTAACTTGAGATAAATGGATGTTAATATAAGGGATGTGGTCTGCACAACAATGGAAAATGTGGATAGCTACTGGTTTGAGGGTGCGTTAGTTTCAGTGATGTATAAATTGAGTTATTCCTGATTTAACCAGGAAAGGTCATATGCCATTTTAATGAATGTATTTCTGTCATTTCAGAAACTCCTTTATGTATGGGGGCCACCTGACCAAGGAGGAAATTGCTTTCTCTGACCCTACCCCAGACGGCAAACTGTTCGCCACAAAGTACTGCGAGACGCCTGCGTTTATGGTCTACAATTTCATTGGTTAAGGCTGAAATGACATTTGACATATTTTGGTCCTTTAATGAGTACGTGTTAAACTTAAGAAAATATACATTTACATTATCACACTACTGTCATTAACATTTCATGAATTTTAACCCCTTTTAAATGGACATGCATCCATCATTCGTATTACACATTTTAAAGCCCATTTCATAGAGAATGCTAAACTGGACTATATGTAGTAACTTACTTTGAAGAGATGGGGATTGATCTCTTCTACATCTTGTATATAGTTTGAATAAAATCTTTACCTCTTATCACTCTTCAGAATCACAATTTCTTGGAAAATACATGTCATGATGCAGTCTTCTATTGAAACAGCTGCATTTTGGGTAGAGTAGTTTGTCAGCAATAGAACTAACTGTTATGTGCTGCTGCTACTTACAGAAATGCATTGTGAGCTAAATATCTGTACTGAGCAAAAATATAAACACAACATTCAAAGATTTTAGGCTGGCGTTGTTACATTTGGTCTGCGGTTGTGAGGCCGGTTGGTACTGCCAAATTCTCTAAAACGGAGGTGACTTATGGTAGCGAAATTGACATTCTCTGGAAACAGATCTGGTGGACTTTTCTACAGTCAACATGCCTATTGCACGCTCCCTCAACTTGAGACATGTGTTGCAACAAAACTGCACCTTTTAAAGTGGCCTTGTCCCCAGGACAAGGTGCACCTGTGTAATGCTCATGCTGTTTACTCAGCTTCTTGGTATGCCACACCTGTCAGATCATTTCTCCTTTGAGAATCCATTCACCTAACACATTTGTGCACATCATGAGAGACAAGGTTTGTGCATGTGTTCAGATACCATTTCAATCAGACTAGTCTTTTAACTTCTTGAGAATACAGGGGGTGCTGTTTCGCATTAGCATAATTGCCTCTACAGATTAAACTGCCTCTTATTCAATTATTGCTGTTACTATATGCATATAACCATATAACATTGGATAGAAAACAAGCTATGGTTTCTAAAACCGTTCCAATTGAGTCTCTGAGTCAAACACAGGTCATTTCACAGCACTTTCCCTGAGCCAGAAGAAGATTGCAAGATGTGTATGCTCGCTTCAACGCTCTGCCTATATATGGTCACGCCACCTATGACCCGAATCACACTTCCTTCTTCTTCCTCTGGGTGTCTGGAAGACGTCAGAGGAGAATTTTTTTGTTTATCTTGTACTGACGTGAAATAAGACCTATTTCTTTAGCGTGACCGACAACTTCCGGTTTCTGAAATGCGCGTTTTCAGAGGTGGCATTGTCTTTTGTTATGCTGACGTTACGGATGAAAACTATCTCCGTGTCGAAGTTTGTTTGATACATATGACCATATCACCGTAATGTATGTTTTTTCAATATAGTTTAATCAGATTATTAGAATTTTTTCGGGAGTTTTGCCGTGTTCCGTTCTTTGAGTTTTTTAACTTTGGACATGGACCGTGCCAGTCGACCAGTACCCAGGCTAAATGAAGAGGGGAAGTTGCCATTGTGAATGGATTGAACGACTCATCAGGACTAAGGACACCTTGATCAACATTCTGATGAAAGACCAGCAATAGTAAGACCCAATTTACGATGTTATTTCATATATCTGTCGTGCATGTGAACTGGTCGGGCGCGTCCAGCTGGTTCTGGCTGGCCTGGTTATGCTAATTTAGCGATACATTTTGTTTTCGCTATAAAACATTTAAAAAATCTGAAATATTGTTTGGATTCACCAGATGTTGGGCTTTCAATGTCTGTACGCTGTGTATTTTTTCTGAAATGTTTTAAGACAAGTAATTAGTTATATAACGTTGGTCTCTGTAATTGTTCTAGCTGCATCAGCACTATATCAGATTGCAGCTGCAATGTAGAACTGTGATTTATACCTGAAAAATGCACATAAAAAAAAAAAAAACTATGCTATACCATAAATATGTTATCAGACTGTCATCTTAAGAATTTGTTTGTTGGTTAGTGGCTATCAATATCTTAGTTTAGCCGAATTGGTGATAGCACCTGATGGAGTAAGAAACTGTTGGAGTAAGAAAATGGTGTCATTTTGCTAACGTGTTTAGCTAATAGATTTACATATTGTGTCTTCCCTGTAAAACATTTAAAAAATCTGAAATGGTGGTTTTATTCACAAGATCTGTGTCTTTCATTGGGTGTCTTGGACTTGTGATTTAATGATATTTAGATGCTACTATTTAATTGTGACGCTATGCTAGCGATGCTAATCAGTGTGGGGGGGGGGTGGGGGGTGCTCCCGGATCCGGGTTAGGTACTCTAGAGGTTTTAATGAAGATGAGCATTAAGCATATTAATTTAATTGCATGATCATTAACAACCTGTTTCAGCTGAAAATTCCTTCATCTATTTTACATTACACGTTCAGTTTCAGATTGTGCTGCACAATGTATGCCCACATCAATTTGACATGAACACATGGCTACACATGACACTACTAAAATGCTGAAGTATTAGTCTTTAGAAAAGCGGCTTCCTTAAAATGTTTCATATCAATTTACTGAGACATTTTATTTACTACATTTCACCTGAGAAGAGTACAGGACAGGATATTGCATACATACAAGTCAAGACAAACAGGAAAGGTTTTTGGATACGAAAACAAGACTAGCCAACATTACAGTATGGTTTGAATGAGATGAGACTAGTCTAACTGATCAGTCTATGACAATGACATTGTTTTTGTTGTCCGCCTGCATGTTGGACTCCAGAACCTGAACTATTTGGGTAGCTGAGGGGCGTTTCTGTGGATTCTCCTCTGTGCAGAGCCAGAACAGCTCCACCATTCTCTGGTAGGCTCCCCCAAGACTCTCAGAGTCCAGCGCCGGTCGGGTGCCCAACTTCTCATAGTAGGCATCCTCAAAGTCATCCTCGTCCATTGAGACATCTAAAAGGGTAAATATAAAAGTTTATTGTAAAATTACTTTAACAATCATTGAGCAAGTGATATTGTTTGACAGAACTTATGGGACAAACATTTGTCAAAGAGTGACAAATCTCAGATCTTATGAAATAATTATCTAAAACATGTTAACGTAAGGGAAATAGCCTTTTAAAAAGAGCTCTAGATTCAAATACAGCCAGAGTATGAGAACTCTCCTTACCCTCCTCCTCACTGTTCTCCATCTCCAAGTGAGGCATGGCCAGAGTCATCATCTCCCACAGGGTCAGTCCGTAGGCAAAGATGTCTGCCTTGTCCGTGATCACGCCTCCCTCTTCCAGAGCCTCCTTGGGCTTCCACGGCTCAGTGCCAACGTACTCTGCTTTGGGGTTACTCACTGAGAGAGGCAGAAACAGCAATAGGTTTAAACACGTTATACAGTGATTGAAGCCAGGGTTTTTAGGCATATTGGGCGTTCTTACATTTGACCAACGGGTTATTTGTGAGTATTTGTGGTTCTCAGAAAATCCCAAAATAGAATTTAAAGATCTTAAAGTTGGGAACATGTTTAAGAAACTATTGAAGAATAAAGAGGAATGTATTTGCTTTGAAGCCTAAGTAACAGAAATGGAGGTATTGTAAACATTTTTGATCCCCTTTCATTTCTTGCCAGTGTTAACATCTCTTAACTATAATTAATCACACATTGCTCAAAGCATTTACAAGCAAGCTGCATGAAAGGGTGAAACTATTACCAATTTTTGTCTATATAAAAGTATTAATATGCATTAAACAATGTTCTAGCTCTTCTGCATTTGGTTTGAGGTAAACTAAACTCTTATTGCATTTCACTTGTTGACACCCGGAATGATTCACCTTTGCCTACAGCCTATTTCTGAAATACAAGAATACATAAACTTGTGTTGATTGTGCCTTTTTCGTTGAGAGGTTCCATGACCTCATGAAAACAGGCATTGTGTACATGGCAAACCACCTGTACATGTTTGTTACTCTATACCCCTCCCTACAGCATCACTACCATGAATTCCCAGGCTGTGTTTATGAGAAAGTCCTTGGCATTCGTTCCATTAGGCTCATGCCATGAGTGCGTGCAACATTGTGAAAATCATCTACAGGCTACTTTGCAGGAACAACAGATGTTTGGCATTACTCCCAGAGTCCTAAACCAGGCTAGTAGGAATACACTTTGTAAAAGTCTAATCAGTGTTTACACCAGACTAATTTCTCAGGTTCACACTAACAGTGAAAAAGGCAGGTTGTCTGACAACATGGGGAAACGAGGCCTAACGACTAAAATACCAAGTAATGCCTATTTTCCCCAGTGTTTAAGTGCATGTATTCAGCTCAGATGCTGACATCTACCTTTCATATTCTCATCCAACTGCAAGGAGACTCCCACATCGCAGATTTTGACAGTCTCAAAGTCACCCTTGATGACAACATTGCAAGACTTCATGTCGCCATGTAATAGCTTCTTCTCGTTGTGAAGGTACTGGAGAAAGTGGGAAAAAATATATACATTTCAGTGTTTCCTTACTATATTTCTATAACAATTGTACAGTCATGTGTTTGACTCACATTAAAAGATGGAATAACATGAAGCATCTGGGAACAATGAGAGGGAAAGAAAACAGGAACATAATTTATATTTAAGGGGATTTTCATGGTGGCTTTTAAAGTTTATTTGGTCATAGCTAGGCAATGAATCTAGTGACACTTAAAAAAACACCCCCTCAGGGGATTACAGAACATTTGAAATCGTGAACCTGAAATTGTTTTTGTAATAACCAATAAAGAAGAAACTCAAAGACCCTTCACCACATGTCTGTATTCAAATCAGAGGAGGATTGAGTTGGTGAAAATGTACAAAAGCAATCTTCAATTACATTTGCTTACATGACCGACTGCCCCAAAGCATGAGAAATGAATAAAGCCCATCCATATCAATTAGCCTATCTGGATAATCACATCAAAACCTATACAGTTTACAGTACTCCTGGTATTACAGCTTTCTGTTTACAAGCACTTTCAATTACCCACCCCTTCCGGACCTAGACCAGGTGTAAACTGTGTTCAAAAGATGAGTATGAGGTTACCTGTAGGCCACGCGCCACATGCAAGGCCACTTTCTCAATGGTGGCGGCTGGATAAGCCTTCAGGCCCTCCTCTCTTCTCCACTCTATCAGGTCATTCAGGGACTTCTCCCCACCATACTCCATGGCCAGGCACTTAGAGCCATCATTGGCAGTGGTGAAGGCACGGAATCCTGTCAAATCATATGGCTGTTAATACGGATATCAAGAACCAAATATTGCATGGACTGGGATTTGTTCAACACAATCTTTATAATATGTACAAGTACAGTAGCTCTTTTCATGTAGAGTATAGAAGGTCATTACACTGCAAAAAATAATGATATATATAATTCATTCTTACCAACAATGTTTGGGTGCTGCAGACCTTTCAGGATATTTGCCTCGTCACAGAGTCGTCTCTGGTAGACACCCACCTGCTTTGAGGCACATTTGTTGTTGATCTTTTTGACAGCCCATGGAGACAGGTTCAGTTTACCAACTCTAAAAAAACGAGCACATGGGAACATGGTCATGATTCGTGACACACCAAAACCATGGGTGACATTGAAGAAGCTAAACAAAACAAACCTGTTCATAAGATACACATTCACCCCAGTTCCACATCCCAGTTTCTTCATGAAAGGGGAGGCAGGGATGGTTATGGGAGTTCTAGGACTGGCAGTGCTACCAGAGAGAAGGCTCTTCACCCTGTCTGGTTTGCAGGGCGTCTTGAATCCATTCACATCACCGGCAATAGTGGAATCCATTATTTTCTAGATCTGTGAATAGAGATGTAAAAGAGATGTGACAGATGTAAAATAATCGTTCAATGCTTTCACAGCTGACTGGCTAGCTAACGTGTTATCTAGGGCTAGGCCACTGATCTAGGCGAACTTTTTCCCCATTCATCGACGGTAATGCCTTAACAGTAAGTTACATATTGGGCTAGGCTAACTTCAACAACCGTCAGTGATCTAACGTTATCGCAGGGACCCAAAGTTAGCGATCATGCTAATTTACTCAAACGTGCGATTATGATCTTTTTATGTAGCTACAGCATAATGGGATAAATTCACAGATTATTATGTTTTACCAATTTCTGTCTTGCAGCTAGCTATGTCTTCATCCCAAAACCTACAGAAAACGCGCCCAGTCTTCGTTCAAAAATTGTTTACGTGGGTCAAGTACAGGCGCGCTAGAAGGACAAACGGCACGTCTGTCAAATTAAAAAGCGTTTTTAAAATATGTAATGAAAAGGGAAAGTGGATACCTAGTCAGTTGCACAATTGAATGTATTCAACCGAAATGTGTTCCGCATTTATAACCCACCCCCTCTGAATATGTAGCCCATAGATATATACAGTGATTGAGCCACAGGAGGTTGGTGGCACCTTAATTTGGGAGAACAGGCACGTGGCAATGGCTGGAGTGTAATGGTATCTTGCCATCCCATTTGCTCCGTTCCAGCCATTATTATGAGCCGTCTTCCCCTCAGCGGCCTCCACTGCTCAGATTGAGCCCACCAACTATCTGAAATACAGGTCAGTGGCATGGACACACTGTTTGGTGTATAATATAATGTCATGATGTAGCTAATGATGTTTCCGGTTTGATAAAAAAAAAGAATATATATATATTCAAGTAAAGTACATGTATTACACCAGCAGAGGGCAGGCTTAGGAGCTAAATAGATAGGTATGTTGTTTGTGTGGACCTTCACAGTCTATGGTGTGGACTGTGGGCATATGTAGATGCACCAAAGTGCTTTAGCCTACATTAAACATCTTACAAACTTATAGTGCATGTCATGACCACAGGTTATAAATAGGTAGATGTGACCACCAGTGGTGTGCTGAGCAAGGAGGATGGTCCTGTGGTACGATAATACACTAGATTCCAAATCAATGAAGGCCTACTGTAGTGCACTGAAATGTGAGATTCATGCGGAGCCAACTTGTCAAACCTGTGTTGTTTATCTCTCTTATAAACAAAAAATAAACAATTATGTTCATTGCATGTGTCTCTTTTTCTTGACTGATATGGCGTGTGTCCTAAGGGGAGAAAAGACAGCTTTGGGTATGCAAATGTTCTGCACACTCTCAGACTGTTTACGTAAGTAAAAAAAAAGTTTATTTATCTTACATTTTTACGTTTGGGGCCCGAACCCTGGACTCTAGTGGCAGAACAGATTTCCATATTTTCTGCAGATCAAGGGACAAATCCCCTGATTAATTTGTTATTTAACCAGCCACATTTGAGCAGATGTCTGCTGCAGCCTGCATGTGTGTCTGAAATGATCCCAAGCACAGTTGAGGCACACGTGTCTTACCCAATTTCTCCACATGTGCATACATACAGACATCACCATAGCAATGGGCAGACCATGTCCCAGCCATACTGCCCTTCCAGGTGGTACTGCATGCTGTTTAATCACTGGTGGGAAGGATTTCAATACCCTAGTTGTTTCCCCTCTTTCCTTCAGCACTATATTGTAGAAACATAGTTTAATATGAAGACAGTGCATTGTTGCTACATGTTTTGGTTGTTTTTAATAGACATGTGTTCCTTGGCCAACCCTCAGTGTGGGCTCTGGAGGGGAAGAAAGAGCTGTCCTCAGCTTTGCTCAAATTGGGTGGAATTGGGGAAATCCACAATTTAATCACTTCATGCATGTTTTCAATGTCAAATGTTGTTCTGTATATATGGTTTATTTATCCATGGTTTTACTTGAATAATCAACTGCATTTTGACAATTTCTTGCTTATTGTTTAACTTTACATTAATTTGGATCATATCCAGTGTACATATGTTAATCAATTCTGTATATGGACATGTCGACAGAATGTGTGTGTTCCAACAGCAGCTTCATCTGAACATTCAGACACAGGATGGAAGACTGTTCAGGAAATCCAGGCCAAAGGCCACCGATAACTCTTGCTAGTTTACAATAGCAAACAGCGGCTGTCAAATCTTTCTTATAGAGATGATCCTGTCCAGAATACTCGTGGGAATATGGGGGAGTTCTGGAGGGCTCTGGGGTAGCAGTTCAAAGTGCAGCCTTGGAACATACAATTTAAAAAAAAGAGTTACACATCAAGCAGTGTTGATTGCCGGAACTGCCCTTTCTGAGTTATGTGATGTGAGCCTGCTCTGAACAATGTGGTTTCTTTCCATAAATGCACTGAAGAGATATAGTTATTGAGCCCACTACCCCTTGCACAAAATCACTGTAAATAGATTGATAATCACTGATTGTTATTTCAAATCCTCATACAGAGCTGACTCAATGTGACAGTCATGGATGTTGATGCCAGAGAGGCCTTGTGGGTACTATAGAGAATAAGAGTCCAATGGTTCCTTTGTCCATCTGTGAATTCCACTGAAATATCTCTTAACAAATATTGTTCTCATGTCATACCTCAAATAAAGAACTTGGTGTTGTTTGTCATAAAACCGAGGGTAGAAAATAGATTGATACAGTACCAGATGCTAAAGACTTCCACAATCAGTGTATGAACCTGGGTGTACCAAAGACCCAAACATTTGACATGATAAAATGAAATATGTGCCATTACCTGCTAAAAAAAATCCTCCAATAAAAGTTCAAACATGTCGATTAAACGCATTTTCCCCTCACTCGTGATCCAGGGTCTTTGTTCTCGCTAGGCCAGGGGTAGGCAACCCTAGTCCTGGAGTGCCGCAGGGACTTCATGTTTTTTATGTAACCGACCTGAAAGACCAGGTGTGTTATATTTAGGCAGTCACTGAACTGATCAATTAGCTCAGTTGATCAGGTGTGGTGCCTAGTTGGAACAAAATCCTGCAGTACCTGCAGCACTCCAGAAACACTGTTTCCTTCCCCTGCCCTAGGCTCACCATATGCTGAGGTGATCAGGTGATTCTCCAGCAGTCATTTCTATATCCGTCCTCCATGTGGAACCACTTTTAAGGTAATTGTTTCTCAGTTGTCAATCCAGAGATGCCATACCCAACTTCCTCTCTCCATCTTCACCTGCTTTCTTGATGTAGCTACTGCAGGGTTTCCTAAACACGGTCTTCTGGACCCCAAGGAGTGCATGTTTTGGCTTTTGCCGTTGGACTATACAGTTGATTCAAATAATCAACTAATCATCAAGCGTTGATAATTTGAATCAGCTGTGTAGTGTTAGGGCAAAAACCCTTGAGGTCCCGAGGATCGAGTTTGGGAAACCCTACTGTAGCTATAGTATGGGATAGGATTACTTAGGTTCATACTGAATTGCCTCTAACCTCATTTTAATACAAATAAATGTCCACATAAACAAATTAATACCATTTTATTCTTTCAACAGTACATGATTTCTTTTTTTTATCAGCAAGAAATATCAAGTTAAAAGTATTATCTAATGAACATATCAAATATTATTGTCACATTCACTGTATTTATTTAAACATTTCATATTACATGAAAAAAATACTATACTATGGTTCACATACTATAGTATGCACTGTAGTTTTTTGAAGACTTTACTGTCATATTCACTGTAGTATACTGTGTATCTACAGTTAACTATAGTATAAATACTGTAGTAAAATAAAACTTTAGTATATACTACAGTTTTTAATGTAGTGCTTTTTAAGAGATTACTGTAGAATTTTCTATTGTGTTTTTGTTTTATTATCTTTGACATAAGTGGAGGCTTTGTCATTGAGGAAATCTACTGGACAAGTACTATAAAGATCACATTTTCAATAACCTGCATGTAGTTAGGACTGGGGTCTAAACAGATAATTCAGCACTTCTGTTCTTTTCTATAATCTGTAGTTAACACAATATATAGTCTATACTTCGCATGTAGGTTTCTCACTTATGGGTGGCACAAATTGGAATATGGGGGAGGGGAATGTTTTCCAATGTTTTCCAATTAGTTACCATACCCACAAAGTCAAAATTGGCTATAACGTAAAAAATGTATGGGAATTTTTTTTTGCTTCTTCATCTAAATTTATGGTTAGGTATAAGGTTAGCAGTGTGTTTAAGGTTATGGTTAAAGTTACGGTTAGGTTTAAAATCACATTTTAGGAAGATCAATTGTAGAAATAGGAGGGGCTTAAGACTATGCGGCTGTGGTAACTAGTGACGACAGAGGGGAATGGGCAGGGTATGTGCTAATTAAATACTGTAGTATTTAATATAGTTTTAAAAAGTTTTGTCTTTTTGCCGACTGTAGTGTTTTGGCGGACATTACTGTAGTAATTACTACAGTGTTTTCGTTGCGGATAATACTGTAGTATTTACTATAGTATTCTACGGTATATTCCAACATTCTCTAGTAAGTACTACCACACACGATCAAGGGATGTTGCAGTGTGTAGTATAGTATTATACGGTATTACAGTTTACTACAGAATTTTATAGTAAGTGCTGTAGTATTCTATAGTAAACTGAAGTATTTTTTCATGTGGACTGGGTGTTATGACCAGCACAATCGATAAACAGATATTTACACTCCTCAAACGTCCTTATTAAATCTTGACCAATAAAAGTGGTGGTTAGAGTTACAGGGGTACCATGGTATAATAAATCAACCAATCTCGACTTCACATACTGTAGCAATTATAGCATCCTTGTATTTGATAGTATGTTCCTAAAGTGGGAACCTGGGTTTGTGGTCCCAGTTATACAAATCAAAATTGTGTGCAGGCTGCTCCCTTGTACTTGAAAGGCATTGCATGACAGTGATGAATTTACAGAACAGTTGAAGATCCATGCAAAAATTACCTCTTATGTTCACAGACTAACTGCACTCTAGTTGAATATTTGAGAGTGGATTATAATAGTAATGATCACATACTGTAGGAATATGTATTTTTACAAAACAAGAATAATTTCTTTCTATGAAAATAATTCTGAAGAATTCCAATAGAAAATATTTGGTATAGTTTATTTTCTGTTTCCCAATCTGAGTGAAAATATAAAAAAACAGGGTAAGGTGTTATCTTTGACAGTTGTCACATACACCAGATAGGTGCAGTGAAATGTGTTGTTTTACAGGATCAGCAATAGTAGTATGGCTCCCCTGGAGCAAATGGTCAAGTGCCTTGCTCAAGAGCACATCTACAGCTTTTTCACGTTGTCAGCTCAGGTATTCGAACCAGAAAACTCTATAGCACTGGAGGCTGGTGGGAGGAGCTATGGGCTTGTTGTAATGGCTGGAATGGTATAAAGGAATGGAGTCAAAAATTTGGTTTCCATATGTTTGATGTCTTCGATGCCGCTCCATTTATTCCATTCCAACCATTCCAATGAGCCCGTCCTCCTATAGCTCCTCCCACCAACCTCCACTGCTCTATAGCACTCTATAACACCTCAATAGCACTTGTCTGAGTATGAACCTCAGTGGATGAAAGTGAGGCCCATGTCTAAAGGGGTGCTGCTTCAATGCTCCAAATTAAATACTGAGAGATAGTCCAGATTCATGTGGCTCAGAGTGTATCAAACCTAGTCCTCAGGACCTCAGCACATATCTTTGCATATCCCAAAGTAATATTTGTCTAGGCTCATCTACAGAAATCTATGATGAAAGATATCATGCTCATGGCAACACTTGATTTACATTTGAAAGTGTATTACGTCAGCGGTTGGTTTCGCTTATTTCACGCAATAATCTATATTTCCCTGTTTCTTTTCCTGTGATAAACCTCAAGTCGTTGTGCATGTTTTACCATTTCATAAAAATGTTCCCAAAATATAAAAAGCCATCTAGGGCTGTAATTTGTCTTACTTTAGTCTTGGTTTCCATACATAAACCAAGTGTTAGTCTCCAAACAGCCCCTGCAATTGTCGATGAAGAAAGAGGCATTTTTGGCTGCGCTCTAACCGAATCAAAATTAGCCAGTTGAAGGGAGAAGAATGAACGAGAGAGAGAGAGACTCTAAGTCATGATGATAAAAACCAATGCTTGGCTCCACAGACAGAAATGGTGAAATCGACAGACACAAACCAATCAATCGTACTGGGGCCAAGCCATTCATCTATTTCAAATGGCATTAGTTCCCTTTATTTTCTTTGTAATCGCGTCATCTGTCAACAATTGGACAAACATTTGTGACTGACCATTTTTTAAGTTGGTCCTTTATAGGCACTGAATCTAGTTCAGCTATTGTTAAATATACTTTACGTGGACAAAGTCGGCCAAGAGGCCCTAAAGGGGTCTGAAGTCAAATCAGTTGCCCACAGCAGTGAGTGGGTGTAGGGCGTCAGAACGCAGCCCCTCTGCTCTACCTCATGCTGCCTGTCATCTGCAATTTAACTCTGCAGTTTAAAACTGAACTCTGAACTGAGTGGGTGTTAAAATGGTGGGTGTTAGGTGTTGCATGTCACCCCCGCATCCTCCACGTGCCCACAGTTAGTCTTTGCCCAGCCTGAGAACTTGCACTGGTGGATGGTGTCCTCATTCCCAACACAGGCCACATCATCCATCCAGATGAGCCCAGTACCTGTAGAAATAGACAGGGAGATATATTTGTATATTAATGACAGAGAGCGAGAGAGTGAGCGGAAACACTTTAGTCAAGATTTACCTGACAGTGCAGGTCACTCCAGTACTTACAGAAACATATGGTTTTCAACTGAGATTATAAAGGAGGGATTTAGAGGATTTTTTCAAAGAAATGTTTCATATTTTTTTATTTTACCTTTATTTAACCAGGTAGGCCAGTTGAGAACAAGTTCTCATTTACAACTGCGACCGGGCCAAGATAAAGCAAAGCAGTGCGACAAAATCAAACAACACAGTTACACATAAACAAACGTACAGTCAATAACATAATAGAAAAAATCTATGTACAGTGTGTGCAAAAATGTAGAAGAGTAGGGAAGTAGGCAATAAATAAGCCATAGAGGCGAAATAATTACAATTTAGCATTAACACTGGGGTGATGGATGTACAGATGATGATGTGCAAGTAGAGATACTGGGGTGCAAAACAGCAAGAGGGTAAGTAATAATATGGGGGTGAGGTAGTTGGGGGTGCTATTTACAGATTGGCTATGTACAGGTACAGTGATCGGTAAGCTGCTCTGACAGCTGATGTTAAAAAGAGAGTTGCATGGGGGCAGCCAAGTATCAGGCTCTGATGTTCTATTCTTTCTCTCAAATCACAGCCTTTATCTGAAGTGAAGAGACTGTGATAGCAGAGTATGGTCTGGCCATACTTAGTCTCCTCTCCTAGCTCTCCTAGCCCCTCAGTCTGCTGAGTAATTCATCACACCAGTCTCCTCTGAGAGCTCTTGGAAGCGTTAATGTGAGGCAGATATCTGGCAGAGGGATGAGAGCACGCCGTGTCTCCACAAACACAGAGGTTCTGGAGACTGGAGCAAGCCTCTCCTCTCTCCCGTCCACAGGCATCAGCTAGGGTAGCTAAGCACCACCAGAGAGGACCTCTGGCATGGAACCTCTGTCTGAAACTGGGTTTATTGTTGTATCAATTACATTGAAGACAGAGCTGGGAGGCCGACAAACAAACATGACACCACCCCCCAGCGCCTGCTTCTTGATCCAAATGAAAATTATTTCAAGACCCAGTCAAGATCTCCAAGATGGCTTAATAAATTGTAGCTGTCTGGAGAATGAGGTGCAAAATGAATATACAATGTATAAATGCACCTTAGGAATTCCATTGTTCATGATGAGTTTGGAGTTACAATGGTAGACTTGGGACAATGAATTCATCATGCGCTTTGAGAAGAAAGGTCACGTCATCAATCAGTATGTAAATCTGATAGGAATGCATTTGTGTGCTTGAGGGCTGGATGGTTTTACACTCTGTCTATTGTTCTACCTCTGTGTTCTTTTTGGGATCTAAATTACCTTACTTGCCAAATAAGCAGGTTTGAGAAGTTCACTAACATAAATCAAAGACATAGGATCTTAAATATATGCCTAACATAACCCAACTTGGTTTGATCTATAACAACAAGGTCTAATATACAGTATATCAAACCAATCCACATAATATATGTTTTTAAGATGCAATATGTCATATGAATGTCTCTGTCCCAACAAAGGTTCCCACAAAGTTACATTAGCATAAGCATGTCTGTCTTACTCCACATTTGAATCCGATTTCTTCAGGGTTATGTGAATGCTGATAAAATAACAAGCACAAAAAGCACAATATGGTTTTTATAAACCTGAATTAGACGTTCATTTATTTTACTCTATGCTGAGAGTTTACAGATATGCATGAGGGCCTCCTTCCATAGACCAATCAGAGGCTGTGTACGGGTGAGAGGATTCATAGACAGACTTGATGAAAGACCATTAGAGGCCAATATAATATCAATATATCCTGCTCTAGTTGGAGCCAGCAGACTAGACCATCAAACTGTTTAACGTCAGGGCTGGTCTGATATAGCGTATAAATAGAAGTCTGTAATGAGAATTCTTTGTGTTGTTTGGTAGTAATGTCTCAATTTCAGCAATTTTATCTATCGTTGTGTGTCTTGGCTCCAAAGAAGTAGTATCCCTAATGTTCAAATGAGTCCTGTCCCTCTCATGTTTAAGAACAGGATGTGTAAGTAAATATCATACCATATTGTTTTCCATACACTTTATGACCAACGGTATTGTCGAGGACGGACCACAATCACGAAGGCCTGGCCTACTGTCTATCTACTCTATCCGTTTGTTCACAGAAACATTTTGAACTTTAAGTGTGAGCAATATTTTCCCTTCGAATGTTGGCGAACACAGTGTGTATGATCAGAGTTCTGCTCAAAGGTCTTTCTACCACATTTAGCACCATAAAGTGCTAAAGTGGCGACTCCAAGTCGTAGCACAACCAACTACATTACATTGAATAACTGAAACATCTTGAGTGCAGCATGAACATGAAGCAAACTTGAAAAGAAAACTTGGCCAGGGCCGGTATAGTATAGTGTACATTCAGCACAGATTTTCAGAGGCTGATGCATCACTGTTGGGTTTATTTTAACAAGACATGCCTCCTAAACTGGTTTACCCCAGATCTTAACATTTCGTTTCAGAATTATTTATTGGACTGACCATGCAGTGATGTACAATGTCGTCTGTAACTTAATTATAGATATATCACATCAAAGATATTTGTCAAGAGTAAATAAACTGGAAACATTTGACTAAATGTAGCTTCACAAATGGGGTCTATGAAAGAAATATTTACAATTATTTCATTCGCCCTCAAATAACATACGCCCTCAAAAGCCAATGTGAATTATAATACATTTTAAAGCATGGCTCTTGGAATTAGTATTCCCAGAAACATAATATGTTGATTGGACCTAACAGAGGTGTGTGTGTGTGTGTGTGTGTGTGTGTGTGTGTGTGTGTGTGTGTGTGTGTGTGATGTAATGATAGTTGTTGAAAAAAGGTCATAGAGGAAACAGATATTACCACTGGGACTTTTTTGATGGCATCTGGCTCCTACTATTTTTCCATATAAACTTATATGAATCTCAGTAGTATTCTACTGCTGTGTGCATTAATACCCACCATAAAAAAGTACAATTACAAAAACAAATGATACAAATCATAATCCTACTCCCTGAAACACATTTATCACAGTCTGTACTGTAGTTAGTTCCTAACTAGATGGAGATAAACTGCAAAGTGGCTTCCCAGCTAGCCCATAATGTTCTGAGAACCATATGTTTCTTAGAGCTTGGTGAGAGTGTGGTTGTCCTATGGTTATTTTGCATACAACCTTCCCACAATGTTCTGGGAATTGTGCAGGATAGTTGTTTGGCTTTGGAACATTTTCAGCACATTTAAGGAACTTGACAAAATACCGTTATTTCCTTGGTATTTCATTACTTTAACAGAACGTTTCCAAAAAGTTCAAACATGTTTACATTTGATTACATTACAGTTCTAGGAATGTTCTCCAACTGGCTTGACAGTGGGAATGTGCTCAAATAGTTCAATGAACATTAAGAAACAACGTTCTCCTGTGGGAATTTCAATATTTAAGCACAACGTTTCCACCAGGTTTCCTCATGGTTCTATTTAAAGTAATGTTCCGTTCTCAATTTGTTCTGAGAACGTTAAGAAACAACGTTCCTCAATGGGAATTTCAGTATTTAGCATAATGTTCTCTGTCGGTTTCCCCATGATTCTATTTAAAGTAATGTTCTCAGAACATGAAAAAACCTTGGCCAGTATGTGTGCATGTGTAGGCAACGTGCCCCTCCCCTTCCGAAGCTTAAGCTACTGTAGCCTACTGAATTTACAAGCGTGATTCAGAAATTAGGGAGAGATGTTTAATTGGAGAAGAATGGAGGAACTTTTCCAATTCTAGTTACGGGCATTATAGTTATCACGTTTCACATTGGATATATTAACTGTTTTAAATTCTGGTGCCTCTCTGCACACAAAAGGCAGTTAGCTAGCTAGCTATGGTCCAACTCTCTGAAGTTCAAAGACATTCAAAGTTCCTCCATAGAAGCCTCTCCTCCGTAGGCCTAATTCAGATAATGCATGTCATAACAAGATGCCCAGCACTTCAAGCCAAGGCTCCTCCTCCACCCTCTCTCGCTCTCTCCCCACCTGCAAAATTTCAGCCGCATCGAGTTCACTACACTTGGTGGTCCATTGTGCATGTAAACAACTATAGCCTAGGCAGCTGATAACACCCAGGAACTATCGGCTGCTTAGGCTAAAATAACAGTAGCTTCCCCGCTCCATAGCAAGCTGCACTATCTGCACTGATTGGTGAAGTAATTTAATCTCGAGCTAATGTAAAAAATATATATAGATTTCAGAGGTTTAAAAAGGTACAGAAAGGTACGATATAAACAGGTACTTTTTGGGGGTTTGAACCAGTTCAAAACTTTATTTTGCAGGTCGGAACAGTGGAACGCAACAAAAATAATAATGATTTTGTTCAGAATGAAACAATGGGAAAATAATTTCTGTTACAACTCCTGATGTTAGCTCCATCCTGGTGGCACAGTGAGCTAATTCCATGGTTAGAGAACAGAAGATCAAAGGTTTGAATCTCACTGATGCCATGCCACAATAATAAAGATATGTTTTTGCATGATTAATGCCAAAGCAAATTCATTTCCATGTGTCCTATCTGTGCTTGGAGTTCAAAACAGTTAAACCAAACTAATCTAGCAGTGTTATAAAGTCTTATTGAAACATTCAGGGAAAGTTTTAAGGAAGTTATTCAAAAACCTCAAAGTATCCTATCTTTTCCATTCTCAGAACGTTAATAAAACCTCAGAGGAAAACTTTCAGGGGACTATAGTAAAACGTTATCAGAACCTCCCTGCAAACTAAAAATGTACGTTCCAGGAACAGGCACCATTTTTACATCTGTTCTCAGAACGATTAAAAACCTTCAGTTTTACCGTTCAGGAAACGTATGGCTTCGTTCTAAGAACTAATGGGAAACCAAAAATCAAAATAATTTTAGACCCAAGCCACCCCGTGTACCCGGACTTTGAACTTCCCCCCTCTGAACGCAGGTATAGGGCACCCTCGGCAGGAAAAACAGAGCTAGACAATCAATTGTGCCAGGTGTGATATCCCTCCGAAATAGCTCGGGCTAATGTTCCTATCGACTCAGTAAGGCCAGCAGGCTAGTCTCTTTTTATTGGTATGTACTGTAACTGTTATGAAAGTTGTATTGTCAATTTGTTTTGTACTTAAACGCCACTTTAAACGTGTACATGACACTGCAACAAAATTTCCCCATGGGGACAATGAAGTCAGTAAAGTAAAGCTAAACTTACATTCCCACAACTTCCAAGGAACCAAATGTGCTAGCTGGGTTACCTTGTCCAAACCGGCCTGTTTTATGGATCTCGAAGGCCCCTGTGTAGCCAAGCATCCTGCAGACCACGTCACCGTCCTTCTTGTCCCAGACGTCGTCACACACCGTTCCCCAGCGCCTCTCATGGAACACCTCCACTCTCCCCTCGTGAGGGCCTGATCCATTCACCAGTCTCACCAGTGTCTCGTCCACTGAAACATACACATGCACAAGCACGCACACACACACAGCAGGAGAGCGAGACATGACTGGTGGTTAGACAAGGGATGCTGAGGGGTTCATAGACCACAGATAAGGTTGAGATGGCTTGACTCAGTGTATTAGTTTTGTGCATTCAGTTTGTTTGTAGACATCTTTCACCACACGTTGGTTTAATCACCAAAACACAACATAATTACATCTTGTACATTTTTATCGCTTTGGTGCAATTTCCTCAAGTATGTTGTACATTTTCACAACTGTTAGTACAAAACTCAAAACAGATAATCAAAAAGCACTTGTTTCAAATCTTTAAGCACATTTTCAATTGATTAAGTATAACACACAAAATCATACAGTCACTTTTTCACCAAACTTAATCAGTGTTTCATCTAGAAATACAGTACATGTTTCACATTGCAATACATGTTCATATAAAGTAATTGCCTTTCACAATGCAATTCTCACATTACTTTTGATATGATTCTTTTATATTTTGTTAGAGTACTATTACTTGTACTATTACTTAACCCAATTGCTCTTAAACCAATGTATTCATTATATTTCACATTCAACTTATATTTGGTGAAAGATGTCTACAAACAAAATGAATGCACAATGAAAGGTTTTGAATGTAAGACTGGCTGTGTTACAAATGTTACCAGTTTGGAGTTTAGAAAATTCAACACATACTTGTGAACATAGTACCAAAGCAAAAAATAAATAAAACAGTAGTTCTTTTAACAACCAGTTAATCCAACAGAAAAAAATTTAAGATACATGATTCATAATTGTCCTTTGAATGTAGTATGCTACAGTACATTACACTGTTTTCACATTAAGTATTACACTAGCACTTCCCATTAAAAATGACTAAACATCACAATTCCATAATTTCTATCCCATGTGTGATCAAAGGTGTGATCATTGAAGGCATCTTTCACAATGTAATCAAAAAAATAAATGAAAGAAAGAAAAATTGTTTAACAGGCACTAGTTTGAGCCTTGTCTTGATCATTTATCCATAGGTTTTCATTAAAGTCGCAGAAAAATATCCTCATTGTTCATGCACCTGTGAAAAAAAACTTTTGGCATTGCGAATCTAAGCCTAACATAGGTCTGGATTGAAATCATTGTATGCCTCATCCATGGCCTGAAGGAGGATGGTTCACTGATGGGGATGGCAATAAATTGTAAAGTATTTTGTCTGTAATGTAATTTTGGTTATGTGTCGGACCCCAGTAAGACTAGCTGTCACCATTGACGTCAGCTAATGGGGATCCTAATATACATATGTAACAGTATAACTTTACGTCGTCCCCTCGCCCCGACACGGGCGCGAACCAGGGACCCTCTGCACACATCAACAACTGACACCCACGAAGCGTCGTTACCCATCGCTCCACAAAAGCCGCGGCCCTTGCAGAGCAAGGGGCAACCCTAATTAAAGTCTCAGAGCAAGTGACGTAACTGATTGAAATGCTACTAGCGCGTACCCGCTAACTAGCTAGCCATTTCACATCCGTTACACTCACCCCCCTTTCAACCTCCTCCTTTTCCACAGCAGCCAGTGATCCGGGTCAACAGCATCAATGTAACAGATGTAACTTTACGTCGTCCCCTCGCCCCGACATGGGCGCGAACTAGGGACCTTCTGCACACATCAACAACGGTTGCCCACGAAGCATCGCTACCCATCGCTCCACAAAGGCCGCGGCCCTTGCAGAGCAAGGGGAAATCCTACTTAAGTCTCAGAGCAAGTGACGTAACTGATTGAAATACTACTAGCGCGTACCCGCTAACTAGCTAGCCATTTCACATCCGTTACACTCACCCCCCTTTCAACCTCCTCCTTTTCCGCAGCAACCAGTGATCCGGGTCAACAGCATCAATGTAACAGTTTAACTTTACGTCGTCCCCTCGCCCCGACACGGGCGCGAACCAGGGACCCTCTGCACACATCGACAACAGTCACCCACGAAGCAGCGTTACCCATCGCTCCACAAAAGCCGCGGCCCTTGCAGAGCAAGGGGCAACCCTACTTAATGTCTCAGAGCAAGTGACGCAACTGATTGAAATGCTACTAGCGCGCACCTGCTAACTAGCTAGCCATTTCACATCCGTTACACTCACCCCCCTTTCAACCTCCTCCTTTTCCGCAGCAACCAGTGATCCGGGTCACGGCACCAATGTAACAGTATAACTTTACGTCGTCCCCTCGCCCCGACACGGGCGCGAACCAGGGACCCTCTGCACACATCAACAACTGACACCCACGAAGCGTTGTTACCCATCGCTCCACAAAAGCCGCGGCCCTTGCAGAGCAAGGGGCAACCCTAATTAAAGTCTCAGAGCAAGTGACGTAACTGATTGAAATGCTACTAGCGCGTACCCGCTAACTAGCTAGCCATTTCACATCCGTTACACATATACAAAAATATTATACGTACATCTTCCACCTGTATTGTAATCGTGTATTGTATTTTACAGTAATGCATTGTGGTGATTGTCGTGTTGTGCGTGAGCATACGTGACTGGATGGCCAGCACTACAGTATTGTACTTGCGTATGTATTTTAGTGATCCTGTACGGGGTTCAGTTCATAAGAGCATGGCACTAGCTAATTTCCTATAATTCTAACAATTTTTACCATGGCTTGGTTTCATTTGAAGCATCTTTTTATACGTCTCTTGTTTGTATCAATTGCAAAGACATTGGCAACTTTATATTTGTAGTCAACTTTGTTTTGAAGTTATCTGCGGTCACAGAGAGACGATAAACCATGTGATTCTATGATTAGCGGAGATATTCTGAGGGCGAAAAAGCATTTAACGATGCGCTTTTAATGATTTAACTAGGCAAATCAGTTAAGAACAAATTCTTATTTACAATGACGGCCTACCCCGGCCAAACCCTAACCCAGACGACGCTGGGCCAATTGTGCACTGCCCTATGGGACTCCTAATCACGGCCAGTTGTGATACAACCTGGAATCGAACCAGGGTCTGTAGTGACGCCTCTAGCACTGAGATGCAGTGTCTTAGACCGCTGCGCCACTCGGGAGCCCACTTAACAGTTCTACGAATGGTCTGAGCCAGGTGTTGGATTATGAGCGTTTAAGTGCAACGTTAATAATGATGCTTTTGGGAATCATCTCAGAGATTTAATGATGCTCTTACGAAAGTTCTAACAATGAACTTAGTATTAAAATGCTTGTAAGAAACCGGGCCCAGCATGGTTATTGTCTTTAATTAGTGAACACATGCTTTTTTTCAATAAGTTTGTTTAAAGCATTGTTTGTCATTTTCATGTAGACTAATAAATCCATCCGATATGGAGCAACAAGCCAAACATCTTTAACTTTGTCAATTTTGTTATTTTTCCATTACTGTGAAAATAAAACAAAGCAAAACCTCACGTTTTTGTTCAACGCAGGAGAAGGCGTTGAAAACGATTAGTACCTCTCATTGGAAAATGTACTCTGACTCAACTAGCCTTTATTTACCTTAATAAGAGATTAATAACGTCGGGCTCCAAATGGCTGAATCTGAATCTGGAGGATAGACTCGAGAAAAACACAGGAACATCTCAATAATGTGTTGCAGATGTTGAGCCTAAGCTCTGCTCTACTCTTGGCCTGAGACAAGCCAAGAATCTGGCAGATTGAAAACGTGTCTGCTACAGACATGTAGCCGGAACTTTCATTTTGCCATTAGGGATTACTCTGATAACGGCTCGGGAAACTTCAATCTGTCTGGAGAAAAGCGTATCCAAGTTATCTCTGATGGGGGTGTGATGAAGCTAGGCCAGACCCAGGATTATATTAGCAGAGTAATTAACAGAGCAAAGCGGACAATGGTCTGTCTACAGTAGGTAGCAGAACTAACAAGGAGAAGTCCAAGCTCTTCTAAATGCCTAATCCAGCCCAAGAGCCTACAAGGCCAAACCTACTGTATTATCACTAAAATTAAACAGCCATACAGCTGTAGGTGTGTAACATGGTTGTTATGTATTAAATGTTTATGTATTTTTATTGGTTGGTTCAAGTCAGATGTCGATAAGGTGTTATGTCATTGGCTAAACTTGCAGATAGGAGGAGATTGCAAACATCAATTCTACCCAGTCTGAAATTGACATGCAAGCGTTAGGTCACTTTCTGAAATAGTGCATTCTATTTACGTATTAACAATGTGTACGAGTTCACTATGCACATTTCCTGAATATATATATATATATATATAGAGTGCAGTCGGAAAGTATTCAGACCCCTTGACTCTTTCCACTTTGTTACGTTACAGCCTTATTCTAAAATGGACAAAATAAAAAAAATCCTCATCAATCTACACACGATACCCCATAATGACAAATGAAAACAGGGTTTTAGAAAACAGAAATACCTTATTTACATAAGTATTCAGACTCCTTGCTATGAGACTTGAAATTGAGCTCAGGTGCATCCTGTTTCCATTGATCATCTTTAAGGTGTTTCTACAACTTGATTCGAGTCCACCTGTGGTAAATTCAATTTATTGGACATGATTTGGAAAGGCACACACCTGTCTATATAAGGTCCCACAGTTGACAGTGCATGTCAGAGCAAAAACTAAACCATGCGGTCAAAGGAATTGTCCGTAGACCCCCGAGACAGGATTGTGTCAAGGCACAGATCTGGGGAAGGGTACATTACTGCAGCATTGAAGGTCCCCAAGAACACAGTGGCCTCCATAATTCTTAAATGGAAGAAGTTTGGAACCACCAAGACTCTTCTCGGCCAAACTGAGAAATCGTTGGAGAAGGGCCTTGGTCAGGGAGGTGACCAAGAACCCGATGGTCACACTGACAGAGATTCAGAGTTCCTTTGTGGAGATGGGAGAACCTTCCAGAAGGACAACCATCTCTGCAGCACTCCACCAACCAGGCCTTTATGGTAGAGTGGCCAGACAGAAGCCACTCCTCAGTAAAAGGCACATGACAGCCCGCTTGGGCTAAAGACGCTCAGACCATAAAAAACAAGATTCTATGGTCTGATGAACCTAAGATAGAAACTGAATGCCAAGCATCACGTCTGGAGGAAACCTGGCACCATCCCTACGGTGAAGCATGGTGGTGGCAGCATCATGCTGTGGGGAGGTTTTTCAGCGGCAGGGACTGGGAGACTTCTTGTCAGGATCAAGGGAAAGGTGAACAGAGCAAAGTACAGAGAGATCCTTGATGCAAACCTGCTCAAGAGCGCTCAGCACCTCAGACTTTGGGTGAAGGTTCACCTTCCAAAAGGACAACAACCTTCAGCACACAGCCAAAACAATGCAGGAGTGGCTTCAGGACAAGATTCTGAATGTCCTTGAGTGGCCCAGTCAGAACCCGGACTTGAACCCGATCGAACATCTCTGGAGAGAACTGAAAATAGCTGTGCAGCAACACTACCCATCCAAACTGATAGAGAGGATGTGCAGAGAAGAATGGGAGAAACTTCCCAAATACAGGTGTGCCAAGCTTGTAGCGTCATACCCAAGAAGACTTGAGACTGTAATCGCAGCCAAAGGTGCTTCAACAAAGTACTGAGTAAAGGGTCTGAATACTTACGGAAATGTCATATTTCAGTTTGTAAAATGTACTGGCAGCTTCATTAAATAGTACCTGCACAACACCAGTCTCAACGTCAACAGCGGACAGTGAAGAGGCAACTCCAGGATGCTGGCCTTCTAGGCAGAGTTGCAAAGAAAAAGCCAAACCTCAGACTGGCCAATAAAAATAAAAGATTAAGATGGGGAAAAGAACAGAGGAACTCTGCCTAGAAGGCCAGCATCCCGGAGTCGCCTCTTCGCTGTTGATGTTGAGACCGGTGTTTTGCGGGTACTATTTAATGAAGCTGCCAGTTGAGGACTTGTGAGGCATCTGTTTCTCAAACTAGACACTCTAATGTACTTGTCCTCTTGCTCAGTTGTGCCCCGGGGCCTCCCACTCCTCATTCTATTCTGGAGAGAGCCAGTTTGTGCTGTTCTGTTCTGTGAGTAGTACACAGCATTGTACCAGATCTTCAGTTTCTTGGCAATTTCTTGGAAGGAATAGCCTTCATTTCTCAGAGCAAGAATAGACTGACGAGTTTCAGAAGAAAGTTCTTAGTTTCTGGCCATTTTGAGCCTGTAATCGAACCCACAAATGCTGACGCTCCAGATACTCAACTAGTCTATAGAAGGACAGTTTTATTGCTTCTTTAATCAGAACAACAGTTTTCAGCTGTGCTAACATAATTGCGAAAGGGCTTCCTACTGATCAATTATCCTTTTAAAATGTAAAACTTGGATTGGCTAACACAACGTGCCATTGGAACACAGGAGTGATGGTTGCTGATAATGGGCCTCTGTACGCCTATGTAGACAATAGTCATTTACAACATTAACAATGTCTACACTGTATTTCTGATCAATTTGATGTTATTTTAATGGACAAAACATGTGCTTTTCTTTCAAAAACAAGGACATTTCTAAGTGACCCCAAACTTTTGAACGGTAGTGTATATTTATATAATATTTATAAACATATATGGGGGATTGGAAATGATGCATTTGATAGAAGATAAACTGTGCTGTAGCCTATTGCAGAATAAGGACAATTTAACAAACAATCTCCCATGTCGAGTTTGTCTACTTGGTCAAGCATTTACTCTATAAGTCATCTCTGATTGAGATCTGTATGTCTGAAAATAAAGACCTCAACATCTCTTGTTAAACCCTTCAGGCTTTCATTGCATACAGTTGAAGTCGGAAGTTTACATACACTTAGGTTGGAGTCATTAAAACTCGTTTTTCAACCACTCCACAAATTTCTTGTTAACAAACTATAGTTTTGGCAAGTCGGTTATGACATCTACTTCTCGCATGACACAAGTAATTTTTCCAACAATTGTTGACAGAAAGAATATTTCACTTATAATTCACTGTATCACAATTCCAGTGGGTCAGAAGTTTATATACACTAAATTGACTGTGCCTTTAAACAGCTTGGAAAATTCCAGAAAATGATGTCATGGATTTAGAAGCTTGTGATAGGCTAATTGACATCATTTTAGTCAATTGGAGGTGTACCTGTGGATGTATTTCAAGGCCTAGATTCAAACTCAGTGGCTCTTTGCTTGACATCATGGGAAAATCAAAAGAAATCAGCCAAGACCTCAGAAAAAAAATTGTAGACCTCCACAAGTCTGGTTCATCCTTGGGAGCAATTTCCAAACACCTGAAGGTACCACGTTCATCTGTACAAACAATAGTACGCAAGTATTAACACCATGGGACCACGCAGCCGTCATACCACTCAGGAAGTAGATGTGTTCTGTCTCCTAGAGCTGAACGTACTTTGGTGCGAAAAGTGCAAATCAATCCCAGAACAACAGCAAAGGACCTTGTGAAGATGCTGGAGGAAACAGGTACAAAAGTATCTATATCCACAATAAAACGAACCCTATATCGACATAATCTGAAAGGCCGCTCAGCAAGGAAGAAGCCACTGCTCCAAAACCGCCTAAGAAAAACCAGACTACGGTTTGCAACTGCACATGGTGACAAAGATCGTACTTTCTTGATAATTTCTGATAAAACAAAAATAGAACTGTTTGGCCATAATGACCATCATTATGTTTGGAGTAAAAAGAGGGAGGTTTGCAAGCCGAAGAACACCATCCCAACCGTGAAGCACGGGGGTGGCAGCATCATGTTGTGGGGGTGCTTTGTTGCAGGAGGGACTGGTGCACTTCACAAAATAGATGGCATCATGAGGGAGGAAAATTATGTGGATATATTGAAGCAATATCTCAAGACATCAGTCAGGAAGTTAAAGCTTGATTGCAAATGGGTCATCGAAATGGACAATGACCCCAAGCATACTTCCAAAGTTGTGGCAAAATGCCTGAAGGACAACAAAGTCAAGGTATTGGAGTGGCCATCACAAAGCCATGAACTCAATCCTATAGAAAATGTGTGGGCAGAACTGAAAAAGCGTGTGCGAGCAAGGAGGCCTACAAAACTGACTCAGTTACACCAGCTCTGCCAGGAGCTCTCAACTTATTGGAGGAAGCGTGTGAAAGGCTACCCGAAACGTTTGATCCAAGATAAACAATTTAAAGGCAATGCTACCAAATACTAATTACATTTACATTTCATTTAAGTCATTTAGCAGACGCTCTTATCCAGAGCGACTTACAAATTGGTGCATTCACCTTATGACATCCAGTGGAACAGCCACTTTACAATAGTGCATCTAGATCTTTTAAGGGGGGGGGGGGGGGGGGGGCAGAAGGATTGCTTTATCCTAGGTATTCCTTGAAGAGGTGGGGTTTCAGGTGTCTCCGGAAGGTGGTGATTGACTCCGCTGTCCTGGCGTCGTGAGGGAGTTTGTTCCACCATTGGGGTGCCAGAGCAGCGAACAGTTTTGACTGGGCTGAGCGGGAACTGTACTTCCTCAGTGGTAGGGAGGCGAGCAGGCCAGAGGTGGATGAACGCAGTGCCCTTGTTTGGGTGTAGGGCCTGATCAGAGCCTGAAGGTACTGAGGTGCCGTTCCCCTCACAGCTCCGTAGGCAAGCACCATGGTCTTGTAGCGGATGCGAGCTTCAACTGGAAGCCAGTGGAGAGAGCGGAGGAGCGGGGTGACGTGAGAGAACTTGGGAAGGTTGAACACCAGCCGGGCTGCGGCGTTCTGGATGAGTTGTAGGGGTTTAATGGCACAGGCAGGGAGCCCAGCCAACAGCGAGTTGCAGTAATCCAGACGGGAGATGACAAGTGCCTGGATTAGGACCTGCGCCGCTTCCTGTGTGAGGCAGGGTCGTACTCTGCGGATGTTGTAGAGCATGAACCTACAGGAACGGGCCACCGCCTTGATGTTGGTGGAGAACGACAGGGTGTTGTCCAGGATCACGCCAAGGTTCTTAGCGCTCTGGGAGGAGGACACAATGGAGTTGTCAACCGTGATGGCGAGATCATGGAACGGACAGTCCTTCCCCGGGAGGAAGAGCAGCTCCGTCTTGCCGAGGTTCAGCTTGAGGTGGTGATCCGTCATCCACACTGATATGTCTGCCAGACATGCAGAGATGCGATTCGCCACCTGGTCATCAGAAGGGGGAAAGGAGAAGATTAATTGTGTGTCGTCTGCATAGCAATGATAGGAGAGACCATGTGAGGTTATGACAGAGCCAAGTGACTTGGTGTATAGCGAGAATAGGAGAGGGCCTAGAACAGAGCCCTGGGGGACACCAGTGGTGAGAGCGCGTGGTGAGGAGACAGATTCTCGCCACGCCACCTGGTAGGAGCGACCTGTCAGGTAGGATTGAATGTATGTAATTGAATGTATGTAAACTTCTGACCCACTGGGAATGTGATTAAAGGAATAAAAGCTGAAATAAATCATTATCTCTACTATTATTCTGACATTTCACATTCTTAAATAAAGTGGTGATCCTAACTGACCTAAGACAGGGAATGTTTACCAGGATTAAGTGTCAGGAATTGTGAAAAACTGAGTTTAAATGTATTTGGCTAAGGTGTATGTAAACTTCTGACTTCAACTGTAAATGTGTTTATCAGTTTACTGGTTAGGCAAACACAATCTGTGTTCAACCCCTGGATGGGCCCCTGCCTATAGTCCTTAAGGGAGTTTCATATGCAAGACCTCACCTCCTAGAGATGGCTATCACAGGGACCAGTCTATGTGCTATCGTAACTGCTCTGACGTTATCTCCTCTCAGGTCACCTCCGCTGTATGTGTTTGTGTTGGACTGTTTTCTGCCTTGTACAAAGAGGGTTATGTGTGGGCAATGTCGTCATCCTCTCGTGTGTGTGTGTGTGTGTGTGTGTGTGCACGACCCCGAGACAGCAGGAGTCCCTTTCCCTCAGCACACACACAGTGGGAGGCTGATCTGAAGGGCATCCTGTCCCCCATCATGTGAGATGAGAACAGATTTAGGAAGAATAGGAAGGAGAGGAAATGCTAGATCTAGCCAGGATGTCATATTACATGTCCCCTGCACATAAAGCCCAATCCTGGAGACCTGGAACGAAATAAGTTATGAAAAACATCTCAGCCAGGTATAGACCTACCTATCATGAGGACAGCATGAGGCTTGGTTTGGTCCAATCATTTTAGAAATTCAGACAGAAATGTGTTAACACTTTACTCTAGACATAATCATACATCCAACAGAAAACCTCTTAGCAGAGCCTGTTAAAGTCCAGCTAATTGATCGGACGACCGCGTAATGAAAGCCAGTACTTCCCCTTTTCTAGCACCATGCTGCTGACATCTCTCTACAGTTTCACAACTAAACTATTTGTTCTAGAAAAAGAGCCAATTGGTTAAGTCCTAAGGGAAAGAGCACTAAAAAACATGCTGTCAACACCTTATAAAAACAGACACATTGTCAAAAGTGCATTTGGAAGATTGGAAAACTGGCCCACTTTGAAATGCTGTATGTCATCAAAACAGCAATTTTAACTGGGTATTTTTCATCATTAAAATATACTCTGGGAAAAAAGATATCTAACTTGGTTTTGGCATGAAATGCATATAATCAGGGCATAAACAATAACAGAAGAAAAAGGACGTACACAACTTCCACCAAACGTTCTACACCTTCCTCCTTACTCTTAGAGGAGAGGAAGGGAGTGAACCTTGATCTTAGAGCAACAGTTTACAACATCTGGCAGGGAACCGATGTTTGGCACTTTGCAACAACATTTCTGGACTAATGGACTAAGACCATGCTGTGCAGTGTGTGTGTGTGTGTGTAGGCAGACACTTCAAATGTGGAGACTGAAGCTTGTGGCTGTCCTGTAAAAATGATCTGTCAAAGCCAAGCTTACTCCAGTTTCTTGGGATATCATATCAAAGTTTGGTACCCCCATTCTGAGAGGTGTGAAGGTGAAAGGCAATGCTATGGCAACAATTACCAAGCAAGCATTAAAGCACCTGACATTTTACAGCTTGTCAAGCTAGGTCCAACTGCACCCCCAACCCTCAGTCTCAGCTCTCAGCCCCAACCCTCAGCCCCAACCCTCACCCCCAACTTTCAGCCACAACCCTCAGCCTTCTAGGATCATTAAAAAATATATATATTTTACCTTTACTTAACTAGGCAAGTCAGTTAAGAACAAATTCTTATTTACAATGACGGCCTACCGGGGAACAGTTGGTTAACTGCCTTGTTCAGGGGCAGAACGACAGATTTTTACCTTGTCAGCTCGGGGATTCAATCCAGCAACCTTTCAGTTACTGGCCCAATGCTCTACCCCCTAGGCTACCTGCCGCCCCAAAAAAACATGGTTGTCAGTTGACATTGTAAACATCAAGCGAGATAGAGGACTAATGACCCAGGGGACTGGGGAGTGTGATCCCCAACTCAGAGCCCCACGGGCTCTGAGCTGTGACAGACCTTCGTCTCACTACGAGAACCTACACTTTGTGACACCACTGCTTCCCACCAACCACCAGCATTCCATGTACAAGTAGAGCAGAGATGTATGCCTGTTGTGATTGGGTCCATAAAATTGTCTATTTTTCTATTTGATCCTTTGGCATCCCTGTTGTTTACAAGTGATGCGTGTGTGCCAGGTGAGAGCCTCCACCTACTCATGTAAATGAGTGATGAACTCACTAGACTGACACCAGCATGTGACGTCAGCTCTGGTGCTGAGTTTTGAAATGTGTTGTGATGGTACAAACTGCATTCTAAAGCCAAACAGAAAGATAGCAGGCCTCAAAAAAACCTCTGCATTCCTTCACCCCCTGAACAGCAGTAAACAATAATTGGTAGGTCAGTTAGGGTTAAATTCTGTAACCTACCTGTGTTTTACTACAACCTAATACAATAACCAATTTTACGATGCAGCATTGTTACAGATATGTGTGCAGATAAAAATGGACCAACATCATTGAGAGGATGATGAACATCAGCAATCCCATAACTCTTCACTATTCACTGGTCTCACCTGTTTTTTCACCACGGTCACCTCGGTCTCCCTTCTCGCCTTTCAGTCCTCTGTCTCCTCCGTCACCTTGGAAAGGACAGACAGACAGACAACAAAACATTGTGTTACAGCCAGTGGAAACTTTAGGAGACGCACAGATGAATATTTCTCTTCCTGTTACTACAAAATCAAACTGGACATAAATAAAACAGATTATCCTGTTGAACAAGATCAGTATTATGATCCTAGAGGACCTTCCCACATGCTATTTATCTTCTAAATATTGCCCTCTCACTCTGTCATGGTTGACTTTGTGTAGATGGGCCTGGATTAGACCTAAATCTAGGCTATGGTTTGAGGTTTCCATATTGCCTTCCTGGAATACTTCTGAGCAGGGCCACTGAAAAAAGTGTGGCGAGGTGGCATTTGCCATAGCTCTTTTCGATCAGGTGTGGTAGTGCCACACCACTTTTGATTTAGTTGAATAAAATATATTGATGCAAAGCTTTAAAAAGAGGGGCAAATTTGCCTCATGATTTGTTCACTTGTGCACAATTACTCTGTCCTTCACATCAGAGTGTTGCTGCAGGCTCTTTGCGTGTCTTCTCCAATCAGATTCACGAAAATCGGAGGTTGCGCGGGCCGGGCACAATGCACAAAACTCAAGGTGTGCTCTCCACTTTCCTGCGCTTTCTCTGTGTCTCTGTATAGGAAACCCCCTTCTTTAAAATATAATTCATATGAACAAGTACATGGTTGCTGAAGTTTGACAGGGTTTTCATCCTCCCCAAGGCCAGTAGTTTTCCCAGGAGTTTTTTAAAACCTTGTGACCATATCAGAAGAACTCTGGTCCCATCATTAATCACGTCATACCATATACGGTCAGAGTTTTAACTGGTTAGGTTACTAGATCAGGAAAACTACGGACCCAGATTTTTTTTCCCACCACACCACTCTGGGACCTGTGGTGCCACCTCTACTTGTGAGACAAGAATACTTGTGAGTAACTCTAAAATAGTCCCCCTCACACCGAAAAGAAAGACAGCTGAACCAACCTCAGGTCTGATTTTAGACATCCCTCAACTCAATTTCCCTTTGGATACCTTATCATCTTGTTAACGTGAACTGAAGACCCAAAAACTAAATGTAAGCACCTTGTCATTAGACTTAACAATTATAGGACAACCTCCTTGTAAACTACAGTATCTTCAGCTTGTGCTGAAGTGGACTAGAAAAACAGCACAAAGAAAAAGACAGTATAGACAGCAAATACAGTATAGTGAGGTGTATGTTTCCCCAAATGTGAACATGAACACATATGTCCTTGTCACGCCCTGACCTTAGAGAGCCTTTTTATTTCTCTATTTGGTTAGGTCAGGGTGTGATTTGGGTGGGCATTCTAGTTTTTCTATTTCTTTGTTAGCCGGGTATTGTTCCCAATCAGAGGCAGCTGTCTATCGTTGTCTCTGATTGGGGATCATACTTAGGCAGCCTTTTTTCCACTTTTAGTTTGTGGGATCTTGTTTTTTGGTTAGTTGCCTGTGTGCATGCCATTAGTTTCACATTTCGATTGTGCTTGATTGTTTTGTTTGGTGAGTTTCGATTTATTAAAAGATGTGGAACTCTACGCATGCTGCGCCTTGGTCCATTCATTTCAACGAGCGTGACAGTCCTTGATTCTATGTGATCTGACATCCATTGTTGTGGGCTATTGTTTTGTTTGTTGCTCTGCTCTCGTCGTCTGAGGCAACTCATCTGTCTGTCTGTGGGTTTTATGCCATATTATAAAAGACAAAAAGGAGTCGGAGCAAAAGACAACATCAATTTAACGATGAAAGGATTTTATGAAAAATCGCTGGAGTTGAGAGGCTGAAAGCACAGTCGTCCTGCAGCTCCTCTTTCAGAGTGAGCAGAGAGACATTTTATGGCGTCTTTCTGGCTTCACTACTTGAAGCCAGTAACAGTCTTGAAAATGTTTTTAAAGAAGATCCTCCTTGGATACATTTGTGACCTGAAGAGGGCATCTGATGTTGATCTGGTGAGGATCTGAGTGTGGGTGCAGGGACTTTCTGGAGCCTGGCAGTTTCATCTGAAAGTCTTGATTGTTACAAGTGTGCCAGCACCATACATTTAATTTACTGTCTGGACTTGAGAGAGGCTGTGGAAAATGAAGTAATCAGTCAACTTCAATCTTCAATTCCACTAAATTAAGATTTGTTGTATTTTGATATGTACCAGAAGTGTATGTCCATGATTATAGAGGACACCACACAATAAAGCAAAAATGACCATTATGGTACTGTCAACTTTTATTGTAGAATATTCATAAAAATAACAAACTCTGGATATGCCTTTGATGGAATATTAAAATTCCTACCACTCAGTTCTGTGGGAACATCTCACTGTAACTACAAGTTTAAAACCACAAGGTGTGGTTATGAGCTGTTACTGTAATAAAGTGACTATTATCCCACGTTTAATTCCTGTATTTTCAGATCCAGAATTACAGGAAAGGGTCCAATGGCAGTGGCACCCAAACAGAACCACCAATTGTCGGGTAGCGCTCTGAGCTGACCACATCCTCATAGTAATGTGTGCGGTGGTCAGGAAATGTTAGACACTTACTCTGGTTCAAGCGCCCAATGCCAAACACAGCTCTAACTCACAGAAAAACATACATAAAGGCCTACTTTAACAGGCCACACAACATCTCTCCCTTTTCCACAATGGTGCTTTTACAAGCTTTACTAAAAGGCTAAGTGCCTTTGTTATTTTATATTTATCTAACCCTGTGTTATATGTGTTGTAGTCACAGTGAGTCAGTCTAACAGGGCTGGGAGGACAGGGCAGATAGAGAGCATCCAGATCCAATATTAATGTTATTGGATCACGGGGGTTTGAGCCTCCAGCACCGGACAGTTCAGCCAAACTAAACTGATCCAGCTGTTTGGTTTGCATAGAGAAATAAAATAAGTCCATTGTGGATAGTCAAATCCATGACCAATACAATAAGGCACTGCGTCTCAAATCATATGTGTGAGAGGAGTATCTGATTACAAAACAAGTGCTGATTCCCAACACACAATGTGACGAAGGATGAAAAAGCTTCCTAGAAGCAAGGTTGGACTAGCCCTGAGACATGGCTGTAGACTCCTATGATATCTAGGCACCATAAGCGTCTACAGCCAGGTCTCAGGGCTAAGGTTGGACCAACTAAAAACCGGACATGGCTTTCCTCCATTATTATGGGGAGAGGGAGACATTTCTGTCTGCAAGGTTGGCGGTTCAGCTGATAAGGAAGGTCTGCTTTGGGTTAGGATGGGGAGGCAGAGGGCATGAAGATATACAGTACCAGTCAAAAGTTTGGACACACCTACTCATTCAAGGGTTCTTCTTTATTTTTACTACTTATTTTTTACTATTACTCTACATTGTAGAATAATAGTGAAGACATCATAACTATGAAATAACACATTTGGAATCATGTAGTAACCCCAAAAAATGTTAAGTAAATCAAAATATATTTGAGATTTGAGATTCTTCAAAGTAGCCACCCTTTGTAGTCACCTGGAATGCATTTCAATTAACAGTTGTGCCTTGCTAAAAGTTAATTTGTAGAATTTATTTCCTTCTTAATGCATTTGCGCCAATCAATTGTGTTGTAACAAGGTAGGGTTGGTATACAGAAGATAGCCCTATTTGGTGAAAGACCAAGTCCATATTATGGCAAGAATAGCTCAAATAAGCAAATAGAAATGACAGTCAATGTGGAAAATTTCAAGAACTTTGAAAGTTTCTTTAAGTGCAGTCGCAAAAACCATCAAACGCTATGTTGAAACTGGCTCCTGTGAGGACCGTCACAGGAAAGGAAGACCCAGATCTGCTGCAGATGATAAGTTCATTAGAGTTACCAGCCTCAACTGCACCTCAGATTGCAGCCCAAATAAGTAACAGACACATCTCAACATCAACTGTTCAGAGGAGACTGCGTGAATCAGGCCCTCATGGTCGAATTGCTGCAAAGAAACCACTACTAAAGGACACCAACTAGAAGAAGAGACTTTCTTGGGCCAAGAAACACGAGCAATGTACATTAGACCGGTGAAAATCTGTCCTTTGCACTCATGAGTCCAAATTTGAGATTTTTGGTTCCAACCGCCGTGTCTTTGTGAGATGCACAGTAGGTGAACGGATGATCTCCGCATGTGTGGATCCCACCATGAAGCATGGAGGAGGAGGTGTGATGGTGTGGGGGTGCTTTGCTGGTGACACTGTCTGTGATTTATTTCGAATTCAAGGCACACTTAACCAGCATGGCTACTCAAAACACAACTACAGGCTGTGTAAGGGCTATTTAACCAAGAAGGAGAGTGATGGAATGCTGCATCAGATGACCTGGCTTCCACAATCACCCGACCTCAAACCAATTGAGATGGTTTGAGATGAGTTGGACCGCAGAGTGAAGGAAAAGCAGCCAACAAGTACTCAGCATTTGTGGGAACTCCTTCAAGACTGTTGGAAAAGCATTCCAGGTGACTACTTCATGAAGCTGCTTGAGAGAATGCCAAGAGAGTGCAAAGCTGTCATCAAGGAAAAGGGTGGCTACTTTGAAGAATCTCAAATAGAGAATTTGAGAAAAATACATCTTTTTTGGTTTCTACATGATTCCATTTGTGTTATTTCATAGTTTTGATGTCTTCACTATTATTCTACAATGTAGAAAATAGTAAAAATAAAGAAAAACCCTTGAATGAGTAGGTATGTCCAAACTTTTGACTGTTACTGTAGTTGTCAATGAGACACAACAAATCAGATGGAATAGACCCTGAGCCTCCATTGCCCTCTCTGGAGCCTGAGCTTAATAAGAGAGAGCATGCCATCACAGAAGGATAAGGGAGATAGATGTAACCATTGACAGCAGGTTCAAAGAGGCAGCGAGGTACAGATGATAGTTTAACTAATGGCTCTACAGCTGTCAGACAGTACTAATATCAGACATACCTTTGGGCCCTTCGGGTCCCATATCCCCTTTCTCCCCCTGTAGGCCGTCAGGGCCGCTCGGGCCCTTTAGTCCCCTTGGACCCTGGAAGCCTTTTTCTCCTGTAAAACCTGCCGAAGTACATAAACAAAGCATTGGATTTATTTTCCCAATTCTTTTCAAACAGGATATCTGAAATGCGTTTCAAAGAATGCAAACAGCCTATCTTATCCGAATCTTTGAGTACGATGGTCCGCTTGCATGCCATAATAACATTTTCCAATGTTCTCTTTCTTTATTCACCATTTAATTATGTAATGAAAGACTATCTCAGGGAATGCCCCTGCTACATTTCACAGGATGCTTTGAGCCCAGTTGGAGGGCTGTTATTAGGTTGCTAGCAGACAGAGTGGACTTATGGATTTGGAACCATAGAGGGTCGTGTTCACTAGGTAACCCCTGATGAATCAATAATTGAAGATATAGTCGCAGCATTACTAACAAGGTATACTGTAGTAACCAACTCTTTCATAAGTAGGATAGTGGACTGACTGATAGTTTGGATGTGGTAGGAGGAGTCTTTTGGATGGCTATAACAAATTAACATGTTCCATGCTCCTAAAGGGAGGATTGCTTTCAGCATTCTTCTTGGAAATATGTCTTTGAGGGTTTAGGCTACATAATCCGTGACCCGGGCCAATTACAGTAAGATACGTTTCGAGGACATGGTTGAAAAATGGTTGAAGAATATCATGTATGTTGAAAGCTAGAATAGGACAAATGACAGTACTGTACAGTGTACGGACCTCTCATCCCTATGAGGCCTGCCACACCAGGGGCACCAAGTGGCCCAACATCGCCCTTCTCACCTTTTGGTCCTGGAGGCCCTGTGGAAAACAACCTCATTAAAGCATTGAGTTGATCCCGACATAACAAACTGATGAATATACTGTAATATGAAGACAATATGATTACTGAAGTGGTGTGATCTTATAAATTGCCAGTTTCCTCTTGGTATGTCATTCATGTTTCACCACACTCTCGGACTAAAGCAGAGGAGCTCAAGGCAGAATCTGAGTCTGAAACATGGTTAACGGACATCATCCAACAATTGTTTTTACTTGGATCCAGTTAACTGACTTCAGATTTGTTTGTAGAATCAGCTTGGCCACAACGGAAACCACGTTACCTAAAGTACACCACAATGGAACCACAATTGAAAAGTTAGACATTAGTCTTGTTTTGTCCGACTGACATTCTCAAAGTAGCCTTTCAAATCATAATGTGAGCTGATCCCTAGATCCTAAGATACTGTCCTGGCGTAAAGTAGTGGCTAATGACGAGTCAGAGTTGAAAGTTCACTTGGAAGTCTTCTCACCCTGGGGGGTCTGAAGGGAAAACCACTCCACTTAATTGGTGTTGACTGGTTTGTTTTAGTAGGATCAATGATATCACTCATTACGTCTTAATAGTTTTCTATTAATTCAATTAAGAATGCTCAAGAAAAACAAACATGATGCATGAGGGTCAACCAGCGTGCAACTTTCACATAAAGAGCTGTCCGTTAAACACCAATATGTGCTGCTGTGTCATGGATCAGCAATTCTGAACTGGAGTAGGTTGGACCGAAAACACACGTTGGTAATGCCCTATTTGCATGTCAAGGGAAAACACCTGCAATGCAATCAGTTTTGAGACATTTGGTATCAACTTGATAGATAGATTATTTAAACCATTGGCTTTCTGATAAACCTGTTTAGGCTATTTAAAGTGGCTGATATTGTTTTTACACTAAGGATGACCATTTATCAAATTATCCATTAAAAGAACATTCAAGTTTCCTTATTTTGTTTCACCACTGGTGAATAATGAAATTAGCGCTAGCTCAATGTTTAAATTATGACAATTACATTTCCATGAGAATGAAGGCAATGGACACAGTGATCCTCCCAGCCAGAAGACACTTCACTAAAACAGCAAACATGTCACTCCTGAGGTCATTCCTGCTAATCAAGTGGCTGTGTGATGATTATAAATGTTTCCAAGCTCACACTCTCCTCAGACCAACACATCACAGTTTCTTAATCCACCTCTCAACTTTGCTTAAATGTGTATTTTTTCCCCCTTCTCATTTGTTCACCACTGCCAAATTGGAAGGTAGGCATGAAACATAAGCTAAAGGCATTGGGATGGAGTGATGAAGGGAGGGAGAGGAGGCAGGCCAGAAATGCCAATTACCACGACAAGGTGTGGAGCTTTCCTGGCTAAACCCATGCTTAATGACAAGCAAATGGGATGTGCAGTGGAACAAATGACAGGGCTGATTTCCTTGGTTTTGGAGGCTTCTAAATGTAACCCACAATTGTTTCCAGCCTAAATAAAACACTGCCCCATTCACATACAATATCAATCAGATTCTGATTCAAAGTCTTATTTGGCATGGATTCACATCACTGAATTCTGTCTAATTCCTGCTAACATTACATCATGACATACTTATTTGACATTTATTTAACCAGGAAAGTCATTGAGTATGATAGCAAGTCTCAATACAACATCAACATCTTCATCTCACATTTTCCTTAACCATCGTGTAAGGAGCTCAGTAATCATAGTGAGATTAATCATGACAAACTTCATTCTAGCCAGTGATCAGTGATGGGGCCGTTACCTTCTAAATAGGTGATGTTCTTAAGGATATTGGAGTGCTCCCAGTCCTTGAGCCTCAGGTCCTCTGTGATGGTGCTGAGGATCTCTACCTCATTCTTCAGGGTCTCTTCCATGTGCACTTGTGTCTCCCTCATGTGCCGTGCATCCTGGCTTGCATTGCTGATCTGCACCTGCAGGTCCTGGATCTTTAGGTGATGGACGCTGATGTCGCTGGTGAACGTGTGGTTGACTGAGCCGACCGTCCAGCCAACCTCCTCCAGCCTATCCTTGAGCTGGTCCACCTGGTCCACTGTGCTCCTCAGCAGGAGGTCGTGGTTGTGCAGCGAGACCGAGGCCTGGGCCAGCTGGTTGCTGAGCCCACTCACGTTCCTCTGGGTGGAGCGGTTCAGGACGGATACACGGTCCCCCAGCTGCTCCACGGTGCTGTCTGTCGACTGGCAGTGGCCTTGCAGATCCCTGATATCCCTCTCCAGGCCGCTCACTGCCCGGCCCAGCTGCTTTAAGGACTCACTGTGGTTCTGGAACAGGCTCTCCAGCTTCCAGATGTTCTCCAGGAGGTCTGCCTGAGAGGAGATGTCACCCAGGGACTGCTGGAGCTCTCGAGAGCGGTCCTCCATACGGGTCATGTTTTCCATCAGTGCCTCCTGCTTCTCTGAGGACATCTGGGACCTGGACACTGAGGAGGACACATGGAAGAGAGGAGAAAGACAAGAGGCTCAATTATACATCTCCTACATCTCCATAGCAGATAGAAAATGCTACAGATCAGCAACACTTACTACAGAAAATGGCTCCTGAACATTTATCAATGCAATCCATCGCATTGGATCACTTAATTGTCATTGGGATGATGATTTATAACACTAGAGTTGTACACTACAGTATTACTATTAAAACAGCAAGATAATGTCGTGATCTCTTTTATACCATTGGCAATGACTGTTTGTTGTTAATGTCTTTAGAAAGGAAAGAGAAGTGATCTATTTTAAACAACCTCTATAACAAGGCTTTTAAGGTTTATGTTCTGTTGGAGTGAAGTTTCTTAGTAACAGTGCAGTCAGCCAGAGAGATATTTTGAAACTAAATCCTCTCAGCTCTGCAATGACGACATCCTCTCTTATACTTTTGAGACCCTTATGTAAAAAAAAAAGGGATGTTACTCAATCTGAGAAAAAGAGAATGTTGGGGAAATGGAAGGAAATGGCCAATTCCCAGCGCACATGTTCAAAATCCCTCCCATCCCCCTCCACGGTTATTAAACAATTGTTGCCTATGTGTGTGTTGTGGACCAGAACTAATTTAATTATTTCAATATGAGGGAAATGTTTCCTACATGGTTGCACAAAGAGACTTTACATTACTTCTCATTTTACATTGTTCAGAAAGTTAATGAGCTGAATACCAAAATAAGCTGGCACTCAACTACAGAGACTTTCTCATTTTCAATGACAGTCTATCTTACAGTATGTTATTTCCACACGTAGATAAGCCTAATTGTTATTAATCAGGAATTCACGGACGGCAACTTCGGCTCTAATGTGGGTTGAAGAGTAACGTGGCAATGTGCCAAAAAGCACAAAACCAAAACAGATGGATTTGTTTCCCAGACGGATAAATTAAGAAGAGATGTGGGATCCTGGACTGGGGTGAATATAGAGTAGGTGAAGGTCTGCCCTCCTTTGGCATTCAATCCCTCGTTCTTGGAGGAACCAAACTCTCTGGTAACGCACTGCGGCTCTTCACATGACTTTGACCTGTCCCTGCTCTACCAGGACAGTAACAAGAACTCACACAAGATAACACAGAGGACTCAGGAACTCACACACGATAACACAGAGGACTCAGGAACTCACACAAGATAACACAGAGGACTCGGGATCTCACACAAGATAACAAAGAGGACTCAAGAATTCACAAAAGATAAGTCACATTTCTTGAAATTCTCCAAAATTTACAAATATTTTTTTTTTTCTCCTATTGATGCATTTCTGTTTCCAGGAATCTGGGAGCCTAATTACGTTTCAAGCAATTCCCCGAAGGATATCTAATGTATGAATATCAACATCGCCCATGCAACATTTACCCTTGCACTAGAGCCAAACAAAATTGCAAACGGGTGTGGTGACCAGTAAACTGGACTGCTCATCGAAACAGGCAGCAGGCGATGTCAACAACCCCATTCCTCCACTGGACTACCTACCATGAAGACGGGAGAGTCTGTAAAATATATGGAGAGTCAATGTGTAAAACATCCCTGTGAGGGTGTGGTGGCAGACCTATTATTCCCAGAGGCCTCACTGTCCTGGTGCATCATGTGGTTTTACAGGATGTTACTGTGCAAGACGATCTCTAGGACCAGGTGGTCGTCAGCTGTTTGCTCTCAAACTAGTTAAAGAGGAGAGGAGGCTGAAAATACAGGCCACGCTCCTCTCCTTTTCCTGTTATTGGATTTCACATCCCCACACCCAATGCATGTTCCTGATTACCAACCGTAGCTTATGCTTATTAAACAAGCCTTTTCATAAAATACTTCATGTTCTGTGTCTGTCCTAGGAGTTCAGTATGCAGGGACTTTTCACCTAGTGGAAGTGTGTTATTGTCAATAAGAACTGATGTCCTCTCCCACAAAAAAATACTACACTCTACTATAGAATACTATAGTACTTACTATAGAATACTATAGTACTTACTATAGAATGTGGGTAGTAAACTGCAGTATACTGTAGAATCCTATACTCCACATTGTAGTGTCCCTAGATCATGTAGCACTTACTTTAGAATTTAGATTTTGTAGTTTACTGTAGAATCCTATACCCCACACTGTAGTATCCCTCAATCATTTAGTGCTTACTTTATCATTTTCATTTTATAGTATACTGGAGAATACTATACTACACACTCTAGTGTTGTCACGATACCAGAATGTTGACTTTGATACGATACTCGATACCATCACTATACTCAATACCAAAACGATACCACAACAACAACAAAAAGATGGCGTATTAACCAAAGTCACAGAATGACACTTGATCCAGACAAATAAACTCAGCTACTGCTCTGTTCAATTTTTGGGTATCTTTTGAGTTTAATATCCTTACATTTGAAAATGTATGTCCATTTTTTTTTTACACAACCATGTATTCAATCATACAATCAATTTGACTTTGTTTTATCCCTCTAACTACAAAACAACATAATGAACTTGGTCAAATCAAATTGTATTTGTTGCATGCTTCGTAAACTACTGGTGCAGACTAACAGTGAAATGCTTATTTACTTATGGTCAGATGAGTCTCTGTGGAAGCACAGTTGCATTTCAGAGGAAGTAACAGATCTAAGAAGTCCTTTTGGTGTACTCTTGTTAAAGTGTTATTTATCTGTCAGACAAGCAAACCTAATCCTCTAAGCGTTAATAAACGTTCCTTGTTCTTTATATATGCCTCTGTGCTGTTTCCCTTTATTGGGCCTAGAACCTGCCTAACGTTTAGATGTTACAATTGTTGTTTGGTCCATTGCATTGCTCAGAACTATTGAACCAACTCAATAGGTGGCCTGTCACGAACCTGTGAGTCTTATGTTCTGGTTGAGGTTTTCCCCTCATTCAACAGTAAGTGGTGTAGTCTGGTAGTTGTACCATTTTAGCTAACCCTAGACTGCAGGTTACTACAGCATACTACATTCATGTCCACAAAAATACTACAGTATACTACATTTATGCCTGTAATAACTTCAGTGTGAATACTATAGTATACTAGTCATGTCTGCAAAACACTACAGTGGATACTATAGTATACTAGTCACGTCCGCAAATGCACGACAGTGAATACTACAGTAAAGTTCGAAATAACACTACAGTGAATACTATAGCATACTAAAGTCATGTCCACAGAGATGTTACAGTGAATACTATAGTATACTACATTCATGTCCACAAAAACACTACTGAATACTATAGAATACTACAGTAATGTCTGCAAAAACACTACAGTAAATACTACAGTATATAAATATAATAATATTACAGTATTTAGACCATAGTATACTATAGTACTTTTTCATTATGTCTTGTACAATAATAATAATATCAATACCTCAATAAAGAACCATACCTATTTTAGCTACACACCTACTCTGCCAGTGGATATACTATACATCTAAAACCAAAACATACTCACCATAGCTCGTTAGGGCCCTATGACCAAATGACCTGGAACTAACAATAACATAAACACAATGATTGGCTTGATAAAGTTAACTAGTCCCTGGAGAACCATGAGTCTGGGGCAACAAGAGCTGTAGGGTGAGGGGAGAGGGTGGGGGGTGTGTATAGCTAATTATCCCTGACCGACCTGCTTTAAGCAAAATCTGAGGCGGCACAAAGTACATTAGGATGGCTGGGGGTGGTCCGGAGGGGGGCTAGGAAGTTGGAGAATTCTGCATTTTTCAAACACCTGAAATCTACCCATAATCACAATGTAAAATTTCTGGGCATATCTAAGCATACCTCTTGAGCTGTCTATATCCTCCTGACTGGTGATTCTTTTTTTAAAGAAACAATATATGCTTCTCTGCATCTCTGCTAAAATCTCAGTAAAAGATTGAAAGGAATGTGAGTCTTATTCAGTAGGCTACATTAAGTTATTGCTTGCTTTTCTAAAATCTACCAACCTTGGCAGTAGGCATGTCAGCTAAGCTAGATAGACAAGCTAGCTACTCTAACTTGATTGATAACCTGAAATGGCTTCTTGGTAGCTAGTTATGAGGTTGGGAGATTTTAACCTATCTGGGCTAGCTAAAGCCAACTTCATAAAATTGATAGATGGGTAGCAGTATTACAGAGCAACAGCAACAACAAAATGGTATTAATATATACATGTATATATACTGCATATATACACTGAACAAAAATATAAACGCAATATGCAACAATTTCTGAGATTTTACTGACTTACAGTTCATATAAGGAAATAAGGAACTGGAACACGCTGTCATACACGTCGATCCAGTGCATCCCAAACATGCTCAATCAGTGACATGTCTGGTGAGTATCCAGGCCATGGAAGAACTGGGACATTTTCAGCTTCCAGGAATTGTGTACAGATCCTTGCGACATGGGGCTGTGCATTATCATGCCATAAACGCTGTCTGCCATCTACCCGCTACAGTTGAAACTGGGATTCATCCGTGAATAACACACTTCTCCAGCATACCATTGGACATCGAAGGTGAGCATTTGCCCACTGAAGTTGGTTACGACGCTGAACTGCAGTCAGGTCAAAGACCCTGGTGAGGACGATGACCACACAGATGAGCTTCCCTGAGATGGAGGTCCTGGGCTGGCATGGTTGCACGTGGTCTGTGATTGCAGGCAATCTCAACGCTGTGCGTTACAGGGAAGACATCCTCCTCCCTCATGTGGTACCCTTCCTGCAGGCTCATCCTGACATGACCCTCCAGCGTGACAATGCCACCAGCCATACTGCTCGTTCTGTGCGTGATTTCCTGCAAGACAGGAATGTCAGTGTTCTGCCATGGCCAGCGAAGAGCCCGGATCTCAATCCCATTGAGCACGTCTGGGACCTGTTGGATCGGAGGGTGAGGGCTAGGGCTATTCCCCCCAGAAATGTCCGGGAACTTGCAGGTCCCTTGGTGGAAGAGTGGAGTAACATCTCACAGAAAGAACCGGCAAATCTGGTGCAGTTCATGAGGAGGAGATGCACTGCAGTACTTAATACAGCTGGTGGCCACACCAGATACTGACTGTTACTTTTGATTTTGACCCCCCCTTTGTTCAGGGACACATTATTAAATTTCTGTTAGTCACATGTCTGTGGAACTTGTTCAGTTTATGTCTCAGTTGTTGAATCTTGTTATGTTCATACAAATATTTACACATGTTAAGTTTGCTGAAAATAAACTCAGTTGACAGTGAGAGGACATTTCTTTTATTGCTGAGTTTATGGCATAAATCCAATTCACATACTACACCAGTTACTGTTAGACCACACTCTACATACTGCAACATCAGAACACACTTATGGAGCCATCCTATATCTAAAGTTAAAGTTAGATGTTTGAACTACAGTATATTCTACAAAGAATTGTTCACAAGGACGAGTGATACGTTGCTTCTTGTGTTATGTTGAGTTATGTGTGTCTGCTGCATGCCAGCGGAGAACAAGCTGTTTGAGTGATTGCTGTGGCTGTTGAAGCTCTGTGAAGCTGGACAACTGTTTACATTCCTGCAGCTGAAATCTTTTCATGGATGAAGTAAATGTCATTGAATCATTAAACTGCCAATATTATCATTTGTAGTGCATTCCTCGGCTGTATTTGTCAATCAGATTTTTATAAGAAATACCCTGAGGACGTGATATACATTCATAGTGGGATAATTCTCCGTGGGTACCACATACACACAGGCAAGACAACCATTACAAAATACAAGCAAATAGTTTTGTACATCAATTTCTCTCATCTCTCTCTGAATGTGTTCAGAGGCAGGACACAAATATTTGCAGGCATCTGTCAAATAATATGTCATTGATTAAGATAAAGGGAACCTTATAAGATGACCAGGTAAAAGAAGTATGGTTAGGATTTAGAGGCATGCTTTTTAGAGCATCCCCCTAACAGGGACAGACACGGTGCAGGGCAGGGCAGGGCAGGGCAGGACAGGTGCTAAGAGTCTTTGTTGCTGCAGACAGACCGTGCCTTTGTAAAGCCCAATCAGCCCTGACAGTCTCCCAATCCTCACATTCGGCTGATTTGTCTCTGACTGGTTCTGGGTCATTAATGAAACAAACTATATACAGTATCACATTCAGATTGAGTCAACATAATTTTATCCTATATGAGTCATTTATTGAAATAACTGGAATGTTAGTATGTTTTTGACAGTGTCTAGCTAACAAGAAGCAGATTTACACATGATTGTCGGCCTGATGAAATCATTACGAACTCAGAGAAACTCTTTCTCCATCATCGTCTCTGTCCTGCATATTAGAAAGTACTCTCGAACCAGTGAAGGACCCACCGATTAGTTCCAATCCCATTCATAGGCCTGGCTATTTTTGACATCACTAGAGGCCTCTCTGGGGAGAATCAAACACTTTGTCCACCCAGCTCTGGTCTGGTCTAGCCATGCCTTGGCAGGGACACTCAGTAGGTCCACAACAGCCTTCTTCTTTCCTGATGAGGACACAGTGTCAGACTGTTTGAGTAGACACCAGGCCAGAGCCCAGTAGCATCCTGTGCCACTACGTTATCACCCAGGCCTCCACTCCCATGCTGGGTTCAGGAGGCCCACCCAGCCCCAGGGCTCAGCCATCACACCCACCCCACAATAGGACCATTGTCTCTGGGAGCGGAGGGCAGAGAGACGTCCATCCTGGATCCTGCTCAGACCAGCTCGGCTCTTTCATCCACAGTGTCACAGACTGGCCAAGAAGCAGCCCACGCACAAATCAAAGGGATCTCAGATTCTTATAGGGCTCTGAGCGACAGCCAAGGAAAATATACAGGTTCACCCAGGCTCTGCCAATTCAAACAACAATGTGAGCCATGGGGAGTACATACTGACATGACATTTACAGGGTGGCTCGCTGGGCTGACTCAGTCTGCGTCCACTCCAAAGTGCCATGGTCAAGAAGACACACGGGGGGGACTATTAGAGTTGCAAATTTAAAAATCACTGAGTCATTGCCATCATGTCTTTCTGTTAATACGGCTAGCAGCAGTGAGCGCTGTCACAGGGTGTCAAGTCACTCTTGTTTTCAGCACATCGGAGTGTGTAGACTGTGACGAGCCTGGAACACATTTCAGTTTGTGTTCGGCTCTCGGAGTCACGCACATATAAAACGGTGCGTTAACTTGTTGTTGTGACTAGGGTGGGCATTCTAGTTTCTTTATTTCTATATTTTATGTTTCTATGTTTTGGCAAGGGTATGGTTCTCAATCAGGGACAGCTGTCTATCGTTGTCTCTGATTGGGAATCATACTTAGGCAGCCTGTTTTTCCATCTTAGTTGTGGGTAGTTGTCTGTGTTAGTAGCCTGTATAGCCCTAGTCAGCTTCACGTTCGTTTTTGTTGTTTCTTGTTTTTGTTGGCGACATTCAAAATAAAAGGAAATGTACGCTCACCACGCTGCACCTTGGTCCGGTCATTTCCACTCTGACGTCGATCGTGACAGAACTATCCACCGCAAACGGACCAAACAGCGTGGTAAGGAGGACTGGACATGGGAGGGCATCCTGAATGGGAAAGGATCCTGGACGTGGGAGGAGATCCTGGTGGGAAAGGATCGCCTGCCGTGGGAGCAGATGGAAGCAGCAAGGAAGGCGGAGGCAGCAGGAAAAAGGGCCCAGGTTTACACAGGGTCATGGCTGGTACGAAAGACCGGGAGGCCACTCACAAAAATGTTTTTTGGTGGGCACACGAGGAGATTGGCTGAGTCAGGTTGGAGACCTGAGCCAACTCCTTGTGCTTAACGTAGGGAGCGTGGTACTGGTCACGCACCGTGTTATGCGGTGGAGCGCATGGTGTCTCCAGTGCGCCTTCACAGCCCGGTGCGCTACATTCCAGCTCCCCGCATTGGCCCGGGCTAGAGTGGGCATCCAGCCAGGACGGATGGTGCCGGCTCAGCGCATCTGGCCGCCAGTGCGTATCTACGGCCCAGGATTTCCTGCGCCGGCTCTGCGCGGTGCGTCTGCACAGCCCAGTGCGTCCTGTGCCAGCGCCCCGCACTTGCCTGGCAGACTCTACGCTCGAGACCTCCAGTGCGCCTCCACGGCCCAGTGTATCTGGTGCCTACTCCAAGAACCAAGCCTCCAGTATGTCTCCTCAGCCTGGTGAGTCCTGTGCCTGCTCCCAGAACCAGGCCTCCTGTATGTCTCCCCAGCCTGATAAGCCCTGTGGCAGCTCCATGGACCAGGCTGCCTATACGTCTCCTCACTCCAGTGATGATCCATGGCACGAAGCCTCCAGTGATGATCCATGGCACGAAGCCTCCAGTGATGATCCATGGCACGAAGCCTCCAGTGATGATCCATGGCCCGGAGTCTGCAGTGAGGATCCATGGCACGAAGCCTCCAGCATTGATCCATGGCACGAAGCCTCCAACGACGGTCCCCGGTCCGGAGCCCCCAGCGACGGTCCCCGGTCCGGAGCCCCCAGCGACGGTCCCCGGTCCGGAGCCCCCAGCGACGGTCCCCGGTCCGGAGCCCCCAGCGACGGTCCCCGGTCCGGAGCCCCCAGCGACGGTCCCCGGTCCGGAGCCCCCAGCGACGGTCCCCGGTCCGGAGCCCCCAGCGACGGTCCCCGGTCCGGAGCCCCCAGCGACGGTCTCCGGTCCGGAGCCCCCAGCGACGGTCTCCGGTCCGGAGCCCCCAGCGACGGTCTCCGGTCCGGAGCCCCCAGCGACGGTCTCCGGTCCGGGGCCCGCAACGAGGGTCCCCATTCCGGGGCCCGCAGCGAGGGTCCCCGGTCCGGGGCCCGCAGCGAGGGTCCCCGGTCCGGGGCCCGCAGCGAGGGTCCCCGGTCCGGGGCCTGCAGCGAGGGTGCCCGGTCCGGGGCCTGCAGCGAGGGTGCCCGGTCCGGGGCCTGCAGCGAGGGTGCCCAGTCCGGGGCCTGCAGCGAGGGTCCCCAGTCCGGGGCCTGCAGCGAGGGTCCCCAGTCCAGAGGCGCCACCAAACTGGGGGGAGCCAGAGGTGGAGTGGGGTCGACGTCTCGCACCGGAGCCGCCACCGAAGTAGATGCCCACCCGGACCCTCCCCTATAGTCAGGTTTTGCGGCCGGAGTCTGCACCTTTGGGGGGAGGTACTGTCACGCCCTGGCCATAGAGAGGTTTTTATTCTCTATTTTGGTTAGGCCAGGGTGTGACCAGGGTGGGCATTCTAGTTTCTTTATTTTTATGTTTTCTGTTTCTATGTTTTGGCCGGGTATGGTTCTCAATCCAATGATGGTCCCCAGTATTTAACAAGTGCATTCGCAAGAGAAGCACTATCGTTGCACCAATGTGTACCTAACCATAAACATCAATGCCTTTCATACAATCAATACACAAGTATATGTATTTAAACCTGCATATTTAGGTAATATTGCCTGCTAACATGAATTTGTGTCACTTGTCTTGCGTTCTGTGCAAGCAGAGTCATGGTATATGCAGCAGTTTGGGCCGCCTGGCTCGTTGCGAACTGTGTGAAGACCGTAATTAATTTGCCAGAATTGTACATAATTATGACATAACATTGAAGGTTGTGCAATGTAACAGCAATATTTAGACTTAGGGATGCCACCCGTTAGATAAAATACGGAACGGTTCCGTATTTCACTGAAAGAATAAATGTTTTGTTTTCGAAATGATAGTTTCCGGATTTGACCATATTAATGACCTAAGGCTCGTATTTCTTTGTGTTATTATATTATAATTAAGTCTATGATTTGATAGAGCAGTCTGACTGAGCGGTGGTAGGCAGCAGCAGGCTCGTAAGCATTCATTCAAACAGCACTTTCCTGCATTTGTCAGCAGCTCTTCGCTGTGCTTGAAGCATTGTGCTGTTTATGACTTCAAGCCTATCAACTCCCGAGATAAGGCTGGCAATACTAAAGTACCTATTAGAATATCCAATAGTCAAAGGTATATGAAACACAAATGGTATAGAGAGAAATAGTCCTATAATAACTACAACCTAAAACTTCTTCCCTGGGAATATTGAAGACTCATGTCTTCAAGGAACATAAACGTTAGCTTTTTTACATGGCACATATTGCACTATTACTTTCTTCTCCAACACTTTATTTAAATCAAATTGAACATGTTTCATTATTTATTTGAGACTAAATTGATTGTATTGATGTATTATAGTAAGTTAAAATGTGTTCATTCAGTATTGTTGTAATTGTCATTATTACAAATATATATATAAAAATCAGGCGATTAATCGGTATTTGGTCCTCCAATAATTGGTATCGGCGTTGAAAAATCATAATCGGTCGACCTCTACTTCTGACCCACTGGAATTGTGATACAGTGAATTATAAGTGAAGTAATCTGTCTGTAAACAATTGTTGGAAAAATGTATAACTTTTTGAGGATCTGGGGACTCATGCCAAATGTTTTCAGTCTCCCGAGGGGGATAAGATGTTGCCTTGCTCTCTTCACAACTGTCTTGGTGTATTTGGACCATGATAGTTCGTTGGTGATGTGGACACTAAGGAACTTGAAACTCTCGACCAGCTCCACTACAGCCCCGTCGATGTTAATGGGGGCCTGTTCGGTGCTCCTTTTCTTGTAGTCCATAATCAGCTCCTTTGTCTTGCTCACATTGAGGGAGAGGTTGTTGTCCTGGCACCACACTGCCAGGTAATTTCCATGGCCATCTCAGAAAATGCCTCAGGACATGAAATAGACCATGAGGAAACCTGCAGAAAACGTTATGCTGAAGTACAGAAATTCCCACAGAAGAACATTGTTTCTTAAAGTTCTCTGAACGTTCTGAACGGAACATTACTTTAACTTCCCTAGGGTAGGGGGCAGCATTCGTATTTTTGGATGAAAAGCGTGCCCGAATTAAACTGCCTGCTACTCAGGCCCAGAAGCTAGGATATGCATATAATTAGTAGATTTGGATAGAAAACACTCTAAAGTTTCCAAAACTGTTAGAATAATGTCTGTGTGTCACGCGCTGACCTTTGAGAGACTTTTTATTTCTCTATTTGGTGATGTCAGGGTGTGATTTGGGTGGGCATTCTAGTTTTTCTATTTCTTTGTTGGCCGCGTATGGTTCCCAATCAGAGGCAGCTGTCTATCGTTGTCTCTGATTGGGGATTATACTTAGGCAGCCTTTTTTCTAACTTTAGTTTGTAGGATCTTGTTTGTGTGTAGTTGCTTTCTGCACTGCATGTAGCTTTACGTTCGTTTTGTATTTTGTTGTTTTTTCGGTGTCATTTTATAAAAGAAAGATGTACGCCTACCACGCTGCACTTTGGTCTAATTCTTCCATCAACGAGCATGACACTGTGAGTATAACAGAACTGATATGGCAGGCGAAAACCTGAGGAAAATCCAACCAGGAAGTACTATTATTTTGAAAGGCTCTTTTTACATTGAAAGCCTATCCACCATACAAAGACTTAGGACCCAGTTTACGATATCTATGCCTTCCTCTACATGTGTCCAGTTTTTAGGCATTGTTTCAGGCTTTTACTCTGAAAAATTAGGGAGATACAGCACTTTCAATGAGAGGACAGTGGACATTTCGAGACATGAGTCCTGCACGTGATCGGGAACGCGCCTTTCTTGTTTATCCTTTTCTATTGAGGAAGCTTTTGTCCGGTTGAAATATTATTGATTATTTATGACAAAACAACCTGAGGATTGATTTTAAACATCGTTTGACATGTTTCTACGAACTTTTATTGTACTTTTTAAAAACTTTTCACCTGGACTTAGTGCCCGCGCCTTGTGCATTCAGATTACTGGACTAAACGCGCGAACAAAAAGGAGGTTTTTGGGTCATAAAGAGGGACATTATCGACCAAAACAAACATTTATTGTCTAACATGGACACCTGGGAGTGCCACCAGATGAAGATCATCAAAGGTAAGTGATTCATTTTAATGCTATTTCTGACTTTTGTGACACCTTTCCTTGGTTGGAAAATGGCTGTATGGTTTTCCTTGGCTAGGCGCTGACCTAACATAATCGCAAAGTGTGCTTTCGCCGTAAAGCCTTTTTGAAATCTGACACAGTGGTTGCATTGAGGAGAAGTTTATCTTTATTCGTATTTTTAACACTTGTAGCTTTTATCAATGTTTATGATGAGCATTTTTGTAATCTGATGTGGCTCTCTGCACTTTCAACGGATGTTTGTTTGAGACGATGCATTTCTGAACATAACACACCAATTTCAAATGAGGTTTTTGGACATAAAGATTAACTTTATCGAACAAAACACACATTTATTGTGTAACATGAAGTCCTGTGAGTGCCATCTGATGAAGATCATCAAAGGTTAGTGATTAATTTAATCGCTATTTCTGACTTTTGTGAGCCCTCTCCTTGGCTGGAAAATGGCTGTATGGTTTTCTGTGACTAGGCGCTGACCTAACATAATCGTTTGGTGTGCTTTCGCCGTAAAACATATTTATAAATCCGACACTGTGGTTGGATTTACAAGAAAGTGTATCTTAAAAATGGTGTATAATACTTGTATGTTTGAGGAATTTTAATTATGGAATTTCTGTTTGAATTTGGCGCCCTGCAATTTCACTGACTGTTCTCGAGGTGGGACGCTAGCGTCCCACTTGTACCAGAGAGGTTAAATAGAACCACTCGGAAATCTGTAGGAAATGTTATTCTGAACTACTGAAAATCCCTCCTAAGAAATATATGGTTCTCAGAACGTTAAGTGCTAGCTATATAATATTTTGTGTTATATTGTACGACCGCTATTCCATTCATATCATAATAAATGGAATATCACAGATTTACATACAGAATAATATGAATTGCCCTGAGATTGAGCAGTTGACATGAGGACAAATCAAAAGCAGCTGCCTGATGTCTCCTGCACTTTCAGTTTGCCATTTATCCCCACGGTGTGAGTTCTATTTGTGGTGGATATACATCAAGTAGTTACATGTTATGATGGCAACACCAGAATGTAATAACTCAAACAGAGAGTCAGGTACACCAGTGTACATCTGCTTCAGTTCCTCTGAAGGGAGGAATCTCATCTGTCCGAGCAACCAGAGCCATTTGAAAATCATAGAGAGACCTCGAAATTCCAGGTGGAATGAGAATAAAATAAAGAGAGGTTAAATCTGTTTTGTTTAACATCAGCAAAAATCAGCCATTATTCTTGACAAGACAATCATTTCACATATCGTCTGGACAAGACAAAGGCTCTACTTTAATTTCCTGTTCCCAGAACGACCTTCATCTGCTGCTCAGACAAATACCACCCCAATACTTTGGGATTGATTGCATAATTGGGGAGTGGAGGGCCGTTAGTACAGTCTGCGCTCTAAGCTGCTGTGGGTCATATACTGTAGATCAGTCAGTGCCCCAGACAGGGAGTTACCCACTCTATCTGGACAAGGTGATCCAGGAGTGGCTACTGAGGGAGTGTCTGCTGGACAATGAGCAGGCCAGACCAGACAAGACCTGGCTGTAGCGCGGGATGCGTGGAATGTAATTTCAACCAGCCAGCTGAAACCTACCTGCTGGAATGCACATGAAGTCAGAAGTAGTACCCAGGCTGTTTGTGAAAGGGAATCAAAACGCAGCTCCTGCTGAGAGGGGGATTGGCTGGTTGAAGTGATGCAATCTCGGACCGTAGGTGGCTTTTAGCTAAAGCCCCTGAGGTAGAAAGCACCTGTTCTCTCGCCGACAGCTTCACTATGGTAATTGTACTGTTTGAAAGTAACAACTATGCAAACACCTGACGGCAGTCATTATGCATTGTGTGTTTTCCCAGAAATATTAGCTCTGTGGCTGAACAACCTTATGCCCAGCCAAGACACAAACACAGCCCAAACACAGCCCAAACACAGTCCAACATGAGGCCTCTGAATCTGTTGTGCCTAATTACCTCTTTAGAGAAACATTTAGATCCAGACAGACAGCTGATGTTCTGAAAGAACTGTAAAATCTGGATCCCTACACATCAGCTGGGCTAGACAATCTGGACCCTCTCTTTCTAAAATTATCTGCCAAAATTGTTGCAACCCCTATTACTAGCCTATTCAACCTCTCTTTCGCATTGTCTGAGATCCCCAAAGATTGGAAAGCTACCGCGGTCACCCCCCTCTTCAAAGGGGGAGACACTCTAGACCCAAACTGTTACAGACCGATATCCATCCTGCCCGGCCTTCTAAAATCTTCAAAAGCCAAGATAATAAACATATCACCGACCATATCGAATCCAACCGTACCTTCTCCACTATGCAATCTGGTTTCCGAGCTGGTCATGGGTGCACCTCAGCCATGCTTAAGATCCTAAATGATATCATAACCGCCATCAATAAAAGACATTACTGTGCAGCCGTCTTCGTCGACCTGGCCAAGGCTTTCGACTCTGTCAATCACCACATTCTTATCGGCAGACTCAATAGCTTTGGCTTCTCAAATGACTGCCTCGCCTGGTTCACCAACTACTTCTCTAATTGAGTTCAGTGTGTCAAATCGGAGGGCCTGTTGTCTGGACCTCTGGCAGTCTCTGTGGGGGTGCCACAGGGTTCAATTCTCGGGCTGACTCTTTTCTCTGTATACATCAATGATGTCGCTCTTGCTGCTGGTGATTCTCTGATCCACCTCTACGCAGACGACACCATTCTGTATACATCTGGCCCTTCTTTGGACACTGTTAACAAACCTCCAAACGAGCTTCAACGCCATACAACACTCTTTCCGTGGCCTCCAACTTCTTTTAAATGCTAGTAAAACTAAGTGCATGCTCGTCAAGCGATTGCTGCCCGCCCGACTAGCATCACTACTCTGGACGGTTCTGACCTAGAATATGTGGACAAATACGTGTACCTAGGTGTCTAGTTAGACTGTAAACTCTCCTTCCAGACTCACATTAAGCATCTCCAATCCAAAAAATATATTTAGCAACAAAGCCTCCTTCACTCATGCCGCCAAACATACCCTCGTAAAACTGACCAACCTACCGATCCTTGACTTTGGCGATGTCATTTACAAAATAGTCCAACACTCTACTCAGCAAACTGGATATAGTCTATCACAGTGTCATCCGTTTTATCACCAAAGCCCCATATACTACCCACTACTGCGACCTGTATGCTTTCATTGGCTGGCTCTCACTACATATCCATCGCCAACCCCACTGGCTCCAGGTCATCTATAAGTCTTTGCTAGGTAAAGCACCGCCTTATCTCAGCTCACTGGTCACCATAGCAACACCCACCCGTAGCACGCACTCCAGCAGGTATATTGCACTGGTCATCCTCAAAGCCAACACTTCCTTTGACTGCCAATGACTGGAACGAATTGCAAAAATCTCTGAAGCTGGAGTCTTGTATCTCTCTCTCTAAGTTTAAGCATCAGCTGTCTGACCAGGTTACCAATCACTGTACCTGTACACAGCCAATCTGTAAATAGCACACCCGACTACCTCATCCCCATATTATTACTAACCTTATTGCTCTTTTTCACCCCAGTATCTCTACTTAATGCTAAATTGTAATTATTTAATATTTATTGCCTACCTCCCTACTCTTCTACATTTGCACACACTGTACATAGATTTTTCAATTTTTTATTTTCTTTTGTGTTATTGACTGGTCGTTTGTTTGTGTAACTGTGTTGTTTTTGTCTCACTGCTTTGCTTTATCATGGCCAGGTTGCAGTTGTAAATGAGAACATGTTCTCAACTGGCCTACCTGGTTAAATAAAGGTGAAATAAAATAAAGAGTAAAAAAAATGTTGTAAGCCTGCTGTGATATCTGAGTGTGCAGACTTCTAGAATCACTGTAGTCATTTGTGGAAAGTTATATCAATAACAGCACTGGGTTAATTGGCAGGCAGAGCCTGAGCAATAGCGCTTGACAGTTTTTAAAAACCTGTCTGTTGTGAACTACTTGGGATCCTTGAAAGTTGGCTGCGACATGGTGTCAAGTGGAATAGTGTCTTTCCTCTAAACCTCTTGACATGAAGTTTTTTTTGTCCCGGTCGGTTAGAAGGGACCACCGGCAGCCAAAGAAAAAATACGATTCAATCAACACTTCCCAACATAACTTTTTATTGAAAGGAAGTTATTATCAACATTTACCAAATCCAGTCCAGATATGGAAAAAGCATTAAGCTTCTCTGCTCTTTCATCACTTACCCCTGGTTATCTTCAATAGAACAGCTGACAAAGCACTCTGCGTGGAATTCATTCAGCACATGGGGACAACTCATTATAACAGTTAGGAGCTGCAAAGTGCACAGTCCAGCAACGGGCCAGACCAATTAGGGTTCAAATGTTAATTGACACTGTTTAACTATCTCTCTGTCTGAATGGGGATGTATTCAGGACTTCCCAGTGAGCCTATAGGGAGCAGGACTTCTCCAACGGCAACCCAAATGATGAACCCCTGTCTGTAATGAGTTGGGCACAGAGGAGCCTGAACGTCAGCATAGAACTTCAACATCAGCTTAGAACTTCATTAAAGGGGCTTTTCTAGAGAAGAATGGAAGGAAGGGGCTCTTGGAGACAAGAGAGGGTTCCAGCCAAGGCTTTAACTCTGTTGCCAAGCTACACATGTTTGCGGAAAATCTTTGTCATCTTTGGACTGTTTAAGAATCACACATGCAAGTTCACTTCTCACACATATCAAGTATAAACACGTAAAAATAAGAAATAAATTGCAAATGAGCACATAAATCCAAAAGTTGGGTGTGGCAGTACTATTGAGGTTCTCTTTGAGCTCCGAGGAGTGGCTCGATTTGTGGTTTGAATTACATACTGAGAAAGTTATTCTATGGATAAACTAGGTATGACACGTGTTCTAGATTCGTGTGAATTTTTATCTTGTACTCTGTTATATGAAGTATGCAATTATGGTCCTAGATAACTTCAGACATTGTGATTTTTTGGGGGGTTATTCTAAGCTCAGCTTCTCACTATTTCCCCAAGAACTCTAACTGGATTTGAATGTCTCCTAAGTAGTGCCTTTCTAGCTGGTCACAGTTAATGGAAACCCTACAAGGTTCGCATCAGACCACAGATTTTCATTTAATCTGACAGTTGGTGGTTATGTTGGCCAGCAGTGCGGTTGTGAGTAAGGAGAGAGGTTTGCAACTGTGACCTACAGTTTTACTTGATCTTTTGCACTCCACACACTTGGCCAAGAAAGCCCCAGCGCCCAGTGCCCATACCAGATCATATCCTGCATACAGTACATCAAATCAAATCAAATGTTATTTGTCACATGCGCCAAATACAACAGGTGTAGACCTTACAATGAAATGCTTACTTTCAAGCCCTTAACCAACAATGCAGTTTTAAGAAAATACCCCCAAAAAGTAAGAGATAAGAAAATCAAATGATTAAAGAGCAGCAGTAAATAACAATAGCGGGCTATATACAGGGGTTACCGGTACAGAGTCAATGTGCGGGGGCACACAGGCACACAGGTAATTGAGGCAAAATGTACATGTAGGTAGAGTTCTTAAAGTAACTATGCATAGATATAACAGAGAGTAGCAGCAGCATTCCAGAGGTGGGGGGTGTCAATGCAAATAGTCTGGTTAGCCATTTGATTAGCTGTTCAGGAGTCTTATGACTTGGGGGTAGAAGCTATTTAGGAGACTCTTGAACCTAGACTTGATGCTCCGGTACCGCTTGCCGTGTGGTAGCAGAGAGAACAGTGGCTGGTAGAGTGGCTGGACTCTTTGACAATTTTTAGGGCCTTACTCTGACACCGCCTGGTATAGAGGTCCTGAATGGTAGGAAGCTTGGCCCCGGTGATGTACTGGGCCGTACGCACTAACCTCTGCAGTGCCTTGCGGTCGGAGGCCTAGCAGTTTCCATACCAGGCAGTGATGCAACCAGTCAGGATGCTCTCGATGGTGCAGCTGTAAAACCTTTTGAGGATCTGAGGACCCGTGCAAAATCTTTTCAATCTCCTGAGGGGGAACAGGTTTTGTCATGCCCGCTTCACGACTGCCCTGGTGTGCTTGGACCATGTTGGTTTGTTGGTGATGTGGACACCAAGGAACTTGAAGCTCTCAACTTGCTCCATTATAGCCCTGTCGATGAGAATGGGGGTGTGCTCGGTCCTCCTTTTCCTGTAGTCCACAATCATCTAATTTTGTCTTGATCACATTGCGGGAGAGGTTGTTGTCCTTGCACCATACGGTCAGGTAGTCTGACATCCTATCTATAGGCTGTCTCATTGTTGTCGGTGATCAGGCCTAACGCTGTTGTGTCATCAGCAAATAGAATGATGGTGTTGGAGTCGTGCCTGGTCGCGCAGTCATGAGTGTACAGGGAGTACAGGAGGGGATTGAGCACGCAACCCTGAAGGGGCCCTGTGTTGAGGATCAGCGTGGCAGATGTGTTATTACCTACCCTTACCACCTGGGGGCGGCCAGTCAGGAAGTCCAGGATCCACTTGCAGAGGGAGGTGTTTAGTCCCAAGGTCCTTAGCTTAGTGATGAGTTTTGAGGGCACTATGGTGTTGAACGCTAAGCTGTAGTCAATGAATAGCATTCTCACATAGGTGTTCCTTTTGTCCAGGTGGGAAAGGGCAGTGTGGAGTTCAATAGAGATTGCATCATCTGTGGATCTGTTTGTGTGGTATGCAAATTGGAGTGGGTATAGGGTTTCTGGGATAATGGTGTTGATGTGAGCCATGACCAGCCTTTCAAAGCGTTTCATGGCTATAGACGTGAGTGCTACGGGTCGGTAGTCATTTAGGCAGGTTACCTTAGTGTTCTTGTGCACTGGGACTATGGTGGTCTGCTTGAAACATGTTGGTATTACAGACTCAGACAAGGAGAGGTTGAAAATGTCAGTGAAGACACTTGCCAGTTGGTCAGCGCATGCTCAGAGCACACGTCCTGGTAATCCATCTGGCCCTGTGGCCTTGTGAATGTTGACCTGTTTAAAGGTCTTACTCACATCGGCTGCGGAGAGTGTGATCACACAGTCGTCTGAAACAGCTGATGATCTCATGCATGCTTCAGTGTTACTAGCCTCAAAGTGAGCATAGAAGTTATTTAGCTTGTCTAGTAGGCTTGTGTCACTGGGAAGCTTCCGGCTGTGCTTCCCTTTGTAGTCTGTAAAAGTTTGCAGGCCCTGCCACATCTGACGAGTGTCGGAGCCGGTGTAGTATGATTCCATCTTAGTCCTGTATTGACAGTTTGCCTGTTTGAAGGTTTGTCGGAGGGCATAGAGGGATTTCTTATAAGCTTCCGGGTTAGAGGCTCGCTCCTTGAAAGCGGCAGCTCTACACTTTAGCTCAATGCGGATGTTGTAATCCATGGGTTCTGGTTGGGGTATATATGTACGGTCACTGTGAGGATGACGTTGTCGGTGCACTTATTGATGAAGCCAGTGACTGATGTGGTGTACTCCTCAATGCTATCGGAAGAATCCTGGCTCATATTCCAATCTGTGCTAGCAAAACAGTCCTATAGCTTAGCATCTGCTTCATCTGACCACTTCCTTATTGACTGAGTCACTGGTGTTTCCTGCTTTAGTTTTTGTTTGCAAGCAGGAATCAGGAGGATAGAATTATGGTCAGATTTGCCAAATGGAGGGCGAGGGAGATATTTGTACACGTCTCTGTGTGTGGAGTAAAGGTGGTCTAGAGTTTTTTCCTCTCTGGTTGCACATTTAACATGCTGGTAGAAATTAGGTAAAACGGATTTGAGTTTCCCTGCATTAAAAGTCCCCGGCCACTGGGAGTGCAGCCTCTGGATGAGCGTTTTCCTGTTTTTTTTATGGCCGTATACTGCTCATTGAGTGTTGTCTTAGTGCCAGCATTGGTTTGTGGTGGTATGTAGACAGCTACTAAAAATACAAAAACCTTGAGACTTCCTTAGATTTCGTGCACCAGCTGTTGCTTGACAAATATACATAGACCGCCACCCCTTGTTTTACCAGAGGCCGCTGTTTTATCCTGCCGAAAAATCTTAAAACCCGCCAGCTGAATGTTATTCATGTCGTCGTTCAGCCACGACTCAGTGAAACATAAGATATGACAGTTTTCATGTGTCCCGTTGGTATGATATACTTGATCGTAGTTCGTCTATTTTATTATCGATTGATTGTACGTTCCCTAATAGGACCGATGGTAAAGGTAGATTACCCTCTTGGCTACAAATCCTAACAAGGCCTCCCGGATCTTCATCCACAATACCTCCGTCTGTTTCTCCTGTGAATTATGGGGATGAAGGCCTTGTACTGGGATGAGGGTGTCTGAAATAAATCCTTACCGTCCGACTCGTTTTCCTGCAGTATGGGATGAGTCATACGACACGGTGGCAGAAACATTATGTACAAAATAACTTACAAATAAGTCCTGTGTGGCCGTGTGGTGCCAAGACAACAACCGCTCCCTCAACATGATCAAGGCAAAGGAGACGATTGTGGAATACAGGTAAAGGAGGGCCAAACACGCCCCCATTCACATTGATGGGCTGTAATGTAGCGGGTCGAGAGCTTCAAGTTCCTTGGTGTCCTTATCTCCAACAAACCATCATGGTCCAAACACACTAAGACAGTCGTGAAGAGGGCACGACAAAGCCTATTCCCCCTCAGGAGTCTGAAAAGATTTGGCATGGGTTCTCACATCCTCAAAAGGTTTTACAGCTGCACCATCGAGAGCATCCTGATTGGTTGCATCACAGCCTGGTATGGCAACTGCTCGGCCACTACAGAGGGTAGTGCGTACGGCCCACTACATCACTGGGGCCAAGCTTCCCATCATCCAGGACCTCTATTCCAGGCGGTGTCAGAGGAAGGCCCTAAAAATTGTCAAATTTATGACTAGCCACCCTAGTCATAGACTGTTCTCTTTGCTACCGCATGGCAAGCGGTACCGGAGCATCAAGTCTAGGTCCAAAAGGCTTCTTAACAGCTTCTACCCCCAAGCCATAAGACTCCTGAACAGCTAATAAAAGGGCTACCCAGACCCGTCTTTTACGCTGCTGCTACTCTCTGTTTATTATCTGTGCATGATCACTTTAACTCTACCTTCATGTACATATGACCTCAATTACCTCGACTAACCAGTGTCCCTGCACATTGACTCTGTACTGGTACCCTCTGTATATAGCCTCACTATTGTTATTTTACTACTCCGCTTTAATTATTTGTTTCTTTTCTTTTCTATTTTTCAACCTATCTAGTTTTTACTTAACATACGTTTCTTCTTAACTTCTTAAAGCATTGTTGGTTAAGGGCTTGTAACTAAGCATTTCACTGTAAGGTCTACTACACCTGTTGTATTCGGCGCATGTGACATAAACAATTTGATTTGAACCTCAGAGCATCTTAACCTGGTGTTGAGCCTGGAGAACTAAATCAAGTCACCGGATTTCCAACTAATGCATCAACATAACCATCTGGATAGAAGTGACTGTGAGGCCATCATGACAGAGCAAAAAGGTTTTCCTGTTGAATGCTCTCTCTCAGCAGTGTCTCTCTGATTATCTATTTACCCAGATGGATGAGGTTCAGTATCTCCACATGGAACTGGGCTTGCTCAAACTTAAAATGCTGCTCTTTTAAATCTCTTAGATGTCAGACATATGCCAGGCAGGCACTAACACACACTATATAGAGTACATTGTCACATTGAGCCAAAAACAGGATGTTGAAAAACATTCTGTGGTAGTTTGGCAAAATTACAGATAGAAATGATGTAAACAAAACATCAAGAGGACTTTAGCAGGGCACAGTTTATAGTGAAATGCCATTACCATTATGTCATAAACTCGCATCATGGTTGCGGCAGGAATAAAAAAATACAGATATTTTTTGGTAGTCCTAGGTCTACTCTCTAACTTTATCTACCATTCTCAAACAGATTGTGAGTAGGTCTACTTTTTCAGTGTTGGTCAACCTTCCCCTCTTCTGTCCTGGACACCTATGAAGTGTCAACGCTATTTATAAATCAGCTCCTCTGAAAGGTGATGTACTGGGCAATCTCCTTGTCCATAGGAATGTTTGTTGGATACCTTGCAAAACACATTTCCCATAAAGGACTCCAGATGCAGGAGCAGAATAGTTGTACTGCTGCCCAGCTGAAACATGAGTATCTAAACTAGATGCACTCAATCTCACACAAATTATCAAGGAACCTACCAGGTACAACCCTAAATTCATAATCATGGGCACCCTCTTAGATATCATCCTGACCAACCTGCCCTCTAAATACACATCTGCTGTCTTCAACCAGGATCTCCGTGATCACTGCCTCATTGCCTGCTTGCGTAATGGGTCCGCGGTCAAACAACCACCCATCATCACTGTCAAACGCTCCCTAAAACACTTCAGCGAGCAGGTCTTTCTAATCGACCAGGCCTGGGTATCCTGGAAGGAAATTGACCTCATCCTGTCAGTAGAGGATGCCTGGTTGCTCTTAAAAAGTGCTTTCATTACCATCTTAAATAAGCATGCCCCATTCAAAAAATAAAGAACTAAGAACAGATATAGCCCTTGGTTCACTCCAGACCTGACTGTGGTGTCTGCATTAACATCGAATAGCCCCCGCGATATGCAACTTTTCAGGCAAGTCAGGAACCAATATACTCAGTCAGTTAGGAAAGCTGAGGCTAGCTTTTTCAAACAGAAATTTGCTTCCTGTAGCACTAATTCCAAAAGGTTTTGGGACACTAAAGTCCATGGAGAATAAGAGCACCTCCTCCCAGCTGCCCCTGCACTGAGGATAGGAAACACTGTCACCACCAATAAATCTACGATAATCGATCATTTCAATAAGCATTTTTCCACGGCTGGCCATGCTTTCCACCTGGCTACCCCTACCCCAGCAAACATCTCAGCACCCCCTGAAGCAACACCCACCCGTAGCACGCGTTCCAGCAGGTATATTGAAATGGTCATCCCCAAAGCCAACACTTCCTTTGGCTGCCTTTCCTTCCAGTTATCTGCTGCCAATGACTGGAACGAATTGCAAAAATCACTGAAGCTGGAGTCTTATATCTCCCTCTCTAAATTTAAGCATCAGCTGTCAGAGCAGCTTACCGATCACTGTACCTGTGCACAGCCAATCTGTAAATAGCACACCCAACTACCTCATCCCCATATTATTACTTACCCTCTTGCTCTTTTGCACCCCAGTATCTCTATTTGCACATCATCATCTGCACATCTATCACTCCAGTATTAATGCTAAATTGTAATTATTTCACCTCTATGGCCTATTTATTGCTTACCTCCCTACTCTTCTACATTTGCACAGACTGTACATAGATTTTTTTATATTTTTATTTTCTATTGTGTTATTGACTGTACGTTTGTTTATGTGTAACTTTGTGTCGTTGTTTTTGTCGCACTGCCTTGCTTTATCTTGGCCAGGTCGCAGTTGTAAATGAGAACTTGTTCTCAACTGGCCTACCTGGTTAAATAAAGGTGAATTAAACACAAATATATATATATTGTTTAAATCAGGTTCTGTATGCATTCAAATTAGTCAACATACTGTACATTCAAATACATTGGAAATCAATGTATCATGACCCAAATAATGTGTACAGTATGTGTCCAAGTCCATTGTGACTAGGCTACTAGTCGGCCTTTAAAACAATAGGTGATCTGAACAGGTCTCTCTGGTTTGTTTAATATTGTTTGTAGAACAGGACTACGCAGGAAAAGGTTTGGGGAGCGGTTATTTTATTACCCATAAACCACTTTGGTTTCCAGCAAATCCTGGTGTTTTCATGCTTTGAAACATCCACCCACTGTAAAGGGGTTATAGCTCACATAGCTTGTTGATTAACTAGGCACCACTTGATTATGAGTCATAGGGTCCATTTATACAGACTCATGTAGCTCAAGTTTTTTTTAAAGCAGCTGCAATTTGTTTTGCTATTGAAATAGAAATAGTAGTAAATTCTGATTCAAAAAATTACACGAGTTATGTACCTAGAATAGTAACCTGTCTCTCTTCACTGTTAGTTCTTGACAGTGGGAATGAGCACAGTGATTCATTAAAATAATAAATGTTCTCAGTGACATCCTCCTTTTGGGGTGACATTTGTATTTTTTGCAAATTTTTTCCTCTTCACTGCACCGGTCCCTTCACATCTAGAAACATTGGCCAAACAAGTCCATGAATTGTCCTCATAAACATGGACGATCAAAAGTGCAATTGCTTTCCATGCACACAGCAGCATTTATATAACTGAGTGCAAGAATCCCAAAGTTCGTTAAACTCAGTGGAACACTCTCTGAAACACTGTTAAGCCCTATCAGGCAGCTGAGAGAGCCAGACATAATCAGGGAGTTCCCACTGGGAGTTCGTTTTGAACTGGAAACTAAACACTAGCAGGGTAACTCACTTCTCACACACTCTCAACATCATGTGCTGAGGTCGAGTAGCCATAAAACATAGAGTGCTTTGATGTGTATTCACTGTTCTGCTCAGCTTCTGAGATGTAGGCTAATCTAACTGTTGTATCTCTATTTTCTCTGTTCTCTCCATTGTTCCCTCCTTACTGTCCTCGGCTCTTCCATCCCATCTCAATTCCTGAGTAGTAGGGTAATAGTTATTGTGATTGTCAGAGTAATGTGTAGTTATACTAATGCTACTAAGTAGCAGATGACTTTGATTGTATGTAAATTGTTCAACTGTTTAACAGCTGCAACAGTCATTCCGTGGACAGAGGTGTACCAATACAGTCGGTCTATGGAAAGTTTGAGAACATCCTTTGATACGGGAACACAGGGTTCAGATCTGTATTCATGCCGTGCCTTCTCCGACCTTACAGAGCTGTGATCTCTCAGCATGGGTCAGCGAGTACATCTGAATTACTTGAAATATGGAGTGATATAACCCCTCTCTCTTATCTATCCAAAAGCATGGATTAAAGGTTCAGATGTCAGGCCTGGATATTTAATGTGCTGGCTAGGAGGTTGAAGCAGAGCCCTGCCCAGGTCATATAGGGAAACCTCATAAATATTCACAAATGGACACAAATGAAAAGCAAATGTGGATTAAAAAATGGATGGGTGTTGGTTCACACTGGAAACTTGGCAGGGTCCCTGTAAAATGTCCCCCTCCACAGCAATCATTTTGTTATGTTAGTCTCATTCACCCTCTTGAATGATCCTCATTTCATTTCACAGAGACTATTTGAAAGCTCTGTTTGATTACTTTTTAAATTAGCTTTATGCTAAACCATACATTTCTAAATACCTCCATGACAGTGTTTGTCTCCCACGATTTCGTCTTCCTTTTCAAATGATGTCAATGGTATTGCATGTTGGCTGCAGTAATGCCTTGGCTTTGCCTCGGCCCATATCCACCTACAGAACTTCAGTTATTATGGACCTAATGGGAAGAGTTGGAAAGGCATGTGTGAAATTCCCTAGAGATTACACAAAGAGTTAATCATCTAGATTCCCGCTGTTCACCAACCCAACAGGGCTTAAGTCTGTGTCCGGGAACTTCCCTCATTACTAATAATGCAGAGGTGTGGTTTACTGACCAACACGGCATGTTTTCTCTGGGTTATCGAGCCAGAATCTAACAGTGAAACATGACTTTATTAATGTTAAATTGGTCACTAGGGTATAATTTGTCAGCCATGGATACCAAGAGCCTGATTCCTTTCAGATGCTCTAGATTTTTCCAAATCAATCTAGGCAACAACGGTTTCATTCTAAATTGGTTTAAAGTAAGGATCCACATTTGGGGAAACAGTGCCACTGTTTGCCTCCAGTGGCTTTGTTATTGTTTTTGTTTTGTTGATGAAAACGGAAAAAAGGAGCATCCAATAATTTTTCACAGTACATATTTTGCTGTTCTATAGAGCGTGCAGTGGGGATCTGTCATTCAGGGCAGGTGGGGCAGAGCCCCACATTTTTAGCAAAAAATACATATTGTCACGACTTCCGCCGAAGTTGGTCCCTCTCCTTGTTCGGGCGGCGTTCGGCGGTCGACGTCACCGGCTGTCTAGTCACCACCGATCCATGTTTAATTTTCGTTTTGTTTTGTCTTCATTGTACACACCTGGTTTACATTCCATAATCATGTTCCTTATTTAACCCTCTGGCTTCCCATTTTGTTTTGTGCGTGATTGTGTTTGTCAAGTGGTTCCGTGTACGTGTTCTGGATTGTTTATGTTTATCCTTGTTGGATTATTGTTGATGTTGAGTAAAGATCGTGGCTTTACTCATACCTGTGTCCTGCGCCTGACTCCGCTTCATTCCATTCACCTGCAACACTGACACACACATATATATATATATACATTTTGGGAGTGGACTTGCCTGCTTTGCATGCTATTTTGGCATTATACGTGTCACATATCAATAAATATAATTGAATTAATAAAGCCGCATGCAAACATGGTCTGTTTTTTTGTTGTTGTGTAAGGCAGCTCCAAAATGCAGGTGTTTCAGCCTAGTTCAGTGCTTTCTGTGGTGGTGGGGCAAACCAGAAAATAGGAGCATTGCGCCATGATTGGCTCAATGTTCTGTCACTCATGGGGACACTACGTCATCGCCAAGCTTGAGGCATTAGTAAGGGTAGACATCCAAAATGTAAGCACTTTGGGTCCTGCCATAGAGTTATATTACAAGTGCCCTTCCAAGAAGGCTCAAGGTCATTGTCCACAGATAAAATGACGTCAATGACGTTATATGTACAGTGGCTTTCAAAGTCTTTCAAAGTCTTAGCTAGCAGTCATCATCATGAATCAAGTCGACAATCTACTGGCAAATCCTTTTTAATCCTTGTCATATGAAGAGAAATAATGAAGAGAAATTATAGATAAAACATATCGGTGCTCATCGGCCTTTGGACATAAAGATTACACAACAAGTTGGAAATCGCAAATTCAACAATGAGTCGTTTGGAAGGAATCAGTGGCTAACTGCAACTATTGCAAAGAAACCACTAGCCTGCTATTCAATAGAGTGGCTGTGTGCTTTTTTTTTTCAAAGTTCCCAGCATAAATCAAGAGAATACCAGACTTTGATGACAAAATTTGCCCACAAAGGACCGTCGTGCCACCTTCTTGTTTAAGTGAGCAGATCACAAGGTCAGTCCAAAAATGTCTTGTATGCTGCTGCATAAATTATGTAATATGCAAGGGAGATATGTATACTGTAGTTAAGAAGGTAATACTAAGTGTATGTTGTTTAGTAAGCTATTAGTAGCCCATGTGCCTCACCTTAATAATTTGGTCTATTTTCACCAATGTGGTATTGTACGGTGTGTGATTTATAAAAAACTTTTTTTGTACAGGTTTGACAGTGCTACTGATAGTAGTGGTGGCGCTTGGCTTTCATGAGCAAATTCAGCACACTGTCACGCCTACTCCCGCTTCCCCTCTCTGGCACTCGAGGGCACCAGGCTGCCCTTCATTACGCACACCTGTCACCATCATTACGTGCATCAGCGCTCATTGGATTCACCTGGACTCCTTTACTTTGTTGACTGCCCCTCTATATCTGTCTGCTCCTCAGTTTGTTCCCTGTGTCAGCATTGATGTTGTTACATTTTCCCCTGTCCAGATGCTGTTCTTGTTTGTTTCTTGTCTATTATCCATTAAATGTTCACTCCCTGTACTTGCTTCTCGTCTCCCAGGATTGGTCCTTACACACACACACAACATTCTGTAATAGAATTCTGTTTATTTGATGTGTCAAATTAAAAGCTTGTTTAACACGTCAAATAGTGTTCTGTGACGTGTATCTTTTTTGACACGCAAAGACCCAAACGGCGTTCAATGTGCCTCACCCTTACAATTTGGTCTATTTTCACTTCTTAATTTCTCCTAACATTACTGTTCTGACTCGGTGTTGCTGCACATGTAGCCTATAACCTTTTAGAGAAATGTAATCATTGAATATTGTAAGAGCTTTCATTGTCTGCTTATATGCCCCCTTTATTTATCCTATAGTTCTGACTTGGTGTACAGGGAGTACGCTGTAAGATCAGCACATGTTCTGAATTCTGTTGCTGTACATTTCAAAAGTGCAAAACAAATAGTTATATTGACTACGTCCGTCGTCGCTCGCTCATTAATGTCTTAATCGAAATTACGGATTGCCTCTTATCCGCTCGTCGTCTCCTTATGCCATAGTTTGTATATCTCAATTGTCAGTAGAAACCACATTTGTTTAAGCAAATCAGCCATATCAGCTATGTTTTTTTTAAAGGCAGTAAATGAGGCTGAATTAACTGTTTCACTGCAAGACAAGGCTCCGCTGATAGCCAGGTGTAGCAGTGGTAAGGTGTTGGAACTGGTGTTGGGATTCTGCTGTTGGGACAGCTTTATGTAGACCCTAACCGTTTGTGGGCACCATTTGTCACCGTTATAGTGCAATTCATGTATTGCTTAGTGTTGTGTTGTGTAGTGGCTTTGCTGGCATGCATCCCAATTTCTTTTTTGCCCCACCAAGATTTACATGCTAAAATCACCACTGAGATCATGCAATGATGTCCAAGGAGAGAGAACTGTGTTTGCTATTTGCAGCAGTGGTTGGCTCCTCAGAGGAGGAAGGAGAGGACCATCCTCCTCAGTAAATTTCATAAAAATAAAAAGAGTGAAACATTTAAAAAGTTATCCATTTAAAAAGTTATCCATCCAACTATACAAAATATATTCATATGCCACAAAATAATTGATTAAAACACACTGTTTTGCAATGAAGGTCTACAGTAGCCTCAACAGTACTCTGTAGGATAGTACCATGGTGTAGCCAGAGGACAACTAGCTTCAGTCCTCCTCTGGGTACATTGACTTAAATACCAAACCTAGGAGACTCATGGTTCTCACCCCCTTCCATAGACGTACACAGTAATTACGACAACTTCCGGAGGACATTCTCCAACCTATCAGAGCTCTTGCAGCATGAACTGACATGTTGTCCACCCAATTAAAGGATCAGAGAATGAATCTAGTACTGAAAGCATAAGCTACAGCTAGCTAGCACCGCAGTGCATAATATGTGGTGAGTTGTTGACTCAAAGAGAGAGAAAGACAATAGTTGAGCAGTTTTGAACAAATTTAATTTCTTCAAAAATGGAGGAGCAAGAGAGAGAGGGAGAGATTTAGTTGAAAAAAATTAACTTTCACTTACTTAACTAACCAACGCAGCTAGCTAGTTTAGCCTACTCAAACACCCAGCTCAAACAGAGGGATGCTATGTTAGCTAGCTGGCTATGACTATCCAACACTGGAACTCTTCCAAGTCAAGGTAAGCTTTTGGTTTTACCACCGGGGCCCTCTGGAGTAACTGCTAAACTGCTTACTAGCTGTACACTGCACTGCATGATTGTAGCAGGTTTACTAACGTGTTAGTTCTATTAGCTATGTTGACGTTGATGTTACTTTAGCTAATATGGTGACAACAATGTAGGCTGTGTGTAGCATTTATGAAGGTTTGGCTTGGAAAGTTTTTTTTCACCTGGTCACAGACAGGTGATGTGTTGTGCACTGAAGTCCATAAGCAAAGCGAAAAGGTGAGAGGAGGAGAGCACATAGATGTGAGAAGGAATTATATATACAATGAGCTGTTTATATGTGCCTATGAAAGTGATCAGGAGTATATTCATTCCGCCGATTCTTTTGAAAAACCTTTCTTAAACGAAGATGCAAATTAAACGAAACGGGGAAAAACATACCTGAATTTGTCCAATAGAAACTCACTTTTGCAACTGTTGGACTAATGATTACACCCAAGATCAGCTACATGTAGGCAAGAGTGTGCAAGGCAATATTGAATGTGTCACTCTGTCCATGTGTCACTGTCTGTCACCTCAAATCTTTCTCTCGACCTGTTTGCACCTACATTGTAAACTTTCATTCATAGGCTAGGTTGTAGCAACCTCATGATGGGTATAGGGAACATGTTTGTGTCATGTAGTAACCTAAACCTATCGATGTGACATTCAACTGGGTGAATGGAGTCATCCCAGTCAGTCATCCAATATGCTGTAATAGAAAAAAAGCTATACTCATAAAGAAATGATCGTCCTCCTTCCATCTTAAATGGCCCCGAACGCCATTGGTTTGCAGTAACTTCTTTGTTGTAATATCCCAAACGAACATGTGAGTTTCAGCTTTAAGGATTCTAGCTTAAATGTATTATGGCCATGTGTCACAAAGCCAGCGATACACAACGACAACAAAAAAATCTTTCCATAAATCCAACTTCAAACTTCCCCCAGAATGGTATTCGTTTTGAAAGACCGACCTAACATTGACTCCACATCACTCCCCTTTATGTTAGTTCTGCTGCTCACATCTAACTAAAACACCAAGGTGTTTCCCAGGTCTGATACACCAAAGGTCACCAGGGCATAGATTCTAACCCTGGCAAGTCACGTTATAGACATCCCTCCCCAGACACAAAGACCCAGGCCTGGAGGTGAGGAGGAGAGGCTCTAGGCACAGCTCTGTCAAGACTGATTAATGACACTGTTTCTCAGGGTTGGCTACAGACCGTGCAGCACTGCATTACCTGACGACACAACTTACAGGAGTGGAAGGAAAGGTCCTCAGCTGCCAGGCAGCACCATGGGCGAGCTCTCTCAAACGTGCTGATGGGAGTCCAGTTTCTCCTCAACCACAACACACAACACACACACACGGACCCTGTGAGAGCCAAGATGGCCATGGTGGAGTCCCTCCAGGGGCCGTGGAGTATTGGAAACACGTTCCTGTCAGTCTCTGCATGCCAAATCCATCCACATGGCCTCTTTCCACAATGTCACATAAGTAATGCACTGAGGCAGGTACATGACTGAGAAATAGCATAGGGAAGTGTAGCCCTCTTTCAGCACCATAACTTTTAAAGATGAGGATTACAGTATGTCTCAGGTAACCTTAGTCATATGTCAGGGTTGGTGACTTAAGAAAAAAGTATTGTTCCAAGAATGTTACAACTACTCTATAGGCCTTTGCCAATGCCATTGTTTGGGAAGACAGCCTGTCGACAATCAAAGCTACAGTCTGTTTGATTTTACCAAAAGCTGCTTTTCCTACTGCTTTCATTGGTCTCAAGCTACACTCTCCAAATGTACAAAGAAATGGCTTTTCTCAAATTACCAAAAATGTCTCTTAATCCATAAACTGAAATAGGCAGTTGCTTATGTTTAAAGTGAAGTACAATTGCAAAGCACAATCCTTATGTGTTTCCTGAGACAGACTAACTGTTTTAATGTGGCAGTAGCCATAGGTTTTCCCATTAATTCTTCATCTTGTGGGATCACTGATGTCATTGGTTGCAAAGGGCTGGAGACCAGAGTTCTCAAGTGAAACCAGATGGACTAACAATTTGAAATTTCAGTTGAAAAACTTAAGAACTGAACACATCTCAACTCATTCTGTTTTTCACTTTAAGTCAACCAGAATACCCGCTTCAGACAGTGTATGTTGTTGAGTTCAATCACATTTGATCCCACAAAGAAAAATGTAAAGAATAGCATTATATATACAGCTCTTGGGAACTGGAAAAACACTGACAGTGTCCAATAAGGTATTTATCTTATTTCACTCAACCAGCCAGATAGAGCTGATGTGGTTTGTGTACATAAACTCTTAGATAGACAGCTTGGCAATAACATGCTTTGTAACTCAAGTGACTTGACCTACCTGCTAAACAGAGACCAAAGATGCTCAGGAGTACCAAGATGTATAGAGACACGATGGCATACTTGATGGCAGACAGGGAGTTCAGGTGGCTGCAGCAATTGTCTGGCTTTCTTCTCCTCTTGGCAGAAACAGCTGAAAAGAAAACATATCTTTAGAATTGGAAGACAAAGATGGATACAACGGCTCTTAGAGGGGGTCTGAATTGAGGGGCCATGAGGATAAAAGAAGCTGTATGAAATGAGGATAAAATGTCATGAGGATAATATTCTTCTGCAGTGATGAAAAGGTCCTACATAAAAATGCATGCCTGACTGTCAACTGAATGACTTGTTGCATTGTTGCGGCCATCTCTCATAACATAGACTTTATGAGTGCTAAAAATCCCCCCAAATGATTGTATTATTGTTCTATTAGTACTGACGTAGCGAGTTGGCAGCCTTGATTCTACACTGGGCTGATATTGTAGTCAGCATGAGAGTCAAAACAAAGTCTGCATGTCTGGCATTTGGCCTGAGATTTATTGGTCGCCACTGCACCATGCTGTACATCACAGGGCTGCCACACAGATACAGAGCAATAATAGCTACAATCGGTAATTTAACCCCTTAACACACTGTCCAGGTTGAACATAAAACTGTCATCGTGGCATTCTAGTTGGGAGTTTGTGTATGTGTCATGTGCTTGTGAGGAAGCTGTTTAGATTAAACTGTTGTTGCTGAGGAAACATTCAACGCTGGTCAAATAGGCCCAGAAGTAGGGTGACAGAAGACATTATTCAGGCAAAGAAGATCTCAGTCCAATAGGAATCTGATATAAATTCCAAAGTGTCTAATGCTATTAGGTCATGAAGCACATTGTCTTATTTCGAGGAGACATAAGCCCTGAGAGAGACCAAGGGGAAAGTATTACACACTTTCATTTTATGTTCTCCTGGCAAGCAATCCCAAGCACAAGACTAAAAATGAGTAGTCTCCCCAATCCTTCCTTGTCTCTCTTTCTCTCTGTGGAGCATATAGCTCTGAAATCACAGAGGAGACTTCTCTAGAAGACAAGGCCCTCAACCTATTTCCCATAAACAGTCTTGAGTTTGCTCTGTAGCCCTACAGCATGGTGGTTTCAATTGTACCAATACAGTGGGTTTGGTGACGAGTATGAAGTGAGGGCCAGGCAACGAGCGCATACAGGTCGCAGTGGTGGGTAGAATATGGGGCTTTGGTGACAAAACAGATGGCACTGTGATAGACTGCATCCAATTTGTTGAGTAGAGTGTTGGAGACTATTTTGTAAATGACATCGCCAAAGTCAAGGATCGGTAGGATGGTCAGTTTTACGAGGGTATGTTTGGCAGCATGAGTGAAGGATGCTTTGTTGCGAAATAGGAAGCCGATTCTAGATTTAATTTTGGATTGGAGATGTTTGATGTGAGTCTGGAAGGAGAGTTTACAGTCTAATCAGACACCTAGGTATTTGTAGTTGTCCACATATTCTAAGTCAGAACCGTCCAGAGTAGTGATGCTGGACGGGCGGGCAGGTGCGGGTAGCGATCGGTTGAAGAGCATGCATTTAGTTTTACTTCCATTTAAGAGCATTTGGAGGCCACGGAAGGAGAGTTGTATGGCATTGAAGCTCGTCTGGAGGTTAGTTAACACAGTGTCCAAAGAAGGGCCAGAAGTATACAGAATGGTGTTGTCTGCGTAGAGGTGGATCAGAGAATCACCAGCAGCAAGAGCGACATCATTGATGTATACAGAGAAAAGAGTCGGCCCGAGAATTGAACCCTGTGGCACCCCCATAGAGACTGCCAGAGGTCTGGACAACAGGACCTCCGATTTGACACACTGAACTCTATCAGAGAAGTAGTTGGTGAACCAGGTGAGGCAATCATTTGAGAAACCAATACTGTTGAGTCTGCCGATAAGAATGTGGTGATTGACAGAGTCGAAAGCCTTGGCCAGGTCGTTGAATACGGCTGCACAGTATTGTCTCTTATCGATGGCGGTTATGATATCGTTTAGGACCTTGAGCATGGCTGAGGTGCACCCATGACCAGCTCTGAAACCAGATTGAATAGCGGAGAAGGAACGGTGGGATTCGAAATGGTCGGTGATCTGTTTGTTAACTTGGCTTTCAAAGGCCTTAGAGGGGGGGATGACCGCGGTTGCTTTCCAGTCTTTGATAATATCAGACGATACGAAAGAGAGGTTGAATAGGCTAGTAATAGGGGTTGCAATAATTTTGGCAGATAATTTTAGAAAGAGAGGGTCCAGATTGTCTAGCCTGGCTGATTTGTAGGGGTCCAGATTTTGTAGCTCTTTCAGAACATCAGCTATCTGGATTTGGATGAAGGAGAAATGGGGAGGCTTGGGCGATTTGCTGTGGGGAGTGCAGGGCTGTTGACCGGGGTAGGGGTAGCCAGGTGGAAATCATGGCCAGCCGTAGAAAAATGCTTATTGAAATTCTCAATTATAGTGGATTTATCGCTGGTGACAGTGTTTCCTAGCCTCAGTGCAGTGGGCAGCTGGGAGGAGGTGCTCTTATTCTCCATGGACTTTACATTGTCCCAGAACTTTTTTGAGTTTGTGCTACAGGATGCAAATGTTAAAGGGTGGGTAAATTGAAATTTTTCAGTTGAATTTGTCTGCTTACTAAATCACAAGAAAAAGAAATCATGTAAATAAACCTTCCACAGAAAAACGCTGGTGCTTTGTATGGCGTCATGTATTACATATAGCCCATTACCATTCACCCTGATATAGCAAATATACATTACAATATTTACTTATCTTAGACATTCGTAGGGGTCAATTAAGTCTAAACACAAGGTGACATCAGGCAATGAGAGAATTAATATTTATAGAGATGGAGCAGAACAGAACTTCTACGTTTAAAAATTCCTGCAACATTAAGACATAGACGCTGTAATACATTGGACACAACACCAAAGAACACAAGTTAATGTGGCTGCATGTGGCTGCATGTTCAGCCTGGCTTTTTTTATAGGTTGTGTGATGGCAACAGGATCCTTGAATGTTTACAGTGAGTATGCTTGGCAGCTTAGGGACAGATTAGTTGAGTTGGACAAGTAGAGGCCAACTGAATTTGTACCAATTCACTGTTAAGGCTTGATAAGCATTTCCCACCAGCGGTGGCATGCCGGAGGTCCTAACTTGTGAACACTGTACAGTTGATTTGTTCAACTGCACCTGACCAAGCCCAACACCCTCACACATTCACACACACAACATACTATCAGCACTTAGTGTTTATTGACCGCTCGCTGGGTGAGAGAACTCGGCAGACCCCAGGAGTCAGATTTCCTATATTTACCTTTGCAGTTACAAGCATATCCTCTAAAAAGGCCATGACCAAGTTTGGTCAAAGGGACTCTGCTTGCATCACTCCATGAGCTGAAATATGAGCACATCACATATGGAGGCACAAAATGAGTTCTTACATCAATGGCAGAATTCAAAGACGATTTGACCCGATTTGGTCATGGCCTTTTAGAGGTATGCTTGTAACTGCAAATAAAAGAGAAAGGGAAATCTGACTCCTGGGGTCTGCAGATTTCCCTTACCCAGTGAGTGGTGAAAAAGCACGACGTGCTGATGGTATGCTGTGTGTGTGAATGTGTGATGGTGATTATAAGTCTCTGGGCAAACGTGTGAAAGGTCAAGGGGAAGGATTTATACAGGATAAGAAGGGACATGGCTTCTTTACCGTCTTCACACAGGTTGAGCTTTGATAGGTTTCTGCCATCGTAGCCCTCCTCATAGAAGGATCCGTTCTCCCTCTCTTCATATGTACTCAGGTACATGGCCTTATTCTCCATTCAGGAACTGTAGGGAGGACAAAACAGATTATTTTCATGTCACCAAAGCAATATGTAAGATGTTAGCAATGTATGTTATTCTTCAGTAACACAAACTCCAAAGCAAATCAGGGGGAGGAAAATAGGTTTATTCAAAGAGGACAAATCATACGGGGGGTTAGATGGTCATTCTCCCCTGTCCTTGGTGATGCTCTCACAGTGATTCTCTCCTGTGGTTCTCTCCAGTGAATCTCTCTCCACAGAACAAAGGGACAGCATGTAGTTTTATAACCCAGCCCTAGCCTGTGGTTGACCAATTAGAACTCCTTGCAATAAAACTAGCCCATGACCAAATAACAAGTATCCTATTTCAGAAGACATATTCCTCCCATGTCTCTGAACCATTGATCAATAACTTCCTATTACAGAATAAAACCTAATTTCCATTGATCGTTAGTTCTATTCTCGTACTCTTGTCTCTGCGTTGTGTATTTATCTTCGACATATTCTTACAAAGACAACCATATGAGTTCTGTATATGCATGTAAGTATTTGTCAATTTGTTATAGCACATTTGTTGTGGCACATATAATTACAGCCCAAAATGTAATGCAAACCACCCCCCATTCTATCAAGCTGTATTTCTTCCCAGTATTTTTTATAATATTGAGTCTATCTGATCTGTTTCTTATGAGGCATGACTGAGTGTCAATTTCAAATCCTAAATTTTAAATCATTACCAGACTACTAATGTGGCTGCCTGTCAGTGTCGAGGCATTCATTATTAATTTGAAGTTGAAGTGTGGAGGTAGGGTCATAGGTCAAGAACTGTATCCCCTGTCTCTCAGACTACTACACATTATTCAAGAGGGCAAAGCTCCACAAGTATTCTTACCGATCTATTACCTTATTATCTTCTCAGCATGGAATACAAAACCAAAACCAAACTCATAACTTTTCTCTTTAAAGCAGACAGCAGAGCCTCTAACATAATGCAAGTGGCATGGATTGAATTATATTAATCCATGACAAGAATATAGAGAATCCAAAGCCTCCTGTGCTGCCATCTAGTGCCATAAATCTGACTGTGGTCTATGAGTGAGAAAGAGATAAAATGGCTGACAGTAAACATTCCTAGCTGAACAGCTGTGTGAGAGAGAGAGTGATGCTCCCCCACATTCCTAGGCCACAGCTCAGGCAGACCTATGGACCCCTCCCCTTACAATATGAACCAGTAGCAGCAGGCAAGAAATTAGACCCTTATAAAAAAACGAATAATCTCATAGATGTGGGATTAAAGTGCATGTACCTTTTATAGTATAGTAGAAAACAGTGTAGTTTGGACATCAGTTGGGAATAGGTCAATATTAACCGTGTAATAGAGAATATAATGTGAAATACAGAGACGGATGTGGGACTGTTGAACCAGGTCATTAAAAGGAGCTCAATCTGGACTTTTTCATTAAGCAGCGGGAGTGTCAGTTGACATTTTCGGGCAGACACAGCTATTACCGAACCAGGCTGCTAGGAAACCTTGTATGTGATCACCACCGCTGATCATAGTCACCCAATGCAAACTCCTGAGAAAGTACATCCCTACCAATGCTCAGGAAGCCATCCTGCCATCTCTCACACACCACTGTGTTTTTCCATGGAGGCAGGGAAGTGGTAGGCTCCAGACATATTTCCTTTGGAATTGGAAGCTACAGTACAAGTCTTCCATGGTACTGCTCTACCTGGCAATGAGTGAGCCATGTGATGTCTCCTCAGATACAGGAACAAACACATGAGCATGTCCAATCTCCATGAGGAACTTCTTTGTGTATCATGAAAAATAAAGTCTCTAGGCAAAGGGAGAGGATAAAGCCCTCCATCCATCATTGTGACAAAAAAGCCCACACTGTGATTTGTGACTATGCCATAGTAATGTTTGCCTTCTCTCTGCCAACCAGGGACGTCTGAATAGACATAGACTAGACACACTGAGAACGTGCACACATGGATGGTGACCGAATCTAAAGGAGAGAAAACAATTGAAATGTCCAGTGGCCAGTCGCGTACCTCACAGCTGAGTGGCCTCTCTGTGGAGTGAATGTACATGTCAGCAGAGCTCAGCGGTGTGGTCTCAGAGAGACATCCCGTATCCATCCATCCGTGTGGAATTAACCCATTTCCCAGTTAATTAAACGCGCGGACACTTCACCCATGAGTAGAGAAATATAAAACCAAAAACTTTTGGATATACATTTTCTTGGCATTAAGTCAACAAGGAACAGACTCGTTTCTTTGAGGTTAAATTGAATACCAGAGCACAGATGTAAAATAATATGGCCATAATATAATTCAGATGTCATTATGGAGACGCTACAGGTGATCACCTGTAGCGTCTCCATAATGACATCTGAATTATATTATTGCTACATTATTTGGGGCTATCTAATTTCTATTTGTGGGAATTCAAATTTCATTAAACAGAATTGTCTTGTTTTTTTGTGCAATTTCAAGGTCATGATGCAAAAATACTGAACATGATTTATCTATGGACATAATCAAGTGAATGTAAAAGGTTTTCGGGGATAAATGCGTTTCAGGTTCACTTTGTTGATGTCTTCAAATGAACACATAACAGGTAACAAAACTAGACTACACAAATTGACGCAAAATTTTGAAAAGTTTGTCACTCACCTTGTCAAAGTTGTGACTAAAAAGTATAACAGATGCAAATGTCTCATCTCTAATTTCAATTTAAAAAGGGTGCATGTTTTCCCAGTGGCATCTCAATAAACGTTTCCTTTAACGTTTCCAATAAACATAAAACAGTTAACTGAAGTCTCACTCTCTCAGTAGCTAGATAAGCGCAGCGTGGAGATCCGTGCACCAGCCAGTGGAGATCCGTGCACCAGCCAGTCTGTGATGCTCGGGTGAATTAATCCCTTTTTAAAAGTGTAGGCATGGAGACTACGATGTGGCTAATACCCCTGCCTGGACAACTCTGACTAGATGCATTCTTACCTCATTCTATATATAGTATCTAGTTGCTGTACTTATACGCCTGGGGCAGGGCAGCGTCCAGTATAAATTATGTACCGTGGTAAAACTTTTGTACAGATTTTTGAACAAATACGCCCTCCTCTGAGCATTTAAGCATGGTACATTACAGAAAAGGTGCATTCCATCTACAGATCTTATATAAATACTAGTTTAAAGTTGTAATGTCACGTGCACTCGAACAGTGAAATGCCTTTCTTGCAAGCTCCAAACTACCCTCCTATACTAATTCCTCATAAACAACATATATTATAGATAGGTCCAGTGGCGACCCGTTATTTCGAGCTCCACCTTTCTAGCAAAAAAAAAGAGAGTGCAAAGCTGTCATCAAGGCAAAGGGTGGCTACTTTGAAGAATCTCAAATATAAAATCAATTTAGATTTGTTCAACACTTTTTTGGTTACTATATGATTCCATACGTGTTATTTCATAGTCTTGATGTCTTCACTATTATTCTACAATGTATAAATATATTTTTTAAAGAAAAACCCTGGAATGAGCACAGTATGTGTCCAAACAGTTTTTATTGGGGGAGGGGGGGGGGGGGCTGTTTTGCATGTTATTTTGGCATTTATAAGTGTCACATATCAGTTTGCAAACAATCTTTTTTTTTAAAGCTGCATACAAACTTGGTCTCTTTTTTGCTTTCTTGAGTAAGGCTGCTTCAGAATGCAGATGTTTCAACCTATCAGTCCTTTCTGTGGTGGTGGTGCAGCCAGCGGAAATATGGAGGTAAGGGTTGGTAATGTTCTCCAGTTGCGCTGTGATTGGCTCAGTGTTCTGTCACTCGTAGGGACACCACGTCAAATCTAAGGGTAGAGATAGAAAATTCAAGCCCTTTGGGTGCTGCCATAGAGTTACATTAGAAGTGCCCATCCAAGAAAGCTCAAGGTTATTGGCCACAGATAAAAATGACATCAAATCACATTATATCTACAGCAGCTTTGATTGGACTGATCATGTCAACATCATACTTTCAAAAACTTAGCTAGCAGTCATCATCATGAATCAAGTCGACAATCTACTGGCAAATCCTTTTTAATCCTTGTCATATGAAGAGAAATGATAGATAAAACGTATCGGTGCTCATCGGCCATTGGACATTAAGATTACACAATAAGTTAGAAATCGCAAATTCAACAATGAGTGGTTTGGAAGGAATCAGTGGCTAACTGCAAGCATTGCTAAGCAATCACTAGCCTGCTATTCAGTGAAGTGTGTGTGTGGTCCCAAGTCTGGGTGTAAGGGTCTCTTGTCCAACCTTAACAGGATAAACATTCAACATTGTTCATGGTGTCAATCCAGCATGACTTCTGCCACGCTCAAAACAACTGGAAACTCAGAACTGGGAAATCTGATTTCAGTGAGTTCAAGACAACTGGGAACTCTGAAAAAATTTGCTCTGACTGTAAAAATAAGTTTTGAACAGTCACCCAACTCAGAATTTCAAGTCGGGAACTCGGGCCTCTTTCTAGAGCTCCGACCTGAAGATCACTGACGTCATCATGATTCAACTTTGTTTTTTTCAAAGGCCAGACTTTGATGACAAAGTTTGATGACAGAATTTGCCCACAAAGGACCACCGGCTACCTTCCTATTAAAATGAGCACAGCACAAAAAGGTGAGTCCAAAAATGTATTTTATGCTGCTGTATAAATGATGTAATATGCCAGGGAGATGTGTATACTGTAGCTAAGAAAGTAATACTAAGTGTATGTTGTGTAGTAAGCTGTTAATAGCCCATGTGCCTCACCCTAATAATTTGGTTCCCTTTCCCCTCTTGAGTGGCGCAGCAGTCTAAGGCACGGCATCCCTGTGCTAGAGGTGCCACTACAGACCCTGGTTCAATTCCAAGCTGTATCACAACCGGACGTGATTTTATTTTATTGACTACTGTTCTGACTTGGTGGTGCACATGTAGCCTATAGCCTGTTTTATAGAAATCTAATCATCAAATATTGTAAGAGATTTCATTGTCTGCTTATATGCCCCCTTTATTTATCCTACGGTTCTGACTTGGTGTACAGGGAGAACACTGTAAGAATGGCCCATGTTCTGAATTCTGTTGCTGTACATTTCAAAAATGCTGAACAAATAGTTATATTGACTATGTCCGTCCTAGCTCGCTCATTAATATCTTAATTGAAATTACGATTGCCTCTTACCCACTCGTCGTCCCCTTATGCCATAGTTTGTACATCTCAATTGTCAGTAGAAACAACGTTTGTTTTGGCAAATCAGCCATATCAGCTATGTTTTTTAAAATGCAGTAAATGAGGCTGAATGAACGGTTTGGCTGCCAGACATGGCTCTGCTGATAGCCAGGTGTAGCACTGGTAAGGTGTTGGGACTCTGCTGTTGGGACAGCTTTATGTAGGCCCTAACAGTGTGTGGGCACCGTTTGTCACCATTATAGTGCAATTAATGTATTGCTTAGTGTTGTGTTGTGTAATGGGTTTGCTGGCATGCGTTAAAAAAATATATATATATTTTTTGCCCCACCAAGATTTACATGTTAAAATAGCAACTGGATAGGTCTATCATTTCTGAAGAAAAATAATGAACTATTCTTTTTGAAAGCCATCAAAAGAGATAAAATTGCCTAATGTTAATGTCTTTATGTTTGTGCTGTAAACATGACTCTGTAGGCCGAGTAGATACATAGCCTAAATGAAGCATGGTCGTCATGAAATACCTTTATTTCCTCTGCATGAAATATGATTTTATTTGGATGATAATGGCTGTGGTCCAAGATCACCTTTTAGGAAGAGTTCCTTCCACACGAGGGAGCCCTCGAGTAGTGGTTATTCCTCCAGACAGCTGTGCACCGAACCAGCACTAGCCCACAGCCACCGCAGCACGCTGGCTTGGCTGACTCAGAGACAGGAAGGGTTGGGCACAATGGGACAGGTAAGAGGCTGATATGAGTACCGATAAAACGATTAACTGTACTTGATTAAACACTACAATAACTATTAACGTTACTTTACTATCATGAATGTCAAGTCTAGCGCATATAAGTGAATAATACGAAGGCAGGAAATAACAAGGACTACAAAAGTTTGCCGTACATGCGCTAGGCTTAACGTTACTTACAAATGCGACGTGGTAGCATTTACAGTACAGTTTATAGTATTAGTACTAGTAAATACATAGTTACAATATAATAGGCTACCAATTAGTTTCAACCGTTTTCTGTCCCTTTGTCTGTCTTTATCAACAGATTTCCCTCAGTGCAGTACACTTCCTGTGAATGTAATAGGCTACTATTACTGTACTGACTAGCATACAGTATGGTGTGCAGCAAAATTTAAATCAAAATTACAACCATACCTGGAATAAAGTTATATCATTAATTCAATGTATACCAGTGTAGAATTTTAAAGGTTATACAGTATGTCATTGAAATGACCATGAGTACTAGAATATGGGAAGTTAGTATGTTCTGTGGTATTGTATATCACCACAAGATGGTGTATTTGTCACGTTGGGCCCATGTTTCTGACTATAAGATATACACTTATTGTTTACCCAGGTCCAGCAAAACATGAGTAGGCCTGCAAACAACAGCTGTTGAAGGTATGTTAAATTACTTGGCAAGTTTGATTTATTAGCTGAGCAAGGTGCACCTATGCACTTTACTATGATGACCTCCTCTCAGAGAGATTTATCAACTTCCTCTCTCCTTTTCCTTCCCTTTTATCTTGCTGTCTCGTTCTATCTTTATTCCACGCACCATACAATGTTTGTTGAACCTTTTTCCTAGAACATTTTAGGCCCGCAGCACTTTACTCTAAAACTTTGATGTAATATTTGATTAGGTCTGAGTCTTAAACCTCAGTGACATTTACTCTAAACCTTGTTGCCTCATACTCCGTCAGGTCCGAGGTCTCCAAGAGTTTGTGAAAACAAACAGAAGGGAACTCTCTGCCCAGGGGGGGGGGGGTTTGGGATAGGGAGTAATGGTCAATATGCACAGTATGTCTTTTTCACTGCTTAGATCTTGTCTCTCCAGTGTCATGTGATCAATCCAGGATGTATTGTAAGGAATTGAATACTCTCAACTTTATCTTTGAATCACACTAAACATTGAATTACACACACCAGTCAGAAATGCACTGGGTCAGAGTATGTGGTTTCATGTGGGTTTGATCAGGAAGATGGTGATGCAATTCTTCTGGAAAGCAGCAAGACTGATAAAGGTGTTTCTCTGATGAGATTATGTTTCATACATGATGTTGTGGTGTGGTTTGTGTACAGATGTCAAAGTCTAATCCCACAGCCCCTAGCTCTTGGGAACAGATCCTACTGCAACATTTCATACAGTGTTTACAGCTTTCTTTGCATAGGCAGTAAAAACAGACATTTACATTTTAGTCATTTAGCAGATGCTCTCATCCAGAGCAACTTACATTTAGTGCATTCATCTCAAGATAGCTAGGTGAGACAACGACATATCAGTTGTAGTAATTAAGTTATCAGCAAAGACAGCACTAGTAGGAAAAGACAAGTAAAATATTTACTAATATACAAGTGGAGAGGTTTCCTGCTTTTCCTGTCCTCTTAATGAAAGGTTTCTCACTGTCTCGTCTGGCTGTCCAGTAATTACTCATATGGGAGCTCGTTCCTGCCAACATCATAGATTAGTCTCTTCATTAAATCAGTAAAACATTCCTATATTTCCAACATGGCAAAAACAAGACAGTGCCCCACAGCATGTAAAGGCCAAATAAACATTGATGCAGCTCTATAAAAGTTACTGGCCTAACCCCAGGGATATGGCTGAGGAAATAGTACTATAATGAAGTTGACATACAAAAGCAACCATCTCATAACATTAACGACTGCAGTATTCTGCTTTTTCCCCAAAGATATTGCATAATTAATCAACTTCAAATTGTCATTGCTACTTTTTGAGAAATGTATATAAGTAAGGGATGCATAGTCTCAGATATATACTAGATACTTATGACTTTCTCCTTCCCTGACATATGCAGTGCAGCCCAGATAATAACGCCAGAATGAGCCTCCCCAAAAGGGTCTCCCTCTGGACCGTGGTGGATGTGTTTGATTGGGTCAAGGAGCAGTACCCCTACCAAAAGAGTGTCCTCCAACTAGCCATCTTCAAGCATGACATATCCGGTAGCTATCTTCAGTAGCTCTTCTACTTACCAAATCTTGCCTTAGTACAAAACAACCTACAGTATATTCCTGTACATCAGTTATCATTAATAGACTGCTATTATTGTAAAAAAAGTGAATATATGTGATATTTTATCCCAGACTTACTTCAGCCCTGTACTGTATAAGTAACAGATGCCTGCAGAGAGTTCTGAACCCCACATAATGACATGGAACATTAATCTTCCCAGTTACTGTTAACCCTCTACAAACCACACAGCTCATTCACAGTGTCAGTACTGTTGTAATGTTGCATCAGTAAAACCTTGTCAAAAACATGCAGTAAAAACAACTGTATGAGTAATAAAACCTTGTGTCCTAAGGCTTAGATCCTGGAACAGAAGTTTTGCCCACCGTGGGCTAAGTGCATTTGAATTCAAGTTAATTTAGGAATGGAATTTGATACATAATTCAAGTTCATCATGTCATATGAAATCTATTCAATTTGAAATCCATGCTACCAGCCTTATTTGACTTATTTGACTGGCATCATTTTGCTTCCTTCTATAGTAGCCTCCCCTCACCACCTCTCTTGCCTTCTTGCTCTGTCCCTCCCCAGGCCGAGCTCTGCTGAGGATGGGTGAACACCAGTTGGAGAGGATGGGGGTGGAGGTGGAGCATCTTCAGGAGATCATACTGGACATTCTTCTCCTCAGGGTCCAGGAGGAACTTGAGAACCTTAACGACATCTTCTCTGGTGAGGAACAAACATCCATTCTACCGTCTCCTTTTAAACTTTATCAGGAATTCAGTTGTAGCCTATATCAACGACTTCTTCTCTGGTGAAGACCTAACTTTACTTTATTGTCTAAAACTGCATCAGAAAGGGACAGACATCTACTGTGTCCTCTTAGATGGCTTCAGGAGTTCACTTGTACACTCTTAGAAAAAGGGTGCTATCTAGGACCTAAAATGTTTCTTTAGCTGTCCCCATAGGAGAACCCTTTGAGGAACCCTTTTTGGTTCCAGGTAAAAACCCTTTAAGTTCCATGTAGGACCCTTTCCACAGAGGATTCTACATGGAACCCAAAAAGGTTCTACATGAAACCAAAAAGGGTTCTCCGTGGAACCAAAAAAGGTTATCCTATGGGGACAGCTGAAGAACCCTTTAGGAACCTTTTTGGAAGAGTGTAGCCTATATACCCAAAGTGACTCATACGAGGTTGCATTATCAGCCAACGTGATTGACAGACATGTATTTCAGCAAGAGGACTAGCTTAGAGACACCTGCCAAGAATAGATTGGCATCGAATGAGAAGAGAGAGAGGTGAAAGCCTCTGATGAACAGTACTATTCAACTGAACTGAAAATAAAATAATTAAATTGGCTTTGTTTGGCATGGATACAAGATAGCTATAGGTTAAATAAATTCAAGTTCAAAATATAGATAAAATAAGTTCACAATGGTCTTTGTTCTATGTGGTACGTATGCTTGCATATTTCAAATGCATTTTTAACCAAATGTATTTTTATCTCTCATTCTCTAGAGTGTTTCTCTTCATGACTATAACAGAAGAAGAGGCCTGAGATATCATTATTTAGTCCATCTACGGTGTGGAGGACTAGAGAAGAAAAAATACATTTGCCTTCAGTAGTCATTGACCTGAAGAAGGCTGCCAGATTGGTTTTGGCATGGTTGTAGTTTTACTGACACGTCTGTGAATCAAGCCCTTGCCCCTCGCTCTGCGCTGCTCTTGTGGTCTTATTTTTCACAATACTCAATACACTATGTGGCAGCTATTGCAGAGGGAGAACATCATTCCCCACTTGAACAGGGGATACAGTGCATCCCTCATCTGGACTAAATGTTGCCATCCCGTACCCAGCAGTGATTTGGCTAGCTAATGGCCTGTTATATTACTCTCAGGAGACCCTGTGTGAATTAGAATGGAGAGTAAGTAAATTAGTCCTGAGTTTAATGCAGGGACACATGGCCATAATTTAGATAACAACCCAAATGCTGCTCAAACCTATTAGGCCCTACACAGGGAACATAATAGGGATCATTTAATGGGAAGTTTCTGGCAGAGACAAAATGGCTTTAAAGTTTTATGTATTTGCTTATATAGTTTTATGTTGGAGTAGGAATGTTGTGTCCTCTGACTGAAACTCGTCTTTATTTAGCTTTTGTTGCTCCACACCTCATGTTTGTAAGATGTCAGTAGAGTTTTTCTGTCTGTCAAATACAATGCAATGTCTAGCAAATCTTTAAATGGAACACAACTACGTATAGAATCCCTCCAGTATGACTACCCAGCTAGGAATGTACTCTATGCAGATATATCCTATTTTATTTGCTCCTAGAACATATTCATATAAACAGTTCATTCTGTAATCATGTGCTTGCTTAAATTACTCAGAGATAACAGTTTTGCATATTAAGTGGAGCAAATAAAAGTGCTATGTTTGCAAATACTAAATCTTTTTATGTTTCAAATCCTCCTTCCTCAGAGAAATTCCTCCCCAGACTTAAATGTCCTGTCCATTGTATAATGATAACGTTTGTTTGCTCCAGTTTGAAGTATTTTAGTGCATCCCTAAGGTTCTGCACGTTTCATTAGACACTACATGTACATGAAAAACTGCAGGACTGTCAAATCTGAAGCTCAAACAGTACCTTAGCAAAGCATGCAATGCAGTTTAACTCCAAACCACTATACTTGTATTATAGTGTAATGTTTTCATAAACAGGAAACGCTATGTTTAGACATCCATTTGCTATCCAGCCTAGAACACAGGAGAGAAACAAGTTGTTCCAGTGAAGAGATGAGGATGAAATGTCACACGGGTGTTTAGTGGGTAAATCTGTGGATGAACACTATTTAGTGCATGAGTCTGACCTGACACCTCATATTTGCTAATGAAGACCAAATCTGATCATTGTTCATTTGAAATAATTGTCTTCGCTGATAATTATATAAAAATCAATGTGTAGAATCAGCCAGTGGCCTAAATCTTGAGAGACACACTGGTGCCCTCAGACAATGTCCATTTGTCTCTATTACATGACTCGTCACGATACATCTTCCCACTTCACCACACACTTGTCAGACAACCCAAACTTTAAATCTCCTCCTACTTTTAAAGGGCAGCCAGAAAACAGAGGACAGCCGAAAGCAAGCAAAAACACATTGCTCAGTGAAAGTAACACCTCTAGGGGAACATTACTTTTTTTCTTTGTTCAGTAATCCAGCTCCTGAAAAGCCCAGCCCAGGCCTGGCATGCTGAATCTGATGTGCCCCATAAAAGGACTGTTTACATTTCCTCACCTTCCATGGACATTAGCAAGTGCTGAGCCTGTGGCTCTAGGGTCCCAGTGGGGGGCACACCAAATTAGACAGGCTGATTAATGTCCCTCAGAGATGCATGGCATTTGATTTCCTCCATTCAGGGCGATGGTGCATCAGGAAAGCGCTGACTCACGTTAAATGTAAATATACCTCGGGGAGAGACACTTAATCATATATGACAGTGAGGGCTTCCCGAATATTCCAAAGGTTAGCAAATCGTGCCTTTGACCCAAAGAGATGGAGAGAAAAAAAGAAACATGGAACCGAACTTTGTGTTGTTTGGCATGCAACAAATGATGGGTTGAACAAAGAGAAAGGACTACAATGGACTGCTAAGTGGAGCTAACAAACAGCAAGATACATTCTCGGTAGTAACAGTTTTATTGTAACTAGACTCAGTAAAATTTCCTGGCCAAAATATTGTTCCAATAAGTTAGGGGGGGTTTCTGTAACCTCTTTGTCTTGTTTATATTTCACTCAAATTTCAGTTCAAGAATGCAATCAGGGTTTTGTTAACGTGGAGTCCAGTGGAGGCTGCTGAGGGGAGGGCGGCTAATAATAATGGCTGGAACGCAGCGAATGGAATGGCATCAAACACAAGGAAACCAAGTATTTGATACCATTTCACTGATTCCGCTCCAGCCATTACCACACGGGCTCGTATCAAATGAAGGTGCCACCAACCTCCTATGGTGGAGTCTGTGGTCTGTGTTATATTCCATATCTAATAGACACTGTTGGCTAAAATCTATACTTTCTTCTGCCAAGACATAATGCATCTCCAGTCTATTGTCTGCACCGCTGAATCAATCATTAATGTAGGCAGCAGATAAAAGAGGGAAGCTTTTTAGCAACTACTTAATTATTAAGGGTTGGTTGAACTTTTCACATGACTTTCTGATTCTCATTTTAGTTGAACGTTTAACAAGGTTTACTCGAACCAGGTGTCAAGTAAGGGTTATAACTTACTGATTCTTCATTATCCAGCTACAAATATATGTATTTCCTATCTTAAATTCATGACATGATCTTATTGCTCAGGTAACAAGCTTAATTCAGGCGATGTACTGTAGCATGGCTGCACGGCAGAGCATACAACTCGCAGAATGTCTTCTGCCACACTGAGACGGACAGACCATCTGAGGAGTGCCATTATAGGTCTTTGTGCATGTTGATCATGACTGCATTGGGTCAGCACATCGCCTTAGAGATGCGTTTCTAATGGGATACCTGGGGAGGTCCAGCGAAGAGGTGGGCCTTAAATCTCAGCCTGACAGACATTGCTCTTACTCTAATGACACTACTTATGCCTATCGGTCACACAGACAGGCAGCCAGGGGTTGGGGAGACTTTAGACTGGGGAAAGGATGACAGGGCTCCTTTCAGAATAATGAACCAATTGGTTCCCTTGTCTTTGAAAGTGTGTGAGGAAAAACCACAGACAAAGTAATGACATATCCCTTGCAATTAAATTATTTGCTGCCTGTGAGGGGCTGAACCTCGTCACTTTCAGCACAACTCTGCATTTTTCCCTTCGCTCCCTGTTTGCTGTGTTTGCATTTATAGAAATGGTAGTACATCCCATCCCTATCCCCCGCCAGCCATAGCCAACCAGCAGTGCATCCATCTGACGCCACTGCAGACTGTTTGTCACTGTCTTGTAAATTATTCATAGCTGCAACTGCAAGAAAAGGATCAATACATTCTGATATAGAAATTAGTTAGTGGCAGGGCATGAGATGCATACATTTTTTGGATTAGAGAGAATAAACAGTGGAAACAGTCCTGGAAGTGATATTGAGGTTGAAGAGGCCATGCCAGGAAGCTGTTGTATGTAGGTGATTTCATCTGTTCCCTGCTGATGTGTTTTATGGCAAAGAGATAATGCTGACATTGGTGACCAATGTGTTAGTCACACCATACAATCACAAGATAACAACCCATAGAGCCTGAGTGAAATCATTTTCAGAAATATTTTTTTTCTCAATGGACATTTTAGGGGAAACAATTTACAATTATTGACAAACTGTACGTGCAAATATACAGTTGAAGTCAGAAGTTTACATACACTTAGGTTGGAGTCATTAAAATGTGTTTTTCAACCACTCCACAAATTTCTTGTTAACAAACTATAGTTTTGGCAAGTCGGTTAGGACATCTACTTTGTGCATGACACAAGTAATTTTTGTTTACAGAAAGAATATTTCACTGTATCACAATTCCAGGGAGTCAGAAGTTCACATACACTAAGTTGAATGTGCGTTTAAACAGCTTGGAAAATTACAGAAAATTATGTCATGGCTTTAGAAGCTTCTGATAGGCTAATTGACATAATTTGAGTCAACTGGAGGTGTACCTGTGGATGTATTTCAAGGCCAACCTTCAAACTCAGTGCCTCTGCTTGACATCATGGGAAAATCAAAAGAAATCAGCCAAGACCTCAGAAAAAAATTGTAGACCTCCAGAAGTCTGGTTCATCCTTGGGAGCAATTTCCAAACGCCTGAATCTACCACGTTCATCTGTACAAACAATAGTACGCAAGTATAAACACCATGGGACCAGGCAGCCGTCATACCGCTCAGGAAGGAGACGTGTTCTGTCTCTTAGAGATGAATGTACTTTGGTGCGAAAAGTACAAATCAATCCCAGAACAACAGCAAAGGACATTGTGAAGATGCTGGAGGAAACAGGTACAAAAGTATCTATATCCACAGTAAAACGAGTCCTGTATATCGACATAACCTGAAAGGCCGCTCAGCAAGGAAGAAGACTGCTCCAAAACCGCCATAAAAAATCAAGACTACGGTTTGCAACTGCATATGGGGACAAAGATTGTACTTTTTGGAGAAATGTCCTCTGGTCATAATGACCATCTTTATGTTTGGAGGAAAAAGGCGGAGGCTTGCAAGCCGAAGAACACCATCCCAACCGTGAAGCACGGGGGTGGCAGCATCATGTTGTAGAGGTGCGTGGGTCTTCCAAATGGAAAATGACCCCAAGCATACCTCCAAAGTTGTGGCAAAATGGCTTAAGGACAACAAAGTCAAGGTATTGGAGTGGCCATCACAAAGCCCTGACCTCAATCATATAGAAAATTTGTGGGCAGAACTGAAAAAGCGTGTGCGAGCAAGGAGGCCTACAAACCTGACTCAGTTACACCAGCTCTGTCAAAAGGAATGGGCATAATTCACCCAATTTATTGTGGGAAGCCTGTGGAAGTCTACCCGAAACGTTTGACCCAAGTTAAACAATTTAAAGACAATGCTACCAAATACGAATTGAGTGTATGTAAACCTCTGACCCACTGGGAATGTGATGGAAGAAATAAAAGCTGAAATAAGTAATTCCCTCTATTATTCTGACATTTCACATTCTTAAAATAAAGTGGTGATCTGAACAGACCTAAAACAGGGAATTTCTACTAGGATTAAATGTCAGGAATTGTGATAAACTGAGTTTAAATCTATTTGGCTAAGGTCTATGTAAACTTCCGACTTCAACTGTATAATGTTTTATTGTTTTTATTAGAACAAGACCAACCAAGAAACAAACAATCAAAAGAAAAAGAGCACAAACAATATGAAAATAATATAAAAACAAATCACAACATCCCATACCTCACTCTCCGTGTTGGTCCAAGTTGTTAATCCTCATCAATGGAGGGTGTAACGGCAGTCCTCCTCCTCTCCATCTGAAGAGGAGGAGTATTGAGGGAACCAAGGCGCAGCGTAGTGAAAAGACATATTTTATTATCGAAACACGAACTTGTATAAACTAACAAAAATAACAAACGGTGTAGACAGACCTAGACGACGTACTTACATAAAACAAGGAAAACGCATGAATAGGAACATAGGCTACACAAACCGAACAAACCGTAAACAGTCCCGGGTGGTGTACAAACACAAACACGGAAGACGAACACTGTGACAACGCCTACCTAAATATGACTCTTAATTAGAGGAACGCCAAACACCTGCCTCTAATTAAGAGCCATACCAGGCAACCCAATAAACCAACACAGAAACAGAAAACATAGAATGCCCACCCAAACTCACGTCCTGACCAACTAACACATATAACAAACTAACAGAAAATAGATCAGGAACGTGACAGAGGGTAAGTGGTCAAAAAAGGAAATTCAAGGTTGTCATCTCAAGAAAAGGTTATCAGTGCATCCTCTCATTTTTGTAATTGAAGAAAATACATTGCTGTAGGTCTTTCAACCAGGATGATACTGTGGTTGGTTTGGAGGATTTCCAATTAAATATAAAATCTGTGAGCGAAGCAAACGCTACAACAAACAACTGCTTTACTTTTGATAAGAGTGGGCAGCACAGATGGATCTCCAAATATAGCTATCAAAGGAGAAGGCTGCAGGTTGATATCGAGAACTTTGGATGGAGTAGTAAAAAAGGATGATTAATACTCCAATAGCTTAGGGCATGAGTAGAACATATGAGTGTGATCAGCGGTGGACACTGAGCATCTGTCACATGTATCATTTGTGTCTGGGAAAAACTTACTAAGTTTCATCTTGGTGAAATGAATTCCATGCAAGACTTTAAACTTACGTGCACAAGAAGATGTGGAGTTAAGCCTAAGAACGTCCTCCTCCCACCAGTAAGGTCAAGTTCAAGTTCTCTTCCTTGATTTGGTGGATGGAAGATGGTTTCATATCGTATTGTTTTCAGAAAGATACATAATGTTCCATGGATGAGAAGTCTGTCTGTCTGTGTGTGTGTGTGTGTGTGTGTGTGTGTGTGTGTGTGTGTGTGTGTGTGTGTGTGTGTGCGCACACATGCGCGTCTGCGCGTGCTCGTGTGTGTGTGTTAACATACAGAGAGAGTGTCTACTTTAACAATGCTCTCCCAGCAGAGACAGAGGAGAAATGGTTTATAGTGTGGAGAGACAGTGACATTATAACAGAATCAACTACCATACAGATGTACAATCTTAATTTGAGCCAGTTTGCTACAGTATGAAAATAATCCTGCAGCAACAGGACATGTGAATTATTACGTGGATTATAATTAATGGACATTTTTGTAAGGGTTGATACATTTTTCATTAGGGCAAATTAAGTCTGACATTTCAAAGTGGAAATTACAAACTTTAGAAGCATTTTTAAAACTCAAATTCACTACATGTTTGAATTGCCGTGCAGGAAAATTTGCAGCAACAAAAGAGTGATCTAATTAAGATTCTACATCTGTAACAGGTTTTACTCCACCCAAACTGCCACTCTGGAGCAACAAGATAGGAAATCATATTTATTCGATATGTGTACATGCTTACGAAATCAAGCTGTGTTCATTGAGGACTGTAGAATTAGATTGTAAATTAATTTAATTATGAAATTAACAAATATCCTCTCATTTCAGAACTCACATGCTTCTATTTATTTTCTGTCCTCCACATGAGAGAAAGTATATGAACGTATGATACTGCATCGGAAAAATAAACGAGGCCAATGCATCCATACTGTAGACCTACATTTACATCTTGCAGCCTATTGAATTAATTTGGCCCTGAATTGCCTAGAGTTTCTAAAGCCAGAGGCACAACATCACAAGACTTCCGGTAACGCTTCTGAAACAGACAAGGCAGACCCGGCTGGGTTTGGGTTTTGAGAAGTCAATGAGAGAAGTGTAAAATTCTTCCTTAGTTGTTAATTTTCTCAAAATCTAAAGGCACTACCTGGATTCAAGTTAGTCTTAAGTAGTTGAACATGTTATTAGTCCAACCTAGTGACAAACGGACACATTTTCCTTTGTGCCTTTGATTTGAAGGCCTGCACATGCATAGTTCGGTGCGAGACTACGATTTGACCCGATTATGTATTTCTGCACATTTTGCATTAGCTAGCCAACGTCGCCATGATATCTCCTACGAGTGTGATCAGGGATTTCTATTGGAGAAGCAGTTTCTGCCAATCTTCATACTGTACTGTCTTTGGGCATACCTTCCATGCTATCGCTAATAATCCCAGTTTCAACTGCACTGGGCAGATGGCAGACAGCGTGTATGACGTTGTGTGGGCAAGTGGTTTCGTCGGGGCACCTCTACAAGGTGTCAAAAATGTTCCACAGGGAACTGTTTAGCGTGAAAAACCCAGCAGCGTTGCAGTTCTTGACACGCTCAAACCGGTGCACCTGGCACCTACTACCATACCCTGTTCAAAGGCACTTAAATATTTTGTCTTGCCCATTCACCCTCTGAATCGCACACATACACAATTCATGTCTCAATTGTCTCAAGGCTTAAAAATCCTTCTTTAAACTGTCTCCTACCCTTCATCTACACTGATTGAAGTGGATTTAACAAATTACATCAAGAAGGGATCATAGCTTCCACCTGGATTCACCTGGTCAGTATATGTCAAGGAAAGAGCATGTTTTATACACTATGTGTATATCAATGTTGCAGTCCAGAAATGAGAGCATTACCATCTATGCCAAATGCCTGGGCCTCTGATGGAGACTGTAGAACCCATACTTCAGTATTCCCACTTCTCTCGTATAGGATCGAAAGGATTCCACCATGGTCACCAATGTAGCTGACCGATGTAGTGCCTTAGCAGAATTCAATCTAAAGCTTGTGCGGTCCAGAGACGAGAACTCTACACTCTATGGCAAAAGCCTCGGCTCCTGACAGGGACAATAACATTCTCACCACTGAGATGTTATAATTGTAAAATAATCTGTTTGTCACTTGTGAAACTGATTCTACATTGAATTTAGTCTTTGAGATGCTCAAACAAGCACGGGTATCTGTAGTTGATGTTCTTCAACTCTAAAATGCACTAGGGTTCCCCAATAGGGGGCCTGCAAGCCAAATTTGGCCCTGGTGTGGTTTTATTTGGCCCCCCAAGTAAAAAATAAATAAATATATTTTTTAATTTAATTTAATTGTTGGACATAAAAACTGTAAAACCCCCCAGGAAATCAGCTCCAAGTGATTTTCATTTTGGAAATCTGTTACCATGTATTCCCAAGCATAATAGAGAGACACGTAATCATATACAAATGTAAGCAAGGTTTGAGATGATTATGTTTTGGTCAAATATATATATTTGTGCTTAGGCAGCCCCCTGCACCTCTCTGATTCAGAGGAAGACACATTTCAGTTGAAGGCATTCAGTTGTACAACTGACTAGGTATTCCCCTTTCCCTTTTTTGCGGTCAGTTTACAGTCTACAAATTATTTGTTATTATGTTCCGGCCCCCCGACCATCCGCTGAAGAAATGATTTGGCTGAATCTAGGTGATGATCCCTGCACTAGACTTTGTAAGACAAAATCCACAAAGAAAAGACATCAGGCAAATGCTTACAGTATGTGGTCTCAATGTTTAAATAGTGACGGCAAGGTTAGTCCAAACTGCAGGACTTGGTGAAAAGATAATGGAAGAGAAAAGTGAGAGACAATGAATAAAGATGTTCAAACAAGCCCATCTATCTGTAGTGGATGTTCTTTAACTCTAAAATGCACTAGACTGTGTAAGACAAAACCCATAAAGAAAAGACAACAGGCAAATGCATGTGTTCCCAATGTCTAAACAGTGACAGCAGGGCTAGTTCACACTGCAATAGCATGGTTCTCCTCACAGGTGAGTGAATCAGCCCATGCTCGGTGAATAGCACTTGGTTGATCTCTGGGAGCAGGACACAGCATAGCTGATTAGATCATGTGAGACAAAATCGAGAGACAAAAATGAATAAAATAAATCAGCAAAGGAATGTAGTTTGTGAGCTAGAAAATGAACATCCTGGCAGTCTGAGGCAGGGTGCTCTGCAATCATCCTACTCCAACTATTGACAGCGATAATGGGGCATTTATTATTTGTTAGAAGGAAATGAGTTGGTCCTGTCCTGCCTTGATGACTGTATTAGCTTTACACTACTTGACCTATAGATATTTGTAGTCACCAGCTCTCTACCAGCTGTCTACTACCTTAGGTGCTGGATAACATGATTGGCAGACGTGATCAGCAGAGATGGTAGCATGAGTTTTGATTAGTTTACAGTTTAGTACTTGGCAGCATTTGTCTGTCCAGCTAGCGACCATAAAAGTAAGTATTTTGAAAACATTTGCAAGAATTGGCATTGGCAACAAACGGAACTGTGTTCAGATGAAATAAATATATACAATATGTAAAAAGCAGTTCCTCCCTCGACAGAGATCGATCATCTCGAAAGCTAAAGCAGACAGCTTGCTACGGCCCACCGCCTATTCCTTAATTTGGTGTTTATTACGATTCTTCAAATTCTTATAGGATTCCTGCTGCAAGGCAGCATGGTGATTGAATTACTGTGGGGAGCCAATCAAGTTACTCCAGGAGACATTCGGAATGGCCTCCATATCCCCATTGGTTCGATGGGTTCTCTGTGATTAATGTGGAGTAATTGGCAAGTCATCCATGCATTCAGTCAAACCTTCACTCCAGGTGAGAGGAAAGGAGAGGGGCAAATAATTGACGATGGAAGGAAGCAATCAAACAAGACATTGGTACTTTTATTAGCATAGAGAGCACCTAGCAGCAGTCTGCACACTATCTCCAGGTTAAAGAGCGCGGCCTGTTATTGAATATATCCATTTGTCAAGACAAATGAGGTACACAGCTCTGGGTCTGATGGGCAAGCTTCCAGCGAGGCCAAACTACCGTGTAGTTTATTACCGGGGTGAGGAAAATTAGTTTTCCCTGAAAACGCAGGCAAGGGCAATTTATTTTCCTGACATCAATGGATCTTTGGCAGTTGATTTATCTTTGCTGTGTTCGAACTGATTGTGTGAGAGCATCTGCGGGTGGCCGCAGTGGCTTGTGGGAGAAAGGGTTTCAGGGCAGCGATGCCTTGGCTCATTTGGTTGTAGTAATTTATAGTTGCAAAGCCTTGCAAAAGTTCTGATAGAGAAATATTAAATTACCATTGGCTTGGCATGTCCTGTGTCTGTCCATATAAAGAAAAATGAAAGCCTGTGGTAAAGATATATATTTCGCAAACTCTTATTAAAGAAAGTCTATCTTATAAAATAATGTCTATACAACCTGTTCAAAGCCATGCAATATGATTTATAGAATTTGTTTGGCTTTATCTTTAAAGATGTATCGATCTTCCACTATCAAGTCTTATCATCAATCTTTCCCATCATACATATGTCTGGCTATATATTTTCGGCATGCTTCCCTGAGTGCATAATATGGATATCTCCTAAATGATTCTTGTTTGCAAACTAGCTAATTTAAAAATACATGAGTATGCCATTCACATGACATTGCATAAACATTTTACAGGGGTTGGTCAATGAAGCACATCATATGCTATACATTTTGCACTGGGGAAAGGAGGGTTTGAAAAATGTATGGTGACATGGTGACAAGTTGTAAAGTGTTGGAGGTAATTGGTGCCCTGATGCAGTGATATGGGTGCTTTATTTTCCAATGATTTTACAGTTAGTATAGCGGGTCTGGTCCTTCGTAGCAAATATATTTATGGAGATGTTTAGAAAATTGTATATCTGGTTGAATGATGATAGAAATAGTCTGGATGAAGTCATAGTTCTCAAATTCTTATATTTTTGGGTCCAATGTCTATGTCTATGTCTTGAGTTTTTGAGTAGTTTTGTGTTTGGGAGAATTTCAATTTCATTCCCATAAGTTTCTTGACAGCACTGGAATGATTCTGTCAGTCTGAGACATGATCTTCTCTCAGTATCTCTTGTTACTGAAAATTGAACTTTGGAATCAGCTCCTGACTGATATGAAAGAGATACTGCCTTCATAAGGCATAAAAATCAATCCTCAAGACCTGTCATACAAGGGATATAGCACTTAATGTCCTTCTCAAGAGGGGGCATGCTGATGAGAATGGGTGAGCTTAATTCAAGCTGAGTTGTCAGAATGAAGATAACTATTCACGACTGGTGAAGAGGGATTGCACTGGAGAGAGAGAGAGCTAGAAAGAGAGATAGAGAGAGAAAGATAGGGAGTTGTACTTTAAATTGAATACAGAACATGGATTAAATTCTCCTGCTGATATCACCCTTGTGAACAGACTGTAATAATACCAGTATAATCTTGCATATCCTGTTGGAAATTCCTGTGATCCTCCCACTGTAGCTCTGAGGGGATATGTGAGATCAGAAACTCTCGTTTCTGTTAATGATGACATCCCTTTGGACCAAGTGTCTGGTTAACATGAAATTCAGAAAACACAAGATGTAGTGGTCATCTGTTTAAAGTCAAGTGTCCAAATGTTTTACTTGGATTAATGCAGTGAATAAAACCAAGTCTTGATTCCTGAAGTCTTGATTGTTATGTCTTAATTTTCATGACTCCACTGATAAGTGTCCATATCAAAGCAGAGTGATCACAATGGGATACCAATAAGTAATACACTGTAAGGCATTTGAAACTGGGTTTGAACCAACATTTAGTGCAGCACATTTTCTCAAATTAGGATCAAGTCGTAAGAGGTCATCTCCACATGTAAAAACAGTCTGACAAACAACCATGTTGATGTCCTGACAGTCCTGTGCAAGAAGATAAAAAGTGTCACAGCACCAAACATTGGGAGTCCTCCACCCCAACACAAATCACTTTCCATCTTCCAGTTAGGACATGAGGGGCTATGCTAGCATCAGCAGCTCTCAGTGTGACCTGGAACAAAAGGCCTTTGTCCTGAAAAAATAATCCACTCTCGGAATTTAAGACTCACTGGCTTTTAAAACATTCTAAGAATAAATACTTATAGATGTAGATCTTAATTTGAGCCAGTTTGCTACAGCCGGAAAATAATCCTGCAGCAACAGGAAAGGTGAATTATTACGTGGATTATAATGGATAATTTTTGTATGGGTTGGTACATTTTGCGTTAGGGCATATCAAGTCTGACATTTTGAAGTGGAAATTACAAACTTTAGAAGCCTTTTTAAACGTTGAATACACTACAAGTTTGCATTTCCTGCTGTACAGGACATTTTTCATCAACAAAACAGTGATCAAATGATCCTACATCTGTAGCTATATCTTTGGTTTAATGCCTCACTCTTTTCTTACTCTCAATATTTCTGCTTAATACAACGGTCTTTCTTCAGTAGCATCCAGCTGGCAATGTTTGATGCAGCCACTATTAGATTCATACACTAAATATAACATTTCTGTTAAGTTGAGCTCAAGTTTTTCCTGACCTGATTTTTCAGTCTCTATTTTGTCAGAGCCCAGTCAAATGTTTGAGAGAAACTGCTATTGCTTCATCCATAATACACACATGCCTACAATATGTATAAAGAGCATGTGGAAATATGTTTTCCCAGTGGTTACCAGCTTCCAATGCAACTATAAGTAGCCTACTGCACAAAACCATCAACTTGACTCCCCACTGCAGTAAGAACACTGAAACACAGATAATCAACACAGGCATGTACAATGACTAAATTCCGGGAAACATTTCAAGACAGTCCTTTAACCCAGAATAAATATAAACATTTCAGGAAATCCAGGCTGGGACTCCCTGCAGAGAGGCCATGCAGTTTGACCAGGTGTTGGAAGCTGTGGAGCTGTGGCAGTGTCCAGGTTCTCCCAGGGAGTGTGAGAGATGGGTGTCTGGATCACGGGTGTTGGCCAGGGGTACCGCTGGGCTCTGTGCTGGCCCCAGTACTTTTTACTGAGCAGGAGAGAGACACGAGCCGTGGACTTGTCTGGTGGCGCCAGATGGAAGTTGTCTGGCTTCAGCTTTCATCTTCCTATGCTGCTGGGCAACCATACAACTTGTAGTGTGTAAAGAGCTGCATGGCAGGCTGCATGATTTTCACAATTGAAATTGACAACCACCATTGAAAGTAAATATCTACAGTATCCTGTATCTTCATTTCAAACAGGGAAAATGTCTCCTTGGAGATGGCATTTGTATTCACAAACAGAATACCTCTGGGCTCAGACATCAATTCAAAGTCTATTTCACATTGGTTCGTCATCATTTCCTTTAAATGATATGGAAACAACATTGATTCAACCAGTGTGTGCCCAGTGGCTATGTTCTGTCACGGTAGTTCCCTAAATTTGATCAAACATACAGTACCATCTTCATCTGAACAACCAAGATTACCAGACTAGCTTGTTAGATCTACACCTATCGTGTCATATTAATTCTTCTTTAGACCTGCTGCTGTCTCAATATTATTCTCTTTGGATATTACTACAACTATAATTCCCTATTACTTTTTACATCATTATCAGAGGGACCGCAGATGACTTACTCTCCAAGTCAACAATGAAAGAATATCATGCTAGGGCAGTTAGTAGAAATAATTAAGGTTCTGTTATCCGAACACCTGCAACATATAATTGATCTGCACCACATTAAACATGGGTATAAAATAGAGAAAATTAAATGCTTAGAAGGTGCTGTGTTTTTCCAGGTCCACTTTTTCAACTTGACAGAACACGTGTCTGAGCAAAGATGAACTCATTGACACACCATACTGGCAGTGTTTTAAAAGTACGATACCTGTAACATCTTCAGTAGCCATTCAATACTATTAATGAAGTGCTGCCGCACCTCACAATAAATTCATAGACTTATGAAAAGTGCGTACTCCCTATCTGCTTTAACCTTTTTAGGACACACGTTCCGCTAGCGGAACCCCCCACAACATTCCGCTGAAAGGCAACGCGGGAAATTCAAAAATATTTTTTTGAAATATGTAACTTTCACACAGAAGTCTTCATTTATTAAGTTATTGGTTTGGTGGTTGTCAATAACTTCATATTGATCCATCACATCCATTGAACAAAGTTGTACATTTTCAGATCTCAGTTCATTTCCCAAATTCATGTCTAGTCTAACTGTAACTGGACCTTGAATATTATATTAACATAAAATACAGTAGTTGAGTTACGTAATCGACCATAAGCCCAAGGGAGCTGTGTCGTGTGTTTGAGTCAGGGGCAACAAACAATGTATTACTTTTCTTTAGGGAGTTGGACATTCTAAACGCAGGTCATCGTTTTTCAGTCATGAATCTTATTCTGGAGGCAACTCTACATGGCTGTCACTATCTGGAACAGCCACAATGTTATAAAATCTGATTTTAAACCTAAACCTAACCTTAACCCTAAACTTAACCACACTGCAAACCCTAATGCTTAACCTGATCTTAAATTAAGATCAAAATGCATGAATTTTTACAATATAGCCACTTTTGAATATGCATCTGGACTATCTAAGGGGAAATCACTCAGTTCTGTCTCTAGGGCAAGACTCATGACAATAAATGTCAACCTGCATACTAAACAGAACATCCACCATTTTGAAAAAAGTAAATCATAAAATAGAAACAGTGACCCCGTCACTTGCTATATATGTTTAATTTGAAATATATTGTTTTTTGTGAAGGGGCCTTTCAGAGATAAGAGAGAAGAACATCCATCTGAAGCTGAGCACTCTGAGACGACCCTCATCTGAACCAATTCAATGTTATACTGTGCCTGTGTTATACCTGTCACGGATCCCCCCGGAACTGATGCTCATTCTGTTTCCCAGTTCCGGAGGTCTACGTCACCGGCTTTCTAGTCTTCACTGAACGGGATTTATTATCATCAACCCAGACTGTCTTGTCTGATTACACACACCTGGTTCCCATTTCCCCTGATTAGTATGTTATATATGTGCCCTCTGTTCCCTCTGTCTTTGTCGGTTATTGTTCCCATGTCCGTTGGTGGTGTACCTATGCGTTGGTGCAGCTGTTATGATGCATGCTATATACAGTTGAAGTCGGAAGTTTACATACGCCTGAGCCAAATACTTTTAAACTCAGTTTATCACAATTCCTGACAATTAATCCTGGTAAAAATTCCCTGTTTTAGGTCAGTTAGGATCACTACTTTATTTAAAAAATGTGAAATGTCAGAATACTAGAAGAGAGAATGATTTATTTCAGCTTTAATTTCTTTCATCACATTCCCAGTGGGTCAGAAGTTTACATACATTTAATTAGTATTTGGTAGCATTGCCTTTAAATTGTTTAACTTCGGTCAAACATTTAGGGTAGCCTTCCACAAGCTTCCCACAATAAGTTGGGTGAATTTTGGCCCATTCCTCCTGACAGAGCTGGTGTAACTGAGTCAGGTTTGTAGGCCTCCTTGCACACACACGCATTTCCAGTTCTGCCCACACATTTTCTATGGGATTGAGGTCAGGGCTTTGTGATGGCCACTCCAATACCTTTACTTTGTTGTCCGTAAGCCATTTTTACACAACTTTGAAAGTATGCTTGGAGTCATTGTCCTTTTGGAAGACCCATTTGCGACCAAGCTTTAACTTCCTAACTGATGTCTTGAGATGTTGCTTCAATATATCCACGTAATTTTCTCCCTGATGATGTTATCTATTTTGTGAAGTGCACCAGTCCCTCCTGCAGCAAAGCACCCCCACAACATGATGCTGCCACCCCCGTGCTTCATGGTCGGGATGGTGTTCTTCGGCTTGCAAGCCTCCCCCTTTTCCCTCCAAACATAACAATGGTCATTATGGCCAAAGAGTTTTATTTTTGTTTCATCAGACCAGAGGACATTTCTCCAAAAATTCTTTGTCCCCATGTGCAACCGTAGTCTGACTTTTTTATGGCGGTTTTGGAGCAGTGGCTTCTTCCGTGCTGAGCGGCCTTTCAGGTTAAGTTGATATAGGACTCGTTTTACTGTGGATATAGATACTTTTGTACCTGTTTCCTCCAGCATCTTCGGAAAGTCCTTTGCTGTTGTTCTGGGATTGATTTGCACTTTTCGCACCAAAGTACATTCATCTCTAGGAGACAGAAAGCATCTCCTTCCTGAGCGGTATGACGGCTGCGTGGTCCCATGGTGTTTATAGTTGTGTACTATTGTTAGTACAGATGAAAGTGGTACCTTCAGGCGTTTGGAAATTGCTCCCAAGGATGAACCAGACTTCTGGAGGTCTACAATTTTTTCTGAGGTCTTGGCTGATTTCTTTTGATTTTCCTATGATGTCAAGCAAAGAGGCACTGAGTTTGAAGGTAGGCCTTGAAATACATCCACAGATACAGCTCCAATTGACTCAAATTATGTAAATTAGCCTATTAGAAGATTCTAAAGCCATGACATCATTTTCTGGAATTTTCCAAGCTGTTTAAATGCACAGTCAACTTAGTGTATGTAAACTTCTGACCCACAGGAATTGTGATACAGTGAATTATAAGTGAAATATTCTGTCTGTAAACAATTGTTGGAAAAATGACTTGTGTCATGCACATGCAGATGTCCTAACCGACTTGCCAAAACAATAGTTTGTTAACAATAAATTTGTGGAGTGGTTGACAAACACGTTTTAATGACTCCAACCTAAGTGTATGTAAACTTCCGACTTCAACTGTATATTTTGTATTACGGGTATTGTCCCATGGCGTTCAACAAGGTTTGTTCTCTCTCTTTTGTTTGGGTAGAGCCCAGTGTTTTTGTATATGTGTTTGTTTTGGGTGTATTAAAAACCCCTATTGTGTATTCCTGCGCCTGTCTCCAAAATCCTTTATACCAGCGTGACAATACCCCTGTACCTCTTAGAAGAATGCATTGTTCTTCTTTTCCCTGTCCTGCGATTCTCATTTTATTAGATTGCATGAGTGTCATTATTTCAAGAGAATGCTGTGTCTGTTTCTAATGGTAGCCTGCTGTTCGAGGATGAAAGTTACCCTTCTTTTCAATTGACACACTCACCAGTGCTTGATTTAATTTGGAGTGGCAGCTATATGAAGCTCCCTGCAGTCTATAGCTGTGAATTTGTAATTGATTATGAAATCTCTGAACGACGCATGCAATAGCTACAGTAACCATATTCTCTACCACACCATCATCAATAATCACTGAACAACAAATCACTCAACAACTGGCAATAGCACGTAGCAATATTTTGGCAAAAATACCAAAAGACAAAGATTTAGCTTTTGCTGTCTTGGGAGTTTTCGGTTGACGGAGTGTAGGTTCCTCACAGATTGTAGGTGTTTAAGTTAGTCATCTATTCACCACAAAATGGGATACATTTAAAATCATCAGGCATGGAAATGTCTTGTTTACTTCATGGTTGATATTTTTCACTACACCACCTGATACTTCCTGGACTGAGTGAGGCGCCCTGGTGTACGCTGACATTTACTTGGGAGAGCTAAAGGACACCACTCTAGGGACTGTATTCTGACCTGGTCCTGCTCTTGATATTGATTGACCCAAATATGTTGTGAGTCACTCAACATGGTGCTTCTTCTCCCCCACTGGCACCAGCGGTGGCAACACGAGAAATCAATTTACACCATGGCTGTAATGCACCAGGACGCTATGCACAACAGAGGTGAGAAGTACCCTGATGCTCCATGTAATGCAGTAAGCTCACAGCTTTAGCGCATCCATACACACTAACTCCTGATAATGCAGTAAAGCTGCGAAGAGAAATGTTTATTTTCAGCGTTAGAGTAGTTCACCTTTTAGAAAATAATAGAGGATGTATTGTTTGAATACTTCACCATTCAAATGCAGCACATCATTTCATGTTTCCTGTCACTTTTACCTTCATTTCAGCATATGGTTTACTTGCTTTGCTTATTATGGCATTGTTGATGGCATCCGTGTGGTTGCGACTAAGGATGTGTTGTTTTTAGTGCTATCAAACACCAGTCTCCAAAGTGCTAAATTAGCTGGCAGGGTGTAATAATGCATTCCATCTCTCACAGACCATCTGGGGTTTGACTGTGAAGGTCAATTACAGGAGAGCGCTACAGAAGTGCCAGTGCGGCATTACAACCAGCTTGTCATGTCAACAAATGTATGTTTTTCTGTTCATGTAATCTGCACTCCAGCCTCAGATAGCCTATTGCCCTATCTCTGTATGTGTCCTCACTTCAACAAGGGGTATGTCTGACTTTGAATTTATCCTTTGCCTGATAGGATATTGTGCTGCCAGTGCTACCCTACTTATATGAAGCTCTCTGGATGAAGAGTGTCTAGCTTTTTAGTCTAATTGTTTTTTATCTTAATTATGGTGAATATCATGACTTTGTATACAAGTAGATGGACCTAAAACAAAACGGCACATTATTTCACTGATGTGAATCCATTAATCAAGTATATCCAAACAAAAGAATGTAGGTACTGTATTTGGCCACAAATGGCTGTTGGATATTTGTGTCATTTTATGATGTGTGGTTGACTGGCTGGGTGCATCATTAAAACAACAAATACATACAGTATAACTGAGAACATTGATGTTCCATCTAGTTTGAGTCAAATGAGAGTGATCCCTGATTACTGATTATTTATATATACACACCTTTCAAGACTTCCTATCAGTATATCAAGAACCAAAAAACTATGTGGAACTTTCTTTTACAATTCCCCAAATAACATGGCACTGGGTATCGGTTGGTCCCTATCAGAAGACAATATCACACCTGCAGAGGAAAAAAGAACGGGTTGCAGCTTGACTCTTGCCCAGTCTGATACTTGTCAAAGCCAGTGTAAATGACATCCCAGATCAACTAGAAATTGGATACCTTACTTCCTGAGCTCACCATTCTCAAATTGAAAAGTCCAATCATGTTGGAGTCATGAACTCAGCTGGTCTGATGTGATTTCTAACAAAAGAAGCCAGAGAGAGATGATATTAACATAGTGTATTAGTGAGTCAACCAGTGTTGTTTTGATAAAGGGATAAAGAAAATATTTGTATTGAGTTTGAAGCGGTTATTTATCACCAGAACTCAGGAGGCCTTGATGAATCAGACTTGTTTTCCTTGAACATATCTCTGCAACATTCTGTCTGCTCTCTCTTTCTCTCTCTCTTTCCCTCTCTCTCTCACTCTCTCTCTCTCTACCCCTCTCAAGTCGTAAGTGTACTCTTAACTTTTTTTACACAGCTAATAGGAAAAGAGTTGGGAGGAATGGATGACAGGCGGATCAATATTTCATGAGGGATACGTATGTGGTCAAGACTCAGGCAGACACACAGGAACCAAGCTGCTACAGTACTGTTTTTAATAACCTGTTAACTTGGGAGACTGCCAGAAGAATCTCAACAGAACAATTGCATTGACAAAAGGCCACTCAATCCATATGTAATTCAGTTTAAACATCGGCACTCTGTCTTGACTTACAGTCCTAAAACATTCCAGTCTTTTGCCCATCCATTAAAGATGGGTATTGCACTGTAATACTCTGCGAGACAAGACAACAACATTCTCAATTAGTCCATTATTGTTTGCTTGACAACATAATGTTCAAGACTGTAAAAACCTCAATAGTAACCTCAGACTCAAGCAGTGCGTTTGTGAAATCATGTTGCACTGTAATTCTTTCCGGTCTTAAATATAGTGTACCTGCGTGCACATTTCTTAACCATTAACCATGAAAATATATATTCTAAGTTTAGGCCTATTTAAAACATTTAGTGTCTATTCATTGTGTGTGCACTAATATTCTTTCTCAGTCCTGCTTATCATGTTGGCAAACACAATTTCACTGGATTGTATCAAATGAGCAGCAACAAGGGCAGGTGTTAAGCCAGCAGGACTCTCTGTTTCCAGGGAAGGTTGTTCTCGCTGTCCCACTGAGAGTATATAGTAAGCAATCAGGAAGCAACAGCAGGTAGACCACAGGCTAGGGTCCCCACACCTATGGGAATCTCACTGCCAATCAGCCTCGCTTACAGCCTCCCACGGCCTGATTAAGCAGGACCTGCCCAGCATTACCATTCATGAAGTTGTGGGACCTATTAAAAAGCCTCACACGTGTAGAGTGAAGGAGAGATGAAAGTGGGCACTTTGTCACAAGTGAAAGGAAGCTTCACACGGCTCTCTCATCAGGCAGCAGCACTGCATGTACACTCCCACAGTGGATCCAAACGCCTGCCTTACAGCTACGTTCTCATTAGGTATGTTTTGATGGTCACCCCCAGGACACCCTTATCAGTATGCCTGGGAGACACAGTCAGAGTGGGGTAGAATAATGATTTTCTTATTAACTCTGTACTGTGCTCCCAGTCACATCCATCACATACCTCTGAACCTAGAGGGTGTTAATGCTTGATCTCAGGCACGATGTTGAAACCTGTAACCTTTAACTGTGACCAGGGGTTGCTGGAAAGCACCGGGAGGAAGCTGAGACAGTCCTCATTACACGATTTTCTCACCAGATGATAGACAGAGGCCTCACAGTACCAGAGGAGGACAGGATAGAGCAGCTGTGAAAACAGATGGACATATTGTAGAATGAGCCAAATATGCAACTATTGTCCTTTAATATCCCAGACAAAGGCAACAATTGTTTAAAAGGAGAGAAAAGGGTCATCTTGCCGACAAGGTATTACGAAGTTAGCGGTCTGACATATATACAGATTGACACACATAGCTTGTCTAACCATGCAGGACCAACACAGACAACAAGATGAGAATGATGTATGGCCTCAGAGTAATACATCCTCAAAATGACACTCAAAAAGACTTGACAGCTTTAAAAAAAAAAATTCTATCAGCTCCTAAACAGCACCTAACGGTCGGCATGTTTTCACACTGCCTTCTACTCACTGCTTTGAAAACACAAAATTCTCTCAGCCTCATTGCAGAATGTGTAGAATAGCATGAGTTTAGCTATAAAACTGCACATTTTTCTTTCTGCCCCATGTCAATATGTGTAGAATTGCTAGAAATTTGCTTTAAAACCTCATCATTTTCTCTCAGCCTAACAAATGCAGTCTCATTGGATATTTTATTTTATTTACTATTTTCATTCACTGCTTGTGACTGAAACAACTCACTTGGACATACAGCAAGTACTGTAATTGTGTGCTAATACGATGGGTGTTTTTCATTTGATAGCATGTGATTTGTGTTGAAACCTACTTGTGGTTCTGCTGACATGTAGCTGTTATGGATGCTCCACTGAGCCCTCTGTTGCCCTGAGCTCCATGTGGTCTGATCCTACTGTACCTGGGCTGTGCCACTGCTGAGGCACCCCAGGCATCAGGGTGCATAGCATACTCCCCAGAGGGCCAGCATATATAACCCAAGGGGCCAACATCTGTACTGTAGTTTACCTGCCACAATATACTGTATATTCTCAGGCCAGCTGATGGTCACTTAGCACCAGTCCCGGAGAGGCACGGCAGATGTTATCGTCCCAGTGGAGGGAGATAGGGTAGTTATGGGTCAGCTAGCAGCCACAGCTGAGAAATCTGACCAGAGAGGGAATCCTTCTGGAAAAACGAATGGGAAACAGTGTGAGTATATTCAGGCTTCCAATACAACAGTACAGGGGAACATTCATAACAGTGGTTGTTTTTGTAGACTCAAAGGCAGTAGTGAGAATTCCTCTTAGGACTCGGCAAGCAGAACTGAGATGATTCAGTTTCTTTCTGTAAGTGTTGGCAAAATGCTGCCTCATACAGATGTTGGATCTTAATTTGATCACCCTGTAGCATCTCCTGCAATGCATAAAATGTAAAAATGGTAGTGTATTTGAGGTTTAAAAAGGCCTCTGAAGTTTGAAATTTCCCCTTTTGCATTTTTGACTTGATTTTCCCTCACACAATTTTTTTTATCAACCCCTACGAATATGTCTAGGAATTATAATCCACATAATAATTCACATGTTCTGTTTATTTTCCTGCTGTAGATAACTGGCTCAAATTAAGATCCTACATATTTAACATCATACTGGTGGTGCATAGCCTGCCCCTGTTCCTGCGGACATGGCTTGATGAGTCTAATGAACCCATACAAGGGCGGAATGCAATGGGAAAATTGGATTTTCACTTGAGCACACAGAATAGGTTGACTTGATAATTTAGGCACTAAACACAGCTCTCAAGTTACACTCTGACTTGCAAATGATTCTTCCATTAAATGTGGTTATTTTATGTGGCATGATTTCATGTGGTTATTGTAAGAATGTGAAGTCTTCTGCTTGTGTAGAGTTCAATGCATGTGCATTTGATTCTGTGAAGTTATTTGTACATTACATTTTAACATAAATTAAATATAAAGCGTTAATTTCAGACAATAATTTATTTACCACCGGTTGATCTATCTTACCAACAGTTATACTCACTAGTAGAGTGATTCCAGGCTTTCTGAATCATGCTTGGCTTTTTCTGTTACATCTTCGGCCACAAGATGGCATCATTTATTGTACGATGAAACATATGCATTTGAGCTGATATGCAAACCCTGTCCTACTCGTAACACCTGTATCGTTAATCGATAGTGACGAAATGATCAGTTATACTGTGATTCTGAATCAATTTAATTTTGAATATTTTCTTCAAAAGTAGAATGAATCTAACAATCTATAATTGAATCATCCTTAGGAACTTCATATTGAAACACTTTGATGGAGTTGTATTTTAAGTGTATCTAATGAACCCAACTGTAGCACGGTGAACTTTTAAAGATGCAACAATATCCAGCAAGCATAAAATTGTATCAAAAAAAGGTCTGCATCTCTTAAGTCATTGTATAAGTGTAACTAATAAGCTAAATAAATACTTTACTGTGTTATAACTGTGGCATTCCCATATATCCTTATGGTTTGTGTGAGGTCTAGAAATACCATATAACAGACTTGCCATTAATTATACAAGGGAGTGTTGCTAAAGTTATAGTCCGCTACAGTGATAACATACATACAGGACCATATTACCAAGTTATTACATTATTATCACACTTCTTTATCATCATCACGAATCAGCGCAGTATTGAATCATTTACTCATCATCTATTTCTGAGTTTAAGCTCTGTATTCAAGACGAGAATGCATAGTGGAATATTTTGTCAACTTCACAATAGCCTACAGTACACGTTGAGATTAAAAAAAGTAAGTGCAGACTATGTGCAATCTATATCTCAAGCACACCCCTAAAGAGTGAATATGGGCGACTGATACAAAAAAAGAGCTCTGGGTAGTGGGCACGTCATGATTAGGCAGGCTACCATACCACGAACTTCGTCTCGCATGCTTTCTCATCGAACAGCTACACTTTCTGCCAACGCCTCTTGAAATGATCGACGCTTCCCTCATCCATGTCCATTGCTCACAGCGCATCCTCTACCAATAACCGCGGTCGGAGGCGCAGCCTCTCGTTGTGGGAGGTTCATTGCATGGTCCTCTGCTCTGAATGGGAGTGGAGAGGGATGCAGGAGGATTCGTAAACTTCACAGGACCCGTGGAATATTTTGAATTTGCCCTTATCTGCGAACTGTGGTTGTATCCGTAGTGATTCAATCACAGCCCGGTGAATGAGAGATTGAAGCTTGACGCCCGTATCACTTTGGTGTAAATTTGACGCTTGGTCGTTGGAAGATGCTGTGCTGGGCTCCAGACTGTTGATGCGCTTGTCGTTTAGGTGACACAGACACTTAACTTTACGGACTGTGTATCATTTATCTGCTATGTAATTGGGAGCAAGTGGATGTACATGGGATCCATACAATTACGATCAGGTGGATGTATTCAACTGTCACGCATGATTTACGCGAATTTATAGAGATTGAGAAAATAACCCTGAATTAAATCTCAGCAGTAATTCGTGCACGGTATGCAAGTGTGCCTTGTTGATCGGACGGAGCTGGGTAGACAATCATGGACTGTCATCAGACGAAGAACATGCCAATGCATTGTAGGTTCCACAATCGCAACGATTGGAATTGACATAGCCAGTCTGTAAGAGCGCCGGGGAAGTATGGAGAGACAGGTCTAGATTCACTCATTCGGATTCACCCGTTGAGAGCGAACTTTGGAAACTAAAGTGTTCTCCATGGAAACTTTTATGCAGGATTTCGACACACTCAAATATGACAGCCTGAGCAAACCGTTGTAAACACCACTATAGAATTGCATGAATACAGAAAATATAGGTAGGCCTATATAAGTAAGTCTTATGGGGGTGGGGGGTCCCTTATGGAAATAAGACTACACTAAGAATAATAACAATTAAAAAATACGTTTTAGCGGGGCCTCCCATATGGGAAAATGACCTCTATTGCAAGTGATGACATGTTCTTCAAGAAGTGCGAAGCAGAGGCCCTTGAGAATGAAAGAACAGTGTTTTTGCATGAGTTCGCTGGAATATGTTGACGTAAACGTAGGCAACCACATTATAGGTAAGGAAAAAGGTTACTTTGCATCGGATGGCTTCCAATGCATCTCCAATTTCGTTGACTCTTATCCTCACACAAATGCATTATTTTTGTTAATTAAGTGTCCCAAAAGCTATTCGGATAATTTAGGATGCTGTATTTACGTCGTGTTTATCAACTGTTCATCCTGGTGAGAGGGAATCAATCAACGCTGGAAGTTTCAAAAACAGAAAGTAGTCTACCACAGGTGTTCAGTACAAAAAGGTAGGACACATGTTTCCCAGATACATGACTTAATTCAATAAACTTTTGTTTTTTCTTCAATGGGATTGGTGATTGAATGGAATTGGTGACTAGTGATCTATATTAATTTATTATTACTTTTGCGGATGGGTGGGAAATTGTCTGAAAGAGATTACTTTGGTGTTGAGCAATTGATTCTAATCAGAAAGATGAATATTGATTGGTTTCAAAATATGCAGCAAACACTGTCAGTGATACCAATGCATCTCTTGTCTCTGCATGTATATTGTCCAGCTGTAGTGTGATTATCAGGCACTCTGTTCTATCCTGTGCACACAGTGACTCAGACCAGCAGCATGCTTACCTGTGGATAAGAGTGATCCCCGTGGGTTGAGTGTGGACCCCCACGTTCTCCCTGCTCCTTCTCCTGCCTTGGTTCCCATCACCTTCAACCCTACTGTCCACATGCAGGCCAAGAAGAGGTACCTGCTCGTGTCTCTAGGGGCCTGTCTTCTTCTGGTTGCCTACTTGTGGGGACTGCAGATTGGGGAGTTCCATCACCAAGACCACCACCAGCAACTCTACAGAGTCGCCCAGAGCCCCGGCCTGCCCAGACAGCGTTGGCCTGAGTGGACCCACCCGCTCAACACCTACCTGGAGGACGGAGAGCAGGAAGAGGACAGCCCTCTCCTCCACCATCAGCACACCTCTCCCCGGGAGAGACGGGAGGTCCGTAACAACATCTACAAGAGCAGGAGGTGCCGCATGGACACATGCTTCGACTTCAGCCGCTGCCAGAGGGGGTTCAAGGTGTACGTCTACCCCCTGCTGAAGGGGGAGACGGTGTCTGAGAGCTACCAGAAGATCCTGACAGCTGTCGAGGATTCCCGGTTCCACACCACAGACGTCAACGAGGCCTGTCTGTTTGTGCTGGGCATTGACACTCTGGACCGGGACCAGCTGTCAAGCCAGTACATTCACAATGTCAAGGCTAGAATACAGAGCCTTCCTACATGGAATGACGGAAGGAATCACCTCATATTCAACCTTTACTCTGGCACCTGGCCAGCTTACACAGAGGAACTGGGCTTTGATATTGGCCAGGCCATTTTAGCCAAAGCCAGCATTGATATGGATAACTTTAGGCCACACTTTGATGTGTCCATTCCTTTGTTTTCAAAAGACCATTCTCAAAAAGGAGGGGACAAGGGTTATTTGACACTCAACAATGTCCCTCCATCAAGGAAATATTTACTGGTTTTCAAAGGGAAGAGATATCTGACGGGTATTGGTTCAGAAACCAGGAATGCTTTGTATCACATTCACAATGGGGAAGATATCATTCTATTGACCACCTGCAAGCATGGGAAGGACTGGGAAAAGCATAAGGACGCAAGATGCGACAGGGACAATGAAGAATACTCAAAGTAAGTTCCCCTCTTATGTCCTTTTGCTGGTTCAGGGTCTGTCGGGGCTAATTACTAAAAGTGAGTGACATATTTTACAACAGTATGTTTTTCACTCTACAGCACAGGATGTACAGTCTGACACAACATATCAATGGGTTGATCCCTATTTCAGTAGGACACTCTTAGCACTGGGACTATCATCATACTGCAGATGTTCATCCATGTTAGTTGGATTATCCTGACAACATTTGCATCTAGTTGTACTTTCATATTTGCTACAGTATCGATCTACCAATATTTTGGAGCAACGGGGAAACAGCAGCTTCGGTGGTACAGGTTAGGTTGGCTGTGATCTTTGCCTCATTTTTATAGATGCTTTAGAATACCCATGAGAGTACTGCTAGTCTGCTATATAGTCCAACATGTTCTTTAGTCCTGCAGCCTGAATAAAAGCACAGTGACTAAACACTTGAGAGATCTGAGTGCAAAAAATCCCTCTCCACAGGGCAGCTCCATAACAGCTGACAATTAAAAGATTTTTTCAGCAGTTGAGCAAAAAGTTAGAGACTTTCATTGGATTGCAAATTTACTGTCCTTGCTTGAATCAAAGCATAAAGAAGTTGTTACTCTTTTTAAAGCACATGCCTCAGTAAAGTTACTGAAGCATTTGCACCCAAACAAAATGTACAAAATCCAGTAATCCCATACGGAACCATGTGACAGTTTAAATTTGCCTCATTTAACCTGGAACCACATGGGAAACATTGACTTCCATTGTGTCGGACTCTCCTGATTTGTTTTGTATGGCTGGGTTTTCCCCCACTTCCCATTGTTGCAGGATGGGCATGTTTGTGCAGTGAAGACCATGTCATCACTGGTAAAGCTCAGTCTTACATACTTTTTCAACTTGCATTCCAGCCCTTACAGTTATTTCAGTGCCTGGCTTGCCCTCAATGGTTATTAGTATGAATGAATGTCCCACCGATGTTTTTAGAATGGTCAGATAGTTGGAGTGTGGAACACATCCTGTGAGGGCTTTTAGGGTTTTTTGTTACAGTTCTCGGTCTGTGGCAAATCACATCACAAATTTTGTTTGATCAGACCAATAACATCAACATCTTAAAAATGTCTTGAAGCTCACAGAGAGAAAAATTTAACAGCACTGTTTGAAGAAAAACCGATGTGGCTTATAGTAGAATTCCAAAATATTTGATTACCAAAGATATCAAATGACTCTCTCTGACAGTGACAAGAAAGTAAAAAATTATTTTGTACATTCATTCCGATGCAGTGTGGGCAAACAAGGTCCACACCTGAAGATACTCTGTGTGAATAAAATGGAAGGGGATTTCAAAGCCTCAGTCAGAACAGTCAATAATTGGCATTCAATTTAATTAAACCCGGGCTGAGGGATAGAGGAAGATCACACCCCATGCTGGACAGCATGGATTGAAGTCAGATGATTTAACTGTACCACGATAACGTCCCCCAGAACCCAGCACAACAGAACCATGTGTCTCACAGTCACATAACTGACGATGACACGATGTCCCTATTTAACATGGTAGACTGTTATTTCATTACCAAAATGGTGTAGAAGCAGTCATCAAAGCCTTTGTCTCAGAAGACAGTCAGATTTCTTTGTCTGGTCCTTGTTCTTTTCCACCTGAGGAGAGTGAGATCCTGCTGATGGGATGTATTGATGTAAATTACAGTTTCTCACTGTTGGGTGCTTTCTGCAGATCTATCACCAGCCATGAAAAGAACAATCATTTTATAGTGCTTTAATTGCAGACTACATTTAACCTGTTGTTTCCCAGCCTCGCTGGCAGACAAAGGACACATGATATTTAATTACTGAAGCACTATAGACTAGTTCTTGCTTTTATGGTAACTACATGTTACATGAAAAACCTGTTGATTGTCTGATATTACGTTTGCCATTTTATTCATTTTCACACACTCTTATTCAGAGAGACTTACAGTTAGTGCATTCATCTTAGTGAGCATTTTTTCACCGCGATCAGCGTTTACCCCTTTTTTTTTTTTTTTTACATCACTGGTTATGACCAGTCATGTCTTGCTTCTTTATAAATGCATTGGATCATTAGTCCTTTAAGCCTAACTACAAAGCTGCAAAGACTTATGGGTTTCGAAGATATCTGGGTGACTTGCTAGACTTTCTGACAATAAGGTCTAGACTGGGGTACACATATGATCTGAGACATGTTGTATAGGTGCTTCCTCAACCCTGCACATCCACGTACAAATTAGACAAATGGATCAAACACATCGAAGGTAGTTAGAAGATTAAGTGATTGACAATCACCTTCTACCTCAGCTGATAATGTCAGCTGGGAAAAAAGGCTGGGAATTGATTAATACTTGCTCGACAAAAACCAATGAGAGTATGAAAAGACTTGGATTGTTCTGTGCTGTAGAATTGGTAAATGCTTTTGAATTTTCTTTCAAGTGGATGTGTTACCATCTTGACTAACTGGAATTGAAAGGGTTCATTTGTGAGGTTGTATCTTTGACATTGATAATGTGGAGCAGCAGTTGTGCACTGGTGCAGTTAATTCCAGCCAGACAACACAGGTACGGTTTTAGACATGCTTTTGTTTGTATCTTGCATATGTCTAGAAACCCTGCCAACATTCAAACAATGCAGCGACATCTGCTGACACAGAGACATAGATTTGGTGGGTGAACAATGTCATATGTTTTCTCTAGAAGATTTTCATTTTCTTCTGCCATATTAAGTGTTGTTGCCATGTTGTACTTGCAATCCTAGTTGCCTGACTCGTATCTGATACCTCGCCTGGACTCCAAATAAGTAATAGAGGAATGGGACTTGACTCAATCACAAGTTCCTGTTTTTTCTCCCTCTTTCCCATCTGGACTTGTGCATCATAGAAACCTAGCGCCGGGCATCAAATGAAATGTGCCAAAGGTGTGGGTCACTCATGATTGATACCATCCATCTTCACAGGGGTGGGGTGGGGGGGGTGGGGGGGTCGGTTGGAGCAAAAAAGCCACAAAGCACTGGCTAGTGGCAATATCAGTTGTGATATGAATAAATGTTTTTCTGAGATATCTTGACACGCTTGAAAGAAAAGAGCTCTGGTATTGGACTTATTTTTCTTGTATGGCTGTGGATTGGATAATTACTTTTATTTTTGACTTGATGATATAAATCATTTATGTTGTGATTGGCAAATGACATTGGCAAGTTTCTACAATTAGAAATGGCAACACTAACACTTAATACCATATGTGTGTAATTTAATTGTCACGTTCCTGACCTATTTCTGTTAGTTTGTTATATGTGTTAGTTGGTCAGGACATGAGTTTGGGTGGGCATTCTATGTTTTCTGTTTCTATGTTGGTTTTTGGGTTGCCTGGTATGGCTCTTAATTAGAGGCAGGTGTTTGGCGTTCCTCTAATTAAGAGTCATATTTAGGTAGGCGTTGTCACAGTGTTCGTTGTGGGTGATTGTCTTCCGTGTCTGTGTCTGTACACCACGCGGGACTGTTTACGGTTTGTTCGGTTTGTGTAGTCTATATTTCCTATTCGTGCGTTCTTCTTGTTTTATGTAAGTTCGTCGTCTAGGTCTGTCTACACCGTTTGTTGTTTTTGTTAGTTTAGTCAAGTTCGTGTTTTCGTTAATAAAATGTCATTTCACTACGCTGCGCCAGGGTTCCCTCAATACTCCTCCTCTTCAGATGAAGAGGAGGAGGACTGCCGTTACATTAATGCAAACTAATAACATGTTAGGTCATTCCAATTCCTACTTACGGCAGTCTGAAGCACTATCCACTTGACACTTGTCAAGCCATAACGTTGATAAAATGCACTAACAATAGTGTAATTTCAGAGCCATTTTCCAGATGTTTCCAAAAGCAAACAAGCTATGTACTTTGATCCTAAACTACTCAAGGCACACACATTGTATGCTTTCATGTCTAAAGTAGATCTAAATTTAGAGGCCAAGCATCATACTCACTGTTAAGCTAATTTGATTAAATTTGCGTACCTCTGAGAGCTGTTGACCTGCATGTGTGTGTGTGCAAGAGCTTGCTCGGTGTTTGTGTGTATGAGTCACAGATTCACCCTGGCCATTCTAGCTTCTCTCAAAGGCTCAGCCTCTCAGCATCTTACCCTGGAAGAGGTGAGATCTATATAGAATCACCACCCTCACTAAAACAACCCTTTGTGTCAAGGGCGGTTATAAGTTATACTTATGGGCATCCCTTCATGGGTATTGTGATTTGTAAGTCGAATGGGGGGGGGGGGGGGGGGGGGAGAAATGGGGGAAGGTATCATGGGGGGATATGATGTGGCAAATATTACTATGATTGGGGATTTATCTATAAATGGGGGGCAAACACAGGAGAAGTTTCTAAGCTAAATAATAGCCCTGGAAAGAGGCAACCATCAGGTACCATAGTTACAATCTGATGCCACGTTCAAAACAACTGGGAACTCGGAAATCTCTGACTTCAGTCTGTTCAAGACAACTGGGAACTCTGGGGGGGACTAGCTCTGACTGGCAAAAATCATTTTGAACGGTCATCCAACTCGGAATTTTAACTCAAGAACTCAGGCATTTTCTAGAGCTCCGACCTGAAGATCACTGACGTCATGATTTGACCTCGTAGTCTTGAGAGCACCATAGTCAGTAGCGTGAACCATCCTTCACCTTGTTTTGTTATAACATCTTTAGTCTGATAGACGCTTACGTGACAACCAGAATGCATTGTATGATGTCATCAACATGGCGCCACACATAGCTGGCAAATAGCTTAGGATTAGCTCATCATAATCAGTACAACCTTCAAAAAAGTATTTTACACACATCATGTGTCCATTACAATCTATGCAAGAATCGGAATGCATGATTTGTCAACAGAACTTTAAAACTTGAATAAAACATAGCTCAACGTGAATAAAATTGAGCTCGGGTGCATCCTGTATCCATTCATCACCCTTGAGATGTTTCTAAAACTTGATTGGAGCAAAATTCAATTGATTGGACATGATTTGGAAAGGCACGCACCTGTCTATATAAGGTCCCACAGTTGACAGTGCATGTCAGAGCAAAAACCAAGCCATGAGGTCAAAGGAATTGTCCAAGACAGGATTGTGTCGAGGCATAGATCTGGGGAAGAGTACCAAAAAACATCTGCAGCATTGAAGGTCCCCAAGGGCACAGTGGCCTCCATCATTCTTAAATGGAAGAAGTTTGGAAGCACCAAGACTCTTCCTAGAGCTACCAGCCCGGCCAAACTGAGCAATCGGGGGAGAAGGGCCTTGGTCAGGGAGGTGACCAAAAACCCGATGGTCACTCTGACAGAGCTCCAGAAGTCCTCTGTGGAGATGGGAGAACCTTCCAGAAGGACAACCATCTCTGCAGCATTCCACCAATCAGGCCTTTATGGTGGAGTGGCCAGACAGAAGCCACTCCTCAGTAAAAGGCACATAACAACACACTTGGAGTTTTCCAAAAGACACCTAAAGGACTCTCAGACTATGAGAAACAAAATTCTCTGGCCTGATGAGAACAAGATTGAACTCTTTGGCCTGAATGCCAAGCGTCACATCTGGAGGAAACCTGGCACCACTCCTAAGGTGAAGCATTTTGGTTGCAGCATCATGCTGTGGGAATGTTTTTCAGTGGCAGGGACTGGGAGACTAGTCAGGATTGAGGGAAAGATGGATGGAGCAAAATACAGAGATCCTTGATTAAAACCTGCTCCAGAGCCCTCAGGACCTCATACTGGGGCGAAGGTTCACTTTTCATCAGCACAACGACCCTAAGTACACAGCCAAGACCACGCAGGAGTGGCTTCAGGACAAGTTTTTGAATGTCCTTGAGTGGCCCAGCCAGAGCCCGGACTTTAACCTGATCGAACATCTCTGGAGAGACCTGAAAATAGCTATGCAGCTACGCTCCCCATCCAACCTGACAGAGCTTGAGAGGATCTGCAGAGAAGAATGGGAGAAACGCCCCAAATACAGGTGTCCCAAGCTTGTAGCGTCATACCCAAGAAGACTCGAAGCTGTAATCACTGCCAAAGGTGCTTCAACAAAGTACTGAGTAAAGGGTCTGAATACTTATGTAAATGTGAGAGTTCAGTTTGTTATTTTTAATACATTTGCAAAAAAAAAATACCTCTTTTTGCTTTGTCATTATAGGTTATTTTGTTTAGATTGATGAGGGGGGAAAAACAATTTAACTTCTTATGGCTGCAAGCCCGACGTCGGTACACTTATGACAACAGCCAGCTCAAGTGCAGGGCGTGAAATTCAAAATATATATTTTTTAAATATTTAACTTACACACATTAACAAGTCCAATACAGCAAATGAAAGGTACACATCTTGTGAATCCAGCCAACATGTCCGATTTTTAAAATGTTTTACAGCGAAAACAGCACAGATATTTATGTTAGCTCACCACCAAATACAAAAATAGGACAGACATTTTTCACAGCACAGGTAGCATGCACAAAGCCAACCTAACTAACCAAGAACCAACCAAACTAACCAACAAACAACTTCATCAGATGACAGTCTTATAACATGTTATACAATAAATCTATGTTTTGTTCGAAAAATTTGCATATTTCAGGTATAAATCATAGTTTACATTGCAGCTACAATCAGAAATTGCACCGAAAGCAGACAGAATAATTACAGACACCAACGTCAAATACCTAATTACTCATCATAAAACATTTCTGAAAAATACATAGTGTACAGCAAATGAAAGACAGGCATCTTGTGATTCCAGCCAATATTTCCGATTTATTAAGTGTTTTACAGCGAAAACACAATATAGCGTTATATTAGCTTACCACAATAGCCAGAAAGACAAGCCATTTCCCAGCAGTAAAAGTTAGCGATCGTAACAAACCAGTAAAAGATATATAATTTTTGACTAACCTTGATATTCTTTATCAGATGACAGTCCTATAAGATCAGGTTATACATACACTTATGTTTTGTTCGAAAATGTGCATATTTAGAGCTGAAATCAGTGGTTATACATGTTGCTATCTTAGCTACTTTTTCCACAACGTCTAAACAGCAACGATATTTTTCTGACACACATATTCTGACCAAATAGCTAGTCATAAACATAACTAAAAAATACATGTTGTATAGGAAATGATAGATCCATTAGTTCTTAATGAAATCGCAGTGTTAGAATTCAAAAAAATTACTTCATTACGACATCCAGCTTCGGTATATCTAGAGTACCCCAAAGTTGGGCGCCGGCGACGAGTTCACATGCACGACAGATATATGAAATAGCATCATAAAATGTTTCTTACTTTTGGTGATCTTCCATCAGAATGTTGGACAAGGGGTCCTTTGTCAAGAACAATCGTTGTTTGGATTTAGAACGTTCATTTTCCCTCTTGAATTAGCAAGCGCACTAGCCAAGTGGCACAAAGCTCTCCATGTCAACAAACGGAAGAGAACGGAACACGGCAAAACTCCCGAAAAATGTTCAATAATCTGATGAAACTATATTGAAAAAACATACTTTACGATGATATGGTCACATGTATCAAATAAAATCAAAGCCGGAGATATTAGTCGCCTATAACGGCAGCTAAACAGAAGGCAAATCCAAGTACCCCTTCACGCTCTCCAGAAAACAGGAAATGGGCGGACTCGTCATACAAAGAGCTTGTATTCCACTTCAGACCAAGATAAACACTAAATTTCTTCTCTCACCGCCTCTTGACATCCAGGGGAAGGTGTATGAAGTGCACGTATACTAATACGTATCATGCCCATGTATAGGCAGGAAGTAGAACAGAGTTTCGATTTCAGACTTTCCACTTCCTGGTCAGGAAGTTTGTGCCAAATGAGTTCTGTTTGACTCACAGATATAATTCAAACGGTTTTAGAAAATAGAGAGTGTTTTCTATCCAATAGTAATAATAATATGCATATTGTACGAGCAAGAATTGAGTACGAGGCCGTTTGAAATGGGCACCTTTTATCAGAGCTACTCAATACTGACCCTGCAGCCATAAAAAGTTAATCCATTTTAGAATAAGACTATAATGTAACAAAATGTGGAAAAAGCCAAGGGGTCTGAATACTTTCCGAATGCTACAGTAGAAACAACAACATGATATGCAGAAAATAAGGCACTTACTTTGATAGGAATGCAAACATGTTCAGAGTTATTATTTGTAAGGAAAACAACAATGAAGGCAATGCGGGTGCCAGCCAGAAAATGTGCCAGGGGGGAACAGTTTATGCAAGGCCTGTCCTGACTAGAGTTGCGCAAATGTCTGCATACTTGATCTGGGGAAACACTGGCGAAGTGCTTGGGCTCTCGTCGAAGAGAGAAGTTTGTCTGGCTCAGTAAAGCCTCAAACGTATATTGTCCGCAAAAGTGAATTGGGCTAATTCTTATCTGAATTAATGAGGCAGAATTCAAACTGTTAGAATAACATTTGAAATTCTTAAGTTCAAACAGGGTTATCTAGGGTTAACTTTCCTGTTGCGTAACAATCACACTTTGGAACAATGCGTGCATTCTGACACCACACGCATAAAAAAACTCATGCTGTCTGTTAGAGATATTTGGAACTCATGGTGAAAAAGTTAATAGTTAAAAGATATCTAGCTGGCAAACATTTAGTTGTGAATTCCATACTGTAACTAGATCACCTGGCGTGTGCTGCACAACAGTGAGTGATTCACAAGTCTCTAGTTTCTCATCGTTGTGTGTTTGTAAACAAACACAATGTGACACGTGACTGGGTACTACCATAGGCTTCATAGGAATGTGACCGGTAAAATTAAGAATGCATTGTTCTTTATCTCCTAAAGTATTGCACAAGTTGACTGCAGATATTTACTTAATACGTAGCCACAAATATTCACATTTATTAAAAAACTTCAAAGAAATAGTTTCAATAGTATTGACGGTATAAAATCCATCCCGTGACCAAGCCTAGATCACAATTGAGTAATGTGATTCGGGTGTTGACGGTAGTATCAACTTCACTTGTATTCTAATGGCAGTAAGGGTGATTTTATATTATTATTATACAACGTATGGGTCTAATCCTGAATGCTGATTGGTTAATTCCGCATTCCAGCTGGTGTCTATTCCACAAGTTACCATTGGCTAAATCTGACGTTTTAAATGCCTATTTACTCTGTTCCATCTGACTACGCAATCCACTGTCTCATCAGCCCAGCCAGGCACTTTATACATTTAATAATCTCCACTATTAAAAGCTACTAGACATTATCTCACATTTCTTTTAGACTAACATTTAGTTTTCAACAGCAGAGATTTGTATAAACCTTGCTGTCTGTCTCGCCAACGTTTGCAACATTGTTGCAATATTCAAATTCGATCTCCAGCTGTCCCATAGTAATGAATCTGTCGGGAGTCGGGGCGAGAGACAGGCAGGCAGCTTTTCTCAGCCAGTCGAAATTATGAATCAGCTGGCATCATTTTTATGGATATATACAAAGAAATGTCAATTGACAAAAGGTAAAATGAAACGAAGTGCCACTAGTTTGCAGTCTTTCCAGCTTCAGTTTGAAGTGATTGTGTTAGCTGTGTTTTTAGCTAGCTCCTCGGAACAACATTGTCCTGACGAGTGAGCAAATTGTCTATGCCAGGCGAAATCGCGCCTCATTAGCTCATTGTTATGGATGTATCCAAATAAATGTCACTACAAAACAACAGCTTAAACAAATGCAAATGTCTTTACTTTGCTCTTATTCTGGCTGCACTTTTTGATGTGACTGTAAGTTAGCCATAGTTGGAACGTTGCCAGCCAGTTTGGCGATGGAACATTTAGAACGAACGTCTGGGTCGCGTCCATAGATACAGAACAAAAAGACTGAACGACTGGGTCTCTAGCAACCGAACCGATAGAACGAACGACCAGCCGGCTTGGGTACTAACCCTAGATTTGTATCGGGACTATATCTTGTGGAAGAATGAAATGGTATGAAAATATGTCAATCATTATTCGAATTTGTTGGTAACCCGTTGTATAAAAGTGATCATGCCTTCGAAGTCGGTGTTTGGAGGATATGTTGGCACGGTTTGCCAGCCCTCAACTTCGACTCTGGCCTAACAACACCCGTCCCATTTATTTATTATTGTCAATACTGCTAATGGTGAAGATTGCAGGTGAATATAGGTAGAATCTTGGGAAGATGCTTATACCTGTTAGATTATTGTTTTTGTGGGTATTTCTTTTCACATATGTATTATTCTTGTAACTTTTTAATGACCTTTATGATGTATTATTGTTAGCACTATTAATATTACTAGATATTAGCATCATTAGCATTATGTTCCAAGTTTTTGCTGCTATATAGGTATGTTTTTATTTAAGTCCTATTGGCTACAGTACTCCTTAAGTTATTTTCTCTGTCTCTCTTCATTTTTAATTTCTATGTTTGTTTGTTTTATCTTTTTTTCTTATTTTATCTCTGATATTTGGCTAATTCTCAATTAGGATGCACCTCTCGTGGACCGATAGGATATTTGGCTGGGCACTTGAGGGGTGGCAGCATTGAATCAGGTTTTCATGGTACGGTCCACATTGCTTTCTGGGCTATGCCAATTGGCGGTTGAAGATGAGCTTAGGACGCTAAAGGTGCTTCATTGGTGAGGAGGTGGTCCTTCTGGCAGTGGTGTAAAGTACTTAAGTAAAAATACTTTAAAGTACTACTTAATTCGTTTCTTGGGGGGGTGTATCTGTACTTTTGCTTTACTATTTATATTTTTGACGACGTTTACTACACTACATTCCTAAAGAAAATAATGTACTTTTTAGTCCATACTTTTCCCCTGACACCCAAAAGTACTCATTACATTTTGAATGCTTAGCAGGACAGAAATGGTCCAATTCACACACTTATCAAGAAAACATCGCTGGTGATCCCTACTGCCTCTGATCTGGCGGAATCTCTAAACACATGCTTTGTTTGTAAATGATGTGTTAGCGTGCGCTCCTTGGCTATCTGTAAATTTGAAAAACAAGAGCATCTGTCCGTCTGGTTTGCTTAATATAAGGAATTTGGAATTATTTACTTTTACTTTTACTTTTGATACTTTAGTATATTTAAAACCAAATACTTTTAGACTTTTACTTAAGTAGTATTTTACTGGATGACATTCACTTTTACTTGAGTCATTTTCTATTAAGGTATCTTTACATTTACTCAAGTATGACATTTGGTCTTTTTTTATCTCCTGGTGTATAGCCAGTTATAATTGGAATGGTTTAGCAGATCATACAAAAGACGCTTAATCTTTACCTGGCTAAAAGAGAAAGAATATCAAATTTACTGTTTACAGGAAGCTCACTCTATAACTACAGATGAAGTTGTATGGAAAAAAGACTTGGAGGTAGAAATGTATTTCTGTCATGGGCAAATCCATTCTAAAGGGGTAATGATATTAATTAACAACAGTTTTGATCCGAATGTGCAAACTGTCTAAACTGAACCGCAAGGAAGGTGGATCCTTTTAAATATGCCATTGGAATATAAACAGTTTTGGCTCATATGGTCCAAATAATGTTAATCCACACTTCTTTAAAAATATTTATAACAATTTATCGAGCTCACAAGCAACATACGATCCTATAAGTATGGTGGGAGATTATAACAGAGTTTTAAGTACTTCAATGGACCGTAAAGAAATCACACTACAAACTATCAAACTATTGGTCTTAAGGAGATCACAACTATCATGGACACTTTGGAACTAGTGGATATATGGATGTTTAAATACCCTTACTTAGTGAGATGTACATGGAGGAGGCTTAATCAAGCTAGTTGTCTTGACTACTTTCTTGTGTCCTCCTCGTTGGCACCAAAAGTTAAATTATTGATAGGAGACAGAATGGTGGATGGTGGACACAGGCGGACACAGGAGGACTCCAATCAATTTGTAGAAACATCTCAAGGATGATCAATGGAAACAGGATGTACCTGAGCTTAATTTTGAGTCTCATAGCAAGGGGTCTGAATACTTATGCAAATAAGCTATTTAATTTTTTTTTTTTTATTAATTAGCAGAAATGTGTAAACCTGTTTTCACTTTGTCATTATGGGGTATTGTGTGTAGATTGATGAGGAAAGAAATGTATTTAATCCATTTTAGAATAAGGCTGTAATATGGAAGAAGTCAAGGGGTCTGACTTTTGAAGATGGCGCTGAAGAACATGGCTGATGTTTTACATTCTTCCAATCAATTGTGCTATTCAGTTCGTTTTTTTGCGTTTTGTGAAACTTATTTTTTAACTTATTGTGTACATAATGTTGCTGCTACCATCTCTTATGACCGAGAAGAACCTCTGGACATCAGAACTGCGATTACTCATCGCGGAATGGAAGAAACTTTTTCCTTTAACGAGTCTGACGAGAAGGATATCCTGGTTTCACTGGAACAGGCCCAGATCCACGCTTTTGCGTGAAGAAAATACGCAGGAAAAGGGGCCGCAGATCAGGCAGCCTTCTGAGAATCCATAGGCGAGCAAGTAAACTCCCACTGCCATCCATTCTTCTTGCTAACGTGCAATCATTGGAAAATAAAATTGATGACCTACGACTAAGATTATCCTACCAACAGGACATCAAAAACTGTAACATCTTATGTTTCACCGAGACGTGGCTGAACGACGGTGCAGACAATATAGAGCTAGAGGAATTTTCCATGCACCGGCAGAACAGAAACGCTACCTCTGGCAAGACGAGGGGTGGGGGTGTGTATTGATTTGTCAATAACAGCTGGTGCACTATGTCTAATATTAAACAAGTATCGAGGTATTGCTCGCCTGAGGTACAGTACAGCTAACAGTACAGCTAACTTATGATAACCTGTAGACCACACTATCTACCAAGAGAGTTCTTGTCTATATTATTCGTAGCCGTCTATTTACCACCACAGAACAAAGCTGGCACTAAGGCCGCTCTCAACCAACCATATAAGGCCATAAGCAAAGAAGAAAATGCTCACACAGAAGTGGCGCTCCTAGTGGCCGGGGACTTTAATACAGGCAAACTTAAATCAGTTTTACCAAATCTTTACCAGCATGTCACATGTGCAACCAGAGGAAAAAAGATCCTAGACCACCTTTACTCCACACACAGAGATGCATTAAAAGCTCTAGTTTGCTAGCACAGACTGGAATATGTTCCGGGATTCATCCAATGGCATTGAGGAGTACACCACCTCAGTCATTGGCTTTATCAATAAGTGTATCGACGACGTCGTCCCCACAGTGACCGTACGTACATATCCCAACCAGAAGCCATGGATTACAGGCAATATCGGCATCGCGCTAAAGGCTAGAGCTGCTGCTTTCAAGGAGCGGGAGACTAATCCGGACGCTTATAAGAAATCCCGCTATGCCCTCAGCTAGCATTAAACTTATCTTATAAAAAAACTATCAATCAATCAATCATAATCACTAGTTATAACTACACATGGTTGATGATATTACTAGTTTATCTAGCGTGTCCTTCGTTACATATAATCGATGCAGTGCGCATTCGCGAAAAAGGACTGTCGTCGCTCCATCGTGTACCTAACCATAAACATCAATGCCTTTCTTAAAATCAATATACAGAAGTATATATTTTTAAACCTGTATATTTAGCTAAAAGAAATCCAGATTATCAGGCAATATTAACCAGGTGAAATTGTGTCACTTCTCTTGCGTTCATTGCACGCAGAGTCAGGGTATATGCAACAGTTTGGGCCGCTTGGCTCATTGCGAACTAATTTGCCAGAATTTTACGTAATTATGACATAACATTGAAGGTTGTGCAATGTAACAGGAATATTTAGACTGATGGATGCCACCCGTTAGATAAAATACGGAACGGTTCCGTATTTCACTGAAAGAATAAATGTTTTGTTTTCGAGATGATAGTTTCCGTATTCGACCATATTAATGACCTAAGGCTCATATTTCTGTGTGTTATTATGTTATAATTAAGTCTATGATTTGATAGAGCAGTCTGACTGAGCGATGGTGGGCACCAGCAGGCTCGTAAGCATTCATTCAAACAGCACTTTCGTGCGTTTTGCCAGCAGCTCTGCTGTTTATGAATTCAAGCCTATCAACTCCAGAGATTAGGCTGGTGTAACCGATGTGAAATGGCTAGCTAGTTAGCGGGATACGCGCTAATAGCGTTTCAAACGTCACTCGCTCTGAGACTTGGAGTAGTTGTTCCCCTTGCTCTGCATGGGTAACGCTGCTTCGAGGGTGGCTGTTGTCGATGTGTTCTTGGTTCGAGCCCAGGTAGGAGCGAGGAGAGGGACGGAAGCTATACTGTTACACTGGCAATACTAAAGTGCCTATAAGAACATCCAATAGTCAAAGATATATGAAATACAAATGGTATAGAGAGAAATAGTCCTATAATTCCTATAATAACTACAACCTAAAACTTCTTACCTGGGAATTTTGAAGACTCATGTTAAAAGGAACCACCAGCTTTCATATGTTCTCATGTTCTGAACAAGGAACTTAAACGTTACCTTTCTTACATGGCACATATTGCATTTTTACTTTCTTCTCCAACACTTTGTTTTTGCATTATTTAAACCAAATTGAACATGTTTCATTATTTATTTGAGGCTAAATTGATTTTATTGATGTATTATATGAAGTAAAAATTAGTATTCATTCAGTATTGTTGTAATTGTCATTATTACAAATACATTAAAAAAATTGGCATCGGCTTTTATTGGTCCTCCAATAATCGGTATCGGCGTTGAAAAATCATAATCGGTCGACCTCTAGTTGTTATTCTGGCACCACCCGGCCAGGTCTCTGACCTCCTCCCTATAGGCTGGCTAGTCGTTGTCGGTGATCAGGCCTACCACTGTTGTGCCGCCTGCAAACTTAATGAAGGTGTTGGAGTCGTGCCTGGCCATGCAGTCGTAGGTGAACAGGGAGTACAGGAGGGGACTGAGCACGCACCCCTGGGGGGCTCCTGTGTTGAGGATCAGCGTGGCAGATGTGTTGCTACCTACCCTCACCACCTGGGGGCGGCCCGTCAGGAAGTCCAGGATCCAGTTGCAGAGGGAGGTTATTTAGTCCCAGGATCCTTTTCTTAGGGATGAGCTTTGAGGGCACTATGGTGTTGAACGCTGAGCTGTAGTCAATGAATAGCATCCTCACATAAGTGTTCCTTTTGTCCAGGTAGGAAAGGGAAGTGTGGAGTGCAATAGAGATTGCATCATCTGTGGATCTGTTTGGGCGGTATGCAAATTGGAGTGGGTCTAGGGTTTCTGGGATAATGGTGTTGATGTGAGCCATTACCAGCCTTTCAAAGCACTTCATGGCTACGGACGTGAGTGCTACAGGTCTGTAGTCATTTAGACAGGTTGCCTTTGTGTTCTTGGGCACAGGGACTATGGTGGTCTGCTTGAAACATGTTGGTATTACAGACTCAATCAGGGACATGTTAAAAATGTAACCATCTCAGCTCTGCAGATTTTGCTGCAAAGAGACAGAATCATTAGACCACTTATTTTGGTATTGCCCCCTATGTAGCTTTTTTCTGGTCCAAGGTTCAGGAGTGGCAAAAAAATCACAACATTTACCTAAAACTAAACCTACAAATGGCACTGCTGGGAGATTGGGAAAGCCATAGTCAGTCAACAATATAATACTCTTATTACAAATATGAATCTTTAATTTACAATCTGGACACTATTCGATTCAGAATTCTTGTGAAACAGAGCAGTTGAAAAATATATGCTATTATGGAGAGAGGTGGTATAGGCTGAGAGTAGCTGAGGGGTGCGTTTTTAAAAGCCCATAATTTATAATAGTTTTATAATAGATTGAAAACATACCGGATGTGTTTAAGAACAATCTATCCAGATGTGGTCGACACTGAGTATACTAAACGTTAGGAACACCTTCCTAATATTGAGTTGCCCTCAGAACAGCCGCAATTCATTGGGACATGGACTGATTACAATATGACCACAGGGATGCTGGTCCATGTTGAATCCAATGCTTCCCACAGTTGTGTCAAGTTGGCTTCATATCCTTTGGGTGGTGAACCATTCTTGATACACACTGGACACTGTTGAGTGTGAAAAATCCAGCAGCATTGCAATTCTTGACACAAACCAGTGTGCCTGGCACCTACTACCATACCTCGTTCAAAGGCACTTAAATATGTTGTATTGTCCATTCACCCTCTGAATGGCAGACATACACATTCCATGTCTCAATTGTCTCAAGGCTTAAACATTTGTCTATACTGATTTGGAATTGATTTAACAAGTGACATCAACAAGGGATCATAGCTTTCACCTGGATTCACCTGGTCAGTCTATCATGGAAACAGCAGGTGTCCTTTAATGTTTTGTATACTCAGTGTATAGCAAATACCTATATTTTTGCTATGTAACGACTATGTAAAAAAATTTGCCTTGTGTGTAGAATGTACAGTACCAGTCAAAAGTTTGGACACACCTACTCGTTCAAGGTTTTTTTTCATTTTACTATTTTCTACATTGTAGAATAATAGTGAAGACATCAGAACTATGAAATAACACATATGGAATCATGTAGTAAGCAAAAAAGTGTTAAAAAAATTAAAATATATTTGAGATTCTTCAAAGTTATTATTATTATTTATTAAACCTTTATTTAACCAGGAAGGGCTCATTAAGATTTAAAATCTATTTTTCAAGAGCGTCCTGGCCAAGATAGGCATCGCCAAGTCATTACACAAATTACAGACAAACAACATGAAAAACTAGTAATCTAGTAAAAACAATAGAATTCACAAGAGTATAACAAAATCAAAAACAGCAAATTAAAAACATTGACAGGTCAGGGAATCAGTCTCAAGATCATTCATCAGTGATTTAAAAATACCAATCGGGACAAGTTCTTCCAGTTTAAAAGTATTTTGTAAGGCGTTCCAAGACGATGGCGCAGAGTACATAAAAGCCCTTTTACCAAATGGGTTGAGGTCAGGTGATTGTGGAGGCCAGGTCATTTGATGCAGCACCCCATCACTCTCCTTCTTGGTCAAATAGCCCTTACACAGCCCGGAGGTGTGTTGTGTCATTGCCCTGTTGAAAAACAAATGATAGTCCCACTAAGCCCAAACCAGATGGGATGGCGTATCACTGCAGAATGCTGTGGTAGCCATGCTGGTTAAGTGTGCCTTGAATGTTAAATAAATCACAGACAGTCTCACCAGCAAAACACCCCCATACCTTCACGCCACCTCCTCCATGCTTCATGGTGGAAACCACACATGTGGAGATCATCCATTCACCTACTCTGTGTCTCACAAAGACACAGCGGTCTGAACCAAAAATCTCCAATGTGGACTCTTCAGACGAAAGGACAGATTTCCACCGGTCTAATGTCCATTGCTCGTGTTTCTTGGCCCAAGCAAGTCTCTTCTTATTGGTGTCCTTTTAGTAGTGGTTTCTTTGTAGCAATTAGACCATAAAGGCCTGATTCATGCAGTCTCCTCTGAACAGTTGATGTTGAGATGTGTTTGTTACTTGAACTCTGTGAAGCATTTATTTGAGCTGCAATTTCTGAGGCTGGTAACAATAATGATCTTATCCTCTGCAACAGAGGTAACTCTGGGTCTTTCTTTCCTGTGGTGGTCCTCATGAGAGCCAGTTTCATCATAGCGCTTGATGGTTTTTGCGACTACACTTAAAGAAACATTAAAAGTTCTTGAAACTTTCCTTATTGACTGACCTTCATGTCCTAAAGTAATGATGGAATGTATTTTGCCTTTGCTTATTTTAGCTGTTCTTGCCGTAATATGGACTTGGTCTTTCACCAAAGAGGGCTATCTTCTGTATACCACCCTTACCTTGTCACAACACAACTGATTGGCTCAAGTGCATTACGAAGGAAATAAATTCTACAAATTAACTTTTAAGCAGGCATACCTGTTAGTTGAAATGCATTCCAGGTGACTACCTCATTAAGCTGGTTGAGAGAATGCCAAGAGTGTGCAAAGCTGTCAAGGCAAAGGGTGGCTTTGAAGAATCTTAAATATATAAAATATATTTTGATTTGTTTAGCACTTTTTTGCTTACTACATGATTCCATATGTGTTATTTCATAGTTTTGATGTGTTCACTATTATTTTACAATGTAGAAAATAGTACGAATAAAGAAAAACCCTTGAATGAGTAGGTTTGTCCAAACTTTCGACTGGTTCTATACATGTAATATAAAACATAATATGTAATAACAAGTTATTTTTGTCCTCTGAAAAGGTGAATATGTGTGACCTTCCTGGAAGTGTTGTACTTGGCAAACCTGCAGTGGTGGAATTCCCTTGTTCTCAGGGTTCCTTGCTTGGCCAGGTACAGTATAGTAAACCAATATATGAGGTGTGTCAGGAGACCAGCAGTCAGTCACTCCTGAGAGGCCCTCAGGTGCTGACAAGGTGAATCTCTCTCTTTAACTAGCGATGGTTTGAGCACTGAGTAAACATGCCAGCCTCTCCATCTATTACCAAGGCTGCTGGGTCAATCATCTTTACAGCTGCTTTATGAAGAGGGACTTCACAAGGCATAAACTTAGGCTTTATTCCTCCTGTCAATTCTAATTTATTGAACCTATCTAACATTTCATGCAAGAGAACCCAAACAGCCTTTCCCTTCTTTCCCTCTGAAGATGAATGCACTGGATTGAGATGTTTGCAGCACATTTTAATACATTTTTACTGCTAAATATGTATGACTTATTTTTTTTTATACACGGTTAAAAATATACAGCAATCGAATTATTGATGATAAACATGCAGTTAACTGCCAAAATAATGCAAACACTTGAGTAAATGAGGGATACAAAGTATATCAAATCAAATTGTATTTGTCACATGTGCTGAATACAGCAGGTAGACCTTACAAGCCCTTAACCAACAATGCAGTTTTAAGAAAATACCCTCCCAAAAAGTAAGAGATGAAAGTAACAAATAATTAAAGAGAAGCAGTAAAATTACAATAGCGAGGCTATATGCAGGCTATATACAGAGTCAATGTGTGGGGGCACAGGTGTCAAATTAATTGAGGTAATATGTACATGTACACTACCGGTCAAAAGTTTTAGAACACCTACTCAGTCAAGGGTTTTTCTTAATTTTTCTTATTTTATACATTGTAGAATAATAGTGAAAACATCAAAACCATGAAATAACACATATGGAATCATGCAGTAACCAAAAAGTGATAAACACATCAAAATATATTTTATATTTGAGATTCTTCAAATAGCCACCCTTTGCCTTGATGACAGCTTTGCACACTTACTACATGATTCCATATGTGTTATTTCATATATTTGATGTCTTCACTATTATTCTACAATGTAGAAAATAGTAAAAATAAAGAAAACCTTTGAATGACTAGGTGTTCTTTGAATGACTAGGTAGTTAGAGTTATTAAAGCGATTATGCATAGATAAATAGCAGCAGCGTAGAAGGGGGGGGGGGGCAATGCAAATAAACAGGGTAGCCATTTGATTAGATGTTCAGGAGTCTTATGGCTTGGGGGTAGAAGCTGTTTAGAAGCCTCTTGGATCTAGACTTGGCGCTCCGGTACCGCTTGCCGTGTGGTAGCATAAAGAACAGTCTATGACTAGGGTGGCAGGAGTTTCTGACTATTTTTAGGGCCTTCTTATGACACCGCCTGATATAGAGGTCCTGGACGGCAGGAAACTTGGCCACGATGATGTACTGGGCCGTACGCACTACCCTCTGTAGTGCCTTGCGGTTGGAGGCTGAGCAGTTGCCATACCAGGCAGTGATGCAGCCCGTCAGGATGCTCTCGATGGTGCAGCTGTAAAACCTTTTGAGGATCTGAGGACCCATGCCAAATGTTTTCAGTCTCCTGAGGGGGAATAGGTTTTGTCGTGCCCTCTTCACGACTGTCTTGGTGTGCTTGGACCATGATGGTTTGTTGGTGATGTGGACACCAAGAACTTGAAACTCTCAACCTGCTCCACTACAGCCCCGTTGATGAGAATGGGGGCGTGCTCGGTCCTCCTTTTCCTGTAGTCCACAATCATCTCTTTTGTCTAGATCATGTTGAGGGAGACGTTGTTGTTCTTTTACCACACGGTCAGATCTCTGACCTCCTCCCTATAGGCTGTCTCATCGTTGTCGGTGATCAGATCTAACACTGTTCTGTCATCAGCAAACTTAATGATGGTGTTGGAGTTGTGCCTGGCCGTGCAGTCATGAGTGAACAGGGAGTACAGGAGGGGACTGAGCACGCACCCCTGAGGGCCCCCCGTGTTGAGTGTCAGCGTGGCAGATGTGTTGTTACCTACCCTTACAGCCTGGGGCGGCCCGTCAGGAAGTCCTTAGCTTAGTGATGAGCTTTGAGGGCACTATGGTGTTGAACACTGAGCTGTAGTCATTGAATAGCATTCTCACATAGGTGTTCCTTTTGTCCAGGTGGGAAAGGGCAGTTTTGACTGCAATAGAGATTGCATCATCTTTGGATCTGTTGGGGCGGTATGCAAATTGGAGCCGGTCTAGGGTTTCTGGGATAATGGTGTTTATGTGAGCCATTACCATCCTTTCAAAGCACTTCATGGCTATAGACGTGAGTGCTACGGTATGGGTCGGTTGTCATTTAGGCAGGTTACCATAGTGTTCTTGGTCACAGGAACTATGGTGGTCTGCTTGAATCATTTTGGTATTACAGACTCAGACAGGGAGAGGTTGAAAATGTCAGTGAAGACACTTGCCAATTGGTCAGCGTATGCTCGGAGTACACTTCCTGGTAATCCGTCTGGCCCTGCGGCCTTGTGAATGTTGACCTCTTTAAAGGTCTTACTCACATCGGCTGCGGAGAGCGTGATCACACAGTCGTCCGGAACAGCTGATGCTCTCATGCATGTTTCAGTGTTACTTGCGAGCGTAGAAGTTATTTAGCTTGTCTGGTAGGCTCGTGTCACTGGGTAGCTCTCGGCTGTGCTTCCCTTTTGTTTACTGTAATAGTTTGCAAGCCCTGCCACATCCGACGAGCGTCGGAGCCGGTGTAGTATGATTCGATCTTAGTCTTGTATTGGCGCTTTGCCTGTTCGATGGTTCGTTGGAGGGCATAGCGGGATTTCTTATAAGCTTCCATGTTAGAGTCCCGTTCCTTGAAAGCGGCAGCTCTACCCTTTAGCTCCGTGCGAATGTTGCCTGTAATCCATGGCTTCTGGTTGGTGTATGTACGTACAGTCACTGTGGGAGCAATGTCATCGATGCACTTATTGATGAAGCCAGTGACTGATGTGGTGCACTCCTCAATGCCATCGGAAGAATCCCAGAACGTATTCTAGTCTGTGCTAACAAAACAGTTCTGTTGTTTAGCATCTGCTTTATCTGACCACTTTTTTATAGACCGAGTCACTGGTACTTCCTGCTTAAGTTTTTGCTTGTAAGCAGGAATCAGGAGGATAGAATTATGGTCAGATTTGCCAAATGGAGGGCTAGGGAGAGCTTTGTATGCGTCTCTGTGTGTAGAGTAAAGGTGATCCAGAGTTTTTTTCCCCTCTGGTTGCACATTTAACATGCTGATAGAAATGAGGTAAAACTGATTTAAGTTTCCATGCGTTAACGTCCCCGTTCACTAGGAGCGCCGCCTCCTGATAAGCATTTTCCTGCTTGCTTATGGCGGTATACAGCTCATTGAGTGCCGTCTTAGTACCAGCGTCGGTCTGTGGTCGTATGTAGGCATCTACGAAAAATACAGATAAACTCTCTAGTTAGATAGTGTGGTCTACAGCTTATCATTACATACTCTACCTCAGGTGAGCAAAACCTTTAGACTTCCTTAGATATCGTGCACCAGCTGATGTTTACAAGTATACATAGGTCACCACCTATGGTAGGATAGACGTGCTTTCCGTTCGTCCCATTTATTTTCCAGAGATTGAACGTTGGCTATCAGTACGGATGGCAAAGGCAGATTAGCCACTCGTTGCTGATCCTCACAAGGCACCCCGATCTCTTTCTGTGAAATCTCTGTTTCTTTCTGCTGCAAATGACGGGGATGCTTGCCTGTTCGGGTGTTTGGAGTATATCCTTCCTGTCCGAATCATTAAAGAAAAATACTTTTCCTCCCCCAAAAAGCAGGTGCTTCCACACAGGTGTGGTTCCTGAGTTAAGCAAGAAATTACCATCCCATTATGTTTAGGGTCATGTAGGGTTGCACATTTTGGGGAATATTCAGAGGTGGAAACTTTCCGTGGGAATTAACGGGAATATATGGGGATTAACGGGAATATATGGGAATTAACGGAAATATATGCAAATTAATATGAATACTATTTAAATGTAGATGTTTTTTTGCATTGGATATACAGTATTTACCATATCATATGGAGACAGAAACATAAACCTTTTACCTTATCATAAGTAGACATAATTGCAAATGATTAAATCCTTCCAACAGAAATAAAAAAAACTTTAATTTAATGAGTTGACTCTTCACATGGGATGATTTCACTGAACAACAAAAGAAAGGTAATATTGAATGATCCCCAATGATCCATTGCATCTTTCAAAAATGTTTTCAACATACATCTGTAAAATGAGCCTAGAAACTATAGATTTGGTTGTCTTCCTCTCAGGCTTCTATGTCTTCTCCCTGGACCTCCTCAATGTCCACCTCTTGAACATCAGACTCTGAGGCCTCATCTTCACTGTCACTTTCCAACATTGTTCAGGATAGCTCGTTGTCAGGCTCAAAAACCCTACAATTTGCCTGAATGGCCACCAATTTTCCAACCCTTTTATTGGTCAGCCTGCTGCATGCTTTGTTGTGTGTGTTCCCAAACAAGGACCAGTTGCGTTCTGAGGCGGCTGATGTTGGTGGGATTTGGAGGATGATGGAGGCAACAAGGGAAAGAGCCTCAGATCCACAAAGTCCCTTCCACCAGGTGGTTGATGAGATATGTTGGCACAACTGCCATATTGCATCTCCATCCCAAAGCCCTTGCTTGGAAGTGTACTTTGCCAGACTGCCAAGAACCTTGCCCTCATCCAGGCCAAGGTGGCGAGACACAGTAGTGATGACACCATAGGCCTTGTTGATCTCTGCACCAGACAGGATGCTCTTGCCAGCATACTTGGGGTCCAACATGTACACTGCAGAGTGTATGGGCTTCAGGCAGAAGTCTTTACTCTTTTTGATGTATTTCAGAACTGCAGTTTCCTCTGCTTGTAGCGACAGTGAAGTGGGCAGGGCAGTACGGATTTCTTCTCTTACATTTGCGAGCAGAGTCTGACCATCAGACAGGAGGGCATTGTCTCCCTCAATCCGTGCAATGGCTACTGCTACAGGTTTAAGGAGTTTCAGGCTGCTTACCACTCTCTTCCAAAATACATCACCCGAGGATCCTCTTGATGGGGCTGTCCGTATCGGCAGACTGTGATATGGCCATTTCTTGGAAAGACTCCTTCCCCTCCAGGAGACTGTCAAACATGATGACAACACCACCCCAATGGGTGTTGCTGGGCAGTTTCAATGTGGTACTCTTATTTTTCTCACTTTGCTTGGTGAGGTAGATTGCTGCTATAACTTGATGATCCTTCATATACCTAACCATTTCCTTGGCTCTCTTGTTGACTGTATCCATTGTTTTCAGTGCCATGATGTCCCTGAGGAGCAAATTCAATGCATGAGCAGCACAGCCAATGGGTGTGATGTGAGGGTAGGACTCCTCCACTTTAGACCAAGCAGCCTTCATGTTTGCAGCATTGTCTGTCACCAGTGCAAATACCTTCTGTGGTCCAAGGTCATTGATGACTGCCTTCAGCTCATCTGCAATGTAGAGACCGGTGTGTCTGTTGTCCCTTGTGTCTGTGCTCTTGTAGAATACTGGTTGAGGGGTGGAGATGATGTAGTTAATTATGTTAATTTAAAATGAAACATGTATGGAAACAGGTGAATTAACACTCCTCAGTTAGCAGGCTCAAGCAAGCTAAAACCCACATGGTAGCAAAAACTAACTAGCAGAAATGTTTAAGAAGTTATTATTATTTTAGCTACCATTGTTTTTGCCCCCATAGGATGACAATGCCCCCATCCACAGGGCACAAGTGGTTACTGAGTGGTTTGGTGAACATGAAAATGATGTAAACCATATGCCATGGTTGTGTCAGTCACCAGATCTGAACCCAATTGAACACTTATGGGAGATTCTGGAGCGGTGCCTGAGACAGGGTTTTCCAACACCATCAACAAAACACCAAATGTTGGAATTTCTTGTGAAAGCATGGTGTCGCATCCGTCCAATAGAGTTTCAGATGCTTGTAGAATCTATGCCTAGGTGCATTGAAGCTGTTCTGGCTCGTGGTGCCCAACGCTCTATTAAGACACTTTATATTGGCTTTTCCTTTATTTTGGCAGTTACATGTAGTATATCCGTGAAAGAAAGACGCTGAATAAACAAAAGAATAAACAGTTGTCATAAAAAATCTGCAGTTTACAATTTTGGTATGATCTGAAAACCCTGTGGCAATGTAAGTTTTGCTTAATTAAAAAGTGTTGGTCATAAAGTGGGGCCATAAAACATCAAGCTGCTGTTCTGGCAGGGATTCACAAACCTCCATTGTTCCGCTGATGCGGTTGTGTTACAGAGCACTGGCTTTATGGTTTCAATAGAAGGGGATGAGCAATACTAAGACCATAACTTTGTCTGAACGGATTTATTGCACATTGACCCTAATTATAATTTCATATTCTCAACTACCCTCGGGGTACTATTATCCATTTTGCAGAGTCATGTTTTTCAATCCATTTTGAATGGAATGCCTAATCCCTATTGAGAGCAGGATTATCTCATATCCAGTGGTATAAACCATTTCAGGAAATGTTCCCTGAATATCCCAGTTGGTCAGATTATGAGCAGACCACTTACTTCCTTAAATCTCCAAGGCTATATCATAGGATATAAGCACTAATATTGCCTGTAACTGCCTATAATCATGCACTTTATATGATAATTTAGTATTTTCCTTAGATCAGGCTGTTTCTGATAGAATAGTATGTAATACATCTTTATTGTCCATTGGTTAGAACGAAAATGCCTCCTTAGTCTTTCCCATCACCTCCAGATGCATAGATTGCCCAGGGTCAGTGCAGCACCCCTGGATGGATACGCCGTTGGGTGATGGTCTCTCACAAAGTATACACAGGACAGCCTTGCACAGCAGAGAGCAGGTTTGTGTAAACACTCTTTGAGTGTCATCAGTGTACATACCCGCTCATCCATTTTCACCAGTGGCAAATAGTGCTTATCACATATTGACACATTCAACAGCAGAGAAGAGAACTCTATCCCCAGATCCCAGGGCTATTTGTTCTTGCTGCCTTCCAATGAACTGCTACTCACATTCACAACTCCATATTCCTATTCACATTTATTAATAGCTCAGGCAATCCAATACTCACCCCCAATGGAGACGCATGTGTCATAAAAGCCAATTTATGCTTGATCTGAAATGTAGTCGGAGACCAAATTGAGCTTCGTACCGCATCACCGTGCACCTCCCAAATTTTGTGCCTCCCAAATCTCTATATAGCTCCGCACTGACATGATTGGTTGACGATAGGTGAGGGCGGGAGGTCCTGTATAAACACAAACTCACTTCCTTGACAACTTCCTTCACAACCGTTCTGTGCTGCTCTGTGAAGCTCAAGAAGTATGAATGCCCTGACTCCTACAGCGGCTGTATATGCTTCATGGCCAATGCAGACGTCAGATTGACCATGCAGCGCCTTTAATGCCTCAATTACACTTACAGCGTCATTGTGCAAAATGGTACGCAGCATCATTTGTATATGTGTGCAACTAAAGTTCAACATTCACCTTCTGCTACCATTTCTGTCAAGCCGTCTACGCATAGTTTGATGCATACGTTTGATAAATCCAATGAATGCACTGCAACTGCAACTCAATACTACAAGGCAAACGCAGCTTTCCATTGGAAATGAAGGTACTTCTGGTGTACCAAAATGCAATGATGCTGTCGTGTGATCGAGGTTTAAGAGACCACATGAGAAGAACAAGTTAAAAGACAATGTTAATGTCACCAGTGTAGCTTACTGTATGCACAGGGTCACAGTGATACTGTGGAGCAGTGGACTTGTAGCAAATGTGTATCGGATAGGGCTTTCATCCTCGTGAAGGGATGTGAAAATGCCATTGTTCAACCCACAGATCTGACCTGCCTCCCCTCTTTGGGATCAGGCTTTATTAAAGTGGCTCGCAGGGGGCAGCGAGGTGACGGACATCCTTCACAGGAACTCATCTTTTCTCATCCCACCTTCAACCACTGGAGGAGTAACCCTCTACTTTCCTCTCCCTCCTCTTCACCTCCAACCATTGAAGGAGTAACCATTTACTTTTTTCTCCTCTCCCTCCACCCACTGAAGGAGTAACCCTCTACTCTTCTCTCCTCTCCCTCCACCCACTGAAGGAGTAACCCTCTACTCTTCTCGCCTCTCCCTCCACCCACTGAAGGAGTAACCCTCTACTCTTCTCTCCTCTCCCTCCACCCACTGAAGGAGTAACCCTCTACTCTTCTCGCCTCTACCTCCACCCACTGAAGGAGTAACCCTCTACTCTTCTCGCCTCTCCCTCCACCCACTGAAGGAGTAACCCTCTACTCTTCTCTCCTCTTCCTCCACCCACTGAAGGAGTAACCCTCTACTCTCCTCTCCCTCCACCCACTGAAGGAGTAACCCTCTACTCTTCTCTCCTCTTCCTCCACCCACTGAAGGAGTAACCCTCTACTCTCCTCTTCCTCCACCCACTGAAGGAGTAACCCTCTACTCTCCTCTCCCTCCACCCACTGAAGGAGTAACCCTCTACTCTCCTCTCCCTCCACCCACTGAAGGAGTAACCCTCTACTCTTCTCTCCTCTCCCTCCACCCACTGAAGGAGTAACCCTCTTCTCTCCTCTTCCTCCACCCACTGAAGGAGTAACCCTCTACCCTCCTCTCCCTCCACCCACTGAAGGAGTAACCCTCTACTCTTCTCTCCTCTCCCTCCACCCACTGAAGGAGTAACCCTCTACTCTCCTCTTCCTCCACCCACTGAAGGAGTAACCCTCTACTCTCCTCTCCCTCCACCCACTGAAGGAGTAACCCTCTACTCTTCTCTCCTCTCCCTCCACCCACTGAAGGAGTAACCCTCTACTCTCCTCTTCCTCCACCCACTGAAGGAGTAACCCTCTACTCTCCTCTTCCTCCACCCACTGAAGGAGTAACCCTCTACTCTCCTCTCCCTCCACCCACTGAAGGAGTAACCCTCTACTCTTCTCTCCTCTTCCTCCACCCACTGAAGGAGTAACCCTCTACTCTTCTCGCCTCTCCCTCCTCTTCTATCTCCCAACTTTGATTACGTACCTCAAATGTAGAACATCCAGAGGATGGCAGGTGCCAGTTTGAATGTCAATGTGTTTTGTTTGAGGAGGTAGGCGAGAGCAGAGCGTATCTCTCTCAGACAGCAGGGGATAGCCCGAGGGTTTGATCATGGAAATGCTTCTGTACCTTTTCCTCCTAATGACTCAGTTATTCTTGGAATGTCAATGGCCCTCATCTTTGAGAGCATACATTTACATTTTCTGGGTTGATGAGCGTACTTAGAATTAGAAGAGGTATGTCTCTTGGTATCCAGACTACCTCATGACATATTGTATTAAAAGATTGGCATTTTTATGTCGATGTAATCTTGAAACTTTCAAAACAGACTAACCAAGTTGTTCACCTTGTGAATTCGGAGACATCTCAGTTGTTCATGCCAAAATACATGCTGTGTTCTCTTCAGTTTTTGGGCTTTATCTTACACCTTTTTTGCAACGTTCATTGCAAGAACACTGCGGGAAGTCTTCCGTGGGAGAACACAATGATGTACTCTGACAGAGCTGCCACACTGAAGTGCAGAGTGAGATAATGCACACATTAGAGCCAGTTGCACAGAGCCAGCCTGCTGGTATATAATTCAAGATCTGTCTTCCTCTTGTCTGTACTCTGTAATTTGAGGCGGACATGTCTTAGAGGATTAGACCATGCTTCAAGCTATTGTCCACTCTGAATTCAATAACTGGAAGTGCACTGAAATTGATCACAATTGCAGTTAAGGGAGGTAAATATAGCTGTGAGCTCGGATGCCACAGATAAGAGGTTGCAGTGCAGGCAGATCGGCACTCAGTACATACCTGTAGTCTCCTCTACAGGCTTTAATTTACACTGAAAGGGGTATACACTGACATGACCGATATGGATTTATGCATTGCTTAGCACAGGGTATTTGTCTAAGGTGTATGTAAACTTCCGACTTCAACTGTAAGGCAACATCCTCTAATGTGCTGGTGATGGCTATTTAACGGTAGAAGATAGAAGATAGAAGCTTTTTTCAGTCTCTCGGTCCCAACTTTGATGCACCTGTACTGATCTCGCCTTCTGGATGATAGTGGGGTGAACAGGCAGTGGCTCGGGTGGTTGATGTCCTTGATGATCTTTTTGGCCTTCCTGTGACATCGGGTGCTGTTTATTTGAGTAAAAGTATAGATGCCTTAATAGAAAGTTACTCAAGTGAAAATCTCCCAGTAAAATATGACTTAAAAAGTCTAAAAAGTATTTGGTTTTAAATATACTTAAGTTTCAAAAGTAAATAGATTTCAAATATAAAATATATTTTGATATGTTTAACACTTTTTTGGTTTACTACATGATTCCATATGTGTTGTTTCACAGTTTTGATGTCTTCACTATTATTCTACAATGTAGAAAATTGTACAAATAAAGAAAAACCCTTGAATGAGTAGGTGTGTCTGAACTTTTGGGTACTGTAGGTGTGTCCGAACTGTATTGTAGAACCTTCTCTCTTTCTGTGTTCTAAGAGGCAGACTGTACCACAATGTTGTTCTCCCGTCCTCATGTCTCTCCAATGGCAGATACAGCGTCAGACTGGAATGTCTCCAGAGAGCAGGGTGCCACATTCAGCCGTGCCAATTTAAAATGTTATTGTTTGTTACCAGGCCAGTTCTGTCTGTTTCAGCCTAGGAACGTGCCACTGTCTTTAAAGCCATGTGCATCCTTACCTGTCGGATCAATGCCAGACAGAGAAACAGTAAATTAGTCAGACATTGGATATAGCAGAAATAGGAAATGCACAGTGAGACATGATTCTCTCCATTGGCACAGTGCTGAGGCTGTTTGGTTTGATTCTAATGCAGGCAACAGCACCGGGCTTCTAATTGGTTGGAGTAACCCGAAGTGCCAAACGTCTCCAGTACATTCCAAGGTCAAATCAAATGTTATTTGTCACATGCTCTGAATACAACATGTGTAGGTAGACCTTACCGTGAAATGCTTATTTACAAGCCCTTAACCAACAATGCAGTTCAAGAAATAGTTAATAAAATATTTACTAAGTAAATAAATAAAATAAAATCAATCAATAGGTAACACAACACATTTAAATAACAATAATGAGGCTCTATACAGGGGTGACCGGTACCGAGTCAACCCATAGAGTTCCAGTCATTGCGCTAGCGCTAGTTAGTAACTTCCTTCAAACTGCACACAGAGACATAAAAATAGTATCCACCAGTTCATCTGACTGGGGAAGTAGATAAAAGGCATCATTGCCAAAATCACAAAGTATCCCTTTCAGCACATGCTCTGCTATAAAACTGGAATAGCCTACCCAGCATGATTTGAAAAAATGAACCGGTGGGAAAGCCGCCTCCATTCGCTATTTGAGTGCATACGGATTACATATTTTTCCCCAGCCCCGGTTCCTGCCCATTTGATAACAGGACATTCTAAATCAAAACAAATTTGACATATTAGTAAAGACAAGATTAAATTGACAATAGTCTTGTGTGACGTTTTTTGTTGTTGTGACGTTCTCAAATCATCAATAGCCTATAGTCGCATCATGCAGCACATATATGTATTGATTTCTAAGACATTCTAAGGTTTGTATCAGTCACAACTAAAGTTGCCAAATAACTAAATCTAGCGTAGGCTATAGGACCTGTTTCAAATTATCCCTTTTACGCTCAATATAACCACTTTGTATGCGCATTCGCTTTGCAATGGGAAAAATATCCTTTCTATTTTATTCAGTTAAGTTCAATTTATATTCCTCTTACTATAAAATCATATCAAATAATGGCACGGCACTTATAAGCATATCTTGTCTTCTAAATGAACAAGCCTATGGCATGGCACATAGCTAGATAACATACAGTAGGCCAACTCAAATTCTCTTCTCCTGAAATAGATTTTCTTCATATCCTAATGTTTCTTTAGACCTGCCTCCGAAACTGTGCATTCAGAAATATTCAGACCCATTAACTTTTTTCACATTTTGTTACTTTATAGTTTTTTCCTCTCATCAATCTACACAAAAATGCCCCATAATGACGAAGCAAAAACAGTTTTTTAGAAGTGTTTGCAAATGTATGAAAAAAAAAGAAATATTACACATATATTTAGACCCTTTATTCAGTACTTTTTAGAAGCACCTGTGGCAGTGATTACAGCCTCTAGTCTTCTTGGGTATGGTGCTACAAGCTTGGCACACCTGTATTTGGGGAGTTTCTCCCAATTCTTCTCTGTAGATCCTCTCAAGCTCTGTCAGGTTGGATGGGGGGCATAGCTGCACAGCTATTTCATGTCTCTCCAGAGATGTTCAAGTCCGGTCTCTGGCTGGGCCACTCAAGGACATTCAGCTGTGTGCTTAGGGGTCATTGTCCTGTTGGAAGGTGAACCTTCGCCCCAGTCTGATGTCTTGAACACTCTGGAGCAGGTGCTCATCAAGTATCTCTCTGTACTTTGCTCTGTTCATCTTTCCCTTGATCCTGACTAGTCTCCCAGTCGCTGCCTCTGAAAAACATCCCCACAGCATGATCCTGCCACCACCATGCTTCACCGTAGGGATGGTTCCAGGTTTCCTCCAGACAGGACGCTTGGCATTCAGGCCAAAAAGTTCAATCTTGGTTTCATCAGACCAGGAAATCTTGTTTCTCATGGTCTGAGAGTCCTTTAGATAGCCTTTGGCAAACTCCAAGCGGGCTGTCATGTGCCTTTTACTGAGGGGTGGCTTCCATCTAGCCACTCTACCATAAAGGCCTGATTGGTGGAGTGCTGTAGAGATGGTTGTCCTTCTGGAAGGTTCTCCCATCTCCACAGAAGAACTCTGGAGCTCTGTCGGAGTGACCATTGGGTTCTTGGTCACCTCCCTGACCAAGGCCCTTCTCCCCCGATTTCTCAGAAGAGTCTTGGTGGTTCCAAACTTCTTCCGTTTAAGAATTATGGAGGCCTCTGTGTTCTTGGGGACCTCTAATGCTGCAGAAATGTTTTGTTTCTCTTCCCAAGATCTATGCCTCGACTCAATCCTGTCTCGGAGCTCTACGGACAATTCCTTCGGCCTCGTGGCTTGGATTTTGCTCTGACATGCACTGTCAACTGTGGGACCTGATATAGATGTGTGTGCCTTTCCAAATCATGTCCAATCAATTGACTTTACCACAGGTAAATTCAATCAAGTTGTATAAACATCTCAAGGATGATCAATAGAAACAGGATGCACCTGAGCTCAATTTCGAGCCTCATAGCAAAGGGTTTGAGTTCTTATGTACAGTATATATCAGGTATTTCAGTTGCTTTCATTTTTAATACATTTGCAAACATTTCTAAAAACTTGTTTAGTTTGTCATAATGGGGTATTGTGTGTAGATTGATCAGGAAATATTTTTATTTAATCCATATTAGAATAAGGCTGTAACGTAACAAATGTGGAATAGGTCAAGGGGTCTGAATACTTTCTGAATGCACTGTAAATACATTTTTTGTGATTGTGTATATTAAATTATTATACTTTTTAAGATGTAGATGTTCCAAAGGCCCGCATCAGTGGTGTGGAGGCCTGTAGATGCTAAACATGTTTATGTTTTTTAACGGTCAATTACTGTGATATGGAATTATTTTGCATGACAATAACCGGCTGACAAAATGTCATGACTGCCACAGCCTTAGTCAGGGTCAAGAAGAACGTTCTTAGAGTTGGTCAGAGATTATGCACTCAAGTGTTTTCGAAAGGAAAGGAAGAAGGTATACCTGACTGTAGTTTTTGATGACAGTGTTGATTTCTTGAAGAAGGGAGCGACTCTGGACAATTTGAAGTCAGAAGGTAAAACAGCCAGTGGTCAGGAATTTAGTTCTTGAGGGAAGGGAGGAATGGGAGAAGGTCTCCAGAGATGGTCTTGAGGAGGGGACAAGGTCGAGTGGGCAGGTTGTCGGGCGGCCGAACCTCAATATTCGCAGGACGTCATCTGGAAAGGGAGGGGAAAAAGAGGTCAAGGCGTAGCGTTGTTATGTGTGAGTGGGACCAGCGGACTCAATAGGCTGAGTGAATGAGGAGTGGATGTCATTAACCTTTTCAAAGTGGTTGACAAAGGGAGCGAGGGGGAGTGTAGAGGATTAAGAAGGGAGGACAAGGTGGAAAAGAGTCTCCTAGGGTTAGAGGCAGAAGCTTGAAATTGAGTGATAGAAAGTGGCTTTAGCAGCAGATACAGAGGAAGAGAAGGTAGAGGAGGAGGGGGTGAAAGGATGATAGTTCCTCCGGAAGTTTAGTTTTCATCCATTTTCAGTCAGCTGCCCGCAGCCCTGTTCTGTAAACTCGCAATGAGTCACTTAGTCACGCAGCAGGAGAGGAGAGCCGAACCGGCCGGGAGGAAAGGAGGCAGTGCGAGTCGTAGGATGCAGAAAGATCGGACGGTAGGGTTGAAGAGGCAGAATCAGGAGACAGGAGGGAGAAGGATTTAGCAGAAAGGAGAGATGATAGGATAGAAGAGGAGAGAGTAATGTGTACTGTTCATTTTTATTGTTTATTTCACTTTTGTATATTATCTACTTTACTTGCTTTGGCAATGTTAACATATGTTTCCCATGCCAATAAAGCCCCTTGAATTGAATTGAATTGAGTAGTGGGAGAGAGAGAGAGAGCGAAGATTGAGGTGGCGCATGACCATCTGGGTAGGGGCTGAGTGGCTAGGGTTGGAGAAATGAGAGACAGAAAAGGAAACAAAGTAGTCATCAGAGACCTGGAGGGGGGTTGCAGTGAAATTAGTAAGCAAAAAGCCTCTAGTAAAGATCTAGTAAAGATTGCCCTCTATGGTTGTGAGGTCTGAGGTCCACTCACCAGCCAAACTATATCCACTTATTACCAAAATCCAGAAGAGAGCTGTTCAATTCCACAACCACCTAAAGGAAAGTGATGCACAAACCTTCCATCACAAAGCCCAAATCTTTAAGGAGATGAATCTAGGGTAGAGTCCTCTCAGCCAGCTGGTTCTGGCGCTCTGTTCACAAATACAAACAGAGACCCAGGACAGCAACACAATTAGACCCAACCAACTTTTGAAAACACAAAAAGAGAACTACTTGACACATTGGAAAGAATCAACACAAAAATCGGAGGAAATTGGAATTGCCCTAAACAGACAGTACACAGTGGCTCAGTAGGTAGATCATGACGCTTGCAATTCCCACAGGGTCCAGTAAAAGAAAATGTATGCACTCACTACTGTAAGTCGCTCTGGACAACAGCGTCTGTTAAATTACTAAAATGTAAATATAAAATGTACCTGACCACTGTGACTGACCCAAAACTAAGAAAAGCCTTTGCTATCTACAGACGTATTGAGCATAGCCTTGCTATTGAGAGAGGTCGCCATAAGCAGACCTGGCACTCAAGGAAAGACAGGATATGTAGCCATTGCCCACAAAATGAAGTGGAAACCGAGCTGCACTTTCAAACTTCCTGCCATATAAGAGACATATTTCCCTCAAATTACACAAACCCACAAAGAATTGGAACACAAACCACATTTTGACAAACTCTCGTATCTGTTAGGTGAAATACCGCAGTGTGCAATCCCAGCAGAAAATGTGTGACAACCAGTGAGTCAAACACCAATGTAAATATAGCCTGTATTTATCTGCCTATTTATTGGGGGAATTGTCATTCTACTATTGTAACATTCAAAATTCAAAAGGCACTTGCACATCTGAGCAATCTTTTTTGCAGATGCATGTTAACAGTTGAACAAGATGAAGGTTAAAGGAAACCGCACACTGCTCTTGATAGTATCACTGATCTTTAATAAGCTTACGTATCGGTCTCACGGCCTTCGTCAGAGCTATTGTAACATTAAAAGTTTTATACTACATTTTTTAACTGATAATAATAGAATGTCTATCTGATTATAATATATACTGTTAATGTCTGAATGTTTTTGTCTTTGTTTTGTTTAATTCGATAAAGCCACTTTGGAGAGAGCACTCAGTCCTTTGTATCTACAGTATAGTACAGTTAAGTATGAATCTCAAGGCTTAACATTCTATACAAGAGCCTCACAAATGTATGGATCACAGTGCTTTGAAGAATGTGATGACACAGTATCTTGTCAGCATCATCTGGGGAGGGGTTGGTAGGAGAGAGAGGGGTACATTGTTAGCATAAGCAGATGGCTTTAAACATTACAAGTCGTCCTGGTAATCAGTGATCTAAAAGAAACAGCTGAGAGAGCAGTGGAGCTGCGGCTCTGTGTCTCTGTGAGTCTCTGTGATCACAGAACAAAGACAGTGGCTGTCATTGGAGTTTTCTTATCTCTATTAACATCCCGGAAAGACTCAATTGCCTCTCCTACAGAGACATATCTCCCTATTTAGCTACATCAAAGACAGAAAGCTCAGACTGAAGGTGATGCCTGTAAATCCTGAAAATCGCACAGAGGTGCTTACAGTATTTACTGTATCGGGGTGGAGGGGGGGGGGGGGGGGTTGGGGCAAGCTGTAGAAGATGTAGAGGAGTTTTGAGTGACACTGTCAGGGCTGGGCTGTAGAGGATGGGGAGATGGTGGGGAAAGCAGTAGGGCTGTCCCAGACGAATGTTGTCTGTTCTTTCAACCAATTGATTGGTCTAAATGTTTAAATGTGTATCTTTCCATATATAGACACACCCTATGTGTTTTAATAAAATCAACTATATGCATTGAGCTTTTTCTGATGCTTTAAGCTTACTGTTTAATGAAATAAGACACAAATGACACAAGGAAGCCAGAGATTTGGAAAAACAGCAGAAAAACTTAACTTGACCCAACTATTCTCCTCCTGGCTTTTGCAGATTCTGCCATTACTCTCCTGAAGTTGCCGGTATTGGGCTACACAAGGAGTTGGCAACCTTTCTCATGCTGAATGCCAATTTATCTATTTCTACCGATCTGCATGCCAGTTATGGTTGTCATTATGCACATTTTCTTGGAACAGTTTAATTTCATTTATAACAACATCTTCCTATCTCAAAATCATTATTAATCAAAATTATGTCCAAGTCTAAAGGAAAATGAAGACGTATGTATGTGTATATACAGTGCCTTGCAAAAGTATTCACTCCCTTGCCATTTTTCCTATTTTGTTGCATTACAACCTGTAATTTATATGGATTTTTATTTGGATTTCATGTAATGGACATACACATACACAAAATAGTCCAAATTGGTGAAATGAAAAAAATTACTTATTTCAAAAAAATTATATAATAATTAAAGCGGAAAAGTGGTGCGTGGATTTGTATTCACCCCTTTGCTATGAAGCCCCTAAATAAGATCTGGTGCAACCAATTACCTTCAGAACTCACATAATTAGTTAAATAAAGTCCACCTGTGTTCAATCTAAATGTCACATGATCTGTCACATGATCTCAGTATATATAAACCTGTTCTGAAAGGCCCCAGAGTCTGCGACACCACTAAGCAAGGGGCACCACCAAGCAAGCGGCACTATGAAGACCAAGGAGCTTTTTCCAAACTAGTCAGGGACAAACTTGTGGAGAAGTACAGATCACGGTTGGGTTATAAAAAAATATCAGAAACTTTTAACATCCCATGGAGCACCATTAAATCCATTATTAAAAAATTGAAAGAATATGGCACCACAGCAAACCTGCCAAGAGAGGGCCGCCCACCATAACTCATGGACCAGGCAAGGAGAAAATAAATCAGAGAGGCAACAAAGAGACCAAAGATAACCCTGAAGGAGCTGCAAAGCTCCACAGCGGAGATTGGAGTATCTATCCATAGGACCACTTTAAGCCATACACTCCACGGAGCTGTGCTTTATGGAAGAGTGGCCATGAAAAAGCTATTGCTTAAAGAAAAAAATAAGCAAACATGTTTAGTCTTCGCCAAAAGGCATGTGGGAGACTCCCCAAACATATGGAAGAAAGTACTCTGGTCAGATGAGACTAAAATTGTGCTTTTTGGCCATCAAGGAAAATGCTATGTCTGGCACAAACCCAACACCTCTCATCACCCCAAGAACACCATCCCCACAGTGAAGCGTGGTGGTGGCAGCATCATGCTGTGGGGATGTTTTTCATCAGCAGGGACTGGGAAACTGGTCAGAATTGAAGGAATGATGGATGGCGCTATTACAGGGAAATTCTTGAGGGAAACCTGTTTCAGTCTTCCAAAGATTTGAGACTGGGACGGAGGTTCACCTTCCAGCAGGACAATGACCCTAAACACACTGCTAAAGCAACACTCGAGTGGTTTAAGGGGAAACATTGAAATGTCTTGGAATGGCCTAGTCAAAGCCCAGACCTCAATCCAATTGAGAATCTGTGGTATGACTTTGCTGCACACCAGATTGCTGCACACCAGCGGAACCCATCCAACTTGAAGGAGCTGGAGCAGTTTTGCCTTGAAGAATGGGCAAAAGTCCCAGTAGCTAGATGTGCCAAGTTAGAGACATACCCCAAGAGACTTGCAGCTGTAATTGCTACAAAAGGTGGCTCTACAAACTATTGACTTTGGGGGGGTGGATAGTTATTCACGCTCAAGTTTTCAGTTTTGTGTCTTATTTCTTGTTTGTTTCACAATAAAAAAATATATAGCATCTTCAAATTGGCAGGCATGTTGTGTAAATCAAATGATACAACCCCCCCCCAAAAAAATCTATTTTAATTCCAGGTTGTAAGGCAAGAAAATAGGAAAAATGCCAAGGGGGTGAATACTTTTGCAGGCCACTGTATGTGTGTGTGTGTGTGTGTGTGTGTGTGTGTGTGTGTGTGTGTGTGTGTGTGTGTGTGTGTGTGTGTGTGTGTGTGTGTGTGTGTGTGTGTGTGTGTGTGTGTGTGTGTGTACCAGTCAAAAGTTAGGACACAACTACTCATTCCAGGGTTTTTCTACATTGTAGAATAATAGTGAAGACATCAAAATTATGAAATAACAAATATGGATTCATGTAGTAACCAAAAAAGTGTTAAACATATTAAAAATAAATTTTAGATTTTACATTCTTCAAAGTAGCCACCCTTTGCCTCGATGACAGCTTTGCACACTCTTGGCATTCTCTCTAAAAGCTTCATGAGGTAGTCACCTGGAATGCATTTCATTGAACAAGTGTGCCTTGTTAAAAGTTCATTTGTGGAATTTTTCCTTAATGCGTTTGAGCAAATCAGTTGTGTTGTGACACGGTAGTGGTGGTATACAGAAGATCTCCCTATTTGGTAAAAGACCAAGTCCATATTGTGGAACAGCTTAAATAAGCAAAGAAAAATAACATTTCATCATTATTTCAAGAACTTAGAAAGTTTCTTCAAGTGCAGTCAAAAAACCATGAAGAGCTATGATGAAACTGGCTCTCATAAGGACCACCACTGGAACACCCACCCAGAGTTACCTCTGCTGCAGAGGATACGTTCATTAGAGTTAACTTCACCTCATATTGCAGCCGAAATAAATGCCTCACAGATTTAAAGTAACAGACACATCTCAACATCAACTGTTCAGAGGAGACTGCATGAATCAGGCATTCGTGGCCAGTTACTGCAAATAAACCACTACTAAAGAACACCAATAAGAAGAAGAGACTTGCTTGGGCCAAGAAACACAAGCAATGGACATCCTTTGGTTTGATGAGTCAAACACGCAACACGCACAGTAGATGAACGGATGATCTCAGCATGTGTGGTTCCCACCACAAAGCATGGAGGTGTGATGTGTGGGTGGGTTTTGCTGGTGACACTATCTGGATTTATTTAGAATTCAAGGCACACTTAACCAGCAAGGCTACCACAGCATTCTGCAGCGATACGCCATCCCATATAGCTTGCGCTTAGTGGGACTATCATTTGTTTTTCAACAGGACAATGACCCAAAACACACCTCCAGGCTGTGTAAAGGCTATTTGACCAAGAAGGAGAGTGATGGAGTGCTGCATCAGATGACCTGGCCTCCACTATCACCTGACCTCAACCCAATTGAGATGGTTTGGGATGATTTTGACCGCAGAGTGAAGGAAAAGCAGCTAACAAGTGCTCAGTGTATGTGGGAACTCCTTCAAGACTGTTGGAAAAGCATTCCTCATGAAGATGGTTGAATGAATGCCAAGAGTGTGCAAAGCTGTCATCAATGCAAAGGGTGGCTCCTTTGAAGAATCTCAAATATAAAATATATTTTGATATGTTTAACACTTTTTGGTTACTTCATGATTTCATATGTGTTATTTCATAGTTTTGATGTCTTCACTATTATTCTACAATGTAGAAAATAGTAAAAATAAAGAAAACCCTTGAGTGAGTAGGGTGTGTGTGTTTACACAGTGCATTTAGAAAGTATTCAGACCCCTTGACTTTTTCCACATTTTGTTAAATTACAGCCTTTTTCTAAAATGTGTTGTTTTTCCTCATCAATCTGCACACAATACCAAATAAAAAAAGAATAATGAAATTACATTTACATAAGTATTCAGACCCTTTACTCAGTACTTTGTTGAAGCACATTTGGCATTGATTACATTCTCAAGTCTTCTTGAGTATGACACTACAAGCTCGGCACATCTGTACATCGTGACTTTACCATCATTAATCTGATGACTGTTATTTATCAAATCACATATGTTTAATTGTTACCCTATTTAAATTAATCATGTAAGAAATAACGCATTAGGAATTTGGGGCACAACGAGAGCGGTTCCCCAACAAATTGTACTACACAAATTGGTTTATTTATTTATTTACTTGCTAACTACACGATAAAACAGGATAACATACACACTAAAAACATGAGATAAAGGTCCCTAGCGGACTGAGAACATATGGCGGCTTGTTACACAGAAAATTAAGAGGGGTGGGAGAGAGAGAGAGTAAAAGGGACACTTATCATTGAGACATTTTCGAACTATTCCCACAGTAATCATATACTTTGCACACGAACCGCCGTCCGTTTGAGGTAAGAAATCATGGATGTATTTACCTGTGAGTGCCGTTCGCCGTTTATCTCTGTCGGAACCAGCCCTCTTTAGGAAGATTGGTGGGTTGGCCTTTCAGCGGCAAGCTTGTAAGGCTCTGATTCTCCATAAGGTATCCCCTCCCCATCTTCTTACTGTTGTTCACTCTGGACGATGGTCTTTTGAAGTGGTTAGCCAGCCATGTCGACATTTCCCATCGGTGATGAGAGTAGGAGATTACAGAGATTTGAGAATAGAAGTAGGATGGGATGGTTTGAGGAGTAGTAGGATGGTCCCGCTTAAATTTGCTTTTCTCAATATTTTACTGAGGACAGCTAATCAGCCATACCAGTGATTGTCGGGGAGATGAGCTTCTCTCCTCCACCTCGTGTTGATATTTAGGATTTAGACTACTTTACACAGGCAGCTGCAACCTGGCAATGTTCTGGTCTGATATGTTAACTCTTAACCAGTCCTTTTATGCACTCTGGTCGAAAAGGACGGCTCCATCAGGCTGACATACTCTCTGACCTCACTTGGGGCATGGCTACTTACTGTGCAAAGGTATATAATAGCAAATTATATTTTATGACTCCTAAAATTACATGCATATCTTAACAAAAATACCTTCATCATTTGTTCATATTATATCCACAACGTATTGGATGAAAACTTGACAGATAAAGGGGATATACTCTCCAATTGACAGTATTTCCTTTATACCATTTTTAAGAACATCAGTAAATAAAAAACAATATGATGTTAGTTTTCTATAGCTTACCACAGACCATTCCCCACATTCTTATGTTAGAAATGGTGTTCCGGTATTCACTTTTTTACGTGTTACAGTTTTGGCGGGAAAAGCGTGTTAACAAAGACATTCCTTTGGTTCATACTGGAAGTGGATAGAGAGTCCCCTCCTCTGGTAATTTACAACAAGGTGTGAATTGTCAGCTTCCCAGCAGCTCCCTCCCCCCCTCTGTGGGTGAGAGAGGGGCTGGGTTCTATCATCCCTCGCCAAGCTGATCTGATCCATTCTGATCCTCACAGGACAGTCATGACATGTATTTGGGGAGATTCTCCCATTCTCTGCAGATCCTCTCAAGCTCTGCCATGTTGGATGGGAGTGTCGCTGCACGGATATTTTCAGGTCTCTCCAAAGATGTTCAATCGGGTTCAAGTCCGGGCTCTGGCTGGGCCACTCAAGGACATTGAGACTTGTCCCGAAGCCACTCCTGTGTTGTCTTGGCTGTGTGTTTATGGTTGTTGTTCTGTTGGAAGGTGAACCTTCGCCCCAGTCCCAGAACCTGCTCCAGAGCGCTCAGGACTTCATCAAGGATCTCTTTCTACTTTGCTCCGTTCATCTTTCCCTCGATCCTGACTAGTCTCCCAGTCCCTGACGCTGAAAAACATCCCCACAGCATGATGCTGCCAACCACCATTATTCACCGTAGGGATGGTGCCAGGTTTCCTTAAGACGTGATGCTTGGCATTCAGGCCAAAGAGTTCAATCTTGGTTTCATCAGACCAGAGAATCTTGTTTCTCATGGTCTGATAGTCCTTTAGGTGCCTTTTGGCAAACTCCCAAGCGGGCTGTCATACCTTTTATTGAGGAGTGGCTTCTGTCTGGCCACTCTACCTTAAAAACCTCTTCAGGATCCGACCCTTTTTTAAATGTTCACTTAAAATGACATACCCAAATCTAACTGCCTGTAGCAATGATATGCATTGTCTTGATATAATTTGAAAGGAAACACTTTGAGGTTTGTGGAAATGTGAAATTAATGTAGGAGAATATAAGACATTAGATATGGTCAAAGATAATACAAAGAAAAAACATGCCTTGTTCTTTTTTGTACCATCACCTTTGAAATGCAAGAGAAAGACCATAATGTATTATTCCAGCCCAGGCGCATTTTACATGTTGGCCACTAGATGGCATCAGTTTATGTGCAAAGTTTTAGACTGATCCAATGAACCATCGCACATCTGTTCAAAATGTTGTATCAAGTCTGCCCAAATGTGCCTAATTGGTTTATTAATAAATTTTCAAGTTCATAATTGTGCACTCTCCTCAAACAATAGCATGGTATTATTTCACTGTTATAGCTACTGTAAATTGCACAGTGCAGTTAGATTAACAAGAATTGAATCTTTCTGCCCATATCAGATATGTCTATGTCCTGGGAATTTGTTTTGTTATTTACAACCTCATGCTAATCACATTACCCTACGTTAGCTCAACCATCCGGCGGGGGGGGGACACCGATCCCGTAGAGGTTAAAGGCCTGATTGGTGGTGTGCTGCAGAGATGGTTGTCCTTCTGGAAGGTTCTCCCATCTCCACAGAGGATCTCTGGAGCTCTATAAGTGACCATCGGGTTCTTGGTCACCTCCCTGACCAAGACCCTTCTCCCCTGATTGCTCAGTTTGGCCGGGCAGCCAGCTCTAGGAAGTCTTGGTGGTTCCAAACTTCATCCATTTAAGAATGATGGAGTTGTGTTCTTGGAGAGATTCAATGCTGCAGAATTTTTTGGGTACTCTTCCCAAGATCTATGCCTCGACACAATCCTGTCTCGGAGCGCTACAGACAATTCCTTTGACCTCATGGCTTGGTTTTTGCTCTGACATCCACTGTCATCTGTGGGAACTTATATAGGCAGGTGTGTGCCTTTCCAAATCATGTCCAATCATTTGAATTTACCACAGGTGGACTATAAGTTGTAGAAACATCTCAAGGATGAGCAATAGAAACAGGATGCACCTGAGCTCAATTTCGAGTCTCATAGCAAAAGTTCTAAATTTATAAAAATGTCTAAAAACCTGTTTGTTTTTATCATTATGGGGTGTTGTGTGTCTATTGATGAGGAAACATTTGATCAATTTTTGAATAATGTGGAAAAGGGAAGTGGTCTGAATACTTCCCGAATGCACTGTACCTGACAAATTGAAATACATACCTAGCTGGGATGAAGCCCCTTCCATGGTTGCATTTTAGAGTGAAGCGTCCAGATTGTGTTTGCTGGAGTTGGATGCCTCACTTAGAGTCCTCAGACCTGCCTTCTGTGTGTTTCTGCAAGTCTTTGTTTGAGGGACGCTTTTCTAACTAGCTGACACGGAGAGATAGACAGGTGAAGAGGTGACCAGGTTTGAAGTTGACCTCAGTACGACCCCCAGTGCATTCCAGGAAGGTTTTATTTGAACTCAATAGTTTGTGTTATGAAGACATCATTATCGTCTCGAGTTCTCTCTCCCTGACTGGTTTCATGCTGATTGGAATGAACTGCACAATTACTTGGGTTGCTGAATTTTTACCCAGGCTTTGTCAAACTGAATATATATACTGCCCAGCATATGGCATTGTCTGTTCCACTGTAATCAAATCACTTGTAATGGCATTTTATACTGTTGTGTTTAATGTACCCAGCTGTTGTTCCTCATCCCTCTGGCATGTCATCCTGCATCTCTGTCACTGTTCAGCCGCTTCATGCTGCTTCCTGCATAGCCCTCCATCTCTCATGTTCTGCCTCATGTTCTGTCCATCTCTCACTCTCTATTCCCCTCTTTCTCTCTAGCTCTCTCATGCTCACCAAACAAACAATCCAAAAAGAGAGTGCATCCTATTATAGGACCACTTGTATGTACTGTATGCTATGCTACATGGATGTTGCAGGTTGATTGGCCAGTTGGATGTGTTTCTCCGAGGCCCAGTAAAACTAGTGGAACCTCATTAAAAGCAGAGAATGAACTACAAATGAGTTGTAAACCATAGTTTACACTTAACTAGATGCAGGGTCTCTATGGTAAGCTGATTGTAAGCCAAAGTAAGAAGCACGTATCAGAGCAGCTCCCTTTCATTTAACTGGGGAAGAAATTAGGAGGTGTTTGTTTATCCTTTCTACCTTGTTGTATATAGGTAAAAGCATGTTTATGTTTCTCTCTCCCCCATCGTGTGGGATTCAGTGATTTATTTATGAGTTCATTCAATATTTATCTTCACAATAATATTCCCACTCTGGAGCTGCCGAATAGTGTGTGAAGCAGCTTTTTTACTAACTCACGTTCTCTGTGGGGAAAGTGGGGTGAGACAAATATTTTATCAGCCAAAGATGGCAGGGAGGCGCAGGGAAAGCCACCATCTACAATAATCCATTCATACACGCTGCAGCCTCCGATCCCTGTCATATCTGCATCTCATCACTAAAATGTGTCAGTCAGCTGCTCCACTGTGACTGATTCTCTCCTTTGTGAACACATCAGCTAAGGTGACAGCTCCTGTGTTGTTTGTTGTTGCCTATTATCACATCTCGCCTCTCCCAATACACAAAATATAACATTTTCCCTCAAAGAAGAAATTCGCATTTCCCTCAAAGTCAATGTTGGTCTGGAAACTCAAACACATTTCACTTACCACAAAGCTTAGAATCGAAAAAAGCACCACCCTTTGACACGCTTCTCTTTATAAACTGAAAAACGCAACGCTGTAACTAAATTATTCACAGTTCCGCACCTCACCGGGAGAAAGAATGAGGAGAGAGAGGGGGATTTAATCTAAAGTCTAATCTCCATTCTTATTGCCTTCCTCCGTGTGTGCTGGCCTGTGTTACTCCTCTAAACGCTGGAGTCCTTGTCCTTCTCAGGGAGGCAGATGGACCCTGACAGCTCTGACTTGTGTTCATCACAGCTCTTGTCACATTTCACGCGTCAGAGGGATAACCCCTCAGCAGCCTCAATCACAACTTAAGCAAATCCCCTCTGCCTGTGGGCCTGGCTGCTCGGCTGCCTGATAAAGGGGGATGGATGGAAAGATTGAAAGGCCCTTTTTCTTTCGTTTAACTTGGAGATTGTAAAACCTCAATGTCTCGCCGTAGGGGAAGAGCGGTAAAAATGGCTTGTAGCGTTCGTTTACGTAGATGTGTGAAGAAAGAGATTGAAAAATACAGCATGGCTTTAAGGCCTGTAAGCCTTCTATCTGAGACTTAGATATAAGGGCCCCCTCCTCCTCCACCTCCCGCACCTCCTGCTCCTGCTTCTCCTCCTCCACCTCCCGCATCTCCTGCTCCTGCTTCTCCTCATCCACCTCCACGCCTCCTGCTCCTGCTTCTCCTCCTCCACCTCCACGCCTCCTGCTCCTGCTTCTCCTCCTCCACCTCCACGCCTCCTGCTCCTGCTTCTCCTCCTCCACCTCCATGCCTCCTGCTCCTGCTTATCCTCTTCCACCTCCCGCACCTCCTGCTCCTGCTTCTCCTCCTCCACCTCCATGCCTTCTGCTCCTGCTTCTCCTTCTCCACCTCCACGCCTCCTGCTCCTGCTTCTCCTTGTCCACCTCCCTACCTCCTGCTTCTCCAGCTTCTCCTCCTCTCCCACCTCCTACTTCTCCTACGCCTCTCCCACCTCTTGCTCCTGCTTTTCCTCCTGCTTCTCCTTCTCCCCCACCCCCTTCTCCTGCTTCTCCACCTCCACCACCTCCTGCTTCTCCTCCTCTCCCTGATTCTGCTTCTCCCCCTTTTTTACTTCCCCCACCTGTTTCTCCTCCTCCACCTCCCCCTGCTTCTCCACCTCCTCCTGCTCCTGCTTCTCCAACTCCTCCTGCTCCTGCTTCTCCTCCACCTCCACTTCCCCCTACTCCTGCCTCTCCTCCTGCTTCTCCTCCTTCTCTACCTCCCCCTGCTCCTGCTTCTCCTCCTCCAATAGCCCCACCTCTTGCTCCTGCTTCTCCTTCTCCACCTGCTCCTGCTTCTCCTTCTCCACCTGCTCCTGCTTCTCCTTCTCCACCTGCTCCTGCTTCTCCTCCTTCTCATTCTCCACCTCCCCCTGTTCCTGCTTCTCCTCATTCTATACCTCCCCCACCTCCCCCTGCTCCTGCTTCTCCTCCTTTTCCACCTCCCCCACCTCCCCCTGCTCCTGCTTCTCCTCTACCTCCCCCACCTCTTGCTTCTCCTCCTTCTACTTCTCAATAGAGTGATTCTCCCTCTTTAATCCTTAGGACGGTGAGCTTCCAGGAATGTATCCGAGAAAGGCTCACACACACACCTGTCCCATGCTGCCCAGGCCGCGCTGTGCTACACCATCTGCCCTCACACACAAACATTCCATTCAAACCTGATGGTGAGCGAGTCCGGAGAGTGTTTCCTCCTCCCGCGCACCCCGCGCTGACATACACACTAATTTCACACACGTATACATACTGTCGACACACTGTCAGTACACTGCTGATATATTATTTGGTCTGAAACAATTTACCTAGAAGTCTCTCAGCAGAGATGAAGATAAATAGGCAGAGAGGTACGGTTGATGAGTTTGTCATTATACATGCTCATCAGGAGTGTGTCAGTGTGTTGTTCCACGTGTGTGAGCATGTGTGGGAGCGTGTTGCTTGAGAGCGAATAAGAAAATAGCCTCATTTGCAGTATTTGCTTATGGAGCTAAACATACCATATGTCAACAGGTCATGGGTTTACATCTGTCAAGATATAATGAAGGCATGCTTGATAGTGCTGTAGTAGTTGTAATTTACACTGTGTCATACACTGGAACATGCTAATACAATGTTGTTAATAAAGTTATTATAGTGGTAGTGATGGGGGGAAAAATCGATAAAGTTACATATCAGGATATTATTATTGACGATGTATCAATAATATTGCAATATTATTTTTGCAGTAGTTGGCTGTACCTGTCACACCCTGATCTGTTTCACCTGTCCTCGTTATTGTCTCCACCCACTCCAGGTGTAATTTGTTTTCCCAGTATATTTATCCCTGTGTTTCCTGTCTTTCTGGGCCAGTGTATTTATCCCTGTGTTTCCTGTCTCTCAGTGCCAGTATATTTATCCCTGTGTTTCCTGTCTCTCAGTGCCAGTTCGTCTTGTATGTCCAAACCTATCAGCGTTTTTCCCGTTTTCCTGCTTTGCCTTTTCTCCTTTTTCTAGTCCTCCCGGTTTTGACCCTTGCCTGTTCTAGACTGTACCCGCCTGCCTGACTATTCTGCCTGCCCTGACCTCGAGTCTGCCTGACACTCTGTACCTCCTGGACTCTGTACCCGCCTGCCTGACCATTCTGCCTGCCCTGACCTCGAGCCTGCCTGCCACTCTGTACCTCCTAGACTCTGATCTGGTTATGACCTTTTGCCTGTCCACGACCGTTCTCTTGCCTATTCCCTTTGGATGTATTAAACATCTTAAACTCTATCCATCTGCCTCCTGTGTCTGCATTCGTGTCTCGCCTAGTGTCATGATAGTACCTGCACCAAAACTCCAGTATTTGTCCTTCATAGCTTGTTCTACATCTGCAGAACTTTTTAAGTAAGGAGCCAATTTGTTTTTAGCATTTTTATTTCCATGACTGATCAAAACTCGTTGTCTCATGGCCCTCTCTTGTCCTCTACTGTATAGTGTTACAGTGAATGCTTTTCAATCATGGAGTATAGACTCAATCTGGGCCTGGGAAACCAGCCCCGTACTGTACAGAAACTGATTGCACATGTGGCTTTTTCATAGTTTTTTTTCTTACATGTTTGTTGACGGCTGATTCCGTTTGCTGGGTTTTTATTGGTTTGCACTCGTCAGCTCATCTAATAAAACACTGGACCTGATATGGGAGAGGGAAAATAAAAAGCCATAAAAAAACACAAAAATTAAGAGAAATGAACTGTCAGCAGTTTGCTTGGATTAGGATTTATGGTTAACAAGCCAGTGTTGTGGGATGGGATAGGATTGTACTGCAGCAGTGTGCTGAGGCAAGCACATGTAGGGAAGGGTTAAGATTCTTCACTGTGGCATTTTGTGATCTTCACGCAGAACTAATGACTGAAATGTCCTTGGGATTCTGCTACAACTGACAGCGAGTTCCATTTTCTACTGCGCAGCTGGATGCATTTTAAATCCCTCATATTCCCCTTTTTACCCTCCCCTCTCACTAACACACACACACACACACACGCACACACACACACACACACACACACACACACACACACACACACACACACACACACACACACACACACACACACACACACACACACACACACACACACACACACACACACACACACACACACACACACACACACACACAACAATCGCACACCATAATGTCATGGGGTAACAGCTCTCCCTTCCCACAGAGCAAGCGGAGGACCAGTGTCAGACAAGACAATAATGCAAAATAACCAGAACAGCCAAATTCAACGTTTGCTCCACTTTCCCTCTCATTGGCAGCGCTGTCCAGTGTCGCTAGCGTTGACGCAGAAGGCCATAACCTTGAATTGATTCATTTACCTCTGCTGTTTCTCTACAGCGTGCCACAGACCAGCAGCCAGCCAGTTAAGGTAGTCCTAAATGCTATTATAGGTGTCTTAAATGTCTTCCAGATGGTAAATCCTTGTTCCAGCACGACCCGACCAGGCAAGGCTCCCACCAGGCAGCCCGGTGATGAATAGTTTTGACCTCTCTTTCTGCTCCCCAATTGGTGGTGCGGCGGCCTGTCAGGGCGGCGTGGCAAGGCCATTGATTCTGCTGTAATTGAACAGCATCAACAAAGCGTCTGCAGATGCTCGGGTCATTTATTTACAGCCGCTTTTTTGTCCTGTTAATTTGCCCAGCTGATAGTGAAGGGAAGAGATTCTCAGCGCGCTTTCTCTCTCTCTCGCACTTGAACTTATCTCTGTCGCTCACAGAGAGTGGGAGGCTATAGCAGCTCTGTTGGCACATTGCAAATAGCTAAGCAGCCCTAAAGAGGGGATGTAGGTGGAGCGGCCCACCTGGAGGAAGGTTCATAGAGCTAGAGAACCAGGTGTAACCCTGTCTGAGACCATGTTGCTTTAGCAGTATGCTGGTGTGTGTGTGTGTGTGGGGGGGGGGGGGGGGGGGGGGCATAGTGTACTGCAGTGATCTCCAACCTTGTTCCTGGAGAGTCACCCTCCTGTAGGTTTTCGCTCCAACCCCAGTTGTAACAAACCTGATTCAGCTTATCAACCAGCTAATTATTAGGGTTGGCGTGAACCTACAGGACGGTAGATCTCCAGGAACAGGGTTGGAGAGCCCTGGTGTACTGTATCTGTGCTACTGCTTTACTGTGTGTTTTGAGACATATGGACTGTAAACAGCAGTGAATGATTGATGTCCTGTATATGTTGTTCGTGAACAGCACACTGTTAGGAGTCTGTCAGTGTAGGTGGGCGTTGCTAGTATACCATTACAATGATTTACCATAACAATGTCTAGTGGCATTTTACATTAGGCATGTACACATAGAAGGCTGTGAATACTTGCGCTCATTCTTAGATATGTTGTGTGGTCATGTAGCGTTTGTGTGTAATGTAAGTAGGTGGTCAATTAGATTGTTCTTAGCAGATGCTAAGCTACAGGACTGTTTTGCTATCACAGACTGGAATATGTTCCGGGATACTTCCAATGGCATTGAGGAGTACACCACATCAGTCACTGGCTTCATCAAGAAGTGCGTCGATGAAGTCGTCCCCACAGTGACTGTACGTACATACACCAACCAGAAGCCATGGATTACAGGCAACATCCGCACTGAGCTAAAGGGTAGAGCTGCTGCTTTCAAGAACTGGGACTCTAACTCGGAAGCTTATAAGAAATTCCGCGAAGCCCAGTGAGCTGCCCAGTGACACGAGCCTACCAGACGAGCTAAATTACTTCTATGCTCGCTTTCAGGCAAGTAACACTGAAACACGCATCAGAGCATCAGCTGTTCCGGGCGATTGTGTGATCACGCTCTCCGTAGCCGATGTGAGTAAGACCTTTAAACAGGTCAACATTCACAAGGCCGCAGGGCCAGACGGATTACCAGGACGTGTACTACGAGCATGCGCTGACCAACTGGCAAGTGTCTTCACTGACTTTTTCAACCTCTCCCTGTCTGAGTCTGTAATACCAACATGTTTCAAACAGACCACCATAGTCCCTGTGCCCAAGAACACACCAACAGATCCACAGATGATGCAATCTCTGTTGCACTTCACACTGCCCTTTCCCACCTGGACAAAAGGAACACCTATGTGAGAATGCTATTCATTGACTACAGCTCAGCATTCAACACCATAGTGCCCTCAAAGTTCATCACCAAGCTAAGGACCCTTGGACTAAACACCCCCCTCTGCAACTAGATCCTGGACATCCTAATTGGCTGCCACCAGGTGATAAGGGTAGTTGACAACACATCCTCCACGCTGATCTTGCAGGTTGAGAGCTTCATGTTCCTTGGTGTCCACATCCCCAACAAACTAGAATGGTCCAAACACACCAAGACAGTCATAAAGAGGGTACGACAAAACCTATTCCCCCTCAGGAAACTAAAAAGATTTGGCATGGGTCCTCAGATCCTCAGAAGGTTTTACAGCTGCACCATCGAGAGCATCCTGACTGGTTGCATCACTGCCTGTTATAGCAACTGCTCGGCCTCCAACCGCAAGGCACTACAGAGGGTAGTGCGTACGCCCCAGTACATCACAGAGGCCAATGTTCCTGCCATCCAGGACCTCTATACCAGGCGGTGTCAGAGGACGGCCCTAAAAATTGTCAAAGACCCCAGCCACTCTAGTCATAGACTGTTCTCTCTGCTACCGCAGGCAAGCGGTACCGGAGCGCCAAGTCTAGGTCCAAGAGGCTTCTTAACAGCTTCGCCCCCAAACCATAAGACTCCTGAACAGCTAATCAAATGGCTACCCAGACTATTTGTATAGCCCCCCCCCCCCCTCCCCACACCCCTTTACTTTTCTGTTACTCTCTGTTTATTATCTACGCATAGTCACTTTAACTCTACCTACATGTGCATATTACCTCAATTACCCCGACTAACCGGTGCCCCCGCACATTGACTCTGTACCGGTACCCCCTGTATATAGCCTCGCTATTGTTATTTTACTGCTGCACTTTAATGAGTTGATACTTTTAATTTAAATTTTTACTTATCTATGTTTTAGATAACGAACAATGCAGTTTTAAGAAAAATACAGGTTAAGGGCTTGTAAGTAATCATTTCACTGTAAGGTCTACACCTGTGACAAATAAAATTAGATTTGATTTGTTTTTATACATGTATGAAAAAGTATGAAAATATATGCAGTCACTACTGTAAGTTGCTCCGGATAAGAGCATCTGATAAATGACTGAAATGTAAGTGTCATTACTAGGGCTGTGATGAGTATCGCAATATTTTTTCCATGGCAAAAAGAAAATACGAAGCAGACAAACTATTTGGTCCTTTTGAAAACCTACTGTGTGTAAAATATTGTGTGCTATAGCTTGGAAAATAAATAAATGTGACTCTGGATGACAGCATGTTTGTTTCCAACATTGGGGCTGTTTTCCTAAAGAAGTTAAAGTCCGCTTCGTGTTTTGTTTCCTTGCCAGGATACTAACGTGTATCACGACACTGGTATTGTTCCGGCCCTATTGGTAACCCATCTCTGGCCTACGGGAAATTTTAAAGGTGTGGTATCATATGCTATATGCACCTTCTAATGCTGTGCTCTCTGCTGTGATGCTGATTTACAAAGTGATTTTGACACCAGTGGCAGGTGTAATTTGAGCAGCCAATGATGCTATGATACATGGCACTGATGTTTCATTTTAAACTAGAGACAGCCCAAGTGCGCTTTTCCAGCTTAATTGCCAGATATGCCTCTTGAATCACAAGTAGCGATTCAACCATCAGCCAGGCCCATGGTACTCCTAATCCAGAAGTAATAGCTCCGTCTATGGGTTACTGCTCCACACATACACACACGTTAACGTAATACCATGATCTAATATAAGACAGAGATTATTTGACAAAATAGTCTTACTTTTCAGATATTCTTTGCTGACATGGCTCACTGGCAGTGTTGATGCTAAGGAATGATGTCGAGAATAGAAGGATAGTACAGCCTGATCCCTGGTTGTATTTTAAGACTAGATATGGCCATCATGGGATATTTATAGCACCCAGTCAGACCGGAACACGCAGCATAGTGGTTCCCTGTCACCTTTGACCTGCTGCTGTTTAAAAGTCATACTCCCAGGCTAGATTGATGAATGGTATCTAAACAGTTGGTGTGTCCCTGTGCCTTGGCCGACTGGGAGGCGTTGGTGTGTGGTTGGTGAATAGTTGTGAATAGGGTTGTTGCGGAGTCATGACCGCAGTCAAATTCCACCTGACTCAATGGTCATGGTAATCTTCTCCTATGCGCTCTGTAGCCTACATGAATACGTTTGAAGTAGAGGTCGACCGATTCTGATTTTTCAAGCTGATACCAATACCGATTATTGGAGGACCAAAAAAAGCCGATACCGATTAATCGGTCAATTTATTTTATTTTATTTGTATTAACCTTTCTAGCCCCGGGGTTCCGCTAGCGGAACACCCACAACATTCCATTGAAAAGGCAGCGCGCGAAATTCAAAAATATATTTTTAGAAATATTTAACTTTCACACATTAACAAGTCCAATACAGCAAATGAAAGATAAACATCTTGTTAATCTACCCATGGTGTCTGATTTCAAAAATGGTTTACAGTGAAAGCACAACATATGATTATGTTAGGTCAGAGCCAAGTCAAAAACACACACAGCCATCTTTTCAGCCAACAATAGGAGTTAGAAAAAGCAGAAATGTAGTTAAAATGAATCACTAACCTTCGATTATCTTCATCAGATGACAGTCATAGGATGTTATACATGTTATACATGTATTGTGTGTTTTGTTCGATAATGTGCATATATATATTAAAACAAATCTCAGTTTACATTGGCGCGTTACGTGCAGTAATGTTTTGATTCCAAAACATCCGGTGATTTTGCAGAAATACTCATAATAAACATTGATAAAAGATGCAAGTGTTATTCACAAAATTAAAGATAAACTTATCCTCTATGCAACCGCTGTGTCAGATTTCATAATAAACTTTATGGAAAAATTATTATCTGAGAAAGGCGCTCAGAGCACAATCCAGCCAAAGAAATAGTCGCTATTTTGGCATCAACAGAAGCTACAAAAACACTAGAAATATGCACTTACCTTCGAATAACTTCATCAGAAGGCACTCCCAGGATTCCCAGTTCGACAGAAATGACTGAAAAAGTCCATAAAGCCCATCATTTAGCCACTTGTTGTTAGCATGTTCAGCCCACGAATCCATTTTCATGACGCACGAACAATCCCTCCAGACAAAAACTCAAAAAGTTCCGTTACAGGTCGTAGAAACAGGTCAAATGATGTTTGCAATCCATATTTAGTATGTGTTTTACATTAATCATCAATAAGGATCCAACCGGAGAATTTCATTGTCTGAAGAAAGAGCATTGGAACTAGAGCTCTCTCTCTTGCTCGCGCGAGACTGAGATTTCTGACGACCACTCACTAAAATAGCTCCTATGAGCCCCTCCTTTATAGTAGAATCATAAGACTAAAACCTAAAGACGGTGACATCTAGTGGAAGCCCTAGGAAGTGTTTGCTTTTCCATAACTAGAATGGGTATCATTTGGCACTGTTTTGAAAATCGAGTTCTCACTTCCTGTGTGGAAGTCTTCTCAGGTTTTTGTCTGCCAAATGAGTTCTGTTCTACTTACAGGCATAATTCAAACAGTTTTAGAAACTTCAGAGTGTTTTCTATACACTAGTAATAATAATATGCATGTATTACCTTCTGGGGCAGAGTAGGAGGCAATTCCGTTTGGGTACGCAATTCGTTCAAAGTGGAAACACCGCCCCCTGTCCATGACAATTACAACAATACTCAATACTTATTTTAACTTAATATAATACATCAATCAAATCATTTTATCCTCAAATAAATAATGAAACATGTTCAATTTGGTTTAAATAATGCAAAAACAAAGTGTTGAAGAAGAAAGTAAAAGTGCAATATGTGCCATGTAAAAAAGCTAACATTTAAGTTCCTTGCTCAGAACATGAGAACATATGAAAGCTGGTGTTTCCTTTTAACATGAGTCTTCAATATTACCAGGTAAGAAGTTTTAGGTTGTAGTTCTTATAGGAATTATAGGACTATTTCTCTCTATACCATTTGTATTTCATATACCTTTGACTATTGGATGTTCTTATAGGCACTTTAGTATTGCCAGTGTAACAGTATAGCTTCCGTCCCTCTCCTCGCCCCTACCTGGGCTCGAACCAGGAACAGATCGACAACAGCCACCCTCGAAGCATCGTTACCCATCGCTCCACAGAGCAAGGGGAACAACTACTTCAAGGTTTCAGAGCGAGTGATGTCACCGATTGAAACGCTATTAGCACGCCCCCCGCTAACTAGCTAGCCATTTCACATCGGTTACACCAGCCTAATCGTGGGAGTTGATAGGCTTGAAGTCATAAACAGCTCAATGCTTGAAGCACAGTGAAGAGCTAATAGCAAACGCACGAAAGTGCTGTTTGAATGAATGCTTACGAGCCTGCTGCTGCCTATCACCGCTCAGTCAGACTGCTCTATCAAATATCAAATCATAGTCTTAATTATAACATAATAACACACAGAAATACGAACCTTTGGTCATTAACATGGTCGAATCCGGAAATTATCATTTCGAAAACAAAACATTTATTTTTTCAGTGAAATACGGAACCAACAAGTGCAGATACAGGCAACTTACACATAGACATAGACAATCACCCACAAACTACCTAATGACTATGGTTGCCTAAATATGGCTCCCAATCAGAGACAACGATAGACAGCTGTCTCTAATTGAGAACCAATCTTGGCAACCATAGACATACATACACCTAGACTAAACACTGCCCCATAAACATACAAAAAAAACCTAGACAATACAAAACACATACTTCCTCCATGTCACACCCTGACCTAACTAAAATAATAAAGAAAACAAAGATAACTAAGGCCAGGGCGTGACAGTACCCCAGATCCCCCCCCCCCCCCCAAAGGTGCGGACTCCGGCCGCAAAACCTGACATAGAAGGGGAGGGTCCGGGTGGGCCTTCTTACGGCGGCGGCTCGGGTGCGGGACGTGGCCCCCACTCCACCATTGTCAATACCCGCTTTCGTGGCGCCTCTGGAGCGAGGACCCTTACAGCGAGTCCCGGACTGAAGACCATCCTAGAGGGCGCCACTGGACGGAGGGGCAGCTCCGGACTGAGGGGCAGCTCCGGACTGAGGGGCAGCTCATGACTGGAGGGCAGCTCATGACTGGAGGGCAGCTCATGACTGGAGGGCAGCTCATGACTGGAGGGCAGCTCATGACTGGAGGGCAGCTCATGACTGGAGGGCAGCTCATGACTGGAAGGCAGCTCATGACTGGAAGGCAGCTCATAACTGGAAAGCAGCTCATGACTGGCTGACGGCTCTGGCAGGTCATGGCTGACTGGCGGGTCATGGCTGACTGACGGCTCTGGCAGGTCCTTTGCTGACTGACGGCTCTGGTCGGTCATGGCTGACTGACGGCTCTGGCCGGTCATGGCTGACTGACGACTCTGGCAGGTCATGGCTGACTGACGACTCTGGCAGGTCATGGCTGACTGACGACTCTGGCCGGTCATGGCTGACTGACGACTCTGGCCGGTCATGGCTGGCGGGCGGCTCTGGCAGCTCCTGACTGGCGGGCGGCTCTGGCAGCTCCTGACTGGCGGGCGGCTCTGGCAGCTCCTGTATTGCTGTTACATTGTACAACCTTCAATTTTATGTCATAATTATGTACAATTCTGGCAAATTAATTACAGCCTTTGTTAGGAATAAATGGACTTCACACAGTTCGCAACGAGCCAGGCGGCCCAAACTGCTTCATATACCCTGACTGCTTGCAGGGAACGCAAGAGAAGTGACACAATTTCCCTAGTTATAAGAAAGGCAATATTAACTAAATATGCAGGTATAATTTTTTTTAAAGAAAGGCATTGATGTTTATGGTTAGGTACACATTGGTGCAACGACAGTGCTTTTTTTCGCGAATGCGCTTGTTAAATCATCACCCGTTTGGCGAAGTAGGCTGTGATTTGATGAGAAATTAACAGGCACTGCATTGATTATATGCATAGCAGGACACGCTAGATAAACTAGTAATATCATCAACCATGTGTAGTTAACTAGTGATTATGTTAAGATTGATTGTTTTTTATAAGATAAGTTTAATGCTAGCTAGCAACTTACCTTGGCTTCTTGCTACCCTCGCGTAACAGGTAGTCAGCCTGCCACGCAGGCTCCTCGTGGAGTGCAATGTAAGGCAGGTGGTTAGAGCGTTGGACTAGTAACCGGAAGGTTGCAAAAACGAAGCCCCGAGCTGACAAGGTAAAGATCTGTCGTTCTGCCCCTGAACAAGGCAGTTAACCCACCGTTCCTAGGCCGTCATTGAAAATAAGAATGTGTTCTTAACTGACTTGCCTGGTTAAATAAAGGTGTAAAAGGGGGAAAAAAATCGGCCACAATCGGTGTCCAAAAATACCGATTACGGATTGTTATGAAAATTTTGAAATCGGCCCTAATTAATCGGCCATTCTGATTAATCGGTCGACCTCTAGTTTTAAGTACACAACTCGCAAATGACGCAGGTCGCTAATGGTCTGGTACTCCAGCGCTCTATTGTCCCTCTAATCACTCTGACATCAATGCAAAAACATTTGAAATCACATCAAACCCTTATCATCAAAACAGTATCATGCTTTTAAACCTCACCGTTAGGCTACATTGTTAGACCTCACTATGTTCTATCAATTTGAAGAAAGAAGTTCAACAACCGTTTGAAACTGTGTGAAAAACAATGTCGTTGTGGATCTTGTTCCAAAGCCAAACAACGAAATGGACACCGCTTTCTATGGTGATGACTAATTCAAACCGTTTAAGATGTCGCATGTACAGTAGAACACCCATACGCATATTAGAGCTTATGCATAAGCTTAGACCTATAGCACTAGCCTGAAAAAAAGCCTGAATTTCAGAAAAACATAGATTTAAGATGTCTTTGATATACACTGCTCAACAAAATAAAGGGAACACTTAAACAACACAATGTAACTCCAAGTCAATCACACTTCTGTGAAATCAAACTGTCCACTTAGGAAGCAACACTGATTGACAATACATTTCACATGCTGTTGTGCAAATGGAATAGACAAAAGGTGGAAATTATAGGCAATTAGCAAGACACCCCCAAAAAAGGAGTGATTCTGCAGGTGGTGACCACAGACGACTTCTCAGTTCCTATGCTTCCTGGCTGATGTTTTGGTCACTTTTGAATGCTGGCGGTGCTCTCACTCTAGTGGTAGCATGAGACGGAGTCTACAACCCACACAAGTGGCTCAGGTAGTGCAGTTCATCCAGGATGGCACATCAATGCGAGCTGTGGCAAAAAGGTTTGCTGTGTCTGTCAGCGTAGTGTCCAGAGCATGGAGGCGTTACCAGGAGACAGGCCAGTAAATCGGAAGACGTGGAGGACACCGGAGGAGGGCAACAACCCAGCAGCAGGACCGCTACCTCCGCCTTTGTGCAAGGAGGTGCACTGCCAGCGCCCTGCAAAATGACCTCCAGCAGGCCACATATGTGCATGTGTCTGCTCAAACGGTCAGAAACAGACTCCATGAGGGTGGTATGAGGGCCCGACGTCCACAGGTGGGGGTTGCGCTTACAGCCCAACACCGTGCAGGACGTTTGGCATTTGCCAGAGAACACCAAGATTTTCAAATTCGCCACAAGATTTGCAAATTCTTCACAGATGAAAGCAGGTTCACACTGAGCACATGAGCACATGTGACAGACGTGACAGAGTCTGGAGACGCCGTGGAGAACGTTCTGCTGCCTGCAACATCCTCCAGCATGACCGGTTTGGCGATGGGTCAGTCATGGTGTGGGGTGGCATTTCTTTGTGGGGCCGCACAGTCCTCCATGTGCTCGCCAGAGGTAGCCTGACTGCCAATAGGTACCGAGATGAGATCCTCAGACCCCTTGTGAGACCATATGCTGACACATGCACATTTGTGGCCTGCTGGAGGTCATTTTGCAGGGCTCTGGCAGTGCACCTCCTTGCACAAAGGCGGAGGTAGCAGTCCTGCTGCTGGGTTGTTGCCCTCCTACGGCCTCCTCCACGTCTCCTGATGTACTGGCCTGTCTCCTGGTAGCGCCTCCATGCTCTGGACACTACGCTGACAGACACAGCAAACCTTTTTGCCACAGCTCGCATTGATGTGCCATCCTGGATGAACTGCACTACCTGAGCCACTTGTGTGGGTTGTAGACTCCGTCTCATGCTACCACTAGAGTGAGAGCACTGCCAGCATTCAAAAGTGACCAAAACATCAGCCAGGAAGCATAGGAACTGAGAAGTGGTCTGTGGTCACCACCTGCAGAATCACTACTTTTTTGGGGGTGTCTTGCTAATTGCCTATAATTTCCACCTTTTGTCTATTCCATTTGCACAACAGCATGTGAAATGTATTGTCAATCAGTGTTGCTTCCTAAGTGGACAGTTTGATTTCACAGAAGTGTGATTGACTTGGAGTTACATTGTGTTGTTTAAGTGTTCCCTTTATTTTTTTGAGCAGTGTATAATTGGATCTAGCCTATACTCCAAAATTATACAAACTCAAGTAATCGCCTTTGACTGTGGACTGTATTATTATTCATAATGGATGGACTGGTAACCTGCTGCTACACTCCACCATTTCTAGCCATGAGTCTGGGAGAACTTAGGTCTATAGGCATAGGCGATGCTACTGGTTAATTGATTGTGCAGGGTGGCTTACAGAGTTAGCTTACAATTATTGTGTATTGGATTTTGAATAACCTAGTAATAGGGCTTTTTTTCTATTTTCATACTTAATAGGCTGACACACAACCTTTTAGCTAGAGAATATCTCACCATTGTGCGTTTCCATCTCGCTGTGAAAACATGTTACTATCAATGTTCCCCAACAGATTTCACTTGGTTTCCCAAATGAAGCACTGGGTAGCTGCAGAGACAGGGTTGAAGAGCCCATGGCACACAGAGTTTGGAATATATCATCTGTCACACGGTTGCTCCTCAAACAGTGGTTGATTCGTGGAGTGAAATGAGTGTTGTTATAAGCCCAGACATTTCTATATGTAATCCTGTGGGAAAGCAGAGTTTATATGGTTGCCACTGAAAAGAGGATGGATCCCAGCGTTCTACTGCTACATTATTTGTTTGTCAGTTAATATTAAGCACATTGCTCCACTGTAAAACCCGGAGTAGCCTACCTCGCATAATTGACTTGGAAAGCGCAGCCTCATTCACTATTCAAGTGCATTCTGATTACATGTATTTTTGCCCCTGCTCCTACCCATTTGATAATGGCCCATTCTTTATTTATTTTATATATATCTTTATTTATTTTGACCCTTTTTTCCCCAATTTTGTGGAATCCAATTGGTAGTTACAGTCCTGTCCCATCTTTGCAACTCCCGTACGGACTCGGGAGAGGCGAATGTCGAAAGCTGTGCATCCTCACAACCCAGCCAAGCCTCACTGCTTCTTGACACAACGCCCGCTTAACCCGGAAGCCAGCCGCACCAATACTCAGAGGAAACACCGTACACCCGCTGACCGTGTCAGCGTGCAGTGCGCCCGGCCCGCCACAGGAGTCGCTAGTGCGCGATGGGACAGGAACATCCCTGCCGACCAAACCCTCCCCTAACCCAAATTATGCTGGGCCAATTGTGCACCGCCCCATAGGGCTACCGGTCGCGGCCGGCTGCGACACAGCCTGGACTTGAACCAGGCTCTCTAGTGGCACAGCTAGCCCGTGATGCCTTAGTCCACTGCGCCACTCGGGAGGCCAACGACCCATTCTAAATCAAAACAAATTTCACACATTAGTAAAGACAAGATTACATTGAGACTAGACTGATGGGTGAGAATATGATCACTTGATGAGAGTACAGCGTATGCAGCCTGAGGCCAGGACCAGAGCGTAAGTTTTTTCGGAAACCTTTTCTACTCATAAGTATAGTCGCATCATGAGTATAGTCGACACATAGTATTTCTATTGTTATTTCCCTGCTGGTCTTGAATTACTTGTTACTTTTATATCTTATTCTTATCTGTATCTTTTTGAAACTACATTGTTAGTTAGGGGCTCGTAAATTAGCGTTTCACTGTAAGGTGTTGTATTCGGCGTATGTGACTAATACAATTTGATTTGATCATGCAGCCCATATATATTGATTTCTAAGACATTCTAAGGATTGTATCATTCACAACTAAAGTTGCCAAATACCTCTAAATCTAGCGTATAGGTATGGGACCTGTTTCAAGTGAACACTTTCACGCTCAACATAGCCACTTCATGTGCGTGCACATATTATTCTGTCTATTTTATTCAACTAAGTTAAATTTATATTCTTCTAATGATAATAATATAGAATAATGACACAGGATTTATAAGCATATTTTGTCTGCTAAATGAACTAAATAGATTTTTTTGTAATGGTGTATATTAAATGGTTTTATTATACTTATTTAAATGCAGATGTTCCAAAGACACGCATGAGCGGCTTATATGTGTGGAGGCCTGGAGATGCTAAACGTGTTTGTTAATTAACGGTCAATTACCGTGAGACCGGCAGTCATTAGCACGACAGTTACCGGCTGTCTAAATGTCATGACCACCACAGCCCTAGTTGTGAACAGGTTTTGGATGGGGGAGTATCATAATCTACTTTGTGCATATCTGCTGTCTGCTGATGACGGGCTACCCAGCTGCCTCCACACCACACACAGCTCACTCAGGGGCCCTCTCCTCTCATCACTTTATCTCTTTCTTCTCTCTCTTCTCACTCCCTCTTCTTTTGATCTCTCTCTCTCTTTCCCACTCTCTATCCACTCAATCACTCTTGCTCTCTCTTCCGTCGATCTCTCAATTCTCTCTCTCCTCAGCTACACTGAGTGTACAAAACATTAGGAACACCTTCCTAATATTGAGTTGCACCCGCTTTTGCCCTCAGAACATCCTCAATTCATGGACTACAATGTGTTGAAAGCGTCCCACAGGGATGCTGGCCCATGTTGACTCCAATGGTTCCCACAGTTGTGTCAAGTTGGCTGGATGTTCTTTGGGTGGCAGACCATTCTTGATACACATGGGAAACTGTTAAGCATGAATAACCCAGTAGCTTTGCAGTTTTTGACACACTCAAACCGGTCTTTTGCCTTGCCCGTTCACCTTCTGAATGGCACACATACACAATCCATGTCTCAAATGTCAAAAAAAAAAATCCTTCTTTAATCTGTCTCCTCCCCTTCATCTACACCAATTTGAAGTGGATTTAACAGGGGACATCAATAGGGGATCGTAGATTTCACATGGTCAGTCTGTCATGGAAAGAGCAGTTCTTAATGTTTTGTTCACTCAGTGGATCTTAGGCCCTTTCTTCCTTCCTCTCATCCTTCCTCTCATCCTTTCTGTCTTCCTGTCTTTGTCTTTCTTTCTTTCTTTCTTTCTTTGTCTGTATATCTGTCTCTGTCTGTCTGTCTATCTGTCTCTGTCTCTCTGTCTGTCTGTCTGTCTGTCTGTCTGTCTGTCTGTCTGTCTGTCTGTCTGTCTGTCTGTGTCTTTCTTTCCCTCCCAAAAGTATTGCTCTCCCATGACAAGGCCTGTGTTTGTGTTTTTCACAAAAAAGAATCACAAAGGGGTGGATTGCAGAGTGAGGGTAAGAGGAGCACATACAGTTTAAATGTACCTGCATGTGAACTTTAGTTTCACTCTCCAGAGTCAAAGCAGCTGTGACAGGGATTCTTGGAGATGAGATCAGAGGGGAGTGCAAAACAAGTGGACATTAAAAGAGGTCAGGTATTTTACTTATTTAAACCTTGTGCTTCAGGATAAGTTCTTGAGATGCTACGTTTAATTTCCAGAGCTGTAAAACATTAATACGGCTGTGTTGGATGGCCTAAATTGCATGGACGCTTGTCTTTTAAACATGCGTGAAGCACAATCACAGTTTGAAGCAGTGTCTCTAGCTGAGCTGTAGGTAGGTGACTCATCTCTGAAATATGCGAGGAGCAGATGAACCATAATTATATTGGGTGACATTAATCCAAGCATTAGGGGAAAACATTTTGTCATCATTTGATGTTAGTACTTGGTAATGAAATGACACTATAACGGGAGAATATAGCTTTGTTCTGTCTCCAAGGCGCTGCGTAATTTCACCTACCACCAGTTTATTTAGCACCATGGCCAATTTAGCGGCATTTCAAAACTCAAATGATTAACTGCAGCAGCAGGGGCCGGGGGCAGGAGGGATGGATAAAGAGAGGGGAAGAGAGGCGTGTGTGAGAGAAGCTGTGATGCACTGTCACTTATCTATAGTAGGTGTGTTCAGTGGACCTTTCTCAGTGAGCCAGCCTTCTCAACTGTCACTGTTAGTGCCGCACCACTACCTCTGTAGAAGTTAATGACGGAATGTTAATGGAACATTTGTGCCTTCGGTCATAGCACTGGGGCGGCAGGTAGCCTAGTGATTAGAGTGTTGGGTCAGTAATTGAAAGGTTGCGAGATCGAATCCCCGTGCTGACAAGGTAAAAATCTGCCGTTCTGCCCTTGAACAAGGCAGTTAACCCACTGTTCCTAGGCTATCATTGTAAATAAGAATTTGTTCTTAACTAACTTGCCTCGTTTAAAAAATGTAAAAATAGCAGATGTATCCAGCTCCCATACCCAGTGTATTAGAGGTTCAGTTCAATAGTTTACACTTCAAAATCTTTGCCATCCACCTGCTAAGAAAACACTTGATACTGGAATTGTTTACCTTGATGCGGTGTCAAAACATTGCAGGTGGAAAAACGTTTAAAGCAGTGCTGGATTTTGGTCGTCATACTTTTGTTTAGTTGCTTGTTTCAAGCTTGCAAGGTGGACGTTAGACTGAAGCGAATTGGGCTCTTGAGAATTACCACTGTATACGTAGCTGTCTACCAGATTTAATGAAATCAAAGCACAATACAGTCTAGCTGACAGAACATGGAATATTCGGCCTACATGCCTCAACCTCTGCTGTCTCACCACGGCACGTCAGACACAATTATCCACAAAGCACCTCAACCTGCCCCTTGTTAGCTTATCCTTCAACTTAACAGCCGGCTCGGTCACTTTTCATAACATATTTACTTGTGTTCATTAAAGCCAGCACTGCTTCCACAGCACAGCAGCTCTTTAAGGGGGGTAAAAATTATGAAGGGGAGAGAGACTGATAAATAAATAATTGTGTGAAAATGAGAGGGGGTTTGGATCCAGGGGTGCTTTTATCTGACTCTATCTGTAGCTTTTTGAACTGTCAGGTCTATGGAGGTGAAGGCAGCTGTGTAATGAGACAATCTGACAGGCAGGAGGTTCTCTTCTTGATTCTTCCTCCATACCTCTGGCAGTGCAAGCCTGCTCTTTCGCTCCACTCCTGGCAGCAGCTCCTTTGCTGTTCTGCGAAAACTTGAGTCGCGTCGTATCAAAGTGCGAGGTGGAGAGGAGTACAGTAGGTCTGTTTGTAAAAGGTGGATTCCCCATCCAGGAGCACATGGTCACTAGTATAGCAGGCCAGATGGGCCTTGCTCTTTCTGAGAGATATTTATTTTCTTTCTCGTTTTTTCTTTTACAGTTTGACTCCATTCTCTCACACCAAAACAGTTGTGTGAAGTGAAATAGGCCTTATAAGGCATGCCCTGACGAAACAACCCTGTGAAGGCAGCGCACTGACAGAGCCTCAGATTCAGATTCATGAACATTCAGTAGAGGAACGTTTTTCTTGTCTTCTGGTATTGCTTAGATTCTTGTAGTTAATAAACATTGTGATGTCAAATACTCTAGAGTAGAATTCCCACTAGCCTCAGTGTCCTGCAATGCCTTGGAGTTGGTTAATGACCGCAGCACAGATGACTCAATTTAGCTGATGGCTGTGTTGAATATTCAAGTCCCAGTTGGACTGTTTGTCATAATAATTATTGAAAACACCACCTCTCTGTGCTTGTCTTTGACCTTGGGTTTATGCTTCCTGTGGCTCAATTTACCTGTTGACAACCGTGTATCGTCTGATACCACCACCTCCTAATTCAGGGAAGCTGCTTTTGCATATTCATTTTCAATGACTTGGCAAATGGAGTTGGATTTCCTGCTTGACCTGTAGGCAGGTTCCTAATGGACTGATGGTGCAACTTTGAATCTATAGCCAGGAAGAGGAACACTCAGTCTAGAGCCATTATCATGCCGTTACTCTAATATATTGGCGGAATGGTTGGGGTGATAACATGAGTAATTGGATGTACAATCTTTGAGAAGGGACTCATTTGGAATGGGAATAATATGTATGGCATCACATCCTCCTTGCAGAGTCATAATAAACCTTTTTTCCTCAATTTTGAATATTAATTTGCTACTGGATATTTTTTTTCAATATGGCAGAATGTATGCATTGTATTCCTATGGTTAAGAATTCTATTAATATTTACACTATAAGAGCAAAATATGTGAGCGGCTTTATAGGCAGTCCTATCCAGGCCTGTTTGATGAAGTGCAGTAGTTTAGCATATTTGAAACAATAAATAGTTGTCATGGTGAGCATGCCAGGTATTGATTGTGTGTGTGTGGGGTATTGATCCCAGGTTCCTGGGCTGTACAGATGGAGGTCCGCAGACCTAATAGCAATGGTTGCGGTTCGCAGCTGAAATTAGTCACCCCCTGAAAAGGCCAAGCTGAAAAAGAACACTCTCCCTAATGGAGGCTTGGTAAATGTATTGATATGTTTATCTCTCCCCCCCCATAATCTCTCTGCCATGCAGTTTTGTAAAGGTCTATCAACTCATTTCAGCTAGTGGGTGCACTCATTTGTATTTTCGACAGAAAAAGGCCAATAATGGGGAGAGAAATACTGGAATATGAACAGAGAGCTTTTTTGTTGTTATTCTAGATAGCGGGTCAGGATATTTTCGTTCAATGCAAGTTATTACATAGTCATATCTTTTCAGAGAAAAGGTCACCCCATGGGAAGATGTATGCAATTGTTGAATGCTGTACAGCGGCTATTCCCAAACTGCTACCCCCAGGGGTACGAGCCATGCCATTGGGGGTACACCAAATAAAAATGTGATTCACATTTTCAAACAGTCCATTTAGATTTTCCAACAGGGCTATACATTTGGGTGATATTTTTTTCTTGCCTGAGTAGCCTCATTTTACTGCCAAAAATAAAATTCAACCATCAGGTGTTCAGCGAAATAACAACACAATGTCAAATACAGGTAGCCTAGTCAAATAATTAACATCTAATCACATTAACCTAGGATAGGATAAAGTAATCCTTCTCACCCCCCCCCCCCCCCTTAAAAGATTTAGATGCACTATTGTAAAGTGGCTGTTCCACTGGATGTCATAAGGTGAATGCGCCAATTTGTAAGTCGCTCTGGATAAGAGCGTCTGCTAAATTACTTAAATGTAAATGTAAATTAACCGTTACTCTCGGTCCGTATGTAGCCAAACGTAGCTCCTGCTCATTCCATTTGCTCTAAAATAGATAAATGGTAAAAAAAAGTAAGGCCCGCATCCATAGACACACATATCAGCTCTACTGGTAGTACTGCTAGTACTGCTACTACCAGTAGTACTATGCCTGCACCTGTCAACGACACAAGTTGTTCTGCTTCCACGAGCACATCCAATGCTAGCATTGGTAATTCTATATTTGTTGCTAGCCCAGATAGCATGGACACTGACAGTTATAAATCTGATGCAACCGAAGAGCTTCTGCCCCCTTACCCGGGAAAGCACCGAACAACAGACAGGGACGTTGGGCCATCGAAGAGGCACAAATATGATGAGAACTACATTGATTTGGGGTTGACTGGGAGAAAAGGCCCCAAAAAACTATACAGACAATGGCTTCATCAAACAACACTGTTTCACAACGCATCAGTGACATGGCAGGAGATGTTTTTAAACAATTACTGCTTTGCATACAAGCCAGTGAATTAAATGCGTTACAGCTAGATGAGTCAACAGACGTGGCAGGCCTGGCACAGCTCCTGGTGTATGTCAAATTGGTTTATGGGGGGTCAATTTAGGAAGACATCCTCTTCTGCAAACCACTGGAAACTAGGACAACAGGAGAGGATATTGTTAATGTACTTGACAGCTTTGGTGGTCAAGATGTTTTGGTATCTGTACTGATGACAGAGAGACATAGTGGAGTGGTAACGCGCGTGCAAGCAGTTGCTCCCAACGTCACTTGGGTATACTGCAGCATCCAACGAGAGGCTCTTGCTGCCAAGGGAATGCCTGACAGCTTGAAAGACGTTTTGGACACTACAGTGAAAATTGTTAACTTTGTTAAAGCAAGGCTCCTGAACTCCAGTGTATTTTCTGCATTATGCAATGATATGGGCAGCGACCATGTAACACTTTTACAACATACAGAAGTGTGCTGGTTATCAAAGGGCAAAGTATTGACACGCTTTTTTTTTTTAAATTGAGAGACGAGCTTAACCTGTCTAGGATCAGCGTGGCGCTAGCGGCACACCCCCCCCCCCCCCCCCCCCCACTGAAAAACCAGTGCCGCGAAATTCAAAAAATATATATTTTTTAAATATTTAACTTTCACACATTAAAGTCCAATACAGCTAATGAAAGACACAGATCTTGTGAATCCAGTCAACATGTCCGATTTTTAAAATGTTTTACAGGGAAGACACAATATGTAAAGATGTACATCTATTACCTAAAAACACATTAGCATAATCCACCATCTTTTATTTGTCCACCAACACCAGTAGCCATCACCAATTCGGCTAAACTAAGATATTTATAGCCCCTAACCAACAAAAAAACTCATTAGATGACAGTCTGATAACATATTTATGGTATGGGATAGGTTTTGTTAGAAAAAAGTGCATATTTCAGGTAGATGGCATAGGTTACAATTGCACCCACCGTCACAAATGGAATAGAAAAACTACTTAGAGCAACGTGTTTACCTACTTACTAATCATCAAACATTTCGTAAAAATACACAGCATACACGAATCGAAAGACACAGATCCTGTGAATACAGACAATATTTCAGATTTTCTAAGTGTCTTACAGCGAAAACACAATAAATCGTTATATTAGCATAGCACATAGCACATAGCAGCCCAGCATTGATTCTAGCCAAAGTGAGCGATAAAAGTCAACATCGCCAAAAGATATTAATTTTTTCACTAACCTTCTCAGAATTCTTCCAATGACACTCCTGTAACATCATATTACACAATCCATATAGAGTTTGATCGCAAATGTTTATATTTAGCCACCAAAATCATGGTTAGACAATGTGAAATGTAGACAAGCTGGTCAGAAAATGTCCTTGCGCCACTTAGACAGTGATCTACTCTTATACATAAATACTCATAAACGTGACTAAAAAATATAGGGTGGACAGGGATTGATAGACAATTTAATTCTTAATACAATTGCGTTATTACATTTTTTAATTTATCCTTACTTTTCAATACAGTTTGCGCCAAGCGAAGCTACGTCAAAAAACATGGCGTCCTAAGCCACTAAAATGTTTCGACAGAAACACGATTTATCATAATAAAAATGTCCTACCTTGAGCTGTTCTTCCATCAGTATCTTGGGCAATGGAACCTTTCTTGGGAGTAAACGTCTTTTGGTGGAAAGCTGTCCTCTTGCCATGTGGAAATGCCAACTGCGTTCGGGATGAACTGAAAAGCGTGCCCAACTATTCACATCGTTTCAAAAATAAATGTCCCAAAATCGCACTAAACGGATATAAATTGCTATAAAACGCTTTAAATTAACTACCTTATGATGTTTTTAACTCCTATAACGAGTGAAAAGATGACCGGAGAAATATAACAGGCTAAACTAACGCTTGGAACAGGAGAGGGTCGGTGTCCTCCACGCGCGTGACGCACCAATAAAAGACTTGCTAGCTACAGGGTTTTTTGATTTATAGGGCCTGTGAACGCGCAATCGACCCCATTGGAATCGTCATCACGTAAAGGCATCCAGGGGAAGACGTAAGAAGTGTCCGTATAGTCATAGCAATATCAGTGCCCTTTTAACTGACTTCAGAACAGTGGCCAACATTTCTGAAATCTGAATCCATGTCAGGGAAATTGCTGTAGAATGGGCTCTGTTCCACTTAGAGACAAAATTTCAACTCCTATAGAAACTATAGACTGTTTTCTATCCAATAATAATAATAATATGCATATTGTACGATCAAGGATTTTGTGGGAAGCCGTTTCAAAAATTACCCAATTAGCATAAATAGTCTAAACAGCGCCCCCATCCCCAACAGGTTAAAGTTTTCTTTACTGACCATAGTTTTCACTTGTCTGACCGCTTGCATGTTAACAAGTTTCTCACACGACTGGCCTATCTGGGTTTCTCACCTGAATGATCTGAATCTAGGATTACAGGGACTCTCCGCAACTTTATTCAATGTGCGGGACAGAATTGAGGCTAGGATTAAGAAGTTGGAGCTCTTCTCTGTCTGCATTAACAAGGATAACACACAGGTCTTTCCATTATTGTATGATTTTTTGTGTGCAAATGAACTCGAGCTTACGGACAATGTCAAATGTTACATAGCGAAGCACCTGAGTGAGCTGGGTGCGCAATTACGCAGGTACTTTCCTGAAACGGACGACACAAACACCTGGATTCGTTATCCGTTTCATGCCCTGCTTCCAGTCCACTTACCGATATATGAACAAGAGAGCTTCATCGAAATTGCAACAAGTGGTTCTGTGAAACTTGAATTTAATCAGAAGCCACTGCCAGATTTCTGGATAGGGCTGCGCTCAGAGTATCCAGCCTTGGCAAATCACGCTTTTAAAACACTCACTAGCATGAAAACTAAATACAGGCACAGACTGTGTGAGGGAAATTATTTAAGACTGAGACTCTCTCCAATACAACCTAACATTGCAGAGTTATTTACATAATTCAAGCACACCTTCTCATTAACCTGTGGTGAGTTATTCACAATTTTTGATGAACAAATAAAGTTTTATATGTAAGACGCTAAATAAAGAGCAAAATTATTGGTTATTATTATTCTATTACTATAAGAGCTCTTTGTCACTTCCCACGAGCCGGGTTGTGACAAAAACTCACACTCATTCTTATGTTTAATAAATGTATCATATAGTGTGTGTGTGGCAAGCTTACAATGATGGCAAAAAAACAACATTTGAGAGTTCGCTGACCCTGGTGCAAGAGGGGGTATGCAGCTGGAGGTTGAATGTTTGAATGGGTATGGGACTATAAAAAGTTTGGGAACCACTGCTGTACAGGATACATTTTCCTATGAAATGGAAATGTTCATTCTCCTTCTTTCACTAGAAGGTTTACTATAAGACACTTAAGTTGGAGAGGGATGCATCTGCTGCCAGGTAACCTCTGACCCCTCCATTACGCTCCTGCTCCTCCCACCAACTTCTCACCTCGTTGATTCTGTGATTAAACGGTCTTACATCCTGACTGGACGTTTTATCCTCCCCGTCTGTGCTCCTACCCATAGAGACTAGCTCACCCTCAGCCTCTCCTTCACTACTCCAGCCAGCAGGGGCTAATGCTTCGGTCAGAGACGGAGAGAGTCATGACATGTTGATCACGGTGGATGACTTCACGTTAGCTGTACTACATTTACAGATGTATTATTTGTGTCAGCGTGATTAGTGTTGATAAGGAGAAGAGGCAGACCGAAGGACTGGAGGACTGTGATCTATGAAAAGAATGCCTCTCAACTTGTAAAGGTAAGATCTTACAAGTAAGATCTGAGGTGTATTATAGTACAAGAGAACATGACATAAAGTAGGCTTAGATCTCACAAAGGAGAAAGATCCAACATGAATATCTGAGTAGTATCTAAATCAAATATTTATTTTTATTATCTAAATCAAATATTTTGAAACCGATACATTCAGTAAATGAACTGCAATGTATTGGATGTAAACACTACAAACTGGCTCATCCATACAGTATAGCAGTGTGATATACAATCTTGCAAGAACCCACATTGTTCTATGTTTTGCCAATTGCGCTACATGCTGAATTAGTCTGTTAATTCACTACAACAGCTGGTCCCGTTTGTTGTACTATTAAATATTAAACCTGTTCCAGGCCACCTCTAAACACTCTGAATGATTCACAGGGGTTAATTGCTTGATGTAGATTTCTCTAGCCTGGAGAACATAACAGGAAATTGACGTGGGGGACTGTTAGTTAGCAAATATCAGTGGGGAAGTCATTATGTGAATGGGGAGATCCAGGGCCAGTGTTCAGTATTCATGAGGCTCTGACATCACTACATATAAGCACGTTGGGGCCTGTCCCATCAGAAGCCTACTGTATGGCCTTGTTCTTGGTGTGGATGCAGGGCAAATGTCTTCTGAAACAGACTGAAAATTCTCCTTTTGTAAAATGTAACCTTATTTGTCTGGCTTTATATTATTTGAGACTGCAGGTTTCACAGTCTTCATCAAGGTCTTTGGGTTGTCATGACTCTATAGACCCATTTCCTGGCCGTGTCACGACAAGTGGGGCACGCAGTTCCGAATGAGAAACTGATTTGTTCACAATTGAAGTAAATACATTTACGTCCAGCTTCAGATGCAGCTCATGCAAACATATAATCAGATGGATATCGACTACATCGGATTGATTACGTAGCAAGTTATCAAGCCAGCGAGGCAAGGTAAAATATCACAAATAGAGCTAGATAAAAGTCAGAAGAATAATATACTTGTTGAGCATAGCTATATAGCACATCCATCCAGAAGATCAGCTGAGGACTAACAGACATTCCATATAAGGTCATGCTAGCCTTTATCCTATCCAAGGACAGGCCTCTAGTTTTCTAGAACCCTATTGGTCCTGACAGGCAAGCGTTCAGGGAAAACCCTAATGTTCTCACAAACTGACAGGGAAGCAGAACTTAGACTTATCTTAGAGTCCAAGGCTACTGCAGAGAGTACTTCCACTACTTCCTTATTCATGTATTATGCCTACACTACCACAATATTTCACACCCATCCGATTTAATCTGTGTTAAAAGTATCTGCGATGGACGTAGGTTAATTCCCCATGTACCTCATAGTGACATTAAATTATGAGAGTCATTCGAGGTCACCTAATGCATACATTTCGCCTTACCTCAACCATGCATCTCCTTTACTGTACCTCTGGCTTTACAGCTTGCTTTATTTTGATATCGTATAACAGAATTAAAAAAGTTGTAGTTTATGTTGCTTAATAAAAGTTTTCATTTCCACTTTGAAGTTGAGGAAATAAGAAGTGTGGTGATTTACTGAGTGTTCGGTGTTGTTATGTGGATGTCGCATCTTTCTTTATGAACCACAGTATATCTCTCTTTCCCTCATCAGGTTTTATCTTACAAAGCTGGTCCTGTGCTGGCTTAACAGGCTGACAGAAGGATGGCACGAACCATCTGCAGACATCTTTAGTGTTGGCAATTAAAGTCACTCATACTAACCACAATCCTCCTCTCCTCTACTTGTATCTGTTGAATGCAGAGATGGCCTTGCAGATACTGTTATGATAAGTCTCTAAGATGGAAAATTGAGAGACACCATAACTGAGACAAATTGCTTTGTGCGAATAAAGACCTGTTGGTGATTGGCAGTGCATCGTCAGGCTTACCAAAGAGACATTTTACCTGAAACGTAGTTGTCAGCAACAGCTTTGTAGCTGGTTGCCTGAGTAAAAAAGAGCCCAGAGAAATTGTTTTCAGCATCTTTTTGAAAAATCACTCATGTATCAACTGAGATTGATAACAGACTTTATCTTTACTATTGCTTGCCTCCTTTGCAGTTGTTGACTGTTGTACCAGTGTGAGTGTATTGTTCATCTTGTTTTGTTGTGAAGTGATAAATAGCATTTAGGAGTAGGCTAAGTAGCATTTAAGCAGGGTTTCATCCACGTCAGAGTAATTGCACGCTCTATGTGGTGGGTGGCATTACTTCATTTGAAGCTTTTAAGCACCTGCCACTCCATTAATTTTAATTGGGGCGACTCAGTGCAACGACCCAATGAGGGACAAAAGACCTAGATTAAAAAAGAGGACATCTCAGTCAATACAACATGATGGAGGACAGCTTCACAGGGCCGCAAGCGCCCGACTTACCCCTCTTCCTCCACCTCCTCCACTTCCACAAATCAATTCACCAGGAGGAGCGACGCATTAAGAAAACAGCCCTCCTCTCTCTTCCCAGGTTAACCTGCCATCTGTGAGCCGCTCGCTGTTCTCCTGGCGTACGGGAATAGACGCCTGCTTGAACAGTGACGAGCAGCGACAGGAGAAGGAGGAGGAAGACGTGTGAAGACTGGCGAGCTGTGATCTCGGCTTATTAATGTAGTGGCGGTGGTGTAAAACCATTTTGCAAACATGCCATCCCTCAATAACTCTGCCATGGAGCCAGCTGATTTACCAAGTGCTTAGCCAACCCGACCAGTGCATTAATTAGCTGTGCTGTACTGTCAGGTGGAGCATGAGCTAATAAGACTGAGACAGCCATACTGGAGTGTTGGACCCCTCCAACTATCAAACTGAGCTGTGTGTTGTTGTCTAACTCTGCTTGCTCTCGGTCTCTGTAGAGAGGGTGCCCATGCACCTCAGGTCTGGGTCCAGTATGTGTTTGACAGCAGTGTACTGTTAGGAGAGAGAGAAGAGAGGATCGATGGGAGAAGGACGAGGAGAACAGGATGAGGGACGATGGAGCGAGCGGACAGGCGCCTGTCCTGTGCTTGTTAGAGCCAGCCCTGCTGGCAGCAGAGGTGTTCAGGATTATGGAGGCTGGCTGCTGCTCACGCCTCTCACACACAGCCTGCTGCTCACTGCACTCACCCAACCTCACCCCCTGTTTGGTGTGTGGTGCATGTGTGTATGTTGAAGTCTGTGTCCTTGTACCTTTGTGCATATAATCTGAATAATTTCAATAATTGAGAGAATGTGCTTGTAAGGGTGCTAATGAATGCATGTCTGACTACTGCATGATACAGTCTCCACAGTTCATTGGTTTTCTATTTTAACCTTGTGAATTAATGACCACACAATCATACCCAACAGGACGAAAAGTTTGTGATGATCATACATATTTCTGTCACAAAAAATGAAAGTTCCCATCATTTGTTTGCTCATATTAGCCTGTTTGTTGTGTATTGTTGTTGGGGTTGTCTTGCTGTGAGAAAGCCTTGCTGCTTGCCAGTTCACCCAAGCTTGGTTTTCTTTCTCCATAATTTCCCATTAGTTCCTGGCATGCCTATGAATCGATTTTGCCAATGGGAGACTTACAAAATAACCCAAATTATGACTTTTGGTTCAGCATCTGCTCTTGTACAAATCCCAAAGCTTTGCCTTTGGACATTTCCATGTAAAAGGACCCATGAGCACCGACATGTGAAGTTCATAGGAGCACGTCAAATTTGTGTCAAATGAAAGAGTCTGAAATGAAGGAATAGACAAATATTTCAACAATTTTCCATTTTAGACATGAGGCATAAGTAAAGGCTTTGATATATGGATAAAAACAGATGGAAATAGGATCATAGAAAACATCTAGCAGAAAAGTTTTAATAAAAGAAATACATCCAAACACAATGTTGATGAAATGACACCTGCCAACTAATAGCAACACTTATATTTGGTTTTGGTGAAATTGTTTACCTTGTGCCTTCTCATTCTGTTACCAAAAACCCACATCTTTAAGATATTTTCTGATTTCTCTCCCTCACGAGGAGAGAGGATAACAAGTTCACAGAAGTAACAATTAATGGTAGACCTACCAATTAGTTATAGTGATTTTACTGATATCAATTTTGTTTATATTCAGCTCATAACTGTTTTCTTTCTGTTGTCTGCTGGTCAAACCAAAAGTGTTCAAACAGTCTGATTCTGAACAACATCCCCCCCTCTTCTCTCTGGGCTCGTTCGAGTATATCACTTTTGTCGAGTCAGTGTCCATTGTTGGTCACCGCCTTTCAAAGTGTGATGTATTGTAGGGTTAAAAACTGTCCGACTTGCACCTACATGTCGACTGCATGAACCTTACAACAACCATGGGATCAAAGGTCATGAAGTTTCGACTTCAGTCGACTGCAATTATCTGCAGTTGATCCTCACCAGCTGCAACTTGCAGTAATCACCTGCATTGTTGGAGGCTGTATTGTCAACCAATCATTAGTGTGTCTTTGTTTGACCCACCTGAACGTGACCAAAGACGTGACTGGAACAGGAACAAACTTTTCGCATAAATGTCCTGTAGATGTGTAATATTGATATTTCAGGCTCTCTCTCACCAATTGATAGTACATTGTTCACAAATTTTTAAGCTACACTTTGAGTGTGTGTATTATGGGGGTTGAAGAAATGTTTATTTCGACATTACACAGAAAACCTTTTATTAACAATGGCAACACTGCCATGTTGCACTGAGCCTTGCTGTTGGAAAACCAAATCAGTGTTCACTCCTCGACTTTCGCCTGCAGTCCGTTGCTTCAGCCTTACCACTCAAACAGGCCCTCTCACTCTCCAGTTAATGTCATCTGTCCCAGTTCTTACTGACACCTACCCATGAGCCCCCTCACCTTCCATTTACAATAACCAGCATCCTCACCTAAATCCATCCTGCCCTGCCTCTCTAAAGTCTTTGAAAGCCAAGTTAACCTGTTAAGGCTAGGGGGTGCTGTTGTCACTATTTATGGTAATCGTGTAATTTTTTAAACGGCTTCCTACAAAATTCTTGATCGTACAATATGCCTATTATTATTATTATTGGATAGAAAACAGTCTATAGTTTCTATAGGAGTTGAAATTTTGTCTCTAAGTGGAACAGAACTCATTCTACAGCAATTTCCCTGACATGGAGTCAGATTTCAGAAATGTTGGCCTCTGTTCTGGAGTCAGTTTTAAGGCCACTGTTATTCCTATGAGTATATGGACACTGCTTACGTCTTCCCCTGGATGCCTTTACGTGATGACGATTTGAATGGTGTCGATTGCACAATCACAGGCACTATAAATAAAAAAAACCTGTAGCTAGGAACTCTTTTCTTGCTGCGTCACGCGCGCGGCGGCCACCGACCCGCACTTGTTCCAAGCATTAGTGTAGGGAGTAATATTACTCTGGTCATGTTTCTACTCGTTATAGGAGTTAAAAACATCATAAGGTAGTTAATTTAAAGCGTTTTGTAGCAATTTATATCCGTTTAGTGCGATTTTGGGACATTTATTTCTGAGACGCTGTGAATCTCTGGGCACGCTTCCAGTTCATGCCGAACGCAGTTGGCATTTCCACATGGCAAGAGGACAGCTTTCCACCAAAATACGATTAGACCCAAGAAAGGATCCTTTGCCCAAGATACTGATGGAAGAACAGCTCAAAGTAGGAACAATTTATTATGATAAATCGTGTTTCTGTCGAAAAATGTTAGTGGCTTAGGACGCCATCTTTTTTGACGTAGCTTCGCTTGGCGCAAACTGTATTGAAAAGTAAGGATAATTTAAAAAATGTTATTCCGCGATTGTATTAAGAATTAAATTGTCTATCAATCGCTGTCCACCCTATATTTTTTAGTCACGTTTATGAGTATTTATGTATACGAGTAGATCACTGTCTAATATGGCGCACCAACATTTTCTCACCAGCTGGGCTACTTTTCCCATTGTCTAACCATGATTTTGGTGGCTAAATATGCACATTTTCGAACAAACTGTATATGTATGTTGTAATGCGATGTTACAGGGGTGTCATCGTAAGAATTCTGAGAAGGTTAGTGAAAAAAATTATATATTTTGGCGATGTTTACGTTATCGCTCTCTTTGGCTAGAATCAATGCTGGGGTAATGTTTGCACATGTGCTATGCTAATATAACGATTTATTGTGTTTTCGCTGTAAGACACTTAGAAAATCTGAAATATTGTCTGTATTCACAGGATCTGTGTCTTTCGATTAGTGTATGCCGTGTATTTTTACGAAATGTTTGATGATTAGTAGTTAGGTAAACACGTTGCTCATTGTAATTATTCTAGTCCATTTGTGACGGTGGGTGCAATTGTAAACTATGCCATCTACCTGAAATATGCACATTTTTCTAACAACCTATCCTATACCATAAATATGTTATCAGACTGTCATCTGATGAGTTTTTTTCTTGGTTAGGGGCTATAAATATCTTAGTTTAGCCGAATTGGTGATAGCTACTGGTGTTGGTGGACAAATAAAAGATGGTGGATTATGCTAATGTGTTTTTAGCTAATAGATTTACATCTTTACATATTGTGTCTTCCCTGTAAAACATTTTAAAAATCGGACATGTTGGCTGGATTCACAAGATCTGTGTCTTTCATTAGCTGTATTGGACTTTAATGTGTGAAAGTTAAATATTTAAAAAAATATATTTTTTTTGAATTTCGCGGCTCTGCCTTTTCAGTGGGGGTGGGGGGGGTGTGCCGCTAGCGGCACCCCAGTCCTAGACAGGTTAATAAACAGATCACTGACCATTTCAAATCCCACCGTACCTTCTCCGCTGTGCAATCCGGTTTCCGAGCTGGTCACGGGTGCACCTCAGCCACGCTCAAGGTACTAAACGATATAATAACTGCCATCGATGAAAGACAGTACTGTGCAGCCGTCTTCATCGACCTGACCAAGGATTTCGACTCTGTCAATCACCCTATTCTTATTGGCAGACTCAATAGCCTTCAAATGACTGCCTCGCCTGGTTCACCAACTACTTCGCAGACAGAGTTTAGTGTGTCAAATCGGAGGGCTTGTTGTCCGGACCTCTGGCAGTCTCTATGGGGATACCACAGGGTTCAATTCTCTGGCCGACTTTTTTCTCTGTTTATATCAATGATGTCGCTCTTGCTGCGGTTCCCTGATCCACCTCTTCGCAGACGACACCATTCTGTAAACATCTGGCCCTTCTTTGGACACTGTGTTAACCTGTCTAGGATCAGCGTGGCGCTAGCGGCACACCCCCCCCCAGGGAAGACACAATATGTAAAGATGTACATCTATTACCTAAAAACACATTAGCATAATCCACCATCTTTTATTTGTCCACCAACACCAGTAGCCATCACCAATTCGGCTAAACTAAGATATTTATAGCCCCTAACCAACAAAAAAACTCATTAGATGACAGTCTGATAACATATTTATGGTATGGGATAGGTTTTGTTAGAAAAAAGTGCATATTTCAGGTAGATGGCATAAGTTACAATTGCACCCACCGTCACAAATGGAATAGAAAAACTACTTAGAGCAACGTGTTTACCTACTTACTAATCATCAAACATTTCGTAAAAATACACAGCATACACGAATCGAAAGACACAGATCCTGTGAATACAGACAATATTTCAGATTTTCTAAGTGTCTTACAGCGAAAACACAATAAATCGTTATATTAGCATAGCACATAGTAATTAGCAGCCCAGCATTGATTCTAGCCAAAGTGAGCGATAAAAGTCAACATCGCCAAAAGATATTAATTTTTTCACTAACCTTCTCAGAATTCTTCCGATGACACTCCTGTAACATCACATTACAACATGCATATACAGTTTGATCGAAAATGTTTATAATTAGCCACCAAAATCATGGTTAGACAATGTGAAATGTAGACAAGCTGGTAAAGAAAAAGTCCTTGCGCCACTTAGACAGTGATCTACTCTTATACATAAATACTCATAAACGTGACTAAAAAATATAGGGTGGTGTAACAGTCCTGACCTATTTATGTTAGTTTTTATGTGTTTTGGTCAGGGCATGTGTTTTGGGTGGGCAGTCTATGTTATTCGTTTCTATGTTGGTTTTGGTTTTCCTGGTATGGCTCTTGATTAGAGGCAGGTGGTTTGCATTTTCCTCTAATCAAGAGTCATATTTAGGTAGGGCATTCACACTGTTTGTTTGTGGGTGGTTGTCTCCTGTGTCTGTGTGATGTTACGCCACATGGGACTGTAGCGTTTGTTTGTAGTCGTGTACCTGTTCGTGCGTTCTTCAAGTTATATGTAAGTTCGTGTCTAGGTCTGTTTTCATCGTTTATTTGTTTTGTAGTTTATTCAAGTATAGTTCGTTTTCTGTCTACGTCGTGTTTGTTATTTTGTCGTGTCTTAAATAAATTATGTCTTCACAATCCGCTGCGCCTTGGTTCCCTCAATACTCCTCCTTTTCGGTTGAAGAGGAGGAGGATATTCGTTACAGAACCACCCACCTCTCCAGAGCCAAGCAGCGGAGTCAAAGGAGAAAGGGACAGGAAAAGAAGGAGCAATGGACATGGGACGATGTTCTGGATGGAAAGGGTGTCTACACATGGGAGGAGATCCTAGCTGGTAGAGATCGCCTCCCATGGGAACAGCTGGAGGCACTGAGGAGAGCGGAGGCTACCGGAGAGAGGAACCGGAGCTATGAGGGAACGCGTCTGGCACGGAAGCCGAAAAAGCCCGTGAGTAACTCCCAAAAATTTCTTGGGGGGGGGCTAAAGGGTAGTGGGCCAAGGGCAGGTAGGAGACCTGCGCCCACTTCCCAGGCTTACCGTGGAGAGCGGGAGTACGGGCAGGCGCCGTGTTACGCAGTAGAGCGCACGGTGTCTCCTGTACGAGTGCATAGCCCAGTGCGGGTTATTCCACCTCCCCGCACTGGGAGGGCTAGATTGGGCATTGAGCCAGGTGTCATGAGGCCGGCTCAACGCGTCTGGTCTCCAGTGCGTCTCCTCGGGCCGGCATACATGGCACCTGCCTTACGCATGGTTTCCCAGGTTCGCCTACATAGGCCGGTGCGGGTTATTCCACCTCCCCGCACTGGTCGGGCAACCGGGAGTATTCAACCAGGTAAGGTTGGGCAAGCTCAATGCTCAAGAGTGCCAGTACGCCTCCACGGTCCGGTATTTCCGGCACCACCTCCCCGCCCCAGCCTAGTACCTACAGTGTCTACACTATGCACTAGGCTACCAGTGCGTATCCTGAGCCCTGTTCCTCCTCCACGCACTCTCCCTGTGGTGCGTGTATTTAGCCCGGTGCCTCCAGTTCCGGCCCCACGCACTAAGCTACCAGTGCGTCTCCAGAGCCCTGTACACACTGTATATTCTCCCCCTACTAATCCTGATGTGCTTGTCCTCAGCCCGGCGTCACCAGTGCCGGTACCACGCATCAGGGATAGAGTAGGCTTTGTGAATACAGTGTGCCCTGTCCCTGCTCCCCGCACTAGTAGGAAGGTGCTTGTCATTAGCACGGTGCCTCCAGTTCCGGCACCACGCACCAGGTCTACAGTGCGCCATATCCGTACAGAGCTATCTGTCTCCCCAGCGCCATCTGAGCCATCCGTCTCCCCAGCGCCATCTGAGCCATCCGTCTCTCCAGCGCCATCTGAGCCATCCGTCTCCCCAGCGCCGTCTGAGCCATCCGTCTGCCATGAGCCTGCAAAGCCGCCCGTCTGCCATGAGCCTGCAAAGCCGCCCGTCTGCCATGAGCCTACAGAGCCATCCGCCAGACAGGAGCCGCTAGAGCCGTCAGCCAGACAGGAGCCGCTAGAGCCGTCAGCCAGACAGGATCTGCCAGAGCCGCCAACCAGACAGGATCTGCCAGAGCCGCCAACCAGACAGGATCTGCCAGAGCCGCCAACCAGACAGGATCTGCCAGAGCCGCCAGCGAGCCATGAGCAGCCAGAGCCGTCAGAGAGCCATGAGCAGCCAGAGCCGTCAAAGAGCCATGAGCAGCCAGAGCCGTCAAAGAGCCATGAGCAGCCAGAGCCGTCAGTGAGCCATGAGCAGCCAGAGCCGTCAGAGAGCCATGAGCAGCCAGAGCCGTCAGAGCGCCATGAGCGTCGAGAGCCGTCAGCCTGCCATGAGCGTCGAGAGCCGTCAGCCTGCCATGAGCGTCGAGAGCCGTCAGCCTGCCATGAGCGTCAAGAGCCGTCAGCCTGCCATGAGCGTAGAGAGCCGTCAGCCAGCATGGACCTGCCAGAGCCGTCCAAACAGGACCTGCCAGAGTCCTTCAGCCGGGATCTGCCCCTTGTCCCGGTGTTGCCCCTTGTCCCGGTGCTGCCCCTTGTCCCGGTGCTGCCCCTTGTCCCAGTGATGGTCCTTATCCTGGTGCTGCCCCTTGTTCTGGTGCTGCCCCTTGTCCCGGTGCTACCCCTTGTCCCGGTGCTGCCCCTTGTCCTGGTGCTAGCTGTTTATTTAGGGGAAGGTAGTGTTAGGGTGGGCATTAGAAGGGGTAGAAAGAAGAGGGGAGTGACTATGGTGGTATGGGGACAGCGTCCTGAGCCGGAACCACCACCGTGGTCAACTGCCCACCCGGACCCTCCCCTGGACTTTGTGCTTGTGCGCCCGGCGTGCGCATCTTGAGGGGGGGGTACTGTAACAGTCCTGACCTATTTATGTTAGTTTTTATGTGTTTTGGTCAGGGCATGTGTTTTGGGTGGGCAGTCTATGTTATTCGTTTCTATGTTGGTTTTGGTTTTCCTGGTATGGCTCTTGATTAGAGGCAGGTGGTTTGCATTTTCCTCTAATCAAGAGTCATATTTAGGTAGGGCATTCACACTGTTTGTTTGTGGGTGGTTGTCTCCTGTGTCTGTGTGATGTTACGCCACATGGGACTGTAGCGTTTGTTTGTAGTCGTGTACCTGTTCGTGCGTTCTTCAAGTTATATGTAAGTTCGTGTCTAGGTCTGTTTTCATCGTTTATTTGTTTTGTAGTTTATTCAAGTATAGTTCGTTTTCTGTCTACGTCGTGTTTGTTATTTTGTCGTGTCTTAAATAAATTATGTCTTCACAATCCGCTGCGCCTTGGTTCCCTCAATACTCCTCCTTTTCGGTTGAAGAGGAGGAGGATATTCGTTACAGGTGGACAGGGATTGATAGACAATTTAATTCTTAATACAATTGCGTTATTACATTTTTTAATTTATCCTTACTTTTCAATACAGTTTGCGCCAAGCGAAGCTACGTCAAAAAACATGGCGTCCTAAGCCACTAAAATGTTTCGACAGAAACACGATTTATCATAATAAAAATGTCCTACCTTGAGCTGTTCTTCCATCAGTATCTTGGGCAAAGGATCCTTTCTTGGGAGGAATCGTCTTTTGGTGGAAAGCTGTCCTCTTGCCATGTGAAAATGCCAACTGCGTTCGGGATGAACTGAAAGCGTGTCCACCTATTCACAGCGTTAACCTGTCTAGGATCAGCGTGGCGCTAGCGGCACTCCCCCCCCCCCCCCACTGAAAAACCAGTGCCGCGAAATTCAAAAAAAATATTTTTTTAAAATATTTAACTTTCACACATTAAAGTCCAATACAGCTAATGAAAGACACAGATCTTATGAATCCAGTCAACATTTCCGATTTTTAAAATGTTTTACAGGGAAGACACAATATGTAAAGATGTACATCTATTACCTAAAAAACACATTAGCATATTCCACCATCTTTTATTTGTCCACCAACACCAGTAGCCATCACCAATTCGGCTAAACTAAGATATTTATAGCCCCTAACCAACAAAAAAACTCATTAGATGACAGTCTGATAACATATTTATGGTATGGGATAGGTTTTGTTAGAAAAAAGTGCATATTTCAGGTATATGGCATAGTTTACAATTGCACCCACCATCACAAATGGACTAGAATAATTACAATGAGCAACGTGTTTACCTAACTACTAATCATCAAACATTTCGTAAAAATACACAGCATACACGAATCGAAAGACACAGATCCTGTGAATACAGACAATATTTCAGATTTTCTAAGTGTCTTACAGCGAAAACACAATAAATCGTTATATTAGCTTAGCACATAGCAATTAGCAGCCCAGCATTGATTCTAGCCAAAGTGAGCGATAAAAGTCAACATCGCCAAAAGATATTAATTTTTTCACTAACCTTCTCAGAATTCTTCCGATGACACTCCTGTAACATCACATTACAACATGCATATACAGTTTGATCGAAAATGTTTATATTTAGCCACCAAAATCATGGTTAGACAATGTGAAATGTAGACAAGCTGGTAAAGAAAACGTCCTTGCGCCACTTAGACAGTGATCTACTCTTATACATAAATACTCATAAACGTGACTAAAAAATATAGGGTGGACAGGGATTGATAGACAATTTAATTCTTAATACAATTGCGTTATTACATTTTTTAATTTATCCTTACTTTTCAATACAGTTTGCGCCAAGCGAAGCTACGTCAAAAAACATGGCGTCCTAAGCCACTAAAATGTTTCGACAGAAACACGATTTATCATAATAAAAATGTCCTACCTTGAGCTGTTCTTCCATCAGTATCTTGGGCAAAGGATCCTTTCTTGGGAGAAATCGTCTTTTGGTGGAAAGCTGTCCTCTTGCCATGTGGAAATGTCAACTACGTTCGGGATGAACTGAAAAGCGTGACCAACTTTTCACATCGTTGCAAAAATAAATGTCCCAAAATCGCACTAAACGGATATAAATTGCTATAAAACGCTTTAAATTAACTACTTTGTGATGTTTGTAACTCCTATAACGAGTGAAAAGATGACCGGAGAAATATAACAGGCTAAACTAACGCTTGGAACAGGAGAGGGTCGGTGTCTTCCACGCGCGTTACGCAGCAAGAAAAGACTTGCTAGCTAAAGGTTTTTTTCATTTGTAGGGCCTGTGAACGAGCAATCGAGCCCGTTGGAATCGTCATCACGTAAAGGCATCCAGGGGAAGACGTAAGAAGTGTCCGTATAGTCATAGCAACGACAGTGCCCGTTTAAATGACTTCAGAAAAGTGGCCAACGTTTCTCAAATCTGACTCCATGTCAGGGAAATTGCTGTAGAATGGGCTCTGTTCCACTTAGAGACAAAATTTCAACTCCTATAGAAACTATAGACTGTTTTCTATCCAATAATAATAATAATATGCATATTGTACGATCAAGGATTTTGTGGGAAGCCGTTTAAAAAATTTGCCACATTAGCATAAATAGTCTAAACAGCGCCCCCATCCCCAACAGGTTAAAGAAATAAATGTCCCAAAATCGCACTAAACGGCTATAAATTGCTATAAAACGCTTTAAATTAACTACCTTATGATGTTTTTAACTCCTATAACGAGTGAAAAGATGACCGGAGAAATATAACAGGCTAAACTAACGCTTGGAACAGGAGAGGGTCGGTGTCTTCCACGCGCGTTACGCAGCAAGAAAAGACTTGCTAGCTAAAGGTTTTTTTCATTTGTAGTGCCTGTGAACGCGCAATCGACCCCATTGGAATCGTCATCACGTAAAGGCATCCAGGGGAAGACGTAAGAAGTGTCCGTGTAGTCATAGCAATGACAGTGCCCTTTTAACTGACTTCAGAAGAGTGGCCAACATTTCTCAAATCTGACTCCATGTCAGGGAAATTGCTGTAGAATGGGCTCTGTTCCACTTAGAGACAAAATTTCAACTCCTATAGAAACTATAGACTGTTTTCTATCCAATAATAATAATAATATGCATATTGTACGATCAAGGATTTTGTGGGAAGCCGTTTCAAAAATTAGCCAAATTAGCATAAATAGTCTAAACAGCGCCCCCATCCCCAACAGGTTAACCTCTACTGCCTCAGAAACCCGGATCCGGGAGCACCCCCCACCCCCCACACACTGTTTAGCATAGCTAGCATAGCTTCACAAGTAGATAGTAGCATCTAAATATCATTAAATCACAAGTCCAAGACACCAGATGAAAGATACAGATCTTGTGAATAAAGCCACCATTTCAGATTTTTAAAATGTTTTACAGGGAAGACACAATATGTAAAGATGTAAATCTATTAGCTAAAAACACATTAGCATAATCCACCATCTTTTATTTGTCCACCAACACCAGTAGCTATCACCAATTCGGCTAAACTAAGATATTTATAGCCCCTAACCAAGAAAAAAACTCATCAGATGACAGTCTGATAACATATTTATGGTATGGGATAGGTTTTGTTAGAAAAATGTGCATATTTCAGGTAGCTGCCATAGGTTACAATTGCACCCACCGTCACAAATGGACTAGAATAATTACAATGAGCAACGTGTTTACCTAACTACTAATCATCAAACATTTCGTAAAAATACACAGCATACACTAATCGAAAGACACAGATCCTGTGAATACAGACAATATTTCAGATTTTCTAAGTGTCTTACAGCGAAAACACAATAAATCGTTATATTAGCATAGCACATAGCACATAGCAGCCCAGCATTGATTCTAGCCAAAGTGAGCGATAAAAGTCAACATCGCCAAAAGATATTAATTTTTTCACTAACCTTCTCAGAATTCTTCCGATGACACTCCTGTAACATCATTTTACAATATACATATACAGTTTGTTCGAAAAGGTGCATATTTAGCCATACAAAACCGTGGTTACACAATGAAAATAGTAGCAAAACAAGCCTGAAAATGTCGGTCGCCATCTTTCAGAGTGATCTAGTTTAATTAATAGCTAATCATATACTTGACTAAAAAATACAGGGTTTACAGGAATCGAAAGACAAATTAGTTCTTAATGCAACCGCTGATTTACATTTTTAAAATTATCCTTACTTTTCAATACAGGGTTCGCCAAGTGAAGCTATACCAAACAAAATGGCGAAATATGCGTTTAAAATATTTCGACAGAAACACGATTTATCATATTAAATATTGCTTACTTTGAGCTGTTCTTCCATCAGATTCTTGGGCAATGTATCCTTTCTATGTTATAAACGTCTTTTGGTCGATAGATGTCCTCTGTCCTTCGAAATGTCCACCACCAACGACCGACACCCCAAAACGTGTCCAAAGTTTCAGAGTGCACAACAAATAAATTCCTCAAAATCGCACTAAACGGATATAAATTGCTATAAAACGGTTCAAATTAACTACATTATGATGTTTTTAACACCTAAAACGAGTAAAAACATGACCGGAGAAATATTGCTGGTTAGAAAACGATTTGGAACGAGGCAGGTCCGATGCCCTTCACGCTTCAGGCGCACGACGAGAAAGGGCGGTCTCTATACATTTTGGTCTTTTATACTGGCTGTGAATATCCCATCGATTCCATTAAAAGCGTGATGACGTACAGACACCCAGAGGAAGACGTAGGCAGTGTCGGTTTCTTCATAGCATTCACTGTCGCCTTAAAAACAGACCCCAGATCAGAGGTAAAAAAATTTGAAATCTGAACCCTGTCATGAAAAGTGCTGTAGAAATTGTTCTGTACCACTCAGAGACAAAATTTCAACTTCTATAGAAACTAGAAGGTGTTTTCTATCCAATAATAACAATAATATGCATATTGTACGATCAAGAATTTAGCACGAGGCAGTTTAATTTGGAGACACAAATATGCTAATGCGGAACAGCACCCCCTATAGTTCCAAGAAGTTAACCTGTTGAGGTTATTTACACTTTGGGGGAAAATCGTGCCCAATTTAAACGGCCTCGTACTCTATTCTTGCTCGTACAATACGCATATTATTATTACTATTGGATAGAAAACACTCTCTAGTTTCTAAAACCGTTTGAATTTTGTCTGTGAGTAAAACAGAACTCATTTGGCAGCACACTTTCTGACCAGGAAGTGGAAAGTCTGAAAATTATGCTCTGTTCAAGGGCCTGCCTATAAATGGGCATGATACGTGTGAGTATACATGCACGTCATACACCTTTCCCTAGATGTCAAGAGGAAGTGAGAGAAGAAACGAAGTGTTTATCTTGGTCTGAGGTGGAATATATCCTCTTGGCACGACGAGTCATCCATTTCCTGTTTTCTGGAAAGCGCGCAGATGGACCTGGAATTGCCTTCTGAAAAGCCGTCATTATAGGCGACTACTATCTCCGGCTTTGATTTTATTTGATACATGTCACAATATCATCGTAAAGTTTGTTTTTTCAATATAGTTTTATTAGATTTTTGAGATTTATTCGGGACGTTAGGCGTGTTGCGTTGTGTGCCTTTGTTCAGAAAGGAGAGCTTCGCGCCACTTGGCCAGTGTGCTTGCTAATTCAAGAGGGAAAAACGATGTTCTAAATCCAAACAACGACTGTTCTGGATAAAGGACCCCTTGTCCAACATTCTGATGGAAGATCACCAAAAGTAAGAAACATTTTATGATGCTATATATATGAAATATCTGTCGAACTGTATACTAGTAGTTTTGCGCCCAGGTTTTGGCCACTCTCTCGCTATAACATAAGCCTTATGTCGTAATGAAGATATTTTTAGAATTCTAACACTGCGATTGCATTAAGAACTAATGGATCTATCATTTCCTATACAACATGTATTTTTTTGTAATGTTTATGAATAGCTATTTGGTCAGAATAGGTGAGAGTCTAATAGAAATATCCGCACATTCTGGGGAAAAAGAAGCTACGTTAGCATAATGGATAAGCACTGATTTCAGCTCTAAATATGCACATTTTCGAACAAAACATAAGTGTATGTATAACCTGATGTTATAGGACTGTCATCTGAGGAAGGTTTATGAAGGTTAGTGAAAATTAATATCTTTTGCTGGTTTATTCGCTAACGCTAACGTGCCTATTGCTATCGCTAACGTGCCTTGAGGAATTAATGCGGTTGTGTGGTAGGCTATTGTAGTAAGCTAATATAATGCTATATTGTGTTTTCGCTGTAAAACACTTAAAAAATCTGAAATATTGGCTGGATTCACAAGATGCTTTCATTTGCTGTACACGATGCATTTTTCAGAAATGTTTTATGATGAGTGTTTAGGTATTCCACGTTGGTCTCTATAATTACTCTGGCTGCTTCGGTGCTATTTTTGACGGTAGCTGTGATGGTATCTGCAATGTAAAACTGATTTATACCTCAAATATGCACATTTTTCGAACAAAACATAGATTTATTGTGTAACATGTTATAAGACTGTCATCTGATGAAGTTGTTTCTTGGTTAGTTTGTTTGGTTCTTGGTTAGTTAGTTTGGCTTTGTGCATGCTACCTGTGCTGTGAAAAATGTCTGTCCTTCCTTGTATTTGGTGGTGAGCTAACATAAATATACGTGCTGTTTTCGTTGTAAAACATTAAAAAAAAATCGGACATGTTGACTGGATTCACAAGATGTGTATCTTTCATTTGCTGTATTGGACTTGTTAATGTGTGAAAGTTAAATATTTCAAAAAAATATATTTTGAATTTCGCGCTCCGGGAGAAGTGGCAGCTGCTCCGGGATAAGGGGCAGCTGCTCCGGGATAAGGGGCAGCTGCTCCGGGATAAGGGGCAGCTGCTCCGGGATAAGGGGCAGCTGCTCCGGGATAAGGGGCAGCTCCGGACTGAGTGGCAGCTCCGGACTGAGTGGCAGCTCATGACTGGAGGGCAGCTCATGACTGGAGGGCAGCTCATGACTGGAGGGCAGCTCATGACTGGAGGGCAGCTCATGACTGGCGGGCAGCTCCTGACTGGCGGGCGTCTCTGGCAGCTCCTGACTGGCGGGCGTCTCTGGCAGCTCCTGACTGGCGGGCGTCTCTGGCAGCTCCTGACTGACGGACGGCTCTACTGGCTCGGGACAGACGGGCGGCTCTAATGGCTCGTGGCAGACGGATGACTCAGACGGCGCTGGGCAGACAGATGGCTCAGACGGCGCTGGGCAGACAGATGGCTCAGACGGCGCTGGGCAGACGGATGGCTCAGATGGCGCTGGGCAGACGGATGGCTCAGATGGCGCTGGGCAGACGGATGGCTCAGGCACCGCTGGGCAGACGGCAGACTCTGGCCGGCTGAGACGCACTATAGGCCTGATGCGTGGTCCCGGAACTGGAGGTACCGGGCTGAGGGCACGCACCTCAGGGCGAGTGCGGGGAGGAGGAACAGGGCTCTGGTGATGCACTGGAAGCCTGGTGTGTGGTGTAGGCACTGGTGGTACTGGGCTGGGGCGGGAAGGTGGCGCCGGATATACCGGACCGTGAAGGAGGACACGCGCTCTTGAGCACCGAGCCTCCCCAACCCTACCAGGTTGAATGGTCCCCGTAGCCCTGCCAGTGCGGCGAGGTGGAATAGCCCGCACTGGGCTATACAGGCGAACCGGGGACACCACCTGTAAGGCTGGTGCCATGTACGCCGGCCCGAGGAGACGTACTGGAGGCCAGATACGTTGGGCCGGCTTCATGACATCCGGCTCGATGCCCAACCTAGCCCTCCCAGTGCGGCAAGGTGGAATATCCCGCACTGGGCTAAGCACGCGTACTGGGGACACCGTGCGCTTTACCGCATAACACGGTGTCTGACCAGTACGACGCCCTCTCACTCCACGGTAAGCCCGGGGAGTTGGCTCAGGTAACCAACCCGGCTTCGCCACACTCCCCTTTAGCCCCCCCCCCCCCCCCCAAGAAATTTTTGGGTGAGCCTCTCGGGCTTCCAGCCTCTCTTACGTGCTGCCTCCTCATACCAGCGCTCCTGGGCTGTGGCTGCCTCCTTCTCCTCCCGAGAGCGGTGATTCTCTCCCACCTTAGCCCAGGGTCCTTCTCCGTTGAATATTTGCTCCCATGTCCATTCCTCTTCTCTCCATTGCTTTTGTTCTTGCCGTCCTTCTCCAATCCGCTTGGTCCTGGTTTGGTGGGTGTTTCTGTAAAGGTTGTCGTAGTCGTTCTCCTCCTCAGACGAGGAGGAGCATGGATCGGACCTAGATGCGGAGTAGGAGGTATTCATGATTTTAATGGCAAACCAACAAACACTACAAATTAACAAAACAACAAACGTGACTAACCTGCAACAGTCCTGTGTGGCCCAAACGCTAACACAAGAAGCAAACACCCACAAAACACCAGTGAAACCCTGGCTGCCTTAGTATGACTCTCAATCAGAGACAAACGATACACACCTGTCTCTAATTGAGAATCATACCAGGCCGAACACAAAACCCCACATAGAAATAGAAAACATAGACTGCCCACCCAACACTCACGCCCTGACCAATAAAGACATATAAAACAAGAGAAAACAGGTCAGGAACGTGACAGTTTTGTTCGAAAAATGTGCATATTTCAGGTATAAATCATAGTTTACATTGCAGCTACAATCAGAAATTGCACCGAAAGCAGCCAGAATAATTACAGACACCAACGTCAAATACCTAAATACTCATCATAAAACATTTCTGAAAAAATACATAGTGTACAGCAAATGAAAGACAAGCATCTTGTGAATCCAGCCAATATTTCCGATTTCATAAGTGTTTTACGGCAAAAACACAATATAGCGTCATATTAGCTTACTACAATAGCCAGAAACACAAGCCGTTCCCCAGTAGCAAAAGTTATCGATCGTAACAAACCAGCAAAAGGTATATCATTTTTGACTAACCTTGATAAGCTTCATCAGATGACAGTCCTATAACATCAGGTTATACATACACTTATGTTTTGTTCGAAAATGTGCATATTTAGAGCTGAAATCAGTGGTTATACATTGTGCTAACGTAGCATATTTTTCCCACAACGTCCGGATATTTTTCTGACACTTTTTCTGACACACATATTCTGACCAAATAGCTATTCATAAACATAACAAAAAATACATGTTGTATAGGAAATGATAGATACACTAGTTCTTAATGCAATCGCCGTGTTAGAATTCTAAAAATAACTTCATTACGATATGCAGTTTACGTTATGGCGAGAGAGTACCCAAAACCTGGCCTCAAACTACTAGTTCACATGTACGACAGATATATGAAATAGCATCATAAAATGGGTCCTACTTTTGATGATCTTTCATCAGAATGTTGTACAAGGGGTCCTTTGTCGGGAACAATCGTTGTTTGGATTTAGAACGGCCTCTTTCCCTCCCGATTTAGCAAGCACACTTGCTAAGTGGCGCGAATCTCTCCATCGTCAACAAACTCAGAGAACGGAACACGGCAAAACTCCCGAAAAAAATTCAGTAATCTGATTAAACTATATTGAAAAACATACTTTACGATGATATTGTCACATGTATCAAATAAAATCAAAGCCGGAGATATTAGTCGTCCATAACGACAGCTGTACAGAAGGCAAATCCAGGTCCCTTGACGCGCTCTCCAGAAAACAGGAAACTGGTGACACGTCATACAAAGAGCATTTATTCGAGCCCAGATCAAGTTACACACTCCATTTCTTCTCTCACTGCTTGTCGACATCTAGTGGAAGACGTATGAAGTGCATCTAAACGAATAAATATCAAGGACTTTAATAGGCAGCCCCTAGAAGAGAGCATCGATTTCAGATTTTCCACTTCCTGTCAGGAAGCTTGCTGCAAAAGGAGTTCTGTTTTACTCACAGATATAATTCAAACGGTTTTAGAAACTAGAGTGTGTTTTCTATCCAATAGTAATAATAAATGCAATTTGTATGAGCAAGAATTGAGTACGAGGCCATTTGAAATGGGCACCTTTCATCCGGATACTCAATACTGCCCCTGCAGCACAAACAGGTTAACTAACCTCCAAATGAGCTTCAATGCCATACAACACTCCTTCCGTGGCCTCCAACTGCTCTTAACCTCTAACGAGCCTCTTCCCCGGATCCGGGAGCACCCCCCACCCCCCCCCCCCCCCCGCACTGATTAGCATTGCTAGCATAGCGTCACAATTAAATAGTAGCATCTAAATATCATTAAATCACAAGTCCAAGACACCTAATGAAAGATACAGATCTTGTGAATAAAGCCACCATTTCAGATTTTTTAAATGTTTTACAGGGAAGACACAATATGTAAATCTATTAGCTGAACACGTTAGCAAAAATCACCATTTTTCTTGTCCACCATTTTCTCTCAACACCAGTAGCTATCACCAATTCGGCTAAACTAAGATATTGATAGCCACTAACCAAGAAAAAACCTCATCAGATGACAGTCTGATAACATATTTATGGTATAGGATAGGTTTTGTTAGTAAAATGTGCATATTTCAGGTATAAATCATAGTTTGCCATTGCAGCCAGCATCACAAATCTCACCAAAGCTCCTAGAATTACTACATAGAGCAACGTGTATTACCAATTTACTCATCATAAAACATTTCTTAAAAATACACAGCACATAGCAATGGACAGACACAGATCTTGTGAATTTTACGGTGAAAACACAATAAATCGTTATATTAGCATACCACATACGCAAACGTTACCCGAGCACTGATTCTAGCCAAAGAGAGCGATATCGTATCATCGCCAAAATATATAAATTTTTTCACTAACTTTCTCAGAATTCTTCAGATGACACTCCTGTAACATCATATTACAACATACATATACAGTTTGTTCGAAAATGTGCATATTTAGCCATAAAAAAACGTGGTTATACAATGAAAATAGTAGCAAAACAAGCCTGGAAATGTTGGTCGCCATCTTTGAGTGATCTAGTTTAATCAATAGCTAATCATATACTTGACTAAAAAATACAGGGTTGACAGGAATCGAAAGACAAATTAGTTCTTAATGCAATCGCTGATTTACATTTTTTAAATTATCCTTACTTTTCCATATAGGTTGCGCCAAGCGAAGCTATACAAAACAAAATGGAGGCGTAAGCGTTTAACATTTTTCGACAGAAACACGATTTATCATCATAAATTGTTCTTACTGTGAGCTGTTCTTCCATCAGAATCTTGGGCAAAGAATCCTTTCTTGGGTCTAATCTTCTTTTGGTCGAAAGATGTCCACTTGTCCGTCGAAATGCCCACTAACGTACGACCGGGACCCCGAAATGTGCCCAGCGCGTCAAAGTGCACAACAAAGCAATGCCTCAAAATCGCACTAAAAGGATATAAATTGCTATACAACGGTTCAAATTAACTACCTTATGATGCTGTTAAACGCTAGTAAAACCAAATGCATGCTTTTCAACCGTTCGCTGCCCGCACCTGCCCGCCCGCTTAGCATCACTACCCTGAATGGTTCTGACCTAGAATATGTGGACAATTACAAATACCTAGGTGTCTGGCTAGACTGTAAACTCTCCTTCCAGACTCGTATTAAACATCTCCAATCCAAAATCAAATCTAGAATACGCTTTGTATTTTGCAACAAATTCTCCTTCACTCCTTCACGCCGCTAAACTTACCCTAGTAAAACTGACTATCCTACCGATCCTCGACTTCAGCGACGTCATCTACAAAATAGCTTCCAATACTCTACTCAGCAAACTAGATGCAGTCTATCACAGTGCCATCCGTTTTGTTACCAAAGCCCCTTATACCACCCACCACTGCGACCTGTATGCTCTAGTCGGTTGGCCCTCGCTACATATTCATCGCCAGACCCACTGGCTCCAGGTCATCTATAAGTCTATGCTAGGTAAAGCTCCGCCTTATCTCAGCTCACTGGTCATGATAACAACACCCACCCGTAGCACGCGCTCCAGCAGGCATATCTCACTGGTCATCCCCAAAGCCAACACCTCCTTTGGCTGCCTTTCCTACCAGTTCTCTGCTGCCAGTGACTGGAACGATTTGCAAAAATTGCTGAAGCTGGAGACTTATATTGCCCTCACTAACTTTAAACATCTGAGCAGCTAACCGATCGCTGCAGCTGTACATAGTCCATCTGTAAATAGCCCACCCAATCTACCTACCTCATCCCCAAATTGTTTTTATTTACTTTTCTGCTCTTTTGCACACCAGTATCTCTACTTGCACATCATCATCTGCTCATTTATAACTCCAGTGTTAATCTGCTAAATTGTAACTACTTCGCTACTATGGCCTATTTATTGCCTACCACCTCACGCCATTTGCACACACTGTATATAGACTCTTTTTTTTGATTCTATTATTGACTGTACGCTTGTTTTTCCCATATGTAACTCTGTGTTGTTGTTATTGTCGCACTGCTTTGCTTTATCTTGGCCAGGTCGCAGTTGTAAATGAGAACTTGTTCTCAACTAGCTTATCTGGTTAAATAAAGGTGAAATAAAAAAATTAATTAAATAAAAACTCTAAGTGCACCGATTGACACTGGACGTCCATGTAGTTGAAATTTGGTCAGTCCACCCTGGCGTTGATGTTAACGTCCACAGACGAACCGGACTAGACCAAATCTGACGTATGTTTGTTTCACAAGTTTCGATAGCGCAGTGAGTAGAGCACAGTAGAGTACAATACAATACTGTAGTACAGTAAAGTAACGCTACTGTACTGAACTCTACCCTTCTCTTCTGTGCTGTATTGTACGGCACTGTATTCTACTGTGCTCTGCTTTGCTGCGCTGCAATGTCCAAATTTGTTAAACATGAGGAGAATGACGTTCATATCCATAATTCTATACTTCTATGTGGTACAGATCAGGGACCCATGATGTAATGACGTTACTGTAATTCTGTTACCAGGTGGACCTCCACTTAATATACTGTAGTTCAATAACCAAAACATATTCATAGAGGGGACACAATTCATGTTGGAAACGTGTTTGCATAAAAACCTGAGGGAGATTTGACCATTATTCCGTTACAAAGTTTGCAACTGCACAGTTCGTCCACTAAATTAGTTTTGCTACATTTATCAGTGGACATTTTTAAAAGTAGTCATTTTGCATAGAGTTGTATGGTTTGTTAAACATTGAAATCAATGTTTTTTGTTTGACATACATTTTAGTGAACAAATTATTCAAAGCCTAATTCCTTTATCGTGGAATTGCCTCTTTGCACTTGAAGCCAAAGATGACCAAAATAGAGGTACTATTGATTGTAGTTGATAATATCTTGTTGGTCATCTGTGTGTGACGTTGGAGCGTCAACATGGCAGTGCTCAGGATGTCTGGACCCTGAGAGGAAGGACACTGGTGGCTGAGTGATCCCCTAGCTAGCCCAGGCAGGCAGAGCTTGTGTGTGTGAGAGAGGGAGTATGGTCGAGCTGTGTGTCAGCAGTGTGTGCCAGAGCACATCGTGAGGCCAGGCCTAAGACTCGGTGGGTGAGGGGACTGCTGGGCAGCACACACACTTTTCATAGGAGCCTGACAGTGGGGCAGCTCTCGCCTGGCACCAAGACAAATTCAACAACAAAGGGACAGACTCTGAGACACAGTCACTTACAATATGCTGCCATTAGAGGATTTGAACTGCACTCGGATGTGCAAATGGCTTGGATGGGAACTGGGAATTGTTTTTCATTTATTTTATTTTGGTGCTTCGAGTATTTAAAGGAATTGTATTTCACTGCATTGGTAAGGCAACAAATTGAAATGGCAGGCAAAATAAGGATTATTGGAGTTAGGCTAAACATTGTTTTAATTTCAAAATGGCCCATGCCCAAAGAAACTAATGAAAAGCAGGGAGTAAAAGAGAAATGTGGGCCCATTTCTGTGAGCACAGTTGTGTGAATCTTGTTCAATATTACATGAAGACTCACAGCTCTCTGACAGCCCGGGGCAGGCCAAGCTACACTATCAGTAATTCTCAAGTGTCTGCTCTCTATAATTAACGCATTGCCTCAGATAACTTCTGTTTTGGTGACTCCTCTATCAGTAGTTGATGGGAATCCAGCCAAACCCCAGTGATAATGACACTCGCTTCTCTGATAAACCAATTGAGAAGATTCCAAGGGCAGACTACAGGCAGGGTTGTGATGGATTAGATGTCCTGTGCTAAGTGGAGGCAGCCTGCTCCCCTGCTCTCTCTCAATCTCCCCAGCTGGCTGCTAGCTGCTGCCCTGATAAGGACTGGTACCTTGTAGCATCGGAGATGCCCAGAGGCTGGTGTCAGGAGAAATCCAGGGTGAGCTCGCTGTATTTCCTCCCTGACAAATAGCGGACTGGCAGACTATTTTTCTTCATCTGCCACTCTTAACTCTTCCAACTGATAGACTGCACAAAATGAGTCATGTGGCAAAGCGAAGCAGTACTTTGCCGGTTTGTTCACCTGTGGTACAGATTAATCTATGATTATGGTTGAGATGTAATCGTTTAGATTAGAACCAACAGGGATAATCTAGATTAGGAGGTGGTCTTGCACTGCCAAAAACAGAGAACATACAGTACCAGTCAAAGGTTTGGACACACCTACATGATTCCATATGTTATTTCATAGTTTTGATGTCTTCACTATTATTCTACAATGTAGAAAATAGTAAAAATAAAGAAAAACCCTTGAATGAGACTGTATTTATTGTAACATACTGCTGTAAACAACTCTTTCTTTTGAGCTTCAGGGATTATGGTCTGAAAATATACAGTTTGCATCAGAGAGTATGATTAACATCGGAGGCGAAAGATCACCGTTGACCCTTTCATGTAATTGAAAAATTAAGCCATTGAGGCCCTTCACGTCCTGATATCCCCTATTGTGCCTTACAAATAACACTATATAGTCTACCATAATTGTTTTTATGTCCACAACAGTTAAAATAGCAACATGGAGTGCTTTAATGATTTGCTATGTTAGTCTTTACGGATGATATAATTTGTTCCAATGTAGTTCACTCCTCATCCCTGTGTACCAGCCTCATCCCCATTTACAGAAAAATAGAACTTCAAATCCACAGCAACATGTACTACTGTGCATACCAGCTGGGTATTGGCTTTATTCTAATCCAGTTTGATCTTCTGATTTATAAGGTCATCAAACCAAACCTGTATCATGTGAGGCGGGCAGTATCTGGGTTCTACCATTGGAGCAGAGAGAGGGGTCTTTGTGGATGTTGTGGAGTTGCAGCCAAGTGTGTTTAACGCCAGCCAGTGCATCTGATGAGACTGTGGGGTCGAGGCACTGAGAGACTGTGTTGTGTCACAGCGTCTCTCTTCCCCTCGACAGCTGGTGGCACTAATGAATTGAGTGTGGCTTTTCCCTCGCTCGGGGTTCCACGAGAGGCTTTATAATTTTTATGGCCTTATAAAATACGCTGGACAAACACAACACTTTTTTTAACCTGTCTAGGATCAGCGTGGCGCTAGCGGCACACCCCCCCCCCCCCCCACTGAAAAACCAGTGCCGCGAAATTCAAAAAAATATTTTTTTCAAATATTTAACTTTCACACATTAAAGTCCAATACAGCTAATGAAAGACACAGATCTTGTGAATCCAGTCAACATGTCCGATTTTTAAAATGTTTTACAGGGAAGACACAATATGTAAAGATGTACATCTATTACCTAAAAACACATTAGCATAATCCACCATCTTTTATTTGTCCACCAACACCAGTAGCCATCACCAATTCGGCTAAACTAAGATATTTATAGCCCCTAACCAACAAAAAAACTCATCAGATGACAGTCTGATAACATATTTATGGTATGGGATAGGTTTTGTTAGAAAAAAGTGCATATTTCAGGTAGATGGCATAGGTTACAATTGCACCCACCGTCACAAATGGAATAGAAAAACTACTTAGAGCAACGTGTTTACCTACTTACTAATCATCAAACATTTCGTAAAAATACACAGCATACACGAATCGAAAGACACAGATCCTGTGAATACAGACAATATTTCAGATTTTCTAAGTGTCTTACAGCGAAAACACAATACATCGTTATATTAGCATAGCACATAGCACATAGCAGCCCAGCATTGATTCTAGCCAAAGTGAGCGATAACGTCAACATCGCCAAAAATATATTAATTTTTTCACTAACCTTCTCAGAATTCTTCAGATGACACTCCTGTAACATCATATTACACAATACATATAGAGTTTGATCGAAAACGTTTATATTTAGCCACCAAAATCATGGTTAGACAATGTGAAATGTAACTCAGCTGGTCAGAAAATGTCCTTGCGCCACTTAGACAGTGATCTACTCTTATACATAAATACTCATAAACGTGACTAAAAAATATAGGGTGGACAGGGATTGATAGACAATTTAATTCTTAATACAATTGCGGAATTACATTTTTTAATTTATCCTTACTTTTCAATACAGTTTGCGCCAAGCGAAGCTACGTCAAAAAACATGGCGTCCTAAGCCACTAAAATGTTTCAACAGAAACACGATTTATCATAATAAAAATGTCCTACTTTGAGCTGTTCTTCCATCAGTATCTTGGGCAAAGAATCCTTTCTTGGGAGTAATCGTCTTTTGGTGGAAAGCTGTCCTCTTGCCATGTGGAAATGCCAACTGCGTTCGGGATGAACTGAAAAGCGTGCCCAGTTATTCACATCGTTTCAAAAATAAATGTCCCAAAATCGCACTAAACGGATATAAATTGCTATAAAACGCTTTAAATTAACTACCTTATGATGTTTTTAACTCCTATAACGAGTGAAAAGATGACCGGAGAAATATAACAGGCTAAACTAACGCTTGGAACAGGAGCGGGTCGGAGTCCTCCACGCGCGTTACGCACCAAGAAAAGACTTGCTAGCCTCAGGGTTTTTTCATTTGTAGTGCCTGTGAACGCGCAATCGACCCCATTGGAATCGTCATCACGTAAAGGCATCCAGGGGAAGACGTAAGAAGTGTCCGTATAGTCATAGCCAATAACAGTGCCCTTTTAACTGACTTCAGAACAGTGGCCAACATTTCTGAAATCTGACTCCATGTCAGGGAAATTGCTGTAGAATGGGCTCTGTTCCACTTAGAGACAAAATTTCAACTCCTATAGAAACTATAGACTGTTTTCTATCCAATAATAATAATAATATGCATATTGTACGATCAAGGATTTTGTGGGAAGCCGTTTCAAAAATTACCCAATTAGCATAAATAGTCTCAACAGCGCCCCCATCCTCAACAGGTTAAGGCGACGTAATATCACGAAATGTGATTCTGATAGGACACGACGTTTAGGGGAAGTTACCGGGCCTAATCTGACTATGGGTGACTGTAGAGAAAGTCTGTTTCAAAATCACCCCTTGGTGTTTTACTTTAACCTTTTTGGCGTGCAAGCCCGACGTCGGTACACTTATGACAACAGCCAGCTCAAAGTGCAGGGCGCGAAATTCAAAAGATATTTTTGTTATATTTAACTTTCACACATTAACAAGTCCAAGACACCAGATGAAAGGTACACATCTTGTGAATCAAGCCAACATGTCCGATTTTTTTAATGTTTTACAGGGAAGACACAATATGTAAATCTATTAGCTAACCACGTTAGCAAAAGACACCACTATTTTTACTCCATCAGTTTTTTACTACATCAGTAGCTATCACAAATTCGACCAAATAAAGATATAAATAGCCACTAACCAAGAAACAACTTCATCAGATGACAGTCTGATAACATATTTATTGTATAGCATATGTTTTGTTAGAAAAATGTGCATATTTCTGGTATAAATCATAGTTTACATTGCAGCTACAGTCAGAGATTGCACCGAAAGCAGACAGAAAAATTACAGACACCAACGCCAAATAACTAAATACTCATCATAAAACATTTCTGAAAAATACATAGTGTACAGCAATTGAAAGACAGGCATCTTGTGATTCCAGACAATATTTCCAATTTATCAAGTGTTTTACAGCGAAAACACAATATAGCGTTATATTACCTTAGCACAATAGCAAACATAACAACAGCATTGATTCAAGGCAAAAAAAGCTATAACGTATAAACCACCAAAATATATTAATTGTTTCACTAACCTTCTCAGAATTCTTCAGATGACAGTCCTGTAACATCATATTACACAATGCATATAGAGTTTGTTCGAAAATGTGCATATTTAGCGGCACAAATCGTGCTTAGACAATGAGAATAGTGTCCATAACGTCAAGCAATCTGTCCGGCGCCATCTTGTAAAGGCACCTTTTCTTATCGAATACTATTCATAAACTTGACTAAAAAAATACAGGTTGGACAGCAATTGAAAGACAAATTAGTTCTTAATGCAATCGCTGAATTACATTTTTTAAATTAACCTTACTGCGCAATACAAGCTGCGATAACGCAAGGCTACACTGCAGGAAATGGCGTCTTATGCATTTGACATTTTTCAACAGAACAATGAATTATCAGCATAAATAGTTCTTACTTTTAGATGAACTCCCATCAGAATCTTGGGAAATGTGTCCTTTGTCCAAAATAATTGTTGCTAGATTGGAGAACGTCGTCTTCAACGTTGCAATTAGCTGTAAACAATAGCCATGTGGGCCAGAGATACCCAACTTCCTAAAACGTCACGAAAATAAATACCCGAAAATCGCAATATACTGACATAAACTGATATAATTCGGTTTAAAATAACAACATTACGATGTCTTCAACACCTATATCGAATAAAAACAGAGCCGGATATATCTAGGAGCTAATACGGGAGCTTCTAAAATGACATGCCAAGACCCTTCCTGCGTCAGAGCGAAGAGTGGAAAGATGGGACACTTCGGTTCCAAGCAATTTATAACCTTTGGGACCTACGTAGAAACTCCATTTCAACTCTCCCTATTCGCTGACACCCAGTGGAAGGCATATGCAGTGCATCTCAACCAATAGAGGACAGGCAAATTAATACACAGGTCTCAGAACAGCTAGCAAAATTCTGCATTGTGACATACACATAGGAAAATTGCTCGAAGTCCAGTTCTGTTTCACCCACAGATATAATTCAAACGGTTTTAGAAACTAGAGAGTGTCTTCTATCCAATAGTAATAATAATATGCATATTGTACGAGCAAGAATTGAGTACGAGGCCTTTTTGAAATGGGCACCTTTTATCTGGCTACTCAATACTGCCCCTTGAGCCCAAAGAGGTTAAATCCAACTGATTGCTGGCAGAGTGCTAGATGCTCTGAGAAGATGACCTACACACATGTTGTGACAACCATTGTTCGGTCTACGGAGAGAAAATATAGAGATTTTTGTACAAGAACTAAAGGTGTTGATTGTCAGAAAAGTCACTACATTTTTCAGCATGCAGTAGTGTAATTTGCCATCTTTGTATCCTGACTGGAAATTATGATTTTGAAGTGGTATGCCTACAGAGTTGTTCCACCTCAAAAAACACAAGGATTTTGACACCCACCATCTCAGATTTTTCTGAAATTCTTTTTGTTGTTTGAAACAAATAAGATTAGCATTCCTGAAACAACATTTTTTTGAAAGATAAATTGTAGTCTCTGAATGTCCTTGAGTGGCCCAGCCAAAGCCCGGACTTGAACCTGATCGAACATCTCTGGTGAGACCTGCAAATATCGCTGTGCAGTGGCGCTCCACATCCAATCTGACAGAGTTTGAGAGGATCTGCAGAGAAGAATGGGAGAAACTCCCCAAATGCAGGTGTGCCAAGCTTGTAGAGTTATACCCAAGAAGACTCGAGGGTGTAATTGCTGCCAAAGGTGCTTCAACAAATTACTAAGTAAACTGTTTGAATACTAATTCAACCTCCCCCTTGACCCCTTCCCCAGCAATGTTGCAGTTCTTGACACAAACTGGCGCCTGGTACCTACTACCATACTCTATGCAAAGCCACTTAAATATTTTGTGTTGCCCATTCACCCTCTGAATGGCACACACATACAATCCATGTCTCAATTGTCTTAAGGCTTAAAAATCATTCTTTAATCTGTCTCCTCTCCTTCATCTACACCGATTTGAAGTGGATATAAGTGACATCAATAAGGGATCATAGCTTTAGCCTGGATTCACCTGGTCAGTCTGTTATGGAAAGAGGTGTTCTTAAAGAGGTGCTATCTCTCTCTCTCTCTAAATGTACATAGTGAACTCATACACATTGTAAATCGAATGCACTATTTCAGAACGTGACCTACCACTTGCATGTCAATATCAGACTGGGCAGAATTGACGTTCGCAATCACCCCCTATATGTCAGCGTAGCCAATGACATAACACCTTTTTGACATCTGACTTGAACCAACCAATAGAAATACACAAATATTGAATACATATTTCTGCAGTGGCAAGTGGAAACATAACCACGTCTGAATCACTGTTAAGAAGAGGTTTGGTCCAAATTGTATGTTGGGTACTATATTGCCAATTTGCGTGCAATCAATCAGAGTTCAAATTTTCTTTCAACAAAATAAGGAAAGTGATGCTTATCTTATCGGTTTCTAACTACAGAAACCATTTCAGAGCAATCTGAGATGGTGGGTGTAATGACTTGCTGAAATGACCCTATACTGAAACATTGTAAAAAGCAAAAGAGTAATGAAGAACTGTACTCATTAGCCACTACAAAGCTTACAGTACTATGCCAGTGGTAAGCAGTAGTAAGCAGTCAGTACATTGCTGTAGTGCATGCATTTTCCCCTGGTCAGATGAGTGCTGGGCTGCTGTGTACCACTGTACTACCCAGGAAAGGCAGTATGTCCTCCTGTGTCAGGCTGGGTGCTGAATGGCATGTGAAACGGAATGTGAAAAGGCAGTACTTTGTAAAGACCTCTTTCACTGTGGGAGAGAGACGCATGGTCAGCCAACCAGTCCAGTCCATTTAAAACCAGACAGAGAAACAGATAGGTTAAGGGTGAAGCATCTTGAGGGCATGGTGGAGCAATTACATTGTAAAAATGGTTATGTTATATTTTTGCTAAGTCAAAGGCTCAATGCCCTTTGGGCACCTGTTACACTCCAGGGTGTAACCTATGCAGGCACCTGTGGAATGAAGCAAACGTTAACACTACATGGAAACATAATCTACTCTCCCTCCCCATACAAACAACACGTATCCTACTTTTGAATTTACAGCTCTATTTACCAGACTTAATGCATACCATCATCCATGAACATGAATTCTACATTATGCCATACATTAGTCCTCTCTCCTGAGATTCACAACCGTTTCCATGGTGATTCATGCTGCTGCGTCGTTGTCAACACGGCCCATCATTGATATTCCACCTGTGGTTCTATTTCGGGCAAATGTCTGATTCCCTAATGTAGACCTTACACAATTAAGAGCCCTCTGGCTGGGCCGCCATGCGTAAACAATAACCTGCAGGAGAGCGAGAGAGCGAGATCACTTCCTCTAAGCAGCATAACACTCCCTTCCCTGCATACAGCCCAGCCCATTCAGCCTGTGTTCAGCCACAGATCCCACAGGAACACTCACAGCTGGGGCTCTGCCACCCTAGCATGTGTGTGGGCAACTATTAACTTCATTATGGCAGCCTTAGACATTACAGGAGCAAGATTCTGGATCGTCAGCTGTGAGACCTCAGACATGGTCTACGCAGCCATCTCCATATTTATCATGGCTTCATATGTGTGGTGCTGCATCATAACAATCTTTAACCCACCGAAATATTCCTATCCGTCCTCAAACTCACAACCAGAATTCCCCGTCGTCTCACTTGAACTTGTTGAAATGGATCAGACATGCATACGACATGGCTAACCTTAGAGCACAGGTGCCAAACTCATTCCACGGAGGGCCGAGTGTCTGCGGATTTTCCATCCTCCCTTGTCCTTGATTGATGAATTAAAGTCATTAATTAGTAAAGAACTCCCCACACATAGTTGTCTCGGGCTTAACTGAAAATAAAGAACAACCTGCAGACACTAGGCCCTCCATGGAATGAGTTTGACACCCCTTCCTTAGAACTTCTTGAAGATGTCAGCAGTATGTGGTTTGGGTGTGAACCACACAGGTGGATGAAAAGCTAGGTATGCAGGCAGAGGATGGACCAGCTCTTACATTCTCCTTTGATGATGTCCAGGTGTGAGAAGCTGTTCAGTAGAAGGCAGACGCTAGCCCCAGGCATATCCCCTCAGGCCTCGCACTCTTACATGTCTCCTGGGCTTTTCCTTGTCTCTGTTACAGATCACATACTCTCTCAGCTTACAGTTTCCTCCTCTCTAGAATCCCCTGTGGCTTTAAGTTTGGCCCTCACTGTAGCGCAGGAGGACAGCCATTGGACACTCTTCAAGTCCAAGGCTCTGCTGTGAAGCTTCCCTTACAAAACATATCACTAGAATCAAATCCTATGTGCTATTTTTTCACTATGTGGCATGTGATGAAACGTGGTTTCATTTCTCAAGGAAATTGGAATTAGACTGGATACAGAATGTAATATTCTTCAATATTTCAACTTTTATGTCTTTTCAGCATCCCTTTACATTGGACCATAACATGATGGTGCCGACAGACACATCGCCGTGGTCCTAGCCAACTTTACAGTTATTTCCTACATTATTTGCTCAGAGCGTTTCTTGCATTATTACCTACAGCCGAAAATAATTTTGGGATGTTAGATTGGCGGTCAATCACCAGCATTTCGACCAGAAATTAGACTTTCCTGAATTGGATCCTTTGTTTGTACCGCTGGAGGCATTTCCACTCATCCCAGGGGCTGCTCCAAGATGCCACTGACGGCGAAGAGGAATACCGCTTCAGAGTATATTACTCGCAAATGTTCAGTCCCGAGAGAATTCTATTCGGTCATCGTCCCAACCATGTATATTCCTCCTCAAGCCGACACATCGACAGCTCTCAAGGAACTACAATGGACTTCGTGCAAACTAGAAACCGCATATCCTGAGGCTGCATTTATTTTAGCAGGGGACTTTAATATTTAAATCTGAGGAAAACAAAGCCGAAGTTTTATCAACATATCGCCTGCGCTACTCTCTCATCAATAATTTTTGACCATTGCTATTCCCCCTTTCAGGACAGCTACAAGGCCCGCCGCTTTAGCAAATCAGATCACGCCCCCCATTCTGCGCATCCTTTTCTATAGGCAGAAACTTAAACAGCAAGTACCCATGGTAAGGACTGTTCAACGTTGGTCTGACCAATCAGAATCACGCAGACTGGGATTTGTTCTGGGTTGACTCGGTGACTGAGTTCATCAGGAAGTGCATTGAGGATGTTGTTCCCTACTGTGACGATTAGAACTTTTCCAAACCGAAACTGAAAGCATGAACCACCACATTTAACCACAGCAAGGTGACTGGGAACATGGATGAGTACAAACAGTCCAGCTGTGCCCTCCGTAAGGCAATCAAACAGGCAAAATGTAAACACAAAGACAAGGTGGAGTCGCAATTCAAAGGCTCAGACATGAGACACATGTGGCAAGGACTCCAGATAATCACAGATTATAAAAGGCAAACCAGCCACGTTGCGGACACCGACACCTATGCTCCCGCACAAGGTATAACCCTTCGCCCGCCGAAACACAGGGCCACCACCGCTCACGAGGACTTTGAGCTCTTGTTCTCCGTGGACTTCATGAGTAAGACATTTTTAGCATGTTAACCCTCGCAAGGCTGCCGGCCCAGACAACATCCCTCGATGCGTCCCCGGAGCGTGTGCAGGTCAGCTGGCTGGAGTGTTTAGACATATTCAATCTCTCCCTATCCCAGTCTGTTGTCCTTACTTGCTTCAAGATGCCCACCATTGTTCTTTAAACCTCACTAGGGTATGTGGGACGCTAGCGTCCCACCTGGCCAACATCCAGTGAAATTGCAGAGCGCCAAATTAAAATACAGAAATACTCATTATAAAAATTCAGAAAACATACAAGTATTTTACATAGGTTTAAAGATGAACTTCTTGTGAATCCAACCACGGTGTCAGATTTCAAAAAGGCTTTACGGCGAAAGCATACCTTACGATTTTTTGAGAACATCGCCCAGCAGACAAATCATTACAAACATTAACCAGCCAAGTAGAATAGTTACAAAAGTCAGAAATAGAGATAAAATGAATCACTTACCTTTGATGATCTTCATATGGTTGCGCTCAGAAGACATTCATTTACTCAATAAATGTTTGTTTTGTTCGATAAAGTCTCTCTATATAACCAAAAACCTTAGTTTTGTTCGTGCGTTTTCTTCAGTAATCCACAGGCTCAAACGCAGTCACAACAGGCAGACAAATAATCCAAATTGTATCCCTAAAGTTCATAGAAACATGTCAAACGATGTTTATATTTTAGGCTGGGTTTCTGTACAGCACTTTGAGATATCAGCTGATGTAAGAAGGGCTATATAACTTCTTAAGACTAGAGGGCGATATTTTCATTTTTTGGCTAAAAACACGTACCCATTTGAAACTGCCTATTTCTCAGCCCCCAAAACTAGAATATGCATATAATTGTCAGATTAGGATAGAAAACACTCTGAAGTTTCCAAAACTGTAAAAAATTTGTCTGTGAGTTAAACAGAACTGATATTGCAGGCTAAAACCTGAGGAAAATCCAATCAGGAAGTGCCCCTGTTCTTGAAACCTCTCTGTTCCTATGCATCCCTATTGCCCATATCAATCAATCAATCAAGTTTATTTTATATAGCCCTTCGTACATCAGCTAATATCTCGAAGTGCTGTACAGAGACCCAGCCTAAAACCCCAAACAGCTAGAATGCAGGTGTAGAAGCACGGTGGCTAGGAAAAACTCCCTAGAAAGGCCAAAACCTAGGAAGAAACCTAGAGAGGAACCAGGCTATGAGGGGTGGTCAGTCCTCTTCTGGCTGTGCCGGGTGGAGATTATAACAGAACTATGCCAAGATGTTCAAAAATGTTCATAAGTGACAAGCATGGTCAAATAATAATCATGAATAATATTCAGTTGGCTTTTCATAGCCGATCATTAAGAGTTGAAAAACAACAGGTCTGGGACAGGTGGCGGTTCCATAACCGCAGGCAGAACAGCTGAAACCGGAACAGCAGCAAGGCCAGGCGGACTGGGGACAGCAAGGAGCCACCACGCCCGGCAGTCCCGACGTATGGTCCTAGGGCTCAGGTCCTCAGAGAGAAAGAAAGAGAGAAGGAGAAAATTAGAGAGAGCCAAGATTTTCAAAATGTTCATAAATGACAAGCATGGTCAAATAATAATCAGGAATAAATCTGTTGGCTTTTCATAGCCGATCATTAAGAGTTGAAAACAGCAGGTCTGGGACAGGTAGGGGTTCCGTAACCGCAGGCAGAACCGTTGAAACTGGAATAGCAGCAAGGCCAGGCGGACTGGGGGCAGCAGGGAGTCGTCATGCCCGGTAGTCCTGACGTATGGTCCTAGGGCTCAGGTTCTCAGAGAGAGAAAGAAGAGAGAACGAGAGAATTAGAGAAAGCATACTTAAATTCACACAGGACACTGGATAAGACAGGAGAAGTACTCGAGGTATAACCAACTGACCCTAGCCCCCCGACACAAACTACTGCAGCATAAATACTGGAGGCTGAGACAGGAGCGGTCAGGAGACACTGTGGCCCCATCCGAAGATATAAAGGGATATCAAGATATAAAGGGACATATAAAGGGATATCAACCAGTCTTCTTTTTCTATGGCTTCCCTAAGGTGTCAACAGCCTTTAGACATAGTTTCAGGCTTTTATTTTGAAGAATGAGCGTGAACGACCACATTGCGTAAGTGGATAGGTGGGGGCTCTCAGAGTGAATTGTGCGCAAAAGAGAAAGGCAGCCATTGTTACTCCCGGTCCTAGTGAAAAGCCAACTGTCCCGGTTGATATATTATCGAATAGATATTTGAAAAAAACCCTGAGGATGGATTATAACGTTTAACATGTTTCTGTGGACATTATGGATATAATATGGAATTTTTGTCGGCGTTGTCCCGACCACTCTTTCCGGTGGATTCCTGGGCATAACGCATTAAACTAACGGAGGTATTTGGATATAAAAAATATCTTTATGGAACAATAGGAACATTTGTTGTCTAACTGGGAGTCTCGTGAGTGAAAACATCCGAAGATCATCAAAGGTAAACTATTAATTTGATTGCTTTTCTGATTTTCGTGACCAAGTTACCTGATGCTAGGTGTAATTGTTTTGTCGAGCGATCGATAAAATTACACAAACGCTTGTATTGGTTTCGCTGTAAAGCATAATTTCAAAATCTAAGACGACAGATGGATTAACAAAAGGCTAAGCTGTGTTTTGCAATATTGCACTTGTGATTTCATGAAATTATATTATATTATATACCTGTGGCGCTAGGCTAGGCTATGCTAGTCAGCGTTTCTGATGACAATTATCCCGGATCCGGGATGGGTGGTTCAGAAAGGATAAATACGTTTGATTTGATATTCAATCCTCAGGTTGTTTTAAGCCTAAATAATCGATATTATTTCAACCGGACAATAACTTTGTCAATATAAAAGGTAAACAAGAAAGTCACTCTCTCGGTCGCGCACATGAAAAAGCTCTGTGACACTGCAGGGTCCACTCATTCAGACTGCTCTTACTCCCTAATTTTTCAGAATACAAGTCTGTTGACATCTAGTGGAAGGCATAGGAACTGCAATTTGAGTCCTAAGTCAATGGATACTGCAATGGCATTGAATAGAAAACTACAACAACAGAAAAATCTTAATTCCTGGATGGATTTTTCTCAGGTTTTGGCCTGCCAAATTAGTTCTGTTATACTCACAGACACTATTTTAACCATTTTGTAGACTTTAGAGTGTTTTCTATCCACAGCAACTAATTATATGCATATCCTATCTTCTGGGCCTGAGTAGCAGGCAGTTTAATTTGGGCACGTTTTTCATCCAAAATTCCGAATGCTGCCCCCTACCCTAGTGAAGTTTTAACCCAAGAAAGTGAAGGTAACTGAACTAAATCACTATCACCCCATAGCACTCACTTCTGTCATCATGACGTGCTTTGAGAGGCTAATTAATTAAGGATCATATCACCTCCACCTTACCCGATACCCTAGACCTACTACAATTTGCATACTGCCTTAACAGATCCACAGATGAAGCAATCTCCATTGCACTGCACACTGCCCTATCCCATCTGGACAAGAGGAATACCTATGTAAGAATGCTGGTGATAGACGGCAGCTCACTTTTCAACACTATTGTGCCCTCCAAGCTCATCACTTAGCTCAGTGCCCTGGGTCTGAACTCCGCCCTGTGCTATTGGGTCCTGGATTTTCTGACAGGCTGATACCAGGTGGTGGAGGTAGGCAACAATACCTCCGCTATGCTGATCCTCAACACGAACACGGGGTCCCCACAAGGGTGCATGCTCAGCCCCCTCCTGTACTCCCTGTTCACCCATGACTGCGTGGCCACATACGTCTCCAACTCAATCATCAAGATTGCAGACGACACAACAGTGGTAGGCCTGATTACCAACAATGACGAGACGGCTTACAGGGTGGAAGTGAGGGCCCTGGCGGAGTGGTGCTAGGAAAATAACTTCTCCCTCAACGGCAACAAAACAAAGGAGCTGATCGTGGACTTCAAGAGACCGCAGAGGGAGTACGTCCCCATCCACATCGACATTGCCACAGTGAAGAGGGTGAAAAGCTTCAAGTTCCTCAGCGTGCACATCACTGACGACCTGAAATGGTCAATCCACACACAGTGTGGCGAAGAAGGCGCAATAGCTCCTCTTCAGCCTCAGGATGCATCATTGAGAGCATCCTGTCAGGCTGTAACACCGCCTGGTACTGCAACTGCACCGTACGCAACCACAGGGCTCTCGAGGGTTGTGTGGCCAGCCCAATGCATCACCAGCGGCATACTGCTTGCATTCCAAGTAATCTTCAGCATTGTTTCTGAACTTTAGTCACTGTTATTAGCCAGCTACCACCCGGTACACAACCCTGCACCTTAGAGACTGATGCCGTATGTACATAGTCATTGAACACTGGTCACTTGAATAATTTTTACATACTGTTTTGTCCACTTTAAATGTACACTGAACAAAAATATAAACGCAACATGCAACAATTTCAGAGATTTCACTGAGTCACGGTTCATATAAGGAAATCAGTCAAATTAAAATAAATGCATTATGTCATAATCTATGGATTTCGCTTGACTGGGAATACAGATATGCATCTGTTTGTCACAGATACCTTATTAATAAAAAATGTAGGGGCGTATATCAGAAAACCAGTCAGTATTTGGTGTGACCACCATTTGCCTCATGTAATGTGACACATCTCCTTCGCATAGAGTTGATCAGGCTGTTGATTGTGGCCTGTGGAATGTTGTCACTCCTCTTCAATGGCTGTGCTAAGTTGCTGGATATTGGTGGGAACTGGAACACGCTGTCATACACGTCGATCCAGAGCATCCCAAACATGCTCAATGGTTGACATGACTGGTGAGATTGCAGTCAATGGAAGAACTGGGACATTTTCCGCTTCCAGGAATTGTGTACTGATCCTTGCGACATGGAGCCGTGCATTATCATGCTGAAACATGAGGTGTTGGCGGCGGATTAATGGCACAACAAAGGGACTCAGGATCTCGTCACGGTGCATTCAAATTGCAATAGATAAAATCCATGTCAGTAGCTTATGCCTGCCCATACCATAACCCCACACCACCATGTGGCACTGTTCGCAATTTGGACATCAGCAAACCTCTCGCCCAATTGATGCTATACACGCTGTCGCCATCTGCCCGGCACAGTTGAAACCGGGATTCATCCATGAAGAGCATACTTCTCCAGCCTACCAGTGACCATCAAAGGTGAGCATTTGCCCACTGAAGTCAGTTACGAAGCTGAACTGCAGTCAGGTCATGACCTTGGTGAGGACAACGAGCATGCAAATGAGCAGCCCTGAGATGGTTTCTGACAGTTTGTGCAGTGCAGAAATACTTTGGTTGTGCAAACCCACAGTTTCATCAGCTCTCCGGGTGGTTGTTCTCAGATGATCCCTCAGGTGACGGAGCCGGATGTGGAGGTCCAACAGGACAACAACCCTAAGCACATATTCAAGACAATGCAGGAGTGGCTTTGGGACAAGCCTCTGAATATCCTTGAGTGGCCCAGCCAGAGACCTTAAAATAGCTGTGCAGCATCGCTCCCCATCCAACCTGACAGAGCTTGAGAGGATCTGAAGAGAAGAATGGTGGAAACTCCCCAAATACATGTGTGCCAAGCTTGTAGCATCATACCCAAGAAAACTCGATGCTGTAATCGCTTCCAAATGTGCTTCAACAAAGTACTGAGTAAAGGATATTCAGTTTTCTATTTGTAATACTTTAGCAAAAAATGATAACCTGTTTTTGCTTTGTCATTATGGGATATTGTGTGTAGATTGAGGGGGAAAAAACTATTTAATCAATTTTAGTATAAGGCTATAACAAAATGTGGAAAAAGTCAAGGGGTGTGAATACTTTCCGGAGGTACTGTAAATGGGAACAAATTTAAATAAGATTGTCTCCAAGTAGCTGATGTCATTTGGACAATATATGTGGGAATAACGTTCAATGGATTGTGTGAGCAGCAGGTGATACAGAACACATCCTGTTTTTCAAATGAGGGCAGTGAGCATTTTAGCTGCGATCATCCCAATGGAAGAGAGACTGGAGATTGCAGTTCATGTTGACTGAGACGACACTCCTACGCTGTTGCTGCCTGGTCCCAAATGGCACCGAGTTAAAAGCACCATTCCCAGAGGACATTCCTGAAAAAGCCCTCCCTCATACGCAATCCACTCCCAGAAGTCTGGAAAAATAAGCAAGCTGCCACACTCTTGTCACGCAAACCTCCAGCTTTGTGCCTTATGCTCTGTTTGTACATGGAGACTATTAACACTCACAACAACTCTGTACCAGGAAACAAAGCAAGAGGTTTGTGAAATGCTGACACTAGTTTTTAGAGTTTATGTGCTTTATAAAGACTTTTAAAAAGTATATGGTGTGCAGAGAGTGAAATAATAGGGATTTCTCCCAATGTGATGATGTCTGATGTTTAGAAAAATATATTTGGTCAGACATAATTAAATGCTACGAGAAGGTGAATTAACTTTCTGCTGTGCAGATTGCCGTTTGGAGATTAAGTACAGTATAATTAGTATTGTGGGGTTGGTGTACGCAAACAATCTTTTTTGGTGGTGAGGTTGTCTGTAGGATTTTTTTGTGGTGCACAGGCATAGTTTTGCCATCAAGATCGTAGCTATTTTCTTCTTAGAATGCATCATTATGTGTGCAATAGGTAAGGGAAATAAATAAACTTATGACAAAAGGATCTCAGATAAAATCTTACTTCTTTACTGGATTCGAGATCCAACATTGAGCCCTTGCTTTTTTAATTCCCCATTAAGATATTTACTAGCCTTTCATTCACCCCAGCCACTGCATGATACATGGGATTGCTACAACAAGTGATTTAAGGGCAGATTATACTTCACCTTGCTTCGAAATATGCATATTTAATGGGATATACTTTCCCCAAAATGGCCCATTTAATTGTGGGTCCAGTTACAGCCCATCTATACAAAGGCGACACTAGCTTCTGCTGCTGTCGTCTTCCTGTGTTCCTCTATCTGGCTATAATCAATCTTCCAGAGGCTCTGTGTCATTTACTAATGTTCTTCATGGTGCTTTACCGTAAAGGCCTATGTAAATTTAGCCTAAGTCTGGCATATTAACCCTCTCACTGCCTGGCAGCCCGATACTCATCCTTCACACCCACTTATAGATAATGAACTGTAGCGATTCCTGTACTCTGTCAGTTGTTTAGCTACAGTTTGTTGATTTTTTTGAAAGCTATTCGATTCTCCTCTAGCTTCTTTACAAATGTATTTCTGTTACATGTGCAAAATAGGCTTGAACGATTCAGTGGTTCAATGTATTTAATGTATTTAATGTAAAGTAAGGAATAGTTACCATTCATTGCATTTTGTATATTTTTTGTGCACTGTACTCATAAAGACCCTTGAATAAAAAGCATAAGCAGGGAGTAAAAATACACTTGATGAAGTAGATTGTCTACTTGGACTGTCCTTGGTGAAAAGTGGCCTGGTATTTTACTCAGGCGTTTGAGCCACCTATAGATACGGTCCCAGCAGCTCATTTTCTCTACTGTATTAACAGTGATCACACCGCAGGGGATTAGGGATTAGAATTTTAAAAGGATTTAATGCCGTGGCAGTTTTACTGCTCTAATATCTTTACCTGGCTGTACTCACAGACCAGCGGCAGGAAATACTCAGCCAGGCATAAAACTGCTCCGACTTTGGTTTTCTCTCTCCCTTGTTAGCATTCATAAAATGCTTCTTAGAATCAATAACTGAACATTTATTTGGAACTCGTTGAATCAGGATAGTTATTTTCCAGCAAGAGAAGTCATATCTTGTTGTAATTTATATACAATAGATACTAGGGCCGGGGCGATCTCAGTATAGCGATACTCGTTAGTATCGTTACAAGGAAACAAAACACGAATCGCAATTCACTTCTGTAGGAAAACAGCCCTAATGTTGGAAACAAACCACATTTATGTTGTCATCCAGTCACATGTATTCACATGTATTTATTTTCCAAGTTGTAGCGCACAATATTTTACACACAAAGGATCAAAATATTGCAATACTGGTATCGTCCAGCCCTAGTAGATACAATAGATAAATATGGTGATCCTCTTCCTCACCGTATAAAATGGCGCCGGAGGAGATGGCCACCGTTTTACGGTCTCCTAACCAATTGTGCTATTATGTGTTTTTTTCGCGATATTTGTAAATAATTTTCTACATAGTGTTGTCATGACATTGCCCTCTTTGGGTACAGCGAGCACCATCCCCCTCTCTCTGCCTCCTACAACCAGGCTGCTGTGGTCTGAGAGGTCGTAAATTCCTAGGGAAGATCCTGCCTCATGGCCACACAGTATAGAGACAGAGTGAAGTTTCATAGAAAACAAAGAATTTCTTCCACCTCACAGAACTTGAGGTCCGAACAACATTTATGTTCCGGAGACGGTATAAAAGATCGGTGAAGAATCCAGCTACGAACTGGTCCTTTTGGTAATCTTGGTGAAGCTCATGGGAGACGGTGCGGCCACATTACCATAACGCTGTTTATATAATAGCCTCAGATATGAGGTTTACATCTAATTGTTGTATAAGATGAATGAGTGAGGATGATACTGTTTGTAAAATTGTGTAATGTGATTTTGGACTGTTTAATGAAGGAAACTCCAATTCCCTTTTGAGTTTAACTAAATCAGAGGACCGCCCATGAGCACAGTTATGGTCGGGCATCCTGGGACAGGCCCTTTTCTGCCCTTCCGAATAAAACCCCCACTCGGGTTTCTATCACCAGAACATGTTTCTCTCAATCACGAGAGGACAAAGGTTGCAGACCAGCTTACCTCGATAACGAGAGGGCCAAGGTTTGAGACCAGACTGCTGAATCTTTTAACCATCCCACATGGTTAAACTCTTAGACTATCGATACCGACAGAATAAGAACAAGTCTTTGATATTAATTACTAGTCTGCAGATAGGAATTCGGTATCATTGAACGCGAAGAACGATAACCGCAGAAACACCTATCCATAACGACATGAATGAATGTCACTCTGAACAATCCACTCTAACCAAGACAGAGAGAGAGAGAGAGAGGACGGAAACTCTCCAACAGAAACTAACTTTTCAGCAGAGATCCCGACGACACACTGAGCGTATATACATATTTTGATTGCAATTGTTCCCGAATGAGTGAGCGTTAATGTGCAAAGGCTTAGCATTTCAATTGTTATAATTATCAACTCTGTAGTGACTTCTCATCTGACCCCCACTCCCCTTTTGTCTAACAACCCGCCATGCCGGTTTAGCCCACTAGGGCACATTCCCCTATCATTTCTTGTAACCATATTAACTTTGTTTGTTTGTTTATGCATTTCTGTGAATTACTTAGTAAATAAATTATTTAAGACAATTGATGTATGGATGACTCATAGTGAAGACTGGGTAGGAAAATTAGGAAAATTCTAACTTTGTAATCTGAATATTTTCCTTGGTGCCCCGACTTCCTAGTTAATTACAGTTACATGATTAATCAGTTTAATCGCGTAATAATAATTACAGAGAGTTATTCGATAAATAAGTCTTCAGTTTGATGATGCCAAAGACACGACAATATTTTTGCAACCGTATCTTACGGCAGAAAAGAGTTTCTGGATATCAGGACAGTGATCACTCACTTAGGATTAGACAAAGATTTTTTTCAACAACAACAAGCAGGACTCACACGATATTCTCCAAACACCACTCAGGGCAGACATCCCAATTATTCGCAAAAGAAAGCGACGCAGAGGATGAAGAGTCGGATGCCTCGTCCGGACCCGCAGAAGGCGAGTAGGAAAGCTGCCGGAAAGCTGCCATTACCGTCAATAACAATAGCATACTACTCGCCAATGTCCAATCTCTTGACAACAAGGTTGATGAAATCCAAGCAAGGGTAGCATTCCAGAGAGACATCAAAGACTGTAACGTTCTTTGCTTCACGGAAACATGGCTCACTCGAGAGACGCTAACGGAGTCAGTGCAGCCAGCTGGTTTCTTCACGCATCGCGCCGACAGAAACAAGCATCTTTCTGGTAAGAAGAGGGGCGGGGGGGTATGCCTTATGATTAACGAGACGTGGTGTGATCATAACAACATACAGGAACTCAAGTCATTCTGTTCACCTGACTTATAATTCCTCACAATCAAATATCGACCGCATTATCTACCAAGGGATTTCTCTTCGATTATAATCACAGCCGTATATATTCCCCCCCAAGCAGACACATCGATGGCCCTGAACGAACTTTATCTGACTCTATGTAAACTGGAAACCACACATCCTGATGCTGAATTCATTGTAGCTGGGGATTTTAACAAGGCTAATCTGAAAACAAAACTCCCTAAATTCTATCAGCATATCGATTGTGCTACCAGGGCTGGTAAAACCCTGGATCATTGTTATCCTAACTTCCGCGACGCATATAAGGCCCTCCCCCGCCCTCCTTTCGGAAAAGCTGACCACGACTCCATTTTGTTGCTTCCAGCCAACAAACAGAAACTAAAACAAGAAGCTCCCGCGCTCAGGTCTGTTCAACGCTGGTCTGACCAATCTGATTCCACGCTTCAAGACTGCTTCGATCACGTGGATTGGGATATGTTCCGCATTGCGTCCAACAACAACATTGACGAATACGCTGATTCGGTGAGCGAGTTCATTAGAAAGTGCATCGGAGACGTTATACCAACAGCAACGATTAAAACATTCCCAAACCAGAAACCGTGGATTGATGGCAGCAGTCGCGCGAAACTGAAAGCGCGAACCACTGCTTTTAACCAGGGCAAGGTGACCGGAAACATGACCGAATACAAGCAGTGTAGCTATTCCCTCCGCAAGGCAATCAAACAAGCTAAGTGCCAGTATAGAGACAAAGTAGAGTCGCAATTCAACAGCTCAGACACAAGAGGTATGTGGCAGGGTCTACAGTCAATCACGGATTACAAAAAGAAAACCAGCCCCGTCGCGGACCAGGATGTCTTGCTCCCAGACAGACTAAATAACAATACAGTGCCACTGACACGGCCCGCTACCAAAACCTGCGGGCTCTCCTTCACTGCAGCCGAGGTGAGTAAAACATTTAAACGTGTTAACCCTCGCAAGGCTGCATGCCCAGATGGCATTCCCAGCCGCGTCCTCAGAGCATGCGCAGACCAGCTGGCTGGTGTGTTTACGGACATATTCAATCAATCCTTATCCCAGTCTGCTGTTCCCACATGCTTCAAGAGGGCCACCATTGTTCCTGTTCCCAAGAAAGCTAAGGTAACTGAGCTAAACGACTAAAGCCCCGTAGCACTCACTTCCGTCATCATGAAGTGCTTTGAGAGACTAGTCAAGGACCATATCACCTCCACCCTACCTGACACCCTAGACCCACTCCAATTTGCTTACCGAGCCAATAGGTCCACAGACGACGCAATCGCAACCACACTGCACACTGCCCTAACCCATCTGGACAAGAAGAATACCTATGTGAGAATGATGTTCATCGACTACAGCTCAGCATTTAACACCACAGTACCATCCAAACCCGTCATCAAGCTCGAGACCCTGGGTCTCGACCCCGCCCTGTGCAACTGGGTACTGGACTTCCTGACGGGCCGCCCCACAGGCGGTGAGGGTAGGTAACAACATCTCCACCCCGCTGATCCTCAACACTGGGGCCCCACAAGGGTGCGTTCTGAGCCCTCTCCTGTACTCCATGTTCACCCACGACTGCGTGGCCATGCACGCCTCCAACTCAATCATCAAGTTTGCGGACGACACTACAGTGGTAGGATTGATTACCAACAACGACGAGACGATTGATTACCAACCAACAAGAAGGCCCTCGGAGTGTGGTGTCAGGGAAATAACCTCACACTCGACGTCAACAAAACAAAGAAGATGAGCACCCCCCTATCCACATCGACGGGACAGTAGTGGAGAGGGTAGTAAGTTTTAAGTTCCTCAGCGTACACATCACGGACAAACTGAATTGGTCCACCCACACAGACAGCGTGGTGAAGAAAGCGTAGCATTGACTCTTCAACCTCAGGAGGCTGAAGAAATTTGGCTTGTCACCAAAAGCACTCACAAACTTCTACAGATGCACAATCGAGAGCATCCTGTCGGGCTGTATCACCGCCTGGTACAGCAACTGCTCCGCCCACAACAGTAAGGCTCTCCAGAGGGTAGTGAGGTCTGCACAACGCATCACCGGGGGCAAGCTACCTGCCCTCCAGGACACCTACACCACCCGATGTCACAGGGGCCATAAAGATCATCAAGGACAACAACCACCCGAGCCACTGCCTGTTCACCCCGCTATCATCCAGTATGAGAGGTCAGTACAGGTGCATCAAAGCAGGGGCCGAGAGACTGAAAAACAGCTTCTATCTCAAGGCCATCAGACAGTTAAACAGCCACCACTAACATTTAGTGGCTGCTGCCAACATACTGACTCAACTGCAGCCCCTTTAATAATGGGAATTGATGGAAATTTATGTAAAATGTATCACTAGCCACTTTAAACAATGCCACTTTATGTTTATATACCCTACATTACTCATCTCATATGTATATACTGTACTCTATACCATCTACTGCATCTTGCCTATGCCGTTCTGTACCATCACTCATTCATATATCTTTATGTACATATTCTTTATCCCTTTACACTTGTGTGTATAAGGTAGTAGTTGTGGAATTGTTAGGTTAGATTACTCGTTGGTTATTACTGCATTGTCGGAACTAGAAGCACAAGCATTTCGCTACACTCACATTAACATCTGCTAACCATGTGTATGTGACAAATAAAATTTGATTTGATTTGAATATTACTCGCCAACGTGCAATCATTGGACAAAAAACTAGGCGTGGTACGATCACGAATATCCTACCAACGGGACATCGAAACTGTAATATCTTATGTTTCACGGAATCGTGGCTGAATGACGACATGGATATTCAGCTAGCGGGATATATGCTGCACCGGCAGGATAGAACAGCACACTCCGGTAAGATGGGGGGGGGGGGGGGTGTCTGTGCATATTTGTAAACAACACTGGTGCACGAAATCTAAGGAAGTCTCTAGATTTTGCTCGCCTGAAATAGAGTATATTGTGATAAATTGCAGGCCACACTACTTGCCTAGAGAGCTCTCAGCTATACTTTTCGTGACTGTTTATTTACCACCACAAACAGATGCTGGCACTAAGACCGCACTCAGTCAGCTGTATAAGGAAGTGAAGCAAACAGGAAACCACTCACCCAGAGGCGACGCTCCTAGTGGCCGGAGACTTTAATGCAGGGAAACTTGAATCAGTTCTACCAAATCTCTATCAACATGTTAAATGTGCAACCAGAGGGGGAAAAAATATAGATCACCTGTACTCCACACACAAAGCTGTCCCTCGCCCACCCTTTGGTAAATCCGACCACAACTCTATCCTCCTGATTCCTGCTTACAAGTAAAAATTAAAGCAGGAAGCACCAATGACTCGGTGTATAAAAAAATGGTCAGATGAAGCAGATGCTAAACTACAGGACTGTTTTGCTATCACAGACTGGAACATGTTCCGGGATTCTTCCGATGACATTGAGGAATACATCACATCAGTCACTGGCTTTATAAATAAGTGCATTGAGGACGTCGTCCCCACAGTGACTGTACGTACATACCCCAACCAGAAGCCGTGGATTACAGGCAACATTCGCACTGAGCTAAAGGGTAGAGCTGCCGCTTTCAAGGTGTGGGACTCTAAACCTGGAAGCTTACAAGAAATCCCGCTATGCCCTTCAACGAACCATCAAACAGGCAAAGCGTCAATACAGGGCTAAGATTGAATCATACTACACCGGCTCCGACGCTCGTCGGATATGGCAGGGCTTGCTAACTATTACAGACTACAAAGGGAAGCACAGCCGCGAGCTGCCCAGTGACACGAGCCTACCAGACGAGCTAAATCACTTCTACGCTCGCCTCGAGGCAAGCAACACTGAGGCATGCATGAGAGCATCAGCTGTTCCGGGCAACTGTGTGATCACGCTCTCAGTAGCCGACGTGAGTAAGACCTTTAAACAGGTCAACATACACAAGGCTGTGGGGCCAGACGGATTACCAGGACGTGTCCTCCGGGCATGTGCTGACCAACTGGCAGGTGTCCTCACTGACATTTTCATGTCCCTGATTGAGTCTGTAATACCAACATGCTTCAAGCAAACCACCATAGTCCCTGTGCCCAAGAACACAAAGACAACCTGCCTAAATGACTACAGATCCATAGCACTCACGTCCGTAGCCATGAAGTGCTTTGAAAGGCTGGTAATGGCTCACATCAACACCACTATCCCTGAAACCCTAGACCCACTCCAATTTGCATACCGCCAAAATAGATCCACAGATGATGCAAGCTCCATTGCACTCCACACTGCTCTTTCCCACCTGGGCAAAAGGAACACCTATGTGAGAATGCTATTCATAGACTACAGCTCAGCGTTCAACACCATAGTACCAGCAAAGCTCATCACTAAGCTAAGGAACCTGGGACTAAACACCTCCCTCTGCAACTGGATCCTGGACTTCCTGACGGGCCGCCCCCAGGTGGTGAGGGTAGGATTGCAACACATCTGCCACGCTGATCCTCAACACTGGAGCTCCCTAGGGGTGCGTGCTCAGTCCCCTCCTGTACTTCCTGTTCACCCACGACTGCATGGCCAGGCACGACTCCAACACCATCATTAAGTTTGCAGACAACACAACAGTGGTAGGGCTGATCACCGACAACGACGAGACAGCCTATAGGGAGGAAGTCAGAGACCTGGCCGGGTGGTGCTAGGATAACAACCTATCCTACAACGTAACCAAGACTAAGGAGATGATTGTGGACTACAGGAAAAGGAGGACCGAGCACACCCCCATTCTCATCGACGGGGCTGTAATGGAGCAGGTTGAGAGCTTCAAATTCCTTTGTGTCCACATCAACAACAAACTGGAATGGTCCAAACACACCAAGACAGTCGTGAAGAGGGCACGACGAAGCCTAAGCCTCAGGAAACTAAAAAGATTTGGCATGGGTCCTGAGATCCTCAAAAGGTTCTACAGCTGCAACATCGAGAGCATTCTGACCGGTTGCATCACTGCCTGGTACGGCAATTGCTCAGCCTCCGACCGCAAGGCACTTCAGAGGGTAGTGCGTACGGCCCAGTACATCACTGGGGCAAAGCTGCCTGCCATCCAGGACCTCTACACCAGACGGTGTCAGAGGAAGGCCCTAAAAATTGTCAAAGACCCCAGCCACCCCAGTCATAGACTGTTCTCTCTACTACCGCATGGCAAGCGGTACCGGAGTGCCAAGTCTAGGACAAAAAGGCTTCTCAAAAGTTTTTACCCCCAAGCCATAGGACTCCTGAACAGGTAACCAAATGGTTACCCGGACTATTTGCATTGTGTGCCCCCCCAACCTCCATTTTACGCTGCTGCTACTCTGTTTATCTTATAGTCAATATAACTATACATTCATGTACATACTACCTCAATTGGCCCGACCAACCAGTGCTCCCGCACATTGGCTAATCGGACTATCTGCATCGTGTCCCACCACCCACCAACCCCTCTTTTTACGCTACTGCTACTCTCTGTTCATCATATATGCATAGTCACTTTAACCATACCTACATGTACATACTACCTCAATAAGCCTGACTAACCAGTGTCTGTATATAGCTTTGCTACTCTTATTTTAAAATGTCTTTTTACTGTTTTATTTCTTTACTTACCTACACACACACACCACACACACACACACACACACACACACCCTTTTCACACTATTGGTTAGTAAGCATTTCACTGTAAGGTCTACACCTGTTGTATTCGGCGCACGTGACAAATAAACTTTGATTTGATACGATAACCCTCCCTCTCAGTGAGTCGTCATGGATCCAATGACAGTGTCCTTCTCGTCCACTCCATTAGGGTATTTAGACTTTGTTCCGAGACGACCAGCCTCTGGCCTCACACACCCCCTGCCTGTATGTACCTGCCCCATCTACCTACCGTTAGGTACAGCACAGGGTATAGTTGTAACAGAGGCTGGGAGGGTGGGGAGCAGTGACCAGCGACTGATGTCTCACATCATTACATTTAAAGGGAGGCCTGTCCCAATTAGCCAGTCTGCTGGAATATAGGACATAGAGAGTTCTCCTTCATTAACCTTTACAGTGATTGTGTGCCCGGCCCAGCTCCACGCTGCCATCTGCAGACAGAACCCTCATTAAAGCACATCTCACCCAGTTCACACCAGAAAAAAATAAGATCTACCCTCCCACCGCCCATTCAAATGATATTGACCTGATAAAAGGACTACATCCTCTATACTGTACAGTAGTATGTACTGTATATGTAGTGTTCTAGCTAGATGTATATGTTGGGTTCCCAAAGCACACTGTAGATTGTCTTTGAGGAGACCAGCTTAGCTACATGCAACAATAAATCAGTGGATAGATTGCCAGGTACTCAGAGGTCTCTCAGAGGAAGGTTTTGTATTCAGTTCGCAGACATAAAGAGCCGCCTCATTTGCAGCCCTTTTTTCAGGGTGATTATTAACTGCCTTTCTTGAATTATTTTAGAAACTACTGAGATGTGTTCATACTTTGTATTGATAAACTCCATTGACAAAGCAATTATGATAGATGTTTCACTCCACTCCATTCTTAGAGTGATTTGTATTTTGTTCAGCTTGTTAACAAAGAAAAATCTCTCCAAGGTATCTGTGACCGCTATGATATCTTGTATTGCAGTTTTTCTTTATGCTCAGTTAATTAGAATTAATCCTGCCAATTTGTAAGAATTCAAAATCACTCAGAGAAAAATGCCTTAAATGTTTGCTGTTATATACCACTTCAATCAGAGACGCTTGGGGTTAAGAAAGGAAAATTAATATGAAGGCTGCTCCTGTGAAGCTCTGTGCACATTGATGCATATATTGTGAATGTCTCACCATGACGAATGCCAACTAGAACCCCCCCCCCCCCCCCCCTCTGACAGATGGGGAGGAGAGCGAGCCGACTGCTGCATGGTGCTTCAGAGCATTTTGCTCCCCATTCTATTCCTCTTGATTGCAGAACATTGACCAGTCTCGGATTTCAGAGCAAGGAGAGCTTGACAAATGTGCCTTTTTCATTTCTACCATGCCGGCTTTATGAATAACAGCCTGGCTTAGTCTACAGCTGTGAAGCACATACTGGAATACAATCAGACCTGCCGCTGGAGCACCGATCTCGTTTATTAAGGAGCTGGTTCACAGAAAAGGCATTTGAGTTGGGCTGAAGTGAGAGTGATTTCTGACTGAATGGAATCAGCAGGCCCTCTCACTAATCCTCTCCTTACAACATCGCTGCTCGTATTGGAGTGGCATGAAACGATACGGCCCTGCAGTTATGTGGCCAATGTGTCACAGAGAAAGCTGAAAATGGAGTCTACCTCTGTGCTTCTGAGAACACCTTTTTTATCTCCCAATTTTCCACACTGCAGTTTGGAGATACATTTATAAAAATAAATATGTACTTTTGAAAAAGTATCCACGCTTCCTGCCAGCATGAATAGAAATGATTCATTTGAAACCATAAAGAAATCCTTCCTGGCCTGTTTTCGGATCTGTTCCGGTCCCTGTTGTGCATTAAAGTAATAATTGTAATTTCCCAACATGCTCCAGACCCATTTTAATAAACAGAATGAAAAGAAAGAAGTAAACAATGCGTCAGTGATCAGTCGGTGAAGTTTGTGTATCGAGTTGAATCTGTTTCCATCAGTGGACAGCATTATAAGCCTTGCACGCTCATGCAAAAACAAGTTATGGACTGAAACTGAATATTCCACGCCACCACCAAATGAGTGAGTGCCACTCAGTGCCACCAAATCCCACTCCTTAAACCTATAGACTGTGTCATTTTTTATGTGATTCGCAGAGCCCGAGATGGAATGTTATTTAAGCACTTGAGGCCCTTTGTTTGATCATCACTAGTTACCACAACCACAAAGTCATACTTACATTGCCTATATCAACGATTTATCTTCTTAAAATCTGATTTTAAACCTTACCCTAACCACACTGCTAACCTTATGCCTAACCTTAAATTAAGACCAAAAAGCTAATGATTTTTTTATGATTTATAGCCAACTTTTACTTTGTTACTGTGTTAACTAGTGTCAACCCTTTAGTCTACAGCTGAAGTCCAGGAAATGTTCCTTCCCCTGTGAGGCAGTCTGCTTGTATTGGCTCCACAGACCTCTGGCCTGCTGCCCACTGGGAATGGAGTCATTAGTACAGTTAAAATATTTTAAGGCTGATCTTACTTTTCCATTTCATATCCCTGGGCTGGCAGGCTGGCTGCATGTCTCTGTGCCTGGCTGGGCTGGGCCAGAGAGAGTCCTAGCTGTTAGATATTGTGTTGTCATAGAATGCAGGAATGAAGCCACTCAGAGAGAGAGAGTGCAGGGTTGGAGTGGGCTTTCCCACATGCTGGGTCTGGGTTAGTAGGCCCCTTGCTGGGCTATATAGAATCTGGGGATCCCTGGTGGATGAGATCTCATATGCTCGTTAAAGTCCTGCTCCACACTGATCTCCCACTGACTGCAGTCAGGCTGGAGCTCTACTAGTGAGCTGACTACTCCCTGGTGGGTGGGTCACGCCCATATGCTGCTGTTTGAAGACCCAGTCTCAAAGCCTACAGGGGAGTCAGCGTGCTTAATAGTCAACAGGCAGGCAGGCAAGCAGCCAGTTTATTTCCTTAACACAGCGTTTCATATATGGTACTGAATACACTCCCTGCAGTCAGGATTGACCTCTTCTTTATTTCAATTCTTAAGTTCAGTTTTGACTACTCCTACAGGTATTTCACCACTATTCAATGATTCAAATGCTTCTATAAACAATATACTGTACTTCATGATCTGTTTGAAGTGCTAAATGTGGTGTCCAGCCCAAGCACACAGTCAGTCACACTGAAAACACCATTACGTAGTGTCAGTATAGGAGAGAGCATCAAGTATTGTTATCTGTTGAGAAACTGTTTTAGTTTTTTTGGCGTGACCTTCGTAAACGTCACAATTTGAGGTTTTACGGATCTCAACAGATGGTGCCGCAGAGAAAAGACAAACATGCTGTAACGATCTTCTTCGTCTGATGAAGAGTAGTCAAGATCGGACCAAAACGCAGCGTGGGAAGTGTCCATGTTAATTTATTATAACAGAACAGAAATAAAATAACAAAGATAGACCAACACGAAACAGTTCTGTCTGGTGCAGACACAAAGACAGAAAACAACTACCCACAAACCACAGGTGGGAAAGGCTACCTAAGTATGGTTCTCAATCAGAGACAACGATAGACAGCTGCCTCTGATTGAAAACCACACCCGGCCAAACACACAGAAAAAGAAAACATAGAACACACAACATAGAATGCCCACCTCAACTCACGCCCTGACCAAACCAAAAATAGAGACATAAAAAAGATCTCTAAGGTCAGGGCGTGACAGTACCCCCCCCCCCCCCAAAGGTGCGGACTCAGGCCGCAAAACCTAAAGCTATAGGGGGGGGTCTGGGTGAGCATCTATCCGCGGTGGCGGCTCTGGCGCGGGATGTGAACCCCGCTCTACCTTAGGCTTGGCCCACTTAGGTGGCGCCTCTGGCAGCTCCGGACAGGAGGGCGACTCTGGCAGCTCCGGGCCGGAGGGCGACTCTGGCAGCTCCGGGCCTGAGGGCGACTCTGGCAGCTCCGGGCTGGAGGGCGACTCTGGCAGCTCCGGGCTGGAGGGCGACTCTGGCAGCTCCGGGCTGGAGGGCGACTCTGGCAGCTCCGGGCTGGAGGGCGAATCTGGCAGCTCCGGGCTGGAGGGAGGCTCTGGCAGCTCCGGACAGGAGGGAGGCTCTGGCAGCTCCGGACAGGAGGGAGACTCTGGCAGCTCCGGACAGGAGGGAGACTCTGGCGGCTCCGGACAGGAGGGAGCCTCTGGCGGCTCCGGACTGGGGATCGTCGCTGGAGGCTCCGGACTGGGGATCGTCGCTGGAGGCTCCAGACTGGGGATCGTCGCTGGAGGCTCCAGACTGGGGATCGTCGCCGGAGGCTCCGGACAGGGGATCGACGCCGGATGCTCCGGACTGGGGATCGACGCCGGAGGCTCCGAACTGGGGATCGTCGCCGGAGGCTCCGGACTGGGGATCGACGCTGGAGGCTCCGGACTGGGGTTCGTCGCCGGAGGCTCCGGACTGGGGATCGACGCCGGAGTGGAGAGACACACAGGAGGCTTCGTGCCATGGATCATCACTGGAGGCTTCTTGCCATGGATCGTCGCTGGAGGCTCCGGACTGGGGATCGACGCCGGCGTGGAGAGACACACAGGAGGCTTCGTGCCATGGATCATCACTGGAGGCTTCTTGCCATGGATCGTCGCTGCAGGCTCCGGACTGGGGATCGTCGGTGGAGGCTCTGGACAGGGGTTCGACGCCGGATGCTCCGGACTGGGGATCGACGCCGGAGGCTCCGGACTGGGGATCGACGCTGGAGGCTCCGGACTGGGGATCGTCGCTGGAAGCTCCGGACTGGGGATCGTCGCTGGAGGCTCCGGACTGGGGATCGTCGCTGGAGTGGAGAGACACACAGGAGGCTTTGTGCCATAGATCATCACTGGAGGCTTCTTGCCATGGATCATCACTGGAGGCTTCGTGCCATGGATCACTGGAGGCTTCTTGCCATGGATCATCACTGGAGGCTTCTTGCAATGGATCATCACTGGAGGCTTCTTACCATGGATCATCACTGGAGGCTTCTTGCCATGGATCATCACTGGAGGCTTCGTGCCATGGATCACTGGAGGCTTCTTGCCATGGATCATCACTGGAGGCTTCTTGCAATGGATCATCACTGGAGGCTTCTTACCATGGATCATCACTGGAGGCTTCGTGCCATGGATCATCACTGGAGGCTTCGTGCCATGGATCACTGGAGGCTTCTTACCATGGATCATCACTGGAGGCTTCGTGCCATGGATCATCACTGGAGGCTTCTTGCCATGGATCATCACTGGAGGCTTCTTGCCATGGATCATCACTGGAGGCTTCGTGCCATGGATCATCACTGGAGGCTTCGTGCCATGGATAACCACTGGAGGCTTCTTGCCATGGATCACCACTTGAGTGGAGAGACACACAGGAGGCCTGGCTCTGGGAGAAGGCACAGGACTCACCAGGCTGGGGAGACATGCAGGAGCGTTAGGGCTTAGCACAGGCACAGGACTCACCAGGCTGGGGAGACAAGCAGGAGGCCTCTTCCTTGGCCGAGGCACCGGATACACTGGGCCGTGGAGGCGCACTGGCGGTCTCGAGCGCAGATCTAGCACAACCCGTCCTAGCTGGATACCCCCTGTAGCCCGGCAAGTGCGGGGAGCTGGAACAGGCCGCACTGGGCTGTGCTGGCGAACCGGGGACACCGTGCGTAGGGCCGGCGCAGGATATCCTGGGCCGTAGAGACGTCCTGGAGTTCTGGAGAGCAGGGCTGGCACACTCCGTCCTGGCTCGATGCCCACTCTAGCCTGGCTGATGCGAGGAGCTGCGATGTAGCGCACCGGACTATGAGTGCGCACTGGGGACACCTTGCAGTACATTACTGCGCATTAGCACCGCATAACACGATGCCTGCCCGGTCACTCTCTCCCCACAGCAAACACGAGGAGTTGGCTCAGGTTTATGACCTGACTCCGCCAATCTACCCGGCCCCCCCCCCCCCCCCCCAAAAAAATAATCTGCGGGCTGCCCCTCGTGCACGTTTCCTCTAGCCAACTCCTCGTAGCATCGCCGCTCCACCTTAGCTGCCTCCAGCTCCTCTTTAGGATGGCGATACTCTCCCGTCTGTGCACAGGGTCCCTTGCCGTCCAGGATTTCCTCCCATGTCCAGGAGTCCTGAACTCTCTGTTCCTCCATACCACGCTGCTTGGTCCGTTGGTGGTGGGTAGTTCTGTAACGATAATCTTCGTCTGATGAAGAGTAGATCGGACCAAAACGCAGCGTGGGAAGTGTCCATGTTAATTTATTATAACAGAACACGAAATAAAATAACAAAGATAGACCAACACGAAACAGTTCTGTCTGGTGCAGACACAAAGACAGAAAACAACTACCCACAAACTACAGGTGGGAAAAGGATACCTAAGTATGGTTCTCAGAGACAACGATAGACAGCTGCCTCTGATTGAGAACCACACCCGGCCAAACACACAGAAAAAGAAAACATAGAACACACAACATAGAATGCCCCCCCCCCCCCCCGCCCCAACTCACGCCCTGACCAAACCAAAAATAGAGACATAAAAAGGATCTCTAAGGTCAGGGCGTGACACATGCCTAAAACGGGAGTGTGAAAGTTTCATAAGTTCATTGATGTTGAGTGATGATGATGAAATACAAAACCCACTCTTCATTATTATGAATGCAGTGAAAGATGCATGAGTCTCTCTTAAATCCACCAGCGACTCCACAGTACATTTCTCTTCTTGGAGTGAGAGCCATAGTAGCTGACAGCGATGAAGTCATTTTTCCATTGGCTTATGACTCCACTGTATTTGGCCACTCAGAGCCACTCAGCATTTTTTCGGCCTTCAGAAGTTCTTATAGTTGATTTTCCACTCCCCAGAACCATCCTTCCCAGCAGGCCACTGTGAGCAGGCATAGTCTGAACAACACTCATAAAAGACAAATCACCACAGATGAATGGGCAGCAAGTTCACAGTGGCCGTTTAGTCTGTTTCACTTTGTATTTCGGGAATTAAATTGTGAAAAAAACACGAGTTCCTTTGTTGTGACATTGTTTATTTGGACAGCTTGTCTGTCTGCATTGTCCCCCGCCATTACGTGTACTTCTGACAGACCTAGAGCACAGCGTCGTGGTGCGGACATTTCTGGCAGCCTTCCTGACTAATTTTCCTGTCCGAGGTCAGCTCTTTGAACCGTTACTGTGTCACGGACCTCAAGTTGATGGCATCTGGCTAATGCGCAGTCATGTACTGCAGGTATTAGTCCATGGAGAAATGACAGTGGAAGTTGATGGGGTGGAGGTCTTCTATGACTCAGTTACAAAGATTGAGGCCCCACCTCCACCCTCATACTGTCTCAGTGGCTCAGCCAAGGCTCTCTTTATGGGCATGCTGAGAGAAAGGGCTGGATGAAAGACATTATTACAGCACTGAGGCCCTTAATAGGATTTACATGCGAGGGGTTTTGAGGAGGCACCTCTCTGGGGTCTAGGGCATTGTATAAGCACTAAGGCAGGTCCCAAGATTTTTGGGGGAAACCAAGGAGAGTTTCTCTGCAGTACCTATTCATGGTTTCCTGTGAGGTGTGTGTACAGTGAGGAGCAGAGCAGTGACCCGTCTCTCAGCAGGCTCAGCACAACTCTAACCCCTCAGCTCACTGCTGAGAACAGGGCTTGTTTAGGCGGAAACACCCTCAAAGTCAAACAATTCACTGGGATTTCCCCGAAGGCTGTTTTCTCACATTGGTTTGAAAGAGTTTTGTTAACATACAGTGCTGTTGTGGAACTCCTACGCTCGTCTCCACCAGGATAACAAAAAGACCTACGTCTGTGAAAATTGTGCAATTCATTCTTGTATAAAGTATCACTAAAAATGGCATTCCCATCGTTTCACTACTTTAATTTGCAAAGGGTTAAGCACCAAAACGCTACACTAAAGTGGTGAATTTGAACCATTGTAAGACCATTCGATCAAGATGTCCATCCAGCAGAGAAACACCAAAGCATCCCTGTGGCCCCGAGCAGGATGACACAGTCTAACAGAGGAATCAGCCACACCTGCTCAGCCCAGTACAACACATACTCTGAAGCCTGTGACTCAGCCAGCCCTGTTAAACACACACACGCACACACAGAGCCTCGCGGGGACCGGGGTTAAAGCAGATGAAATCATTCAGAAAAAGGGCCTTTCATTCAGACACCTAAACCCCCCAATACAAAGCATATGTGAATAATGCTCAGCTGTTTATGTATCTGTGTGTTTGACAGGGAAAACAGGCCCAAACCACCCATGATACCCTAGCAGAAATCAATCTGTGAAAGAGCACAGAGGCTTTAGTGATTCTCTGCCACGATCCTCCATGTCCCATTAACAAAGGAGTGACAGACAGAGTGCCTGCAATCCCTGCTAAGACCCTGTGCCTTTCTTTGCCTTCTGTGCGAGCAGAAAAGCCTGTGCTAAATACCATTGTAGGACACACAATGAGAACGTCCCCACTCGTGTTAGGAGAGGGAATGGACTATAGTCAGGAAATTCACTGCAGTGAGTAGGTGACAATCTGAGTTTAATTGAGGGAATTGCTGTGGGCGTGTGTGCGTGTATGTGTGTGTGTGTGTGTACCTGTACCATAACGTCTCTCTGAGGCAGGTTCAGTTCAGTCGTCTGCTGACAAATTGTCCCTGCTGCCATGGTGTTTGTCTTAATCTGCCTCTACACTGCTGCCTGCTGAAGTGAAGAGAGAGTTGCATAGCTGTGTGTCCTTACCTGCCACCAGGGAGTTAGCCATCTATCCATTTACATGTCTGTCTGGCAGTGGATCTTTCTCTAGATTTGTATGGACTGTATGTCTCTCTTTATCCAAATGAAAACAGCTCCATCTCCACAGAGACATCGCACACCACTCTTATGTACAACACAATACTACACAATAGCTTGTTGTTTCCAAACATGGCCAAAGGTGTCTTTGAAATTCCTCACTAAATTAGATGATTCTTTTTCCACCTTCTTTTCTCTTCAACCATCGCTCTGCCGTCACTGTTGTAAATGACCAAAAAAATGATTGCTTCAGCTTACCTTCAGTTTCTATTTTGCATTTGCCGTTTCGTCATACCTGTCATGAAAAAGCATTGAATTGATCACTTCATATGAACAGTACAGAGTACAGTGGCAGACAGTAAACCAGTACAGTGGCAGACAGTAAACCAGTACAGTGGCAAACAGTAAACCAGTACAGTGGCAGACAGTAATCCAGACTTTGAATAAACTACACATTGTCTGTGTTGATATACAGCAGGGATCATCAACAAGATTCAGCCTTGGGTCGATTTATTTTCTTGAGCGGATGGTCAGGAGGCCAGAATATAATTACAAATAATTTGTAGACTGCTAATTGACCGCAAGAAGCCCAAACAGATTTAATATTGGACTAAAACATAATAATTTCAAACCTTGCTTACATTTGTATATGGTCACATACTGAGTGTACAAAACATTTGGAACACCTTCCTAATATTGAGTTGCACACCCTTTTGCCATCAGAACAGCTTCAATTCATCGAGGCATGGACTCTACAAGGTGTCAAGCGTTCCACAGGGATGCTGGCCAATGTTGACTCCAATGCTTCCCACGGTTGTGTCAAGTTGGCTGGATGTCCTTTGGGTGGTGGACCATTCTTGATACACACGGGAAACTGTTGAGCAAGAAAAACCCAGCAGCATTGCAGTTGTTGACACTCAAACCGGTGCGCCTGGCACCTACTACCATACCCTGTTGAAAGGCAATTGTCTTGCCCGTTCACCATCAGAATGGCATATATACACAATTCATGTCTCAATTGTCTAGAGGCTTAAAAATCCTTCTTTATCCTGTCTCCTCCCCTTCATCTACAGTACACTGATTTAAGTGGATTTAACAAGTGACATCCGTACAGGATCATAAACTCAGCAAAAAAACTCTCACTGTCAACTGCGTTTATTTTCAGCAAACTTAACATGTGTAAATATTTGTAATAACATAACAAGATTCAACAACTGAACAAGTTCCACAGACATGTGACTAACAGAAACGTAATAATGTGTCCCTGAACAAAGGGGGGGTCAAAATCAAAAGTAACAGTCAGTATCTGGTGTGGCCACCAGCTGCATTAAGTACTGCAGTGCATCCCCTCCTCATGGACTGCACCAGATTTGCCAGTTCTTGCTGTGAGATGTTACCCCACTCTTCCACCAAGGCACCTGCAAGTTTCCGGACATTTCTGGGGGGAATGGCCCTAGCCCTCATCCTCCGATCCAACAGGTCCCAGACGTGTTCAATGGGATTGAGATCCGGGCTATTCACTGTCCATGGCAGAACACTGACATTCCTGTCTTTCAGGAAATCACGCACAGAACGAGCAGTATGGCTGGTGGCATTGTCATACTGTCAGGATGAGCCTGGAGGAAGGATACCACATGAGGGAGGAGGATGTCTTCCCTGTAACGCACAGCTTTGAGATTGCCTGCAATGACAACAAGCTCAGTCCGATGATGCTGTGACACACCGCCCCAGACCATGACTGACCGTCCACCTCCAAATTGATCCCGCTCCAGAGTACATGCCTCGGTGTAACGCTCATTCCTTCGATGATAAACGCGAATCCAACCATCACCCCTGTTGAGACAAAACCGCGACTCGTCAGTGAAGAGCACTTTTTGCCAGTCCTGTCTGGTCCAGCGACGGTGGGTTTGTGCCCATAGGCGACGTTGTTGCCGGTGATGTCTGGTGAGGACCTGCCTTACAACAGGCCTACAAGCCCTCAGTCCAGCCTCTCTCAGCCTATTGCGGACAGTCTGAGCACTGATGGAGGGATTGTGCATTCCTGGAGTAACTCGGGCAGTTGTTGTTGCCATCCTGTACCTGTCCCGCAGGTGTGATGTTCGGATGTACCGATCCTGTGCAGGTGTTGTTACATGTTGACTGCCACTGCGAGGATGATCAGCTGTCCGTCCAGTCTACCTGTAGCTCTGTCTTAGGCGTCTCACAGTACTGACATTGCAATTTATTGCCCTGGCCACATCTACAGTCCTTATGCCTTTGCAGCATGACTAAGGCACGTTCACCCAGATGAGCAGGGACCCTGGGCATCTTTCTTTTGGTGTTTTTCAGAGTCAGTAGAAATGCCTCTTTAGTGTCCTAAGTTTTCATAACTGTGACCTTAATTGCCTACCGTCTGTATGCTGTTAGTGTCTTAACGGCCGTTCCACAGGTGCTTGTTCATTGATTGTTTATGATTCATTGAACAAGCATGGGAAACAGTGTTTAAATCCTTTACAATGAATATCTGTGAAGTTATTTGGATTTTTACGAATTATCTTTGAAAGGCAGGGTCCTGAAAAAGAGACGTTTCTTTTTTTGCTGAGTTTAGATTTCATCTGGATTCACCTGGTCAGTATCACGCCCTGACCGTAGAGATCCTTTTTATGTCTCTATTTTGGTTTGGTCAGGGCGTGGGTTGGGGTGGGCATTCTATGTTTTGTTCTTTGTTGTCCTTTTCTATGTGTTTGCCCTGGTATGGTTCCCAATCAGAGGCAGCTGTCAATCGTTGTCTCTGATTGAGAACCATACTTAGGTAGCCTGTTCCCACCTGTGTTTGTGGGTAGTTGTTTCCTGTTTTGTGTTTTTTCACCTTACAGGACTGTTTCGTGTTGTTCACTCTCTTTGTTGTTTTTTGTCATTCAGTGTTCAGTTTATTTGATTAAATTTACTATGAACACTTACCACACTGCGTGTTGGTCCGATGATTCCTATTCCTCATCATCAGACGAAGAGGAGGAGCGTTACAGTCAGTCTGCCATGGAAAGAGCAGGTGTTCCTAATGTTTTGTACACTCAGTGTGCATCTCTCGTGGGAATACTTTAGGACAGATTTCCTAAATTAAATTCACTTGGAGCTGATTTGCTGGGGGTCGTATGTCCAACAATAAAAAATACAAATACATGTTTTTGACTCAGAACTTGGTGGGGCAAATAAAATCACCCGTGGGCCTGCAGGCTGCCAGTTGGGGAGCCCTAACTAGGGTTGAATATTTTCCTGGTATTTTACAAATGTTCCATCCCGAGAATAAATCACTTTTCTCCCGGGTAACCCGGTATTTCCCGCCAAAACTGGAAGTGTCATTCAAAAGCATTATAAAGTATATACAGTACCAGTCAAAAGTTTGGACACACTTACTCATTTAAGGGTTTTTCTTTCTTTTTATATTTTCTACATTGTAGAATAATAGGGAAGACATGAAACCTATGAAATAACACATATGGAATCATATAGTAACCAAAAAAGTGTATTTTAGATTCTTCAAAGTAGCCACCCTTTGACATGAAGGTCAGTCAATCCTTAGAATTTCAAGAACTTTTAAAGTTTCTTCAAGTGCAGCCTGTCACGCCCTGACCTTAGAGAGCCGTTTTATTTCTCTGTTTAGTTAGGTCAGGGTGTAAGGGATGTGAGCCTGCAGAATGTGACGTTCGTTATTCCTTTTGTTGTTTTTGTTTGATGTTCTGAGTATTAAAGATCATGAACACTTACCACGCGGCACCTTGGTCTACTTCTTCAGATGAGCGTTACACAGCCACAAAAATCATAAAGCGCTATGATGACACTGGCTTTCATGAGGACCGCCACAGGAAAGGAAGACCCAGAGTTACCTCTGCTGCAGAGGATAAGTTTATTAGAGTTAACTGCACCTCAGATTGCAGCCCAAATAAATGCTTCACAGATTTCAATTAACAGACACATCTCAACATCAACTGTTCCTTGGAGACTGCATGAACCAGGCCTTCATGGTCAAATTGCTGCAAAGAAACCACTACTAAAGGACACCAATAAGGAAATGAGGCTTGCTTGGGCCAAGAAACACGACCAATGGACATTTGACCGGTGGAAATTTGTCCTTTGGTCTGATGAGTCCAAATTTGAGATTTTTGGTTCCAACCGCCGTGTCTTTGTGAGATGCAGAATAGGTGAACGGGTGATTTCCGCATGTGTGGTTCCCACCGTGAAGCATGAAATGCAAAAAAAAAGTTGGTCTAGTCTAACTTTTCCTGCAGAGAAGCCAGAGGAGCACAATAGACAGAGGCTATGAGTTATAGGCTTATTATGCGTAACCCATCATTAATTAGATAAAAATGAGGCTGAATTTATTACCTTAAAGCGGTATGCTAGAACATCTATGTGCCTTCGGAAAGTATTCAGACCCCTTGACTTTTTCTGCATTTTGTTACGTTACAGCCTTATTCTAAAATGTATTAAATTGTTGTTTTACCACATCAATCTACACACAATACCCCAGAATGACAATGCAAAAACTGGTTTTTAGAAATGTTTGCAAATGTATGTCACGTTCCTGACCTTATTTCCTTTGTTTAGTCTTGTTTAGTTGGTCAGGACGTGAGCTGGGTGGGCATTCTATGTTATGTGTTTCTATGTTGGGTTCATTGTTAATTAGCCTGATATGGTTCTCAATCAGGGGCAGGTGTTTTACGTTTCCTCTGATTGAGAACCATATTAAGGTAGGCTGTTCTCACCGTTTGTTTGTGGGTGATTGTTCCTGTGTCAGTGTTTGTACCACACGGGACTGTTTCGTTTCGTTTCGTTCGTTCGTTTGTGTGTTCCGTCCTGTTCGTGCGTTCATGTGTTTTGTTCTCAAGTTCAGGTCTGTTCACGTCGTTTGTTATTTTGTAGTTTGTTCAAGTGTTTTTCGTCTTCGTTTAAATAAACGTGATTATGTCTTTAAACTACGCAGCATATTGGTCCGATCCTTGCTCCTCTTCAAATGAGGAGAAAGACAAGTGTTACAAAGTATAAAAAATAAATATCATACAGTATTTACATAAGTATTCAGAACCTTTACTCAGTAGATTGTTGAAGCACCTTTGGCAGTAATTACAGCCTCGATTTCTTGGGTATGACGTAACAAGCTTGGCACACCTGTATTTGGGGAGTTCCTCTCATTCTTCTCTGCAGATCCTCTCAAGCTCTGTCAGAGTGGAGGGGGAGCGTCACTGCACAGCTATTTTCAGAAAAGCCTGCGCTAAATACCATTGTAGGACACACAATGAGAACGCCGCCACTTGTGTGGGGTTCAAGTCCGGGCTCTGTTTGGGCCACTCAAGGATATTCAGAGACTTGTCCTGAAGCCAATGCTGCATTGTCTTGGCTGTGTCATTGTCCTGTTGGAAGTTGAACCTTTGCCACAGTCTAAGGTCCTGAGCGCTCTGGAGCAGGTTTTCTTCAAGGATCTCTCTGTACTTTGCTCCGTTCATCTTTCCCTTGATTTTGACTAGTTTCTTAGTCCCTGCCGCTGAAAAACAACCCCACAGCATGATGCTGTCACCACCTTGCTTCACCGTAGGGATGGTGCCAGGTTTCCTCCAGACGTGACGCTTGGCATTCAGGCCAAAGAGTTCAATCTTGGTTTCATCAGACCAGAGAATCTTGTTTCTCATGGTCTGAGAGTTCTTTTAGATGTCTTTTGGCAAACTCCAAGCAGCCTGTCATGTGCCTTTTTACTGAGGAGTGGCTTCCGTCTTGCCACTCTACCATAAAGGCCTGATTGGTGGAGTGCTGCAGAGATGGTTGTCCTTCTGGAAGGTTCTCTCATCTCCACAGAAGAACTCTGGAGCTCTGTCAGAATGACCATCGGGCTCTTGGTCACCTCCCTGACCAAGGCCTTTCTCCCACGATTGCTGTTTGGCTGGGCAGCCAGCTCTAGGAAGAGTCTTGGTGGTTCCAAACTTCTTCCATTTAAGAATGATGAGGCCCCGGTGTTCTTAGGGACCTTCAATGCTGCAGAAATGTTTTGGTACACTTCCCCAGATCTATGCCTCAACTCAATCCTGTCTCGGAGCTCTACGGACAATTCCTTCAACCTCATGGCTTGGTTTTTGTTGTGTGCCTCTCCAAATCATGTCCAATCAATTGAATTTACCACAGGTGGACTATTTTTTATTTATATATTTTTGAAATTTGCAAAAAAATCTAAACCTGTTTTTCGCTTTGTCATTATGGGATATTGTGTGTAGATTGATGAGTGCAAAAAAAATATTTTTCATCCGTTTTAGAACAAGGCTGTAAGGTAACAAAATGGAAAAAGGGAAGGGGTCTAAATACTTTCCCGAATGCACTATATAGGGCTATATATTAATCTAGAAAAGGATTCTCAATTTTGGATACAATTTCAATGGAGTTGGTGGAGAGAGGGAGAGAGGCTGCGATAGAGTGCTCGCGGGTGCACTGATTTAAAGCAACGATATTTGAGTGATAGGTTGTTTTGAAAACTCTGAAGCTGCAATAAAAAAAAACGACACTATTTACAATTATAAAACAAGGTGAACCCCGAAAGCTGGAGATGGGTAAATTAAACGTGCATTCTGTCTTTATATTACTGTAGCATAGGCTATGCTGCAGCAAATGTAGGCCAACCTCACACAATAAAAAAAAGTTGCCATGATGAAATGATACGTACTGTAAGTCTACATGCATTGTGAACTGCACTCCATACTGAGATGGGCTGTCGGACCCCACCCTGAGCATTTGATTCATCATGCAGAGGGCGTAGAGAAGCCATCATTTATTTCATGCCATGCTGTTCATCTAAACAATTTATTATAATTGACCGGTTTCTCACAGTTATTTATTCCGGGAAAATGGAGTGGTTTTGGGTGGTAAATCTCGGTAACCGGGTTCCCGCCATTCAATCCAACCCTGACATACAGTATGGTCTGGGTTGGAGAGACAGCCAGGTCTCCACTGACACATTCTCATCACAGTCTCTCTGGTTGTGAGATAAGTGACCAGAGACCACTAATTACCTTATTGCACATTTAACAGCTATGAGGAACCAACTCATACAGCTTAAATGTGTTTATGACTCAACTCCTGAGTCTCATGTTAAATGATAATACCCTCTTATAAAATGAACTCCCCCACATGAATGTGCTACGTTTAGTTTTAGGATCTCCACTGCAACGCCTGTGTCATCAGTGTTTTGTTTCAATGCTGTACTGTATTGTTTTAGTGCATCGCACCGACTCACATTAGTGCTTCACACCAACCAATGCTTTTAATGTGGGCTTTCATGGACTCGTAATACTAGATGGCTCTTTTGGTGAACCTGTAATTTGTGCAATTCCCAAGTGATATCAGGGCTTTATTAAACAGAAAAGAGCATGTGAAAGACACATGGAGAAAATGGCAGCAGGAACACACTATATCGTTGTCACGTGCCGTGCTCACACACGCGAGCACAGACACACACACACACACACACACACACAAAGACACACACACAGGGGAGAGCAGGCTCAAAAGATACAGCAGGTGGTAATGCACAACAGCATAACAGAACTCGTGGCTTGCTAACCTCTACACGCACCTCGACATACTGAGGAAAAGCTCCAAGAGTCCTTGGGAGCCTAGAAAGAAACTAGGTGACAGCAGGGAGCCTCATTATAGTACAGCACAGAATCGGATGCAATCACACAAAGCCACACGAACCCCAGACTGTTTTTGTGTTTCTGATTCAACTCTATGGCTGTTTCTGCTTTCAACACGGTGTCTCTTTCTGATTCAACACTTGTGGCTGTTTTTGATTCAACACTATGGCTGTTTCTAATTCAACACTGTGGCATTTCTGATTCAACACTATGTCTGTTTCTGATTCAACAATATGGCTGTTTCTGATTAAATACTGTGGCTGTTTCTGATTCAACACTGTGGCTGTTTCTGATTCAACACTGTGGCTGTTTCTGATTCAACACTATGGCTGTTCTGATTCAACACTATGGCTGTTTCTGATTCAACACTATGGCTGTTTCTGATTCAACACTATGGCTGTTTCTGATTCAACACTGTGGCTGTTTTTGATTCAACACTATGGCTGTTTCTGATTCAACACTATGGCTGTTTCTGATTCAACACAATGGCTGTTTCTGATTCAACACTATGGCTGTTTCTGATTCAACACTATGGCTGTTTCTGATTCAACACTATGGCTGTTTCTGATTCAACACTATGGCTATTTCTGATTCAACACTATGGCTGTTTCTGATTCAACACTATGGCTGTTTCTGATTCAACACTATGGCTGTTTCTGATTCAATGTTGTGGCTGTTTCTGATTCAATGTTGTGGCTGTTTCTGATTCAACACTGTGGCTGTTTCTGATTCAACACTGTGGCTGTTTCTGATTCAACACTATGGCTGTTTCTGATTCAACACTGTGGCTGTTTCTGATTCAACACTGTGGCTGTTTCTGATTCAACACTATGGCTGATTCTGATTCAACACTGTGGCTGTTTCTGATTCAATGTTGTAGCTGTTTCTGATTCAACACTATGGCTGTTTCTGATTCAACACTATGGCTGTTTCTGATTCAACACTATGGCTATTTCTGATTCAACACTATGGCTGTTTCTGATTCAACACTATGGCTGTTTCTGATTCAACACGATGGCTGTTTCTGATTCAACACTATGGCTGTTTCTGATTCAACACTGTGGCTGTTTCTGATTCAACACTGTGGCTGTTTCTGATTCAACACTATGGTTGATTCTGATTCAACACTGTGGCTGTTTCTGATTCAATGTTGTAGCTGTTTCTGATTCAACACTATGGCTGTTTCTGATTCAATTTTGTGGCTGTTTCTGATTCAATGTTGTGGCTGTTTCTGATTCAACACTATGGCTGTTTCTGCTTTCAACACTATGGCTGTTTCTGATTCAACACTATGGCTGTTTCTGATTCAACACTGTGGCTGTTTCTGATTCAATGTTGTGGCTGTTTCTGATTCAATGTTGTGGCTGTTTCTGATTCAACACTATGGCTGTTTCTGATTCAACACTGTGGCTGTTTCTGATTCAACACTATGGCTTTTTCTGATTCAACACTATGGCTTTTTCTGATTCAACACTATGGCTGTTTCTGATTCAATGTTGTGGCTGTTTCTGATTAAATGTTGTGGCTGTTTCTGATTCAACACAATGGCTGTTTCTGATTCAACACTGTGGCTGTTTGTGATTCAATGTTGTGGCTGTTTCTGATTAAATGTTGTGGCTGTTTCTGATTCAACACTGTGGCTGTTTCTGATTTAATGTTGTGGCTGTTTCTGATTAAATGCTGTGGCTGTTTCTGATTCAACACTATGGCTGTTTCTGATTCAACACTATGCCTGTTTCTGATTCAACACTGTGGCTGTTTCTGATTCAACACTGTGGCTGTTTCTGATTCAACACTGTGGCTGTTTCTGATTCAACACTATGGCTGTTTCTGATTCAACACTATGGCTGTTTCTGATTCAACACTGTGGCTGTTTCTGATTCAACACTGTGACTGTTTCTGATTCAACACTGTGGCTGCTTCTGATTCAACACTATGGCTGTTTCTGATTCAACACTGTGGCTGTTTTTGATTCAACACTATGGCTGTTTCTGATTCAACACTATGGCTGTTTCTGATTCACCACTATGGCTGTTTCTGATTCAACACTATGGCTGTTTCTGATTCAACACTATGGCTGTCTCTGATTCAACAATGTGGCTGTTTCTGATTCAACACTATGGCTGTTTATGATTCAACAATGTGGCTGTTTCTGATTCAACACTGTGGCTATTTCTGATTCAACACTATGGCTGTTTCTGATTCAACACTATGGCTGTTTCTGATTCAACACTATGGCTGTTTCTGATTCAACAATGTGGCTGTTTCTGATTCAACACTGTGGCTGTTTCTGATTCAACGCTGTGGCTGTTTGTGATTCAATGTTGTGGCTGTTTCTGATTAAATGTTGTGGCTGTTTCTGATTCAACACTGTGGCTGTTTCTGATTTAATGTTGTGGCTGTTTCTGATTAAATGCTGTGGCTGTTTCTGATTCAACACTATGGCTGTTTCTGATTCAACACTATGCCTGTTTCTGATTCAACACTGTGGCTGTTTCTGATTCAACACTGTGGCTGTTTCTGATTCAACACTGTGGCTGTTTCTGATTCAACACTATGGCTGTTTCTGATTCAACACTATGGCTGTTTCTGATTCAACACTGTGGCTGTTTCTGATTCAACACTGTGACTGTTTCTGATTCAACACTGTGACTGCTTCTGATTCAACACTATGGCTGTTTCTGATTCAACACTGTGGCTGTTTTTGATTCAACACTATGGCTGTTTCTGATTCAACACTATGGCTGTTTCTGATTCACCACTATGGCTGTTTCTGATTCAACACTATGGCTGTTTCTGATTCAACACTATGGCTGTCTCTGATTCAACAATGTGTCTGTTTCTGATTCAACACTATGGCTGTTTATGATTCAACAATGTGGCTGTTTCTGATTCAACACTGTGGCTATTTCTGATTCAACACTATGGCTGTTTCTGATTCAACACTATGGCTGTTTCTGATTCAACACTATGGCTGTTTCTGATTCAACAATGTGGCTGTTTCTGATTCAACACTGTGGCTGTTTCTGATTCAACACTGTGGCTGTTTCTGATTCAACACTGTGGCTGTTTCTGATTCAACAGTATGGCTGTTTCTGATTCAACACTATGGCTGTTTCTGATTCAACACTGTGGCTGTTTCTGATTCAACACTGTGGCTGTTTCTGATTCAACACTGTGGCTGTTTCTGATTCAACACTATGGCTGTTTCTGATTCAACACTGTGGCTGTTTCTGATTCAATGTTGTGGCTGTTTCTGATTAAATGTTGTGGCTGTTTCTGATTCAACACTATGGCTGTTTCTGATTCAACACTGTGGCTGTTTCTGATTCAACACTGTGGCTGTTTCTGCTTTCAACACTGTGGCTGTTTCTGATTCAATGTTGTGGCTGTTTCTGATTCAATGTTGTGGCTGTTTCTGATTCAACACAATGGCTGTTTCTGATTCAACACTATGGCTGTTTCTGATTCAACACCATGGCTGTTTCTGATTCAACACCATGGCTGTTTCTGATTCAACACTATGGCTGTTTCTGATTCAACACTATGGCTGTTTCTGATTCAACACTGTGGCTGTTTCTGATTCAACACTATGGCTGTTTCTGATTCAACACTATGGCTGTTTCTGATTCAACACTATGTCTGTTTCTGATTCAACACTGTGGCTGTTTCTGATTCAACACTGTGGCTGTTTCTGATTCAACAATGTGGCTGTTTCTGATTCAACACTATGGCTGTTTCTGATTCAACACTATGGCTGTTTCTGATTCAACACAATGGCTGTTTCTGATTCAACACTGTGGCTGTTTCTGATTCAACACTATGGCTGTTTCTGATTCAACACTGTGGCTGTTTCTGATTCAACACTGTGGCTGTTTCTGATTCAACACTGTGGCTGTTTCTGATTCAACACTATGGCTGTTTCTGATTCAACACTGTGGCTGTTTCTGATTCAATGTTGTGGCTGTTTCTGATTAAATGTTGTGGCTGTTTCTGATTCAACACTATGACTGTTTCTGATTCAACACTGTGGCTGTTTCTGATTCAATTTTGTGGCTGTTTCTGATTCAATGTTGTGGCTGTTTCTGATTCAACACTATGGCTGTTTCTGCTTTCAACACTATTGGCTGTTTCTGCTTTCAACACTATGGCTGTTTCTGATTCAATGTTGTGGCTGTTTCTGATTCATTGTTGTGGCTGTTTCTGATTCAACACTGTGGCTGTTTCTGATTCAACACTGTGGCTGTTTCTGATTCAACACTGTGGCTGTTTCTGATTCAACACAATGGCTGTTTCTGATTCAACACTGTGGCTGTTTCTGATTCAATGTTGTGGCTGTTTCTGATTCAATGTTGTGGCTGTTTCTGATTCAACACTATAGCTGTTTCTGATTCAACACTGTGGCTGTTTCTGATTCAACAATTTGGCTTTTTCTGATTCAACACTATGGCTTTTTCTGATTCAACACTATGGCTGTTTCTGATTCAATGTTGTGGCTGTTTCTGATTAAATGTTGTGGCTGTTTCTGATTCAACACAATGGCTGTTTCTGATTCAACACTGTGGCTGTTTCTGATTCAATGTTGTGGCTGTTTCTGATTAAATGCTGTGGCTGTTTCTGATTCAACACTATGGCTGTTTCTGATTCAACACTATGGCTGTTTCTGATTCAACACTGTGGCTGTTTCTGATTCAACACTGTGGCTGTTTCTGATTCAACACTGTGGCTGTTTCTGATTCAACACTATGGCTGTTTCTGATTCAACACTATGGCTGTTTCTGATTCAACACTGTGGCTGTTTCTGATTCAACACTGTGACTCTTTCTGATTCAACACTGTGGCTGCTTCTGATTCAACACTATGGCTGTTTCTGATTCAACACTGTGGCTGTTTTTGATTCAACACTATGGCTGTTTCTGATTCAACACTATGGCTGTTTCTGATTCAACACTATGGCTGTTTCTGATTCAACACTATGGCTGTTTCTGATTCAACACTATGGCTGTTTCTGATTCAACACTATGGCTATTTCTGATTCAACACTATGGCTGTTTCTGATTCAACACTATGGCTGTTTCTGATTCAACACTATGGCTGTTTCTGATTCAACACCATGGCTGTTTCTGATTCAACACCATGGCTGTTTCTGATTCAACACTATGGCTGTTTCTGATTCAACACTATGGCTATTTCTGATTCAACACTGTGGCTGTTTCTGATTCAACACTATGGCTGTTTCTGATTCAACACTATGGCTGTTTCTGATTCAACACTATGGCTGTTTCTAATTCAACACTGTGGCTGTTTCTGATTCAACACTGTGGCTGTTTCTGATTCAACAATGTGGCTGTTTCTGATTCAACACTATGGCTGTTTCTGATTCAACACTATGGCTGTTTCTGATTCAACACTATGGCTGTTTCTGATTCAACACTATGGCTGTTTCTGATTCAACACTGTGGCTGTTTCTGATTCAACACTATGGCTGTTTCTGATTCAACACTGTGGCTGTTTCTGATTCAACACTGTGGCTGTTTCTGATTCAACACTGTGGCTGTTTCTGATTCAACACTGTGGCTGTTTCTGATTCAATGTTGTGGCTGTTTCTGATTAAATGTTGTGGCTGTTTCTGATTCAACACTATGACTGTTTCTGATTCAACACTGTGGCTGTTTCTGATTCAATTTTGTGGCTGTTTCTGATTCAATGTTGTGGCTGTTTCTGATTCAACACTATGGCTGTTTCTGCTTTCAACACTATGGCTGTTTCTGCTTTCAACACTATGGCTGTTTCTGATTCAATGTTGTGGCTGTTTCTGATTCAATGTTGTGGCTGTTTCTGATTCAACACTGTGGCTGTTTCTGATTCAACACTGTGGCTGTTTCTGATTCAACACAATGGCTGTTTCTGATTCAACACTGTGGCTGTTTCTGATTCAATGTTGTGGCTGTTTCTGATTCAATGTTGTGGCTGTTTCTGATTCAACACTATGGCTGTTTCTGATTCAACACTGTGGCTGTTTCTGATTCAACAATTTGGCGTTTTCTGATTCAACACTATGGCTTTTTCTGATTCAACACTATGGCCGTTTCTGATTCAATGTTGTGGCTGTTTCTGATTAAATGTTGTGGCTGTTTCTGATTCAACACAATGGCTGTTTCTGATTCAACACTGTGGCTGTTTCTGATTCAATGTTGTGGCTGTTTCTGATTAAATGCTGTGGCTGTTTCTGATTCAACACTATGGCTGTTTCTGATTCAACACTATGGCTGTTTCTGATTCAACACTGTGGCTGTTTCTGATTCAACACTGTGGCTGTTTCTGATTCAACACTGTGGCTGTTTCTGATTCAACACTATGGCTGTTTCTGATTCAACACTATGGCTGTTTCTGATTCAACACTGTGGCTGTTTCTGATTCAACACTGTGACTGTTTCTGATTCAACACTGTGGCTGCTTCTGATTCAACACTATGGCTGTTTCTGATTCAACACTGTGGCTGTTTTTGATTCAACACTATGGCTGTTTCTGATTCAACACTATGGCTGTTTCTGATTCAACACTATGGCTGTTTCTGATTCAACACTATGGCTATTTCTGATTCAACACTATGGCTGTTTCTGATTCAACACTATGGCTGTTTCTGATTCAACACGATGGCTGTTTCTGATTCAACACTATGGCTGTTTCTGATTCAACACTGTGGCTGTTTCTGATTCAACACTGTGGCTGTTTCTGATTCAACACTATGGCTGTTTCTGATTCAATTTTGTGGCTGTTTCTGATTCAATGTTGTGGCTGTTTCTGATTCAACACTATGGCTGTTTCTGCTTTCAACACTATGGCTGTTTCTGATTCAACACTATGGCTGTTTCTGCTTTCAACACTATGGCTGTTTCTGCTTTCAACACTATGGCTGTTTCTGATTCAATGTTGTGGCTGTTTCTGATTCAATGTTGTGGCTGTTTCTGATTAAATGTTTAGGCTGTTTCTGATTCAACACTATGACTGTTTCTGATTCAACACTGTGGCTGTTTCTGATTCAATTTTGTGGCTGTTTCTGATTCAATGTTGTGGCTGTTTCTGATTCAACACTATGGCTGTTTCTGCTTTCAACACTATGGCTGTTTCTGCTTTCAACACTATGGCTGTTTCTGATTCAATGTTGTGGCTGTTTCTGATTCAATGTTGTGGCTGTTTCTGATTCAACACTGTGGCTGTTTCTGATTCAACACTGTGGCTGTTTCTGATTCAACACAATGGCTGTTTCTGATTCAACACTGTGGCTGTTTCTGATTCAATGTTGTGGCTGTTTCTGATTCAATGTTGTGGCTGTTTCTGATTCAACACTATGGCTGTTTCTGATTCAACACTGTGGCTGTTTCTGATTCAACAATTTGGCTTTTTCTGATTCAACACTATGGCTTTTTCTGATTCAACACTATGGCTGTTTCTGATTCAATGTTGTGGCTGTTTCTGATTAAATGTTGTGGCTGTTTCTGATTCAACACAATGGCTGTTTCTGATTCAACGCTGTGGCTGTTTCTGATTCAATGTTGTGGCTGTTTCTGATTAAATGCTGTGGCTGTTTCTGATTCAACACTATGGCTGTTTCTGATTCAACACTATGGCTGTTTCTGATTCAACACTGTGGCTGTTTCTGATTCAACACTGTGGCTGTTTCTGATTCAACACTTTGGCTGTTTCTGATTCAACACTATGGCTGTTTCTGATTCAACACTATGGCTGTTTCTGATTCAACACTGTGGCTGTTTCTGATTCAACACTGTGACTGTTTCTGATTCAACACTGTGGCTGCTTCTGATTCAACACTATGGCTGTTTCTGATTCAACACTGTGGCTGTTTTTGATTCAACACTATGGCTGTTTCTGATTCAACACTATGGCTGTTTCTGATTCAACACTATGGCTGTTTCTGATTCAACACTATGGCTGTTTCTGATTCAACACTATGGCTGTTTCTGATTCAACACTATGGCTATTTCTGATTCAACACTATGGCTGTTTCTGATTCAACACTATGGCTGTTTCTGATTCAACACGATGGCTGTTTCTGATTCAACACTATGGCTGTTTCTGATTCAACACTGTGGCTGTTTCTGATTCAACACTGTGGCTGTTTCTGATTCAACACTATGGCTGATTCGGATTCAACACTGTGGCTGTTTCTGATTCAATGTTGTAGCTGTTTCTGATTCAACACTATGGCTGTTTCTGATTCAATTTTGTGGCTTTTTCTGATTCAATGTTGTGGCTGTTTCTGATTCAACACTATGGCTGTTTCTGCTTTCAACACTATGGCTGTTTCTGATTCAACACTATGGCTGTTTCTGCTTTCAACACTATGGCTGTTTCTGCTTTCAACACTATGGCTGTTTCTGATTCAATGTTGTGGCTGTTTCTGATTCAATGTTGTGGCTGTTTCTGATTCAACACTGTGGCTGTTTCTGATTCAACACTGTGGCTGTTTCTGATTCAACACAATGGCTGTTTTTGATTCAACACTGTGGATGTTTCTGATTCAATGTTGTGGCTGTTTCTGATTCAATGTTGTGGCTGTTTCTGTTTCAACACTATGGCTGTTTCTGATTCAACAATGTGGCTGTTTCTGATTCAACACTATGGCTTTTTCTGATTCAACACTATGGCTTTTTCTGATTCAACACTATGGCTGTTTCTGATTCAATGTTGTGGCTGTTTCTGATTAATTGTTTTGGCTGTTTCTGATTCAACACAATGGCTGTTTCTGATTCAACACTGTGGCTGTTTGTGATTCAATGTTGTGGCTGTTTCTGATTAAATGTTGTGGCTGTTTCTGATTCAACACTATGGCTGTTTCTGATTCAATGTTGTGGCTGTTTCTGATTAAATGCTGTGGCTGTTTCTGATTCAACACTATGGCTGTTTCTGATTCAACACTATGCCTGTTTCTGATTCAACACTGTGGCTGTTTCTGATTCAACACTGTGGCTGTTTCTGATTCAACACTGTGGCTGTTTCTGATTCAACACTATGGCTGTTTCTGATTCAACACTGTGGCTGTTTCTGATTCAACACTGTGACTGTTTCTGATTCAACACTGTGGCTGCTTCTGATTCAACACTATGGCTGTTTCTGATTCAACACTGTGGCTGTTTTTGATTCAACACTATGGCTGTTTCTGATTCAACACTATGGCTGTTTCTGATTCAACACTATGGCTGTTTCTGATTCAACACTATGGCTGTTTCTGATTCAACACTATGGCTGTTTCTGATTCAACACTATGGCTATTTCTGATTCAACACTATGGCTGTTTCTGATTCAACACTATGGCTGTTTCTGATTCAACACTATGGCTGTCTCTGATTCAACAATGTGGCTGTTTCTGATTCAACACTATGGCTGTTTATGATTCAACAATGTGGCTGTTTCTGATTCAACACTGTGGCTGTTTCTGATTCAATGTTGTGGCTGTTTCTGATTAAATGTTGTGGCTGTTTCTGATTCAACACTGTGGCTGTTTCTGATTCAATGTTGTGGCTGTTTCTGATTCAACACTATGTCTGTTTCTGCTTTCAACACTATGGCTGTTTCTGCTTTCAACACTATGGCTGTTTCTGATTCAACACTATGGCTGTTTCTGATTCAACACTGTGGCTGTTTCTGATTCAACACTGTGACTGTTTCTGATTCAATACTGTGGCTGCTTCTGATTCAACACTATGGCTGTTTCTGATTCAACACTGTGGCTGTTTTTGATTCAACACTATGGCTGTTTCTGATTCAACACTATGGCTGTTTCTGATTCAACACTATGGCTGTTTCTGATTCAACACTATGGCTGTTTCTGATTCAACACTATGGCTGTTTCTGATTCAACACTATGGCTGTTTCTGATTCAACACTATGGCTGTCTCTGATTCAACAATGTGGCTGTTTCTTATTCAACACTATGGCTGTTTATGATTCAACAATGTGGCTGTTTCTGATTCAACACTGTGGCTATTTCTGATTCAACACTATGGCTGTTTCTGATTCAACACTATGGCTGTTTCTGATTCAACACTATGGCTGTTTCTGATTCAACAATGTGGCTGTTTCTGATTCAACACTGTGGCTGTTTCTGATTCAACACTGTGGCTGTTTCTGATTCAACACTGTGGCTGTTTCTGATTCAACACTATGGCTGTTTCTGATTCAACACTATGGCTGTTTCTGATTCAACACTGTGGCTGTTTCTGATTCAATACTGTGGCTGTTTCTGATTCAACACTGTGGCTGTTTCTGATTCAACACTATGGCTGTTTCTGATTCAACACTGTGGCTGTTTCTGATTCAATGTTGTGGCTGTTTCTGATTAAATGTTGTGGCTGTTTCTGATTCAACACTATGGCTGTTTCTGATTCAACACTGTGGCTGTTTCTGATTCAATGTTGTGGCTGTTTCTGATTAAATGTTGTGGCTGTTTCTGATTCAACACTATGTCTGTTTCTGCTTTCAACACTATGGCTGTTTCTGCTTTCAACACTATGGCTGTTTCTGATTCAATGTTGTTGCTGTTTCTGATTCAATGTTGTGGCTGTTTCTGATTCAACACAATGGCTGTTTCTGATTCAACACTATGGCTGTTTCTGATTCAACACCATGGCTGTTTCTGATTCAACACCATGGCTGTTTCTGATTCAACACTATGGCTGTTTCTGATTCAACACTATGGCTGTTTCTGATTCAACACTGTGGCTGTTTCTGATTCAACACTATGGCTGTTTCTGATTCAATGTTGTGGCTGTTTCTGATTCAACACAATGGCTATTTCTGATTCAACACTATGGCTGTTTTTGCTTTCAACACTGTGGCTGTTTCTGATTCAATGTTGTGGCTGTTTCTGATTAAATGTTGTGGCTGTTTCTGATTCAACACTATGGCTGTTTCTGATTCAACACTGTGGCTGTTTCTGATTCAATATTGTGGCTGTTTCTGATTAAATGTTGTGGCTGTTTCTGATTCAACACTATGGCTGTTTCTGCTTTCAACACTATGGCTGTTTCTGCTTTCAACACTATGGCTGTTTCTGATTCAATGTTGTGGCTGTTTCTGATTCAATGTTGTGGCTGTTTCTGATTCAATGTTGTGGCTGTTTCTGATTCAATGTTGTGGCTGTTTCTGATTCAATGTTGTGGCTGTTTCTGATTCAACACAATGGCTGTTTCTGATTCAACACTGTGGCTGTTTCTGATTCAATGTTGTGGCTGTTTCTGATTAAATGTTGTGGCTGTTTCTGATTCAACACTGTGGCTGTTTCTGATTCAATGTTGTGGCTGTTTCTGATTCAACACTATGTCTGTTTCTGCTTTCAACACTATGGCTGTTTCTGCTTTCAACACTATGGCTGTTTCTGCTTTCAACACTATGGCGCTTTCTGATTCAATGTTGTGGCTGTTTCTGATTCAACACTATGGCTGTTTCTGATTCAACACTATGGCTGTTTCTGATTCAACACTATGGCTGTTTCTGATTCAACACAATGGCTGTTTCTGATTCAACACTATGGCTGTTTCTGATTCAACACTATGGCTGTTTCTGATTCAACACCATGGCTGTTTCTGATTCAACACCATGGCTGTTTCTGATTCAACACTATGGCTGTTTCTGATTCAACACTATGGCTGTTTCTGATTCCACACTATGGCTGTTTCTGATTCAACACTGTGGCTGTTTCTGATTCAACACTATGGCTGTTTCTGATTCAACACTATGGCTGTTTCTGATTCAATGTTGTGGCTGTTTCTGATTCAACACAATGGCTATTTCTGATTCAACTCTGTGGCTGTTTCTGATTCAACACTATGGCTGTTTTTGCTTTCAACACTGTGGCTGTTTCTGCTTTCAACACTATGGCTGTTTCTGATTCAATGTTGTGGCTGTTTCTGATTCAACACTGTGGCTGTTTCTGATTCAACACTGTGGCTGTTTCTGATTCAACACTATGGCTGTTTCTGATTCAACACTGTGGCTGTTTCTGATTCAACACTATGGCTGTTTCTGATTCAATGTTGTGGCTGTTTCTGATTCAACACAATGGCTATTTCTGATTCAACTCTGTGGCTGTTTCTGATTCAACACTATGGCTGTTTTTGCTTTCAACACTGTGGCTGTTTCTGCTTTCAACACTATGGCTGTTTCTGATTCAATGTTGTGGCTGTTTCTGATTCAACACTGTGGCTGTTTCTGATTCAACACTGTGGCTGTTTCTGATTCAACACTATGGCTGTTTCTGATTCAACACTGTGGCTGTTTCTGATTCAACACTATGGCTGTTTCTGATTCAATGTTGTGGCTGTTTCTGATTCAACACAATGTCTATTTCTGATTCAACACTATGGCTGTTTTTGCTTTCAGCACTGTAGCTGTTTCTGATTCAACACGGTGGCTCTTTCTGATTCAACACGGTGGCTCTTTCTGATTCAACACGGTGGCTCTTTCTGATTCAACACGGTGGCTCTTTCTGATTCAACACGGTGGCTCTTTCTGATTCAACATGGTGGCTCTTTCTGATTCAACACCTCCTATACTTACACCACGGTATCTTGTTTGGCCACTTGGTCATTTTTCACAGGAGCATCAAAAACACTATGGTTACTATCTCATTCACCATTACCTGCCTCTGCGGACTTGAACACCATCAAAACGCTTTAGATATCTTTCATGATATCTTAAAGGGATGCAGTGTATTTGCTGTCGGTTTGATTTCATTTCATTACCATTGGAGCATAAATTGTCAAACTTTGCGTGTCACTTCTATTTATGAAAAGACCTGGCTTGGATTGACATTGGAGTGTTGAGCCCAGGCACAGTGGGCGCCGAGGGATGAGGGATTTGGTGAGAGAGAGAGGGAGAAAAAAAAGGATAAGCCTCAAGAAGCCCTCTCATCTGTCATTTTGGGTTTGTGCTGGCCAGATGATAGGATTACTGTGAATATGGCCGCCAAATGACTGTTTTCCTCTTTGTGTTTCGAAAACAAACACATTTGCCCTGGAAGTCAGCAGCATTGGGACACCCATCGCCAGCAGTCAGCCCAGCAGTGCCGGGTGGGCTCATGGTTTGTTTGGTTGGCTAAGCACGTCTCCATTAGCTACTCTTCTTCACCTCAGTGTGAGGACACTTACAGCACTGTACCACCAAACAGTTACCTCCAACAGGGCAACCCTTTCTGGGTCCTCCGCTCATTGGAGATGGGAAGGCTTTGATTTGAGATACTGGGTCTAAGCAGGCTATTAGAGTGGCTGTGTGTACATTTTCATGGAGAATACATGTGTGTGTACACACACACACACACACACACACACACACACACACACACACACACACACACACACACACAGAATATACCTACAGGGAGGCTTAGGGTACAGTATCAAAATGCTAGTACTCACTCAGATCATTTGCAACTTTTTTTCTGGATAATTAGACCTTCGGTTGCTAATTGCCCTTGAGAAAAAACACATCAAAACACATGAACTACCAGCTGATTTAAATATTGTGGCATCTTCATTAGGCATGTGTAGATGAAACACTGCAGATCATTTAACTGTGTGTCTCAGGGACTTGATTCATAATGTTGTATTCCAAGATGCAGTGTAGGCCTAGCCCAAAGACTTAGTTAATTTTCATCGCAGGGCAGGCGCTAACAAATTAGTCAATTTCTTTAATGAGATCTATTTTTCTTTGATAATAGCTGATGATAAAACAATGAATTATATTCCACATCGAGGTCATGCTGGTTTTGCTTGAACACATATGACTATCACTTTACATCCGTTCTCTAGAAACATCGACTGAAACTGAAATAATTTCAGATATTTACATCATAAGATATTTGTTTTGTAATCACTGATGATGAAACTGCTAAATTTACTTGCTAGCAAACTAGCACTCTCAGCCAATGTAAACCACTCTAGAGATATTTGTGTGGTTTTGGATGGCTACAGCACAGACTGGCTTTTAGCGCTCTCTCTGAATGTCAATGATGATTTAAATAGGTTTCACTTAAGATAAGCCTCATAAAAAATGTCCACAAATAGACCTCTGGTGACTAGCTCCCTGGAAGAACCTGGTTGACCCTGTTACCCTGGCAGAGTAGTATTGCTTTGTCACCCCAGTGAGCCTCGCCACACCTTGCATCGCCTGGCATAGTTATAAATAAATAAAGGGAGAGGTCACAGTACAGGTGTAGAGCTCTGTAAATCACTGCTCTTATTGTCTGCCTGCTATCTACATCCATAACAGTGTCTGGCAGTGCCCCAGAGGCCCAGAGCTGCTGGCTTGGACTGCATGTACAGATGGAATCTGACTGTGTTCCACCAAGCAGTAAATTACCTCGCTAACATTTGTGTAGGGAAAGAGCCCTCTCTAAATGGTTTGCGCAAGCTGTTAACCTCAGTGAATGCATTTGAGCGAAGTGGTTGTCCCCCTGCCAGAGTGTCCAGGGGTGGGGGACTGAGGACATGCAGGATCACATACCAGGTGGGGGTGGCTTTGAGGGATAAGTGGGTAACTCCTCTTCTCCCTGAAGGTGTGTATGTTTTTAAGGAGGCAACCTGAGGAAGCTGTCTATATACAGTTATACGGCAGCGTTCCCCAACTGGCAGTGGTGATTTTATTTGTTGGACATTAAAGACTGTAAAAACACCTGCAAATCATCTCCACATCATAAAAAAAAAATCTAAATCTGTTCCAAAGTATTCCCACGCATAATAGAGATGCACTGACTATACAAGCATTAGAAACACCTTCCTTATATTGAGTTGCACCCCCTTTTGCCCTCATAACAGCCTAAATTCATCTGGGCATGGACTCTACAAGGTGTCGAAAGCTTTCCACAGGGATGCTGGCCCATGTTGACTCCATTGCTCCCCACAGTTGTAAAGTTGTCTGGATGTCCTTTGGGTGGTGGACCATTCTTGATACACACGGGAAACTGTTGAGCATGGAAACACCCAACAGCTTTGCAGTTCTTGACACACTGAAACTGATGCACCTGGCACCTACTACCATACCTACTACAGCGCCATTCAAAGGCACTTCGATATTTTGTCTTGCCCATTCACCCTCTAAATGGCACATACTATGTCTCAATTTTCTCGAGGCTTAAAAATCCTTGTCTTCATCTACGCTGATTTGAAGTGGATTCAACAGGTGACATCAATAATGGATCATAGCTTTTACCTGGATTCACCTGGTCAGTCTGTCATGGAAAGAGCAGGTGTTCCTAATGTTTTGTACACTCAGTGTTCGCGATCATATACAAATGTAAGCAAGGTTTGAAATTATTGTTTTAGTCAAATGTTATATCTGTTTCGGCTTATTGAGGTCAATTTGCAGTCTACAAATGATTTTTTATGATGTTCTGGCCCCCTGACCATCCACTCAATAAAAAATCGGCCCGCGTCTGAATCTAGTTAATGATGGTCCCTGGTATACAGAGTGTGAGGGTTACAGGCTAGTATGTCAATGTCACAGAAACATAAAGGAAGATTGTTAACATCACCATAAAGAAGAGTCAATGGAGTAAGTACTTGGTGTGGTACAGTACTTGTGTGTTGTCTCTGTATAGCAGGGAACATCAACTACATTCAGCCACTGGACCATTTTTTTCTTGAGAGGATGGTCGGGGGGGGGTGGAACATAATTTCAAATAATTAGTGTGCACGTATGGAGAATATTTTGATTTCTTTCTCATCCGTTCAGTGCAAATGGTTCTGCTTAGTGTTTCAGATCAAACTGGAAACCCAAACAGATACAATATTTGACTAAAACCTAATAATTTCAAACCATGCTTACATTTGAATACAATCACGTGTCTCTCTATTACGCATGGGAATAGTTGGGAACAGATTTCCTAAATTAACATCACTTGGAAATTATTTCCTGGGGGTGTTATAGTATTTTGTCCGACAAAAAAAAATATCCGAAAACTTGGGGGGGACAAGTTAAACAACTTTGGCCAGCGGGCCACCAGTTGGGGAACCCTGCTGTATAGTATTAAATACACTCACATTTAGAGGGGAAATATCCCCCCTGACCGACTTAAGGATATGGTTCAATAGAGCATAGTTTTTGTTTGATTTTAGTAATCTTGTTCTATCTGTCTTGCATATAACGCAAGTGGAAGTTAGAGAATCACAAACCTGAACTGAGTGTCAGTCTGAATTTGCAGGTCTAATGGTGGTGGTTCCTCCTCACCAACTCAAAGACAGCAGCACCTGAGCATACATATGGAGAATATTATGATTTCTTTCTCATCCATTCAGTGCAAATGGAACTGCTTAATGTTTCAGCTCAAACTGGATCTCAATCAAACTGAGCACCCTCTAGTTCTCACATGTGCTCCTCTGAATGTGTGAGGAGGGCTATGTGTCTCTGTATAGAGGGATATGCTATACCTGGAAGTGCCAGGTTTTCCTGAGAAAGCACACAGGCACTGTTACAACCAGTCCCCTTTACATTGGCATCAGGGATGCAAGCCACATGCTTGCCATTTGGTGGTGTTCTCAGTAAAAAACATTCATGTGGCACATCATATTATGTTAAAATTCATCTGGATGCTATCGTTCCCTGTTTTATTGGCAAGAATACCCAATCAAATGAAAAATCTAGTGCTGTAAAACTTCAAGACCGTCATCAGTACATTTAATTAGTCATTCCTCTTGTCTAGTCATTCTCAACTTTTGATTGCTTCTTCAGGTGTTCAAGACGTCCAGCAGGATATTTTGAGATAATTTGAAAGATTATATTTCCACACCATACCGTAGGTAAATCACAACTGCAGTTTTATGAGTAATTATTGTAATTTGAACAGCCGATTCTATCCGAATTTCACAGCTTGTTTTCCAAGATATCCGGCTTTGCTCCGGAATCGCCAGCCGTGCTGGATATCGGAAGGGTCAGACAGTTTTATTTAATGGGCATTTTATTACTTCCTCTTTCCAACGCCTGGGATTGGGAGATCAAATACTACTGTTTGCCCACATTTGATCCAAAGTACCTTGGCATCATGCATCAAAAGACAAATGATACGGTAATATGCTTTTCACTTCAAAAACATTTTCTTGGGCATTGAAGGTGATGGAATGGAAATAAGCTGAAAAGCGGCCAAGCTTAAGTTATATCACTTTATTAAAAAGGCCTTCAACCGGAAAGCCCTCCCAAGCAGGGGCTTTTCTGTTTTCATAACTGTCAGAGAGGCAGTGGAGAGAGGTTGCTGCCTGCTAGCCGCTCTGTTAGACGTTTGAATCACTGTTCTCTCTGAAGACCTCTCCTTCCGTTTTGACTGGAATCAGGTGTTCTTTGGTGTCGGTAGATCAATCATACATGGGCATGTTGTAGTAGAATAGAGTAGATCTGCTGTACACTATGTGAAGTGCACTTGGAAATGACATGTTTGACATGGTAATGAAACACAGAATCTGACCTTTTAGCTGCCTTGTAGGAACACAAGAACAGGAACGTGTTCTTATTCAGTGGTGTGCAACCAATGTGCCCAAAGAATCCTGTCACAGTGTTAAATACCTGCCGTCAAATCAATTTCACATTTCTGTCAGATGGGAAATCCCAGTGCACTTTCAGCTGCGTTCCATTTGTTTTACCTCATTCTGTCATCATACTGTATCTGATTGCAAACATGCTTTAAGAAAACAAAAGCTGTAATTTTCCTGTGTTTATCTCACCTTTGTGATGGTCTTTGTTAAGGATGGGCATGAGTATTCGAGTACACAAACGGACGTCAAAGCTCCATCTTTAACCAGAGATCACATTTTTTTTCAATTACTGTATAACTATTTGGTGGAATGTGCTTTGTGGCTGCCCGAAAGGGAAAGTGACATTTTTTTCTTGAAAACAACATTCATTTGCTTTGACTCTAGTGTTCCATTTGCATGTGTGCATTTGCAGGGCACAACAGAAAAGAAACCAAGCCAAGCATCACACAGTTCCTCTCCCTAAATCGCCTTTCCCCTCCGTGTCTCATTCGCTCAATTGCGTTCCAACTGCTCCCTTTACACATGCGTGCTGACTGCGCACACAAGCTCCCGTTAGGCATCCAGAAATAAAGGCCTATAAAAATGTATCTAATTGATGGGATACACAAGCTACATTCCTTGCCAAATGACGACAGCTTTTTATCACAAATTGATTGAAGTAGGAAAATGTGTTTGAACAACGAGCTGACGTTTTTGAATAGTTGCGTTATGTCTATTTTCCACTTATCAATCAATCAAATGTATTTATAAAGCCCTTTTTACAGCAGCCAATGTCACAAAGTGCTGTACAGAAACCCAGCCTAAAACCCCAAACAGCAAGCAATGCAGATGTAGAAGCACGGTGGCCAGGAAAAACTCCCTAGAAAGGCCGGAACCTAGGAAGAAACCTTGAGAGGAACCAGGCTCTGAGGGGTGGTCCTCTTCTCGCTGTGCCGGGTGGACATTATAACAGAACATGGCCAAAATGTTCAAACGTTAATAGATGACCAGCAGGGTCAGATAATAATAATCTCAGTGGTTGTAGGAGGTGCAACAGGTCAGCACCTCAGGAGTAAATGTCAGTTGGCTTTTCATTCAGAGTTAGAGACAGCAGGTGCGGTAGAGCAAGAGTCCAAAACAGCAGGTCCGGGACAAGGTAGCACGTCCAGTGAACAGATCAGGGTTCCATAGCCGCAGGCAGAACAGTTGAAACTGGAGCAGCAGCATGACCAGGTGGACTGGGGACAGCAAGGAGTCATCATGCCAGGTAATCCTGAGGCATGGTCCTAGGGCTCAGGTCCTCCGAGAGAAGAGAGAGAGAGAGAGAAGGAGAGAGATAAAGAGAGAGAGAGAATTAGAGGGAGCATACTTACATTCACACAGGACACCTGATAAGACAGGAAAAACACTCCAGATATAACAGACTGACCCTAGCCCCCCGACACATCAACTATTGCAGCATAAATACTGGAGGCTGAGATAGGAGGGGTCGGGAGACAGTATAGCCAAACAGGCAGGATATAACCCCACCCACTTTTCCAAAACACAGACCCCACACCACTAGAGGGATATCTTCAACCACCAACTTACCATCCTGAGACAAGGACGAGTATAGCCCACAAAGATCTCCCCCATGGCACAACCCAAGGGGGGGGCGCCAACCCAGACAGGAAGATCACGTCAGTGACTCAACCCACTCAAGTGACGCACCCTTCCTAGGGACGGCATGGAAGAGCCCCAGTAAGCCAGTGACCCAGCCCCCCGTAATAGGGTTAGAGGCAGAGAATCCCAGTGGAGAGAGGGGAATCGGCCAGGCAGAGACAGCAAGGGCGGTTCGTTGCTACAGTGCCTTTCCGTTCACCTTCACACCCCTGGGCCAGACTACACTCAATCATAGGACCTACTGAAGAGATTAGTCTTCAGTAAAGACTTAAAGGTCGAGACAGAGTCCGCGTCTCTCACATGGATAGGCAGACCATTCCAAAAAAATGGAGCTCTATAGTAGAAAGTCCTGCCTCCAGCTGTTTGCTTAGAACATCTAGGGACAGTAAGGAGGCCTGCGTCTTGTGACCGTAGCGTACGTATAGGTATGTATGGCAGGACCAAATCGGAAAGATGGGTAGGAGCATGCCCATGTAATGCTTTGTAGGTTAGGAATAAAACCTTGAAATCAGCCCTAGCCTTATCAGGAAGCCAGTGTAGAGAGTCTAGCACTGGAGTAATATGATCACATTTTTTGGTTCTAGTCAAGATTCTAGCAGCCGTGTTTAGCACTTACTGAAGTTTATTTAGTGCTTAATCCGGGTAGCTGGAAAGTAGAGCATTGCAGTAGTCTAATCTAGAAGTGACAAAAGCATGGGTACATTTTTCTGGATACTTTTTGGACAGAAAGTTTATGATTTTTGCAATGTTGTCCGTGAAACAGTCCTGATATGTTTGTCAAAAGAGAGATCATGGTCCAGAGTAACGCAGAGGTCATTCAGTTTTATTTGAGATGACTGTACAACCATCAAGATTAATTGTCAGATCCAACAGAAGATTTCTTTGTTTCTTGGGACCTAGAACTAGCATCTCTGTTTTGTCCAAGTTTAAAAGTAAAACTTCCTTATGTCTGAAACACAAACTTCCAGGGAGGGCAATTTTGGGGCTTGACCATGTTTCATCGAATTGTACAGCTGTGTGTCATCTGCATAGTAGTGAAAGTTAACATTATGTTTCCAAATGACATCACCAAGAGGTAAAATATATAGTGAAAACAATAGTGGTCCTAAAACAGAACCTTGAGGAACACCGGCATTTACAATTGATTTGTCAGAAGACAAACCATCCACAGAGACAAACTGATATCTTTCCGACAGATAAGATCTAAACCAGGCCATAATTTGTCCGTGTAGACCAATTTGGGTTTCCAATCTCTACAAAAGTATGTGGTGATCGATGGTATCAAAAGCAGCACTAAGGTCTAAGAGCACGAGGACAGATGCAGAGCCTTGCTGTGACGCCATTAAAAGGTCATTTACCACCTTCACGAGTGCAGTCTCAGTGCTATGATAGGGTCTAAATCCAGACTGAAGGAAGGCAGTGAGTTGCTGTGCAACAGCATTTTTTTTTTTTTTTTGAGAGAGGAATGGGAGATTGGATTTAGGCCAATAGTTTTTTATATTTTCTGGGTCAAGTTTAGGCTTTTTCAAGAGAGGCTTTATTACTGCCACTTTTAGTGAGTTTGGTACACATAGGGAGCAATTTATTATGTTCAACATAGGAGGGCCAAGCACAGGAAGCAGCTCTTTCAGTAGTTTAGATGGAATAAAGGGTCCAGTATGCAGCTTGAAGGTTTAGAGGCCAATACTTTTTTCATCAATGTGTCAAGAGATATAGTATTAAAAAACTTGAGTGTCTCCCTTGATCCTAGGTCCTGGCAGAGTTGTGCAGACTCAGGACAACTGAGCTTTGGAGAAATACGCAGATTTAAAGAGTTGTCTGTAATTTGCTTTCTAATGATCATGATCTTTTTGTCAAAAAAGTTCATGAATTTATCACTGCTGAAGTGAAAGCCATCCTCTCTTGGGGAATGCTGCTTTTTCGTTAAAAAATAAATTTGGGATTGTTCTTATTCTCCTCAATTAAGTTGGGAAAAATAGGAGGATCGAGCAGCAGTGAGGGCTCTTCGATACTGCACGGTACTGTCTTCCCAAGCTAGTCGGAAGACTTCCAGTTTGGTGTAGCACCATTTCCGTTCCAATTTTCTGGAAGCTTGCTTCAGGGCTCTGGTATTTTCTGTATACCAGGGAGCTAGTTTCTTATGACAAATGTTTTTTGTTTTTAGGGGGCGACTGCATCTAGGGTATTACGCAAGGTTAAATGTAGTTCCTCAGTTAGGTGTTTTTTTGTACTCTGTCATCCTTGGGTAGGTAGAAGGAGTCTGGAAGGGCATCTAGGAATCTTTGGGTTGTCAGAATGTATAGCATGGCTTTTGATGATCCTTGGTTGGGGTCTGAGCAGATTATTTGTTGCGATTGCAAACATAATAAAATGGTTGTCCGATAGTCCAGGATTATGAGGAAAAACATTAAGATCCACAATATTAATTCCACGGGACAAAACTAGGTCCAGAGTATGACTGTGGCAGTGAGTAGGTCCGGAGACATGTTGGACAAAACCCACTGAGTCAATGATGGCTCCGAAAGCCTTTTGGACTGGCTCTGTGGACTTTTCCATGTGAATTTTAAAGTATTACAAATTTGAATATTATCTGCCACGACTACAAGGTCCGATAGGAATTCAGGGAACTCAGTGAGGAACGCTGTATATGGCCCAGGAGGCCTGTAAACAGTAGCTATAAAAAGTGATTGAGTAGGCTGCATAGATTTCATGACTAGAAGCTCAAAAGATGAAAATGCAGTCATTTATTTTTTGTAAATTGAAATCTGCTATTGTAAATGTTAGCAACACTTCTCCCTTTGCGGGATGCGTGGCGGATATGGTCACTAGTGTAACCAGGAGGTGAGGCCTCATTTAACATAGTAAATTAATCAGGCTTAAGCCATGTTTCAGTTAGGCCAATCACATCAAGATTATGATCAGTGATTAGTTCATTGACTATAACTGCCTTGGAAGTGAGGGATCTAACATTAAGTAGCCCTATTTTGAGATGTGAGGTATCACAATCTCTTTCAATAATGGCAGGAATGAAAGAAGTCTTTATTCCAGTGAGATTGCTAAGGTGAACACCGCCATGTTTAGTTTTGCCTAACCTAGGTCGAGGCACAGACACGGTCTCATTGGGGATACTTTGCGAACTGCTAGTGCCATTTAGAATTAGATAACCTAGGTTATAACCCCCCCCCCCCCCCCCTAAAGATAGACAGGTTCCACACTGAAAATTTGCAAAACATTAGTTTGTTAAAGACTGTGTTTTCATCAGAATCATTAAGCATATGCCTAATCGCCAAACCTATCCCGTGGCTGTAATTCATCACCATGCAGTGTTCAATGTGGAATTGTTCATCCATTTAGAAAATGAAAGAACATGCAGAATAAACTAAATCGAACACCTGTATATCGAAAAGAAGACAGATTTTGGTTTTATAGCCCTGAAATTATTTCAACTCGCCAAATTAAGCCCCCTTTCAAATGATCGCTCTTTGAGAATGACTGTTACAGGCACGAGATTGGCATCCCTTCGCAGTGGCAGCTATTTTTCATTCAATCATTCAATATTCTGTCATTTTATTCTATTATATTACATCTAGGGCTGGGCGATATGGCCTAAAAATCATATCTCAATTTGTTTCAAACTTATGGGCGATTCACAATATGTATTTTTTCTCTAAATAAGCATTGTTGTACAATTAAAGGTAAAATACACTCCATTTCAAACAGTCAGCAATAATCAAATGAATTCGGGGCTTGTGACATTGAAGATTAATTTTCCATAATCAATGTTAATTGATTGTCTCATTTTAGTGTCTACTCTGTGCAATTTGAGTAGTTTTGACATAAAAAGGGTATCGTTCGAAAAGTTAACTTCTATATTGCAGTAAAATAATGTTTCAATGTGTTTTGGTGTCCCATATGACAGATTCTGTTGAACCAAACCTCAAATGCAAATAGCGATTTGAAACCGCTTGTCAGAGGAAGATGTGATCTCTCACGTTTGTTGGCGTAACTTGCTGACCACACTACTCGCGTCGCGTGCAAAATAAATGTGCACATACATGTTATTCAATCATTGCACCCACACGGCTTGCGTGCGCTAACGAGCGTCTGCGTTGCCAGGTGCTAACACCATAGCAGAAATGGCTGCGCACGTGCGCTATCATGCGTCATAATGCGCAAATTGATTTTGTCCCCCCACACCAAACGCGATCACGACACGCAGGTTGAGATATCATACCAAACTCTGAACCAATTATATTAATTTGGGGACAGAAAATAATTAAACATTTATGGCAATTTAGCTAGCTAGCTTGCTGTTGCTAGCTAATTTGTCCTGGGATATAAACGTTGAGTTGTTATTATACCTGAAATTTTACCTGAAGGTCCTCTACTCCGACAATTTATCCACACATAAAACGGTCAATCGAATTGTTTCTAGTCATCTCTCCTCCTTCCAGGCTTTTTCTCCTTTGGACTTTATATGGCGATTGGCATCTCATAGTTATCACGACAACCGACCAAACTCAGTTCATCTTTCAATCACCCACATGGGTATAACCAATGAGGAGATGGCACGTGGGTATCTGCTTCTGTAAACCAAAGAGGAGATGGGAGAGGCAGGACTTGCACCGCGATCAGCGTCACAAATAGAACTGACTTCTATTTTGCCCTTGGCAACGCAGACACTCGTTGGCGCAATAATTGAGCGGTGTGGTCAGCATGTAGAAGAGAAGTTGCTTCGCGCTGTCTTGCCTCTCCCATCTCCTCATTGGCTTTTAGAAGCATATGCCCACATGCCATCTCCTCATTGGTTATACCCACGTGGGTGATTGAAAGATGAACGGAGGTCGGTTGTGGTAATACACCTTATGAAAGTTAGTTGCCAATCGCCATTTAAAGTCCAAAGAAGAAAAAGCCTGGAAGGAGGAAAGAGATGACTAGGAACTATTCGGTTGACCGTTTTATGTGTGGATTAGAGGACCTTGTGCATTTCAGGTAAAATAACTCAATATGTATATCCCAAGACAAATTTGCTAGCAACAGCAAGCTAGCTATCTAAATAGGACAAATTAGCTAGGAACTGCAAATTAATATAATTGGTTCAGAGTTTGTTTTGATATTTCAAAATCAATTTGCGCACGATGACACACGCGCACATCCTGTTTGGGCTTGGTATGTGTAAACCATAGAGGAAGAGGCGAAGTGAGAGTTTTCACTTTCACTAAAATCTTTCCAAAACGAGGTCAATGCATTTCTATGGGCTTATTTAGGACCTAAGCTTATTGCCTGCCTTCCCGCCTTTTGGACAACGACTCCCATTGTTAGGGTGGAGACGTGCATCTCGTCATTATATACAGATCTCTGGTGTAAATGGGAAGGTGGACACAGCACAGAGGAGCGAATGAGAAGAGACCAAAAATACAACATGAGAACAAGTGGACATACTGTAAACGCTCATAAAAACGAAAAATAACATAACCTCGATTCTTGCGATACAGGCATTTGGAATATTGTGCAAAAACATACATTCGAATTTATCGAATTCATTCAATATATCGCCTATAAAATAGGTGTCTTGACTGTGATAATAGCTTGGGAAATGAGAGCGTCTTGTCTGCTAAATTAACAAAACAAGGCTATGCTATTGCACCGCCAAAGGCTTCTACAAGCTACTGCTGAGGTTACTGCCTTTTTGAAGATTGTGTTCCACTATATAATATAACCAGATGATATTATGGTTTCAATAAATGTATCTTAAATGGGCATTTGTTTTTTATTGACTGAATATATATGGGACTATTTAGCATATGTGATGGCTATGATAAATTAGGCATTGTTGTGATCTATTGGCATATAAATAAATGCACTTTTTTTTCAAATTTAGCACTTGTGTTCTAAAAATATATATTTTTTCCCATTTCAGTACTCAGAAAGAAAGTAATGCGAGTACTCGGAACAGTCAAAATGGGAAATTGCCATCTCTGGTCTTTGTTGTGTTTCTTTGGCTTACAGAGGTATCAATACTGCACCAAGCCAGATCCGTGGTGATATTCCTTTGTTGCTGCGTGTAGACGAAATTCTTCTAGGGAGAAATTGTGTGAAGCTGTGCAGGGGGTTAGGGGGAAACAGGTGTTCTCTGCGGATATTGAAATCCTTCAAGGTCCAACGATGGACATAACCACTCTTCAAAACCAAACTACCAGCAGAAGTAGAATGTTTCTTCTCAAGCAATAAGGACATTAGTAGTTTGTATGATATTTTTTGTTTGGCAATACGCACATACTTTCCGTTTTATGCAACTGTTGATATCAGCATTCTAAATGCTGCAATTCCCCAGTTAAATCTCTGATCTGAACAACCCTGTCTTCTGTAAAATAGGTTAGCTATAGGTGTATATCCATGGCCACCTCTCTGTGACAGTCAGTCTGCCTTTAAAATAATCTGTCAAAGTTGGGAACATCTCAGAGGGATGCCAAATAGAAGCACCTGAAGTGACGATGTGTCTCACAGGCAACTGGCAGTCCCCTGATGCTTCTGTGTTATTTCTGGTCTACTCACAAGTGTGCCTTTTTATAAAAACATTTCACAGGTGTCTCAATCAGGAAACAAGTATTTTATTCAAATTCACTGATTTAGTTATACATTCTACTGCTTTATTGACTTGCAATTACTTCTAGCTCTATGGGAATAACAACTGGTCCTTATGAATGATACCCCATTCTAGTTTGACATTCATTAATTCATTCATCCATCCATCCAGATTGTAAATGGCAGCACATTCAGGCATCCGGTTAATGCTGACAAAGTGGTTGTGGTTGGTGGCTCTGAACTTCCATTATGAATCTAAATAGAAATCCTCAGTCCCTTAGCCCCAGTCTTTTTCACCTTAAAAAGCTATGAGGTCACAATGGCCACTGGTAATTGAGTACAGAGTAAAGTTCATTAAGCACATTACCCGATATTTAAAGGTTTTAGACTGCAGGCTAAGAAACACATTTCATACACCATTTAACTAATGTTGCTCTATTAATCTATTTTGCCTCTGTGCTTAAACTGATTATTTAATTCCTCTTATTTCCTCAGCAAATCAAACCCTTTAAAGTGCATGTCAGCGGCGATGGGTTCTCGCCAGAATTTTTTTGGGGGGGGGTCACGAGTGACAAGGTTTACAAAACATCCTGATCCATGCCGGAACCAAACCCTCTCAGAGAAGAGCCTAGGCTAGGGTAGTGCCCTGCAGGCAGACTGAGACCAGGGCAGATTAACATTCATACAAACACTAAATAATCCCTTTACCTCTGGCAATGTCCTGGAGCTGTATTTTACACTGATCAGCAAATGGAGAAAAACTAAATTACATGCGTTGATGTGCAGCTCCCCAGGTATTAGGGAAATGTTACCCTTTCCCCGACCCCAGAAAAGTGGGGCACAGCTCGTGGCGCTAGGGGCAGCTTTGTTACCAGGGAACTGCTGACAGTAGTCTGCTTAAGGTGAGCTCTCTTGGTCCCATGCAAATGCTCTTAATAAGTAACACAAGTGTGCCAGATCCTATTTATTAGCCCCTGGGGCGCCAGGAGACCACGACAACTTGCTGAGACAACATTTTCCTCCTGCTGCACTTTCAAATTGCTGTCACTGTAGCTCGCAGACATCTGGATGTCAGGGGCGTGTGATGGGAGTTTTAGTACATTTTAGGGTTTGATTGGTCCTAGACTTTCATGCGGCCTCTTGGGGGAACACACAGGGAAGAAAAATGTATATATAATATGAAACCCGAGCTGGGGAAAAAATCAGGCCTTTAGGTGCTTTGAAAAAGGAGCTAGATTGGTGATTTGTTTCAGATGCTCTGCTCTGCTTAGCATTCGCTAGAAATTAAATAACAGGCATTTATTGTGACCATCAGTCTTGTAGAGGAGTGTATTTATGTGAGAGTTTTGTTTATTCCAAGCTTGGGAAAGGCCTTAAAATGGTGAGGTATTTTTAACTAAGATTTAGTCTGTCCTTGAAATATATATATATATTATATATATATATATATGTTGGCTTTCATTTTCAAATGACATTCACGGCACATAATATTCCTCCAGTAGCGGTGCATGGGTAAAATTACCGGAGAAGACAAGCCAGAAAGAAAATACCATATTACAAACTATGTATTGTGATAATTGCGTTGTTTGCTCTGTAACTTGTTAGTTCATATGCCTTTGCCACTGTGATATATAGGCCTGAAGGCTGTGGCAGAATAAGACAGTGGCAGAATAAATTCAACTACATATTTGTTTCATCACAAAACTGGAGAGCAACATCTGTCCACAAAACGTATTGTATGTAACAAACAGTCACATGACTACAGCATGGTCAAACAAGTTAATGTTTTTGACATTTTCGGACTACTAAACAACTATTGATTTAGAACCACGGAGAGTTACCACAAGTCACAAAGAAAACACTATTCCAGCACCCTTTCAACTTCAACATTTCAACATGATCTAATCACATATGCTTAGTCTAATACAGTGACAACTAAAAGATGCCAAACGATTTAGTCCAATCAATGTAAGTAAGCTAAATATGTGGCTGTCCATGGTACTGATTTCTGTGTGTGTGTGTGTGCGTGCGTGTGCGTGTGCGTGTGTGCCTGCGCTTGCAAGTAGAAAAAAACATGTTGACTCACATTACTTGAAGAGAAATGCCAATGCCATCCTCTTTCATGTTGTCTAAACTGTCTATCACTCTGTCATACAGCACACGATTTTAGTTTTTGTTATCCTAGACTACCTGGCTAAATTGGCCTAACCTACTTTCTAGGACAACGATTTGCCAGGCCAGCTAGTTAACATTAGCCTACTACATCTACCTACATGTTGAACTTCCATCCTCTCAGGACATGGGCACAATGTATGAATGTATGGTTGGATCACAATCGTTGTTATAGTCATTGGCCAGTACAGAGAATTAAATAAAACCACAATTACAAATCCCTATCTAGCAATGTGAGTTCTAGCCGATGAGCTTCAGCCCCTTGCCATTCAAGGGACCGTTAGCAGGATGCACGCACAGCAGAGCGAGAGAGAGCAATGACGTGGTGCACATATCTGCACATATGTGAAGTAGTATGCAATTTTTGGGGACCATTTTTGCCTCGTGATTGCTACTTTCAGAACTACTGGCTACAAAGTATACAAAAGTACCGGAGAATCTCTTTAAATGCCTGAGGCGTGACATTTCTTTTTGGGTATTGCTACATCCCAGTAGAGGGAGGTACTGTACTACATAGCTCCAGAGGTCATGGTCCTATAGGGCAAGCTACAGGAAGGCTGAGGGTGACAGGATGAGACATGGGTTGACTGGGTGAGACAGGGTGAGTCAGGGGGCAACCGGATGAGGCGAGGGGCAATCGGATGAGGCGGGGGGCAACCGGGTGAGGCGGGGGGCAACCATGTGAAGCAAGGGGCGACAGGATGAGACTGGGGTGAGGTAGTCATAGATAACTCTTGAGCTCCACTGAATAAAAATCTACCAGACGCACCGAAGACATACAGTAACCACACAATAATGTCAATATCAAAGCTACAGTTGTCCATTCACTGGTTCATATGTAAACAAAATGATCTGTCATTTGTATGTGTGTATGCATGTACATAATCATATGTATGTTCACACAGCATGGTGGGTCTCAGTGCAACCTAACAGATGCCAGCTCCAACCGGTTCTGTGGAGAAAGAGGAGATGTTAACATCTGGCTTTGTTTGACTAATTAATATCGCTGTAGTTTGTTTCAGATCATTGTCATTAGCAGCTGGTGGGTGTTATGTCTGTGAGATAATATGAAAAGATGTCTGTGCGTATTTACCTGTTACAACAGTGAGTGAACATATAGTTATTTTTTAACTACACACTGTTACACTGTTTCAGGTCTGTAAAAACATAGATACATCTTATTTAGTGCTACTGTATCTTCTTTGGTACGATTTACTGTAACTGCACTCTAGTCATTTTTAACAAGTCAATGAAATGTGTCTGTTTTTCAAAACGAAGGATAAAGACAGTACTGTATTCAAGCTGTGAAACAGAGGTGAAGATGGGAATGGACTCTGCAGCACCAACGCTCCATTCACATGTCACCTCAGCATGACGTTGTAATGGCTGTGATAGCTGTGGCATGGAGGGCAGATACTGTACGTGTTACTGTGTTGTCCTTCCTCTTTTTGCTGGCACATCACACACTATGACAAGCACTAACCCCCAGGGATCATGCAAAAAAAAGGCATACGATGTGCTGCCGTCATGTGTGGCTTGACGAACCACTTGAAATGTAAATTCTGTTGGAATCATTTCCCTGGAATAAGTGCCAGTGTTGTTTTTTAGCAATGGAAAATGTTGCTTTGCATTGTCTCATGCCGTCTGTATTTAATGAATGATTTATGAGGCGATGATGCGTTTTGTAAGCATTTGTGAAACTAGCTGGCACAGATGCTGTTTTCCTATCGTCTGGACAGGGTTGCATTAGGCATGTTAGTTATCAGTTAGATTGAGGCACAATGTCAAGAAAATCAACAATCATTATTGCCATGGCACATCGGTTTCCAGTCAGAGGTCTATCAGTCATCAAAAAACAGAGCACGTGTATGGACTCGATTTTCCGACCCTCTCTGCATTTAGTCAAGCATAGGAAAACAATTTTTTGTGTGCTGCACAGTTCATTGTTTGGAATATATGGTGAGTATAGGGCAGAGGAGATTAAAGACAGGAAGAGAAAGGAGAGAGAAAGAGAGAGAGAGAGACACAGAAAGAGAGATGGAGCAATATGGGCAATTCCATGGTAACGGGATTACGATGAGACGCCGATTATCCACTTTAAAATGTCTGCCAAACAAAAAACATTGATTTAAAAGTTTAACGAACCATACAACTCTATGCACAATGCCTGCTTTGAACAATTTACTCAATAAATACTTATTTTTCTTCATTACTGGAAAAATTGCAAATTCGAAATTAGCAGAATTATTGTATAATCTTCCTCTACTTTATTCTGTTACCAAACTTTGTATCTGCACAGTTCTTCCTGTAAATGTGTTTTTGTAAAATTGTCAGTGGAAATTGTTTAAAGTCCTTGTGCATAGAGGTCAATGGTTTGTCAAACGAAGTTTTTAGTTTGGTATACATTTTTATTTTTTTATAAAAAAAATGATTCTCTGCGTAATTCCGTTACCGTGGAATTTCCCATACGAGTTAGAGGAGTGAGGCTGTTATCTATCCGTCTGCTCTGTGCTGATGGCTCCCAGAGTGTTTCTCCTGCGAATGGTGGACCTGCTGATGTTGGCTCAGCGCCACCACAACACTCCGCTCCAGCCCAGTAAACACGCACAGCACAGCCCACTAAAGACAGGACAGGAGGAAAAACAGAGATGTCGCCCTCTAGATAAGGAAATGTTTTCCCCCACACTGCTCTCTCATACCCCCACTTTGGCCCCACCACCATCACCTCCACCATCCTAATTGAGGGCCTATTGATTCTGCTGAGGGCTGATCCTGAAACCAGGATCTGGTTTCTCCTGGTTTCAACCCGTCCCTACATGTGTTTGTTGGGGCGAGTGGGATCAGTGGTACTGTGTGTATCGACAGCTTGTTCGCTACAGTTCTGAAATTACCAGGATGCAGCATTGACATGAAGCCACCACAGTGAACGGGATGAGGATGTTTCCATAGAACTGCAGTATCTGTTGTAGCTGGTAGTACAGAGGCCTGTTCAGTACACTGTTTTCATATTTACTGTATGATCACTGAAGAGATGCTGAGGGGTGCTGTCTAACTCACTGTCTAACTCACTGACCTTTTAGTTGGAACTCTGAGAATTGCTTTGTATTGTTTCAGATCAGATTCTACCTGCTGATAAGGCAGCATCTCCAGAGCAGTGATGATACTGCAGAGCCTGAACCACCATGTACTCTGTTTTCCCCCTAATATCTGCTGCCCTGATATATTAGCCAGCAGCATACCACCCTGCATACCACTGCTGGCTTGCTTCTGAAGCTAAGCAGGGTTGGTCTTGGTCAGTCCCTGGATGGGAGACCAGATGCTGCTGGAAGTGGTGTTGGAGGGCCAGTAGGAGGCACTCTTTCCTCTGGTCTAATAAAATATCCCAATGCCCCAGGGCAGTGATTGGGGATGCTGCCCTGTGTAGGGTGCCGTCTTTCGGATGGGACGTTAAACGGGTGTCCTGACTCTCTGAGGTTATTAAAGATCCCATGGCACTTATCATAAGAGTAGGGGTGTTAACCCTGGTGTCCTGGCTAAATTCCCAATCTGGCCCTCAAACCATCATGGTCACCTAATAATCCCCAGTTTACAATTGGCTCATTCATCCTCCTCCTCTCCCCTGTAACTATTCCCCAGGTCGTTGCTGCAAATGAGAACGTGTTCTCAGTCAACTTACCTGGTAAAATAAATAAATAAAAAATTTGTAGGTATGGGTTGTTCCTAGTCTTTTACCATTAGCAGGAATAATTCATGTTATGTTACTCATTACCGGTTACCTTGTGTAAGCAAATTAAATCTTTACAAACCTGGATAAGATAATTCTATCTTTACAAACCTGGATATCAGTTTAAAGTTGGATACTTACCTCCTATTAGATCCCATGTGTTGCTGGCTTGGCCCAGGTCTTGGCTTGTGGTCCTTGGTTGGGTCAGAGGAGGGTCCAGGTCTTTACACCTGAATATGCAGAGGTAGTGTGGACTTTGGACAAGACAGGACATGTCCCCAGGTCCGGTGTCCATCTGGTGGGCCAGTTGGCTGCTCTACTGACGGTGCCAGAAACGGCTCCATTGTCCCAGAACAGTGTCACCAGAGAGAGCTAATGAGTGATTGAACTGCCAGGTGGTACTCTGTAGAGATCATCTTCTGTATTTGCGCTTCACAGGTACAAGCCCTCCCATTCCTACCGTGAGGAAAGTCGGATACATCGTTTTTTTGCATTGTGAAAAAACTTGTCCCTAGCCTATTCTCTTTGGGAAAATATCCCCAAGATGTTTCTTAATTGGTTAATTGAGTATAATTAATGAAAATGTTAGCCAGGCAATCAGTCATCTTTGACTGCATCATTTTATGAATTAATGTTCAGTTGGAACAGGCCCCACTGTATTGAGTTATATCCGGTATACTTACAGTATATACACAAAGGGCATTTAAAGATCACTGGAAGGTTAATGTGACCCTCCTCAGAGAGGACTTAGATTTTTTTTACTCTTAAACATTAGTCTTGCTGATGTATAACATTCTAATGGGAATAACAACAATTGTTCCTATTAAACAAAGCAGTTGGCTAGAGGAATAATATCTTGTACTGATGGTATATCGATTTAAACATTAGTGAAGTATTCTCATTTTGAAATGAAACATGTAGGGTCAATTCTTTAAAATTCCTCTGGGCTAATTGAATAATCTGTTGCTACAAAACTCAGACATATTTCTGTATCAACATTGTAGTCTGAATTCCTCCTTTTATTAGTGGATATTTGAGGTCCAAGTAAAGGCCATGGGAAAATATTAAGACTTCAGGGATGAATGGCTGTTATTGGCCTCTGATTGGTATCTTGGGTTGTGTTTCTGCAGAACATGGACAGCTGGCAGCTCTGTGAAGAGTAAGAACTTGGATTTAGACTCTTTTCCATCCATCATTCTCTATGGGAAAGCAGATGACAAGTCAGACAGTGCTGCAAAGTAAGCTTCAATCAATCGACTCCATAATCCTTCTCCGTTATAGAACTAATGATTATATTGAGCCTTGTGCCTTTGTAGGGGGATTTCAACAGCCAGCAGTAATAGAATGGGGGGTTGCCATGTCTTACGTCCCTCTGTCTGAAAGGAAACCAGTGGTTAGATCACGGCATGATGATGCAGCCATCACACACTCACTGTTAAATGGGCTTAAGAGGTGAGATTATTAAACAGCTGTTAAAATAATTGTCTTAAAAATGTGTGGCAACATATGAATGGACTATTAAAGAGATACTCATAAAGCTGACAACTTCTCTCTTCTCTGGGTGGCTGAAGAGGCTTCTGTGATAAGTACTGCAGAGTGATGGAGTGTTTCTGGGTGCGTTTGGATTAGGTGGACGTTTTGGGGTCCAATACGTCACCACTGACTTCTACATGCAGCATCTATTGAGCTTCCGAAAGGGTTCAAAAACAACAAAAACATGTACTATGTTTGAATCTGCTCGTGGAACATTTCATTCCAAAATCATGGGCATTAATATAGAATTGGTCCCCCCTTTGCTGCTATAACAGCCTCCACTCTTCTGGGAAGACTTTCCACTAGATGCGGAGACTTACTTCCATTCAAGCTTCACACCACTCCAGTCAACACTTGACATTGCACATGGTGATCTTAGGCTTGTGTGCGGCTGCTCGACCATGGAAACCCATTTCATGAAGCTCTCACAAACAGTTATTGTGCTGACGTTGCTTCCAGAGGCAGTTTAGAACTCGGTAGTGAGTGTTGCGATAGAGGACAGTTTATTTTTACGCGCTACTCAGTTGGTGTTCCCATTCTGTGAGCTTGTGTGGCCTACCACTTGGCACAATGCTTAGGAGGAGGTAGCGTTCTCCTGGCATCTGCCGAACTCAGATTTGTCCGTCAGTCTGCCAAATGGTGAAGCTTAATTTAGTCCAAGTGGTAGGCCACACAAGCTCAGAGAACGGGACCGACGAGTACCAAAGTGCATAGCGTGTAAAAAATTGTCTGTCCTCGGGTGAAACGCTCACTGCTGAGTTCCAAGCTTCCTCTGGAAGCACAAGAACTGAATTGCTTTTTTCAGAAACAGTATGCAATGTTAACCTTTCACGAGTATCTACCCCGGATCCGGGAGCACCCCCCACCCCCCCACACTGATTAGCATCGCTAGCATAGCGTCACAATTAAATAGGAGCATCTAAATATCATTAAATCACAAGTCCAAGACACCTAATGAAAGATACAGATCTTGTGAATAAAGTCACCATTTCAGATTTTTAAAATGTTTTACAGGGAAGACAAAATATGTAAATCTATTAGCTAACCATGTTAGCAAAAGACACCCTTTTTCTTTGTCCACCATTTTTTCTCAACACCAGTAGCTATCACCAATTTGGCTAAACTAAGATATTGATAGCCACTAACCAAGAAAAAACCTCATCAGATGACAGTCTGATAACATATTTATGGTATAGGATAGGTTTTGTTAGAAAAATGTGCATATTTCAGGTATAAATCATAGTTTGCCATTGCAGCCAGCATCACAAATCTCACCAAAGCTCCTAGAATTACTACAGACAGCAACCTGTATTACCAATTTACTCATCATAAAACATTTCTTAAAAATACACAGCACATAGCAATGGACAAACACAGATCTTGTGAATTCAGACAACATTTCAGATTTTCTAAGTGTTTTACGGCGAAAACACAATAAATCGTTATATTAGCATACCACATACGCAAACATTACCCAAGCACTGATTCTAGCCAAAGAGAGCGATATCATATCATCGCCAAAATATATACATTTTTTCACTAACCTTCTCAGAATTCTTCAGATGACACTCCTGTAACATCATATTACAACATACATATACAGTTTGTTCAAAAATGTGCATATTTAGCCATAAAAAACGTGGTTATACAATGAAAATAGTAGCAAAACAAGCCTGGAAATGTCGGTCGCCATCTTTGAGTGATCTAGTTTAATCAATAGCTAATCATATACTTGACTAAAAAATACAGGGTTGACAGGAATCGAAAGACAAATTAGTTCTTAATGCAATCGCTGATTTACATTTTTTAAATTATCCTTACTTTTCAATACAGGTTGCGCCAAGCGAAGCTATACAAAACAAGATGGCGGCGTAAGCTTTAACATTTTTCGACAGAAACACGATTTATCATCATAAATTGTTCTTACTGTGAGCTGTTCTTCCATCAGAATCTTGGGCAAAGAATCCTTTCTTGGGTCTAATCTTCTTTTGGTCGAAAGATGTCCACTTGTCCGTCGAAATGCCCACTAACGTATGACCGGGAGCCCGAAATGTGCCCAGCGCGTCAAAGTGCACAACAAAGCAATGCCTCAAAATCGCACTAAAAGGATATAAATTGCTATACAACGGTTCAAATTAACTACCTTATGATGCTGTTAACACCTATAACGGGTGAAAACATGACCGGAGAAATATTACTGGCTACACTAATGCTTGGAAAAAGAGCAGGGCGGTGTCCACCGCGCGTCCGGCGCAGCTGGAAAAGAGTTCCTACCTACAGGTTTTTTTCTTTTATAGTGGCTGTGATTGCGCAATCGATACCATTCAAAGCGTCATCACGTAAAGGCATCCAGGGGAAGACGTAAGCAGTGTCCGTATCCTCATAGCGTTCACAGTGGCCTTTAAACTGACTCCAGATCAGGGGCCAAAATGTGTGAAATCTGACTCCATGTCAGGGAAATTGCTGTAGAATGAGTTCTGTTCCACTCAGAGACAAAATTCCAACGGCTATAGAAACTAGAGAGTGTTTTCTATCCAATAATAGTAATAATATGAATATTGTACGATCAAGAATTGAGTAGGAAGCCGTTTCATCTGTAGAGACAATTATGCTAATTTGAAACAGCACCCCCTATAGTCGCAAGAAGTTAAACCGTATATAGTCTATGGTTGAACCCCAAACGCACATGTAAACAGAGCCTCAGTTCAGTTGTGCACTGCGAGTGTGCAAATGCATGCTAACATCAGACAATTTACCAGAATCAGTTGATAGCTGACCGCAAGTTTGTCATGTCATGTAGAATAAATTCCATCTCCGGCTTACGCTCACACTCCTGCCTTCTCGTCATTATTATAATCCAAATTTGTGCTGACTGATCGACACCGGGTCAAGTTACTTTTCAGTGTGTTCCCAGAAAATCTGAAGTCGCCGTCCACAGGTTAACTTCTTTGGGCTGCAAGCCCGAAGCCGGGCACAATATGACAACAGCCACTTCAAGTGCAGGGAGCGAAATTCAAAAGATATATTTTTTTAAATATTTAACTTTCACAAATTAACAAGTCCAATACAGCAAATGAAAGATAAACATCTTGTGAATCCAGCCAACATGTCCGATTTTTTAAATGTTTTACAGCGAAAACACCACGTATATTTATGTTAGCTCACCACCAAATACAAAAAAGACATTTTTCACAGCACAGGTAGCATGCACAAAGCCAACCTAACTAACCAAGAACCAACCAAACTAACCACGAAACAACTTCATCAGATGACAGTCCTATAACATGTTATACAATAAATCTATGTTTTGTTCGAAAAATTTGCATATTTGAGGTATAAATCAGTTTTACATTGCAGCTACCATCACAGCTACCGTCACAAATAGCACCGAAGCAGCCAGAGTAATTACAGACACCAACGTGAAATACCTAAATACTCATCATAAAACATTTCTGAAAAAGACATGGTGTACAGCAAATGAAAGACAAGGATCTTGTGAATCCAGACAATATTTCCGATTTCTTAAGTGTTTTACAGCGAAAACACAATATAGCGTTATATTACCTTACCACAATAGCAAACATCACAACAGCATTGATTCAAGCCAAAAATAGCGATAACGTATAAACCACCAAAATATATTAATTTTTTCACTAATCTTCTCAGAATTCTTCAGATGACAGTCCTATAACATCATATTACACAATGCATATAGCGTTTGTTCGAAAATGTGCATATTTAGCGGCACAAATCGTGGTTATACAATGAGAAAGTAGCAAAGCTGCCCAGAAAATGTCGGGAGAAATCTTTGGAGAGGCACCTATTCTAATCAGTAACTAATCCAAAACTTGACTAAAAAATACAGGTTGGGCAGCAAATGAAAGACAAATTAGTTCTTAATGCAATCGCTGTGTTACATTTTTAAAATTACGTTACTTCAACATACAGCGTGCGTTAAAGCGAGGCTGCACTGCAATTAATGGCGGCTTATGCATTTTACATTTTTCAACAGAACAACGAATTATCAGCATAAATAGTTCTTACTTTTTGATGAACTCCCATCAGAATCTTGGGAAAGGTGTCCTTTGTCCAAAAGAATCATTGCTTGGTTGTAGAACGTCCTCTTCAACGTTCCAATTAGCAGTAAACATTAGCATGTGAGAGAGAAATACCCAACTCCCTAGAACGCCACGAAAATAAATACCCGAAAATCGCAATATACTGACATAAACTGATATAATTCGTTTTAAAATAACAACATTATGATGTCTTTAAAACCTATATCGAATAAAAACACAGCCGGAAATTTCTAAGAGCTATATCAGAAGGTTCTAGTACAATATGCCAAGGTCCTCAGTGCGTCAGAGCGAAGAGAGAAAAGACCAGACACGTCCTTGCCAAGCGATTTATAACCTTTCAGATCTACGTAGAGACTCCATTTCAAGTCTCCCTATTCGCTAACATCCAGGGGAAGGCGTATGCAGTGCATCTCAACCAATAGAAGACAGGCAGATTTATAAACAGATCTCAGAGCAGCTTGCAAAATTTGGCATTCTCACATCCACATAGGAAAATTGCAATAAGTCCAGTTCTGTTTCACTCACAGATATAATTCAAACGGTTTTAGAAACTAGAGAGTGTTTTCTATCCAATAGTAATAATAATATGCATATTGTACGCGCAAGAATTGAGTACGAGGCAGTTTAATTTGGGAACGTCATTATTCAAAGTGCTAACAGCACCCCCTATTGACAAGAAGTTAAACTCAGTCTTTCACAATTCCTGACATTTAATCCTCGTAAAAATTCCCTGTCTTAGGTCAGTTAGGATCACCACATTATTTTAAGACTGTGAAATGTCTGAATAATAGTAGAGAGAATAATTTATTTCAGCTTTTACTTTTTTTCATCAAATTCCCAGTGGGTCAGAAGTTTACATACACTCAACTAGTATTTGGTAGCATTGCCTTTAAATTGTTTAACTTGGGTCTAACATTTCAGGTAGTCTTCCACAAGCTTCCCACAATAAGTTGGGTGAATTTTGGCCCATTCCTCCTGACAGAGCTGGTGTAACTGAGTCAAGTTTCAAGGCCTCCTTGCTCGCACACGCTTTTTCTGTTTTGCCCACAAATATTCTGTAGGATTGAGGTCAGGGCTTTGTGATGGCCACTCCAATACCTTGACTTTGTTGTCCTTAAGCCATTTTGCCACAACTTTGGAAGTGTGCTTGGGGTCATTGTCCATTTGGAAGACCCATTTGCGACCAAGCTTTAACTTCCTGACTGATGTCTTGCGATGTTGCTTCAATATATCCACATATTTTTCCTCCCTCATGATCCCGTCTATTTTGTGAAGTGCTCCAGTCCCTCCTGCGCAAAGCACCCCCACAACATGATGCTGCCACCTCCGTGCTTCACGGTTGGGATGGTGTGCTTCACTGTTGGGATGGTGTTCTTAAGCTTGCAAGCGATCCCTTTTTCCTCCAGACATAACAATGGTCGTTATGGCCAAAGAGTTCTATTTTTGTTTCAAAAGCCAGACTATGGTTTGCAACTGCACATGGGGACAAAGATTGTACTTTTTGGAGAAATTTCTCCAAAAAGTACGATCTTTGTCCCCATGTGCAGTTGTAAACCATAGTCTGGCTTTTTTTATGGTGGTTTGGGAGCAGTGGCTTCTTCCTTGCTGAGTGGCCTTTCAGGTTATGTCGCTATAGGACTCGTTTTACTGTGGATAGGGATACTTTTGTACCTGCTTCCTCTAGCATCTTCACAAGGTCCTTTGCTGTTGTTCTGGGTTTGATTTGCACCTTTCGCATTAAAGTACGTTCATCTCTAGGAGACAGAACGTGTCTCCTTTCTGAGCGGTATGATGGCTGCGTGGTCCCATGGTGTTTATACTTGCGTCCTATTGTTTGTACAGATGAACGTGGTACCTTCAGGTGTTTGGAAATTCCTCCCAAGGATGATCCAGACTTGTGGATGTCTTGGCTGATTTATTTTGATTTTCCCATGATGTCAGGTAAAGAGGCACTGAGTTTGAAGGTAGGCCTTGAAATACATCCACAGATACACCTTCAATTGACTCAAATGATGTCTCTGAAGCTTCTAAAGCCATGACATAATTTTCTGGAATTTTCCTAGCTGTTTAAAAGCACAGTCAACTTAGTGTATGTTAACTTCTGACCCACTAGAATTGTGATACAGTGAGTTATAAGTTATAAGTGAAATAATCTGTCTGTAAACAATTGTTGGATTGTAGCTCGAGACTTCCTTAGATATCATGCACCAGCTGTTATTTACAAAAATACATAGTCCACCGCCCCTTGTCTTACCAGACACCGCTGTTCTATCCTGCCAGTGCAGCGTATAACCAGCCAGCTGTATGTTGATAGTGTTGTCGTTCAGCCACGTTTCCGTGAAGCAAAAGATATTACGGTTTTGAATGTCCCGTTGGTAGTTTATTTTTCCGCGTAGGTCATCTATTTCATTCTCCAAAGATTGCACGTTTGCTAGCAGAATGGAAGGAAGTGGGGTTTTATTCGATCGCCTACGAATTCTCAAAAGGCGGCCCACCCTTTTTCTCTGCCTCCTCTTCACACAAATCACGGGGATCTGGGCCTGTTCCCGAGAAAGCAGTATATCAAGGAAAAAAAGGATTCTGCCTGTCCGTGGTGAGTAATCGCAGTCCTGATGTCCAGAAGTTCTTTTCACGTCATAAGAGATGGTACCGGCAACATTAAGTACAAATAAGTTTAAAAATAAGTTACAAACAACGCAAATAAACGGGGGAAAAAACACAATCGGTCGGGGGCACATAAAACGTCTGCCTTCTTCTCCGGCGCCATTTTAAAGGGTAAACCGCGTTTGTTTCTAGTAATCTCTCCTCTTTCAGGCTTCTTCTTTTTCTTTTGACTTTATATGGCAGTTGGCAACCAACTTTAAGGTGCATTACCACTACCAACTGGACTGGAGTGTGGACCTCGGTTCTTCTTTTAATCACCCATGTGGGTATATGCTCCTAAAAACCAATGAGGAGATGGGAGAGGCGGGACTTGCAGAGCCCCAAGCGTCACAAATAGATCCAAGTTCTGTTTTAGCGCCTGGCATTGCCAGATTGAATAACATGTATATCTACATTTATTTTGCAACGCTTGAACAAGCGATGCAAGCGGTGTGGTCAGCATGTAAGGACCGCCTCTTTGGTTTGACGTGACGTGGAAAGAGATTGTAATGATGCAGCCGACCACTGGAAAGAGCCAGATACATGTTTATTTGACAGAGAAGCCTCTGAGGTGAGAAATTAATAAAGTTACGCTAGAAAAATTAATAAAGCTGTTTAAACATATCAGTAATTACCAGTGGTCTTAAGAGGCTTACAAAGTCCATACAAGCCAAGTACATGTCTATAGATTAAACAGAGCAGTTAAATTGAGATGGATTAAAACAAATAACCTGCCCTAACATGTACTAATTGATGAACTGTGTTTTTAAAAACAGTTTTTCCCCCTAGATGAGAACAAATATTTGAAGAAAACAACATCTGTTCGCGGTGCGTCCCAGAGGTACTACAAGGTTAGGGCTGACAGGAAACACCTGAGAGCTCCCATGGTGCTGTGGTGGCTGAGCTGCCCGGTGGCACTGTAAACAACACTGCCGTATTACTGTTGGAGACTCGGCCATGCAGAAGCCTGGCAGGTAACATGGTGTCTCCTGAGCACTCATGAATATGGGCATAATACTCTTTCACTAGTTGTGTTTGATGTTACTCTACCATGGTATTAATTGACATACAGTAAAGCCTGATGGTGAATGATCATTCTAAGACCAAGTGTATACAGTAGGGGTGTTTACCTAAGGCTATAGCATTTCTGTCCTCCAGCTACACCATGGTGCTACCTTACAGAGTGCTGTTTAGGCTACTGTAGACCTTCATTGCAAATCATTTGGTGACGTTAATATATTTAGCATAGTTTTATCTAAAAAGGATAACGTTTTCAATGTTTTACAATTTGTTTTTTTATGAAATTCACAGAGGAGGATGGCCTCCACTGGTTGAATCTTAGGTTAGCATAAGCAGTAAACGGTCTATGCCACATGTTTTGTCGCGCCATACGCCACTGTGCAGAGGTGAGTCCCACACTACTAACGATGCGCTACGCCACTGGCATTACATTCACCTCCTTATCCATAGCAGAGGCCTGCGTGTGGCATCCAGAGAAATAACATCAGCTGAGCTGAATGGCGACCATGTTTGTAGGACGAAGGTTTGCAGATCACTGTGGTAAATGTCAGAAGCTGGTGCATTTTTATGCATTCAATTTCTGAAGGTCAAACGGCTTCGGTTTTGTTTTATTTTTTCCTATCTGTTCTCTTCCTTCTTCCTCTATATTGTGCACCCACTTTCACAGCGCTTCTCAGTACTGATGGCAACCACTGGGGCCACAGGGCACTGACTTGTTACAGTGCATTGGTGTCTCACTCAAACCCATTTAGATTAAAAGGACTTTCAATAAAAATCCACATTAATTTTCACCATAAGGTAGAGCGTGTGAATAATACAATATGATTTTGTTTCGGATTCCTCTGCTTTTGCTTCATAAATTTGCTGTGACTGTTAACTTGTAATATTCTGATGATAATCTATATGACATCACATTGATATCACTGTGGGCTAAGTCTTAATGACACACTCAGATGTTTCCAGGAACATCACGTTGATATCACTGTGGGCTAAGTCTTAATGACACACTCAGATGTTTCCAGTAACATTTTGCTACACAGCATGTGTTTCCCTCCGACAGTTCTCTTTCAGAGGAGATGGTTTCCTTAACCTTTTTCATTCTTTCATTGTGTCATTCTCCTAGCAATGAATGTACGTACTGCACTTGAGATAAGAACATACTGAGCTCCTATAGACATTCCCGTACTGATGAATTACATAAGGTAATGTTCCATGTTACTGTAAGGCAGATAGATTTTTCTCCAGATTTCTAGTGCTGTATGTTTTTCCTATTTATTTAAGGCTCCTGGGTTTAATGTACTAAATGTATTCCTACTCACAGGCTCGCACACACTTATACATAGACACACATACAAACATGTACTCTCTTTGTTCTCTCTTTCTCTCGAAAACACACACACACACACAGACACACACACAGACACACATACACAAACACAGACACACACGCAGACACACACGCAGGCAGACACACAGACAGACACACAGACAGACATGCACTCACACAGACAGAGACAAACACAGACAGACAGCAACAGACAGCCAGACAGATAGACACAGACAGACAGACACAAAGACAGACATGTACACAGACAGACAGACATATACACACACACAGACACAGACCGACAGAGACAGACATAGAAAGACAGACAGACAGCCACATACACACATACATACAGACCCAGACAGACACACAGACATACGACACATACATACACACAGACAGACAGCCATACAGACACAGACAGACACACAGACGTACAGACACACTCACATAGGCAGACAGACACACACACAGACAGACACACAAATAGACAAACAAACACACAGACAGACACACAGACAGACAGGCACGCATACAGACAGACACACAGACAGACACACACAGACAGACACACATACATACAGACGGACGCACACACGGACATACAGACACACATACAGACACACATACAGACATGCACACACACAGACACACACACATACAGACACACAAACAGACAGACAGACACACATAGAGACAGAAACACACACAGACAGACATGCACACAGACGGGCGGACATACACACACACTCACAGACAGACACACAGGCAGACATCCATGCAGACACAGACAGACAGACAGACAGACAGATAGACACAGGCATACAGACAAACACACACACACACACACACACACACACACACACACACACACACACACACACACACACACACACACACACACACACACACACAGACAGAACCACAGACAGACTGACACACACACACCCAGACACACACCCAGACACACACCCAGACACACACACATATGGATAATCAGTCACACACACACAGACAAACATACACACAGACCGACAGCCACACAGACAGACACACAGCCAGACACAGACACACAGCCAGACAGATAGACACACATACAGACAGCCATTCACACACAGACGGACAGACATACACAGACACAGACAGGCACACACACATACACACACAGAGACAGATATCCATACAGACACAGACAGACACATACATACAGACAGACACATATACAGACAGAAACACATACAGACACAGACAAACATACAGACACACAGACAGACAGATAGACACACAAATAGACAGAAACACAGATAGATTCACAGACAGATAGACAAACAGACAGACACATACAGACACATACTGACAGGCACAGATAGTCAGACACACAGACAGACAGACAGACAGACACACATAAAGAAACACAGACAGACATACAGCCAGACACACACACAGACAGACAAACAAACACACAGACACACAGACAGATACATGCACACACAGACACCCACACAGACAGACACACACACACACACACACACACACACACACATACACACAGACAAACACACAGACAGACACACACACACAGACAGATAGACAGTCACACACACAGACAAACACACAGACAGACAGCCACACAGATAGACAGACAGACACACAGACAGACACACACAGACAGACCCACACACACATACACACACACACACACATGCACCGACAGGCACACACACAGACAAACACACAGACAGACACACACACACAGACAGATAGACAGTCACACACACAGACAAACACACAGACAGACAGCCACACAGATAGACAGACAGACACACAGACAGACACACACAGACCCACACACACATACACACACACACACACACATGCACCGACAGGCACACACACAGACACACAGACAGACAGGCACTCAGACGGACAGACATGCACACACACAGACAGAGACAAACACAGACAGACAGCCACAGACAGCCAGCCAGACAGACATACACAGACATAGACAGACACAGACAGACAGAAAGACACACAGACAGACAGCCATACAGACAGAGACAAACATAGAAAGACAGACAGACAGACAGACAGACAGACAGACAGACAGACAGACAGACAGACACATACAGACAGACACAGACAGACAGCCATACACAGACACAGACAGACAGACAGACACATACAGAAACACTCACAAATAGACAAACACACACACACACACACACACACACACACACACACACACACACACAGACAGACATCCATGCAGACACAGACAGACACAGACAGACATACATACATACGCATACAGACATACAGACACACTCACACAGGTATACAGACACACACACAAATAGACAAACACACATATACAGACACACAGGCACACATACAGACAGAACCACATACAGACTGACTCACAGACAGACACACACACACACAGACACACACACATATGGATAATCAGTCACACACACACAGACAAACACACACACAGACAGCCAGCCACACAGACAGACAGACACACACAGACAGACATACACACATACAGACAGCCATACACACAGCCACAGACAGACACATAAATACAGACACACATACAGACGCACAGACAGACACACACACAGGCAGAAACACAGACAGACACAGACAGACACACGGATATACCGACACACAGACAGACACACAGACAGATAGAAACACAGACAGGCACACACACAGACAGACACACAAACAGACAGACAGACACACAGACAGACAGAAACACACACAGACACACAGACAGACATGCACACAGAAGGACGGACACACACACACACACACACACACACACACACACACACACACACACACACACACACACACACACACACACACACACACACACACACACAGACAGACACCCAGACAGACACCCAGACAGACATCCATGCAGACACAGACAGACAGACAGACAGACAGACAGACAGACAGACAGACAGACAGACAGACAGACAGACAGACAGACAGACAGTTAGACAGACAGTCACACATATAGACAGACAGACATACACAGTCACACCCACAAACACACATGCAGACAGACACACACAGACAGACAGACCCACAGACAGACACACGGACAGACAGACACACAGACAGACATGCACACAGACGGACAGACATACACAGCCACACCCATGCAGACACAGACATACAGACATATAGACACATACATACAGACACACAGACAGACACACACACACACAGACAGAACCACACACAGACAAACACACACACAGACAGACAGCCACACAGACAGACACACATCCAGACAGACAGACACACACATTCAGACAGACAGACAGACAGACAGACAGACAGACAGACACAGACAGACAGACAGACAGACAGACACAGACACACACTCACAGACACACACACACACACACACCAACAGACATACAGACACACACACACGCAGACAGACACACCCACACACATACAGACACACGTACAGACAGACAAACACACGCACAGACACACACAGACAGGCAGACAGACACACACACACACACAGACATTCAGACACACAGACACACACACACACAGAGGCAGACAGACACACACAGACAGACAGACAGACAGACAGACAGACAAACACACGCACAGACACACGCAGACAGGCAGACAGACACACACACACACACACACACACACACTCAGACACACACACACACACACACACAGACACACACACACACACACACACACACACACACACGTAGACACCGACAGACACACACATGCAGGCACCGACAGACACACACACGCAGACACACATGCAGTCACTCACACACACACACACACGCACACAAACACACACACACAGAAACCTACAGACACCGACAGACACGCTCACACACATGCACAGACACCTACAGACACATACGCACAGACACCAATAGACACACACATGCACAGACACCGACAGACACACACACACTCACAGACACACACACACACGCGCACAGACACCGGCTGACACAGACATGCGCACAGACACTGACAGACACACAAACACACACCCACACCCACAGACACCGACAGAGACACACACACACGCACACACACAGAGACACCGACATACACACACAGGGACTCCGACATACACATAGACACCAACAGACACACACACAGACACCAACAGACACACACACACACATCCACCGACAGACACACGCAGACACCGACACACACACACACACACACAGACACCCAGACACCAACACAGACACACACACACACACGCGCGCGCGCACGTCAACACACAGACACTGACACACAGACACTGACAGACACACCCACAGACACCGACAGACACAAACATACACACACACAGACAGACAGACACAAACACACCGACAGGCAGACAAACACACAGACAGACACACACAGACGCACACAGACATGCACACACACAGACACCGACAGACACACACACACACACACACACACAGAGGGAGAGAGAAACAGAGTGCGAGAGAGAAATCTGAACCAGATGTGCATACACAGGCTGTTGTTTCTACCAGCTGCTCCTCTCTTTGTGTCTGAAGTTGATGAGTATTTATTTTGTTGACCTCAGCTGAGAATTGTACTGGCCTGGCCTCTCCTCTACAGACACTACTACATGGGGATTTGAGGTCCTGAGTCTTTTCTACTTTTGTTGTGACAAATCATTTACAGTCTGTCTCCTATGTTTCTAAACACAGATAGATGTCCTTCATGCACATTCAAGCATAATGTTACATGTGGCTTTAGTTGTTTCCCATGCAAGCCCCTAGTTAGACACTTCTTACATGTTCCCATCATAGCTCATGGATATCTTGTGTTTCCCATGACACTCTTAGGGATAACATCTTTTGGCATTGAGGCTGGATGACAACGACTAAGTCCAAGTAGTTGATTGATTCTTCATGCGCTTTGAATATTAATGTATTCCCCTCTAGCCTTTCTGATGTGCTGCCGTACAGCTCAAAAACATGAGCTGGCGCACACCCAGAAAGATTAGTTTGTGTGGAGGTGCTGACTAACGGCGAATAAACTATAAACTATCAAAATAAAGAAAGTCGCACACTCCATATATAAACTCCCAGCAATTTAATGGGTATTTATCAACATTTCGGCATCACTGTGCCTTCCTCAGGGTCAGCTAAGACAACACTTAATGGCCAAAGTTGCCTGGATGTTGGTAAACTTCAATAACGAATACACCATAATGTCATTATGGCAGAATTGTCCTAAACAGCACATTCAAGATGTGGAGGTCATAGTGATTGAGAGCACAATTACATAGATTAATAAGTATGTTATTTCGAAATCTTGCCGCAACTATCACTCTGAGAATTAGGAGCTGATTTGCTGCTGTAAAGGATACGTCCTCCATTGTCAGGAAACACAGGGAAATAATTTGTTAACTTCTCTGGGATATGTGGGACGCTAACGTCCCACTTGGCCAAAAGCCAGTAAAAATGCCCAGTGCCAAATTCAAATAAATTACTATAAAAATCCAACTTTCGTGGAATCACACAGGAAAGACACCAAATTAAAGCAACACTTGTTGTGAATCCAGCCAACATGTCTGATTTCAAAAAGGATTTACGGCGAAGCACACCAAATGGTTATGTTAGGTCTGTACATAGCCACAGAAAAACAGCCATTTTTCCAGCCAAAGAGAGGAGTAACAAAAAGCAGAAATAGAGATAGAATTAATCACTAACCTTTGATGATCTTCATCAGATGACACTCATAGGACTTCATGTTACACATTACATGTATGTTTTGCTCGTGAAAGTTCATATTTATCTCCAAAAATCAGAGATTAAGCGGGACGCTACTGTCTCACTTGGCCAAAAGCCAGAGAAAATGCAGAGCGCCATATTCAAATAAATTACTATAAAAATCTAACTTTCATTAAATCACACATGAAAGATACCAAATTAAAGCTACACTGGTTGTGAATCCAGCCAACATGTCAGAATTCAAATAGGCTTTTCGGCGAAAGCAAACGATGCTATTATCTGAGTTAGCACCATTGTAAACAAAGAGAGATAAGCATATTTCAACCCTGCAGGCGCGACACAAAACGCAGAATTAAAAATATAATTCATGCCTTACCTTTGACGAGCTTCTGTTGTTGGCACTCCAATATGTCCCAAAAACATCACAAATGGTCCTTTTGTTCGATTAATTCCGTCGATATATGTTCATAATGTCCATTTATTTGGCGCGTTTGATCTCGAAAAACACCGGTTCCAACTCGTGAAACATGACTACAAAATATCTCAAAAGTTACCTGTAAACTTTGCCAAAACATTTCAAACAACTTTTCTAATACAACTTTAGGTATTTTTCTACGTAAATTATCGATAAAATTGAAGACGGGATGATCTGTGTTCAATACAGGATTAAAACAATCTGTAGCATGCTTTCTGGTCACGCGCCTCTATCTAACAGTACACAACAAGTGACCCTGATTCAAAATGGCCGTACTTCTTCATTACACAAAGGAAAAACCCTCAACCAATTTCTAAAGACTGTTGACATCCAGTGGAAGCGGTAGGAACTGCAAGAAGGTAAATTAGAAATCTGTATTCCCAATGAAAACTATTGAAAAGAGAGTGACCTCAAATAAAAAATCTGAATGGTTTGTCCTCGGGGTTTCACCTGCTAAATAAGTTCTGGTATACTCACAGACATGATTCAAACAGTTTTAGAAACTTCAGTGTTTTCTATCCAAATCTACTAACAATATGCATATCTTGTCTTCTGGAGTAGCTGGCATTTGAATTTGGGTATGCTTTTCATCCAAACGTGAAAATGCTGCCCCCTATCCTTGAGAAGTTGTAATATCCTGCGTCCGCTCTACTCTGCAGAGGGGAGAAATAAAACTCTTCTGAAAGTGCCAGTATATAGAGGAAGTAAATGACGATGTAGCGGAGAAGAGAGGGAGCGAGCGAGAGGGAGGAAGTGAGGAGGAGGAAGTGAGGGTGATGCACCCATTAGCGGGTGTTGTTTACCTACGTTCCCTGCACGTCTAGGTTCACTACAATTCAGCTGCTCTGACGGCCACATGAACAAAACACCACCAGTCTCTCTTTCTATTTCTCTCTCTCCCACTCTTCCTGGGGATTGTCAGTGGAAGGCCTCTGTGTCATTGTAAATCAGGTGCTTATTTTGCCACGAGTCCATCTGACTCATTCTGATAAGACTGTCTCTTTGAAGAAGTGGCTCAATTCTCCAGTATGCCACGTAGGGAAGGGGCCCACACGCCTACACTTGCTTTTGTTCCTCAAACACTTCCGTACGGAAGTCCAGAGAGGAATTATGAATAAAAAATAATTCCCTCGTTGATCACTAAATAATTTTCATAACAAAGGTTGTTTTGTCGAGATCACAAGAAACTCTATAGGAGAGGACATATTGATGATAGGTTGACAGTATGGCTGAGGCGAAGCCCACGGTGGATCAGCGCATCCGTTTTTATTCTGATTTGGGATTAACCCAGGCAGAAATTGTATTATGTCTGTCAGTTATAGATGGCTTCCAGTTTTGACTCCAATACAATCCCATTTTACAAAGTGCGGTTGCACTACTATTTTAAATGGATTGAATGTGGAATGTTCAGTGCAAGAGAAGTTACCATTGAGGTCTGTGGTTGCAGACTACCAATGAAAGTTTACCAGACTACCAATAAAAGTTTATTTTAATCTCTTTAATAGTTTTAACAAGGAGGTTGGCCTGTCAATAGCAGCAAAAACAGTCACAAACAACAATTAACAACTAGTAACAAGTAAAAAAAGTTCAACAGATGAAGTGAATCACATGTCGAGGTTTCTAAATATTCCAACATTTTATGAAGGCTTCAGTCTTTTTAAAATTTCAACCACAATGGTGGGCAACATGTTCTGGTGTTGAAGGACAGCTTTGTCATTTATCCAGTTATAAAAAAATCATCTCACTGACTAGACACATACTGGAACATGCAGTTTGTTTGGAATTTGTAATTCCTCAGTTTTCCGTTGTTTGTCTGTTATTGCTGGAGCTTTGATAAGAAGGCCCAGGCATATACTGTACACTAGCACATGGCTACTTATAACAGATGTGTTCCAATCAAAGGTCTTTTGTCATCAATACGTCCACTCCTATTTATAGAGTTTATCTCGACAAAACAACTTTTAGGTGCTGATAATGAGATAAATAAGTTGTGATCTCGACATAACGAGGGAATAATTGTTTTCTTCATGTGTCCTCTCTCCAGGCAGATTGGGTCAGTGGAACAACTCTTCATTTTTTACTCTGTTGAGAGTTTGTGTTGTTTGTCCTCCTGATGTCTCCTGCTCCCTTCTGTAACCTCACAAATCACTCTGGGAGCTGCAGGCGGCATTGGGCCCCTGGCCTAGAGGCTCAGTTAGCATCTATTTGATTTGCCTTTTCCTCTGTTTGCTTTTTGTTTCTCTTGGAAACACTCAAGGATCCTAGGTTCCCATGATAATAGTGCCCAGCGTTTTGGGATGACTAATCTCGGCCAGGCTGCGCTAGCTGATCAATACAAGATGACACCGGCTTGTAATGGAAAGTTGTGCTCTTATCAGAACCTGATGCATTATGGCTCAGACGCAAACACCTTTTTTCTGTCCGGGGCAAAATCCGGCAGGCCTATTTGAGGCTCCATTTCACTCAACCAGCGTTTGTTTCCAGGGCTAAACATGCATCTCCTTGGTGACAAAGTGAAGGCAAGAGAAATATTCCTCCTCCACCTGAATGATTCATATGACACTATTACCACCAACTATCATTTCTTATTCTGAATGCCCAAGACCTGAGGAGAGAGAGCCACATACAGCAACGCACAGGGGTAGTGATCAAGTCTCTTACAATCCCTTTAAAAGCATTATTGTCAAGACTAATCAAGTTCATAAAAGGGGAGTTTGACATTGATGGCTCATGAATTGTCCATGTTTCCTGCATGTTCAGTGCTGGCTGGTTTCTCTGGGGATGTAAGCTGCTATGACAGGGCCAGTCACAGTGAAAGGTAAGGGGTGGCTGGAGATAAAAGTAAAATGTTGTTTCTTATTAAGCAGGACTTCAGTACACTCCACAGAGCACAGAGGGAGGAACTCAGGCCTCCACTTATCCCAGCCGCTGTATGCATGAGAGGACTTCATACAGATACCATTACAAAAGTGTCATGACTGTCCACGAGAATCCAAGTAGGTCAGATCAGGTTTGCAATGAATAACTTCAACCAGACCCCCTCTCACCCGCAGAGGGGGGAGGAAAGAACTAGTGGTGATTAACAACTCACGTCCTGTCATAAATCAAGATAAGATTCAGGTCTCCCCCTCCAATGTTCACCAGAGGAATGTCCTTTACTTCAACAGACTTTTTCTGAACCTCTTTCATGTTCTATTGTGAATTTTGGAACAATATTTCTAACATAGAACATGGGGAATGGTCAGAGGTGATTTATATAACACTAATGTAATTTTCTTTGTTATTTTGTGATGTCATTAAAAATGTTACAAAGGAAAGACTGTAACTTGGAAAGTATACCCACTACATGTATGAAGTGTCCATCCTATGTGTTGTGCATTTAATATGAAAAACGATTAAAGCGTTTTTGTTATGAGAGGGATGTGATTTTAGGAGCCATAAGAGATAATTGTTTTACATAAACTTTACACAGTGACAAGTCACGTCTCTGAGTGAGGTCAGAGAGTGTGTCAGCCTGACGGAACCACCGTTTCAAACAAACTGTATAAAATTATGGGTTAAGAATTAACATACAAGACCAGAGAGATGTAGAGCTGCAGCTATACGTTTAAAGTGGTTTGAACTGAATCTCAACATGAGGTAGAGACGATAAACTTACCTCCCGGACAGTCACTGGTACGACTGATTAGTTGTCGTAAAGTATCTTCGAAGGTGAATTTAAGTGGGACCATTCTACTACTCTGTTCAAACCATCATATTACGCTACTCTCATCACCCCACTGGGAACCATCGACACGGCTGGCTAGCCTATCTTCAAAGAAGCATCTTCCAGAGCGAATGGAAAGAGAATAAACTTTGTAGTTCTGTTCAGGACTACAAGACAAGTCACCGGGTACCAGACGTCTGCAGAGGAGAACAACAGTAGAAGACTTATTGGAACCCTGTTGAAGAATCAGAGCCTTACAAGTGTGCCGCGAAAAGGCCCAACCCCCTTTCCAAGTTGATCGAGTTCCAAGAGAGATACACAGCAAACCAAGGCATTTCACGTAAATACATCAATGATTTCTTACTCCAAGCGGGCGGTGGTTCGTGTGCGAAGTATAGGATTAATGTAAGTGAGAGTAGTTTCTAAATGTTCCAAAGTTAAGTGTCTCTGTCCCTCTCTCTCTCCCCTTCTCTATGTATTTTGTAGCAAGCAGCCATATTGTTATTAATCCGCTAAGGACCTGTTTTTAAGGTATTACGTGTATGTTTATCCTGTTACCATTTAATTAGCTAGTAAATAAGGAAATCAATTTGTGTCATAAGGTAAGGCTCCGGTTTTTGCAGATGCAAGGAGGTTATCACTGTTCAGAATGATGATATGATACAAGATTATGATTATTAAGTTGACTGTTTATAGATGTGATAGGTAAAGACCTTTCAGAGTTTAATTCGGGAGATGGTAACTCTTTAAAGAACCAATCTCGTGGTGCCCCAGATCCTAATTAGTTAATTGTTACCTGATTAATTTAATCAGGTAACAATTTAACATAGTCAGTTGATTAGATAAATAAAAGTCATCGGTTTAATGTTAAAGTCAAGTCACGATGAGGAACCTGTGAATAATTGATTAGAATAGAATTAGAACCGTTCACATCATGTCGGATCAAAGTGTTCTCTGACATTTTGACGATGAGTGAGAACGTGTGAAGATGAACATGTGAAGATGAACGTGCTAAAACTAAAGGACAGAGGATGAACTTTGCCCTCACATAAGCATGGCTAAACACAAGAGAGGTTCTCCATGCATATGCCCATGCTCAGGAGAACCTTGGTTATGATATATGGCTTGCTTAACATTTGAGTGTCTCTCAAAAGCAGGATTCAGAAATAGAGATCAAGGACAAATCCAGCCTGTTCTGTCTTAAAAAGGAGTGAGGCATATTATTTTTGGTAGGACAGAAACAGATGTAGACTGTCTCAAAAAAAGTTCAGGTACGGATTAAGTAGAAAAGTGGAATTTATGTGCTTGTTTGAGATGGAAATAATGGTTGAGATGAATAATGAGTAACTTATCCTCCCCTTATACTACTCAGGCCACACTGGGAAAAAGTGGAACATATCATAATTCAATCGAAATCTTATAAACTATGTCTGTAAGGAATTATTCCACAGAACTGCAATAACTTCTCAAGCCAAATCGAGGCAGAGTTGGAGCGTGTCCAGCTGGTCACCTGGTTCTCGTATGGTTGCAGGAGACAGATGCTAGCTCCTAGTGAATGGTTTGAATTCCCTAGTACATCCATGGCTCGGCCATCTTTGATTCCTATTGGGATGCATTTGTACCATTTTCTATAAGGGCTTGGTAAAACAATAAATTGTTCTCTCCCCCACTCTTTTTCTCCCACTCTCTTCTTTCCCTTTCTTCTCCCTCTATTTCTTGGTCGCACAGAAAAGATTGATCTCACCACATGGCCCAGGCTACCATTATTTTCTCTTTTTATTCTATTTTTTTTTGTTGTGTTTTAACTGAATGGCAGAAGAGCTCCCACTGTGGAGACCACCCACTGTGGAGAGCACCTCAGCAGCCACCTCTGAAATGAGACAAATGTGTGTTCTTTTAATCTGGTCACGTTTGCGTTTAGCCAGCCTCCTTCCCTGGCTCTGGGCTGCTAAACTGCTAGAATGATGGATGAGTAATCAAATCAGTGGCTAATTGGTGGTGGCAGCACCTCCTTACAGTTTAGTCCAACAGGAACAATAGTGATGCCGAGTGTAGCAGGCTGTTCTAAACGTACTGCAGGTAGGTAATGAGGTAGACTGTTGTGTAAGATGGGCTGCACCAACATCGCTATCATCTGAAAATCAGCTTTAATTTTGGCACACGATGATGGCATGTACAGTTGAAGTCGGAAATACATTTAAACTCAGGTTTCCACAATTACTGACATTTAATCCGAATAAAATTACCCTGTCTTAGGTCAGTTAGGATCACCACTTTATTTTAAGAATGTGACATAATAGTAGAGAGAATGATTTATTTCAGCTTTTATTTCTTTCATCACATTCCCAGTGGGTCAGAAGTTTACATACACTCAATTAGTATTTGGTAGCATTGCCTTTTAATTGTTTAACTTGGGTCAAACATTTCAGGTAGTCTTCCACAAGCTTCCCACAATAAGTTGGGGGAATTTTGGCCCATTCCTCCTGACAGAGCTGGTGTAACTGAGTCAGGTTTCTCTTTTTCAGTTCTGCCCACAAATATTCTATAGGATAGAGGTCAGGGCTTTGTGATGGCCAGTCTAATACCTTGACTTTGTTGTTCTTAACTTCTACTTCATCACAATCCCGGATCCGGGAGCACCCCCATCAGTAAAAAAGCTGACTAGCATAGCCTAGCATAGCGTCACAAGTAAATACTAGCATCTAAATATCATTAAATCACAAGTCCAAGACACCAGATGAAAGATACACATCTTGTGAATCCAGCCATCATTTCTGATTTTTAAAATGTTTTACAGGGAAGACACAATATGTATTTCTATTAGCTAACCACGATAGCAAAAGACACAACTTTTTTTTCTCCACCATTTTTTTCCTATCACATTTTCGACCAAATAAAGATATAAATAGTCACTAACCAAGAAACAACTTCATCAGATGACAGTCTGATAACATATTTATTGTATAGCATATGTTTTGTTAGAAAAATGTGCATATTTCAGGTATGAATCATAGTTTTACATTGCAGCCACCATCACAACTCTCACCAAAGCAACTAGAATAACTACAGAGACCAACGTGAATTACCTAAATACTCATCATAAAACATTTATGAAAAATACACAGTGTACAGCAAATGAAAGACAAAGATCTTGTGAATCTAGCCAATATTTCAGATTTTTTAAGTGTTTTACAGCGAAAACACAATATAGCATTATATTAGCTTACTACAATAGCCAACCACACAACAGCATTGATTCAAGCCAACAATAGCGATAACGAATAAACCAGCAAAAGATATTAATTTTTCACTAACCTTCTCAAACTTCTTCAGATGACAGTCCTACAACATCATATTACACAATACATATAGAGTTTGTTCGAAAATGTGCATATTTAGCGGCACAAATCGTGGTTATACAATGAGAATAGTAGCCAAGCTGCCAACAAAATGTCGGGAGAAATCTTGGGAGAGGCACCTAATCTAATCATTAACTAATCATAAACTTGACTAAAAAATACAGGTTGGACAGCAAATGAAAGATACATTAGTTCTTAATGCAACCGCTGTGTTAGATTTTTAAAATTAACGTTACTACGACATACAGCGTGCGTTAAAGCGAGACCGCACCGAAATTAATGGCGGAATAGGAGTTTTACATTTTTCAACAGAACAACGAATTAACATCATAAATAGTTCTTACTTTTTGATGAGCTTTCATCAGAATCTTGGGCAAGTTGTCCTTTGTCCAAAAGAATCGTTGCTCGGTTGTAGATTGTCGCCTTCAACTTTGGAATTAGCAGTAAACATTAGCCATGTGGCCCAGACATGCCCAACTCACTATAACGCAGCACAAAGAAATATCCGAAAATCGCAATATACTGACATAAACTGATATAACTCGGTTTAAAATAACAACATTATGATGTCTTTAACACCTATATCGAAAAAAATCAGAGCCGGATATATCTAAGGCCTATAACGGGAGCTTTCCAGAACGCCATCCTGAGGTCTGTCTTGCGTCATGGCGAATGTTGAAAAGACTGCACCCCACGTTCCAAGACCCTTTATATGGACTCAGATCTGCCTAGCAACTCCATTCCAATTCTCACTATTTGCTGACATCCAGGGGAAGGCGTATGCAGTGCATGTCGACCAATAGAAGACATGCAAATTAATAAACTGACCCCAGAACAGCCTGCCTGATTTCAGATTTCTCACTTCCTCGCAGGAAGTTTGCTCCAACTTGAGTTCTGTTTTACTCACAGATATAATTCAAACGGTTTTAGAAACTAGAGTGTTTTCTATCCAATAGTAATAATAATATGCATATTGTACGAGCAAGAATTGAGTACGAGGCAGTTTAATTTGGGAATGAAATTTTTACAAAGTGAAAACAGCACCCCCTATTGAGAAAAGGTTTTAAGCCATTTTTCCACAACTTTGGAAGTATGCTTGGGGTCATTGTGCATTTGGAAGACCTATTTGCGACCAAGCTTTAACTTCCTGACTGATGTCTTGCGATGTTGCTTCATGCCTCATGATGCCATCTATTTTGTGAAGTGCACCAGTCCCTCCTGCAGCAAAGCACCCCCACAACATGATGCTGCCACCCCCGTGCCTCACGGTTGGGATGGTGTTCTTCGGCTTGCAAGCTACTCCCTTTTTCCTCCAAACATAACGATGGTCATTATGGCCAAACAGCTATATTTTTATTGCATCAGATCAGAGGACATTTCTCCAAAAAGTACGATATTTGTCCCCATGTACAGTTGCAAACCGTAGTCTGGCTTTTTTTTATTGCGGTTTTCGAGCAGTGAATATATATACTTTTGTACCTGTTTCCTCCAGCATCTTCACAAGGTCCTTTGCTGTTGTTCTGGGATTTATTTGCACTTTTTGCACCGAAGTACATTCATCTCTAGGAGACAGAACGCGTCTCCTTCCTGAGCGGTATGATGGCTGCATGTTCCCATTGTGTTTATACTTGCATACTATTGTTTGTACAGATGAACGTGGCACCTTCAGGCGTTTGGAAATTGCTCCCAGTGATGAACCAGACTTGTGGAGGTCTACAATTTTTTTCGGAGGTCTTGGCTGATTTCTTTTGATTTCCCCATGATGTCAAGCAAAGAGGCACTGAGTTTGAAGGTAGCCCTTGAAATACATCCACAGATACACCTCCATTTGACTCAAATTATGTCAATTAGCCTATCAGAAGCTTCTAAAGCAATGACATCATTTTCTGGAATTTTCCAAGCTGTTTAAAGGCACAGTCAACTTAGTGTATGTAAACTTCTGACCCACTGGAATTGTGATACAGTGAATTATAAGTGAAATAATCTGTCTCTAAACAATTGTTGAAAAAATGACTTGTGTCATGCACAAAGTAGATGTCCTAACCAACTTGCCAAAACTATTGTTTGTTAACAAGACATTTGTAGAGTGGTTGAAAAACGAGTTTTAATGACTCCCAAACTAAGTGTATGTAAACTTCCGACTTCAACTGTATATAATGGCCTGTGGTGCAGCAGGGTACATGTGTGATTTTGTGACACGTCAGCCGTACCGCTGAAGCCAAACTGTATGTGTGTTTGTGTGTGTGTGTGTGTTTGCGTGTGTGTTTCCATGTGTGGAGTGGTGGCTTCTGTGGCGCTACTGTTGATATGTTTATAGCACCCCGCTGGATGTCCTGTGACAAAGTATAAGTGTGTCAGGAAAAGGAGGATTGATATCAGTACCATTCAGCTATGATGCCTATTGACAACAATATAGACCTATCCTCTGATTGTATCAAAGTCAGAGTCCATAAAGGTTTCTCTTACACAGATGAGAGTTAAGATACAATCAGCCCCTGAACAAGGAGTCTCTCATTGGAGGGCAGTTGGATGGAGATAGGCTTGTTTTTGGTTTCCTGACAGATGCAGGAGTAAAGGGAGAAAGCAATCTGGCACTAAGTCCCAGAGCAGGGAGCCAATTCTTTTTAGAATGGAGGGATCAGGAGCCTCTGCTGTTATTTGGGAAGCTGGAGTGCAACCTGCCTGCCTGTATGTAAGAGCAGGCTAATCCCCAACAAGATGGATTGCCATAACTCTGATAAGGTGTATTCACCTTGCTCAACTGTGCTGGTGACCATGTGTGTTTAGGGATTGGGGTTTGAAAGTGTGTGGGGTAGGTTGGCTGTATGATTTTATGTGTGTGTTTATACTCTAAGTGTTGCCCAAAATGTATTTAGTAGAAATACATAATATATATGGAGGTATATATTTATTACAAAAGTTGCAGCTTGATAAATGTATTATTGTTCTAACTCTGCAGGCTCACTTAATGTGCTCTGTTGTTCTGACAGGACTGACCACAACACTTCCTTTCCAAGCAGTGGTCAGCACTAGGGTTGAATATTTTCCCCTGTATTTTACAAATGTTCCATCCTGAGAACTTTTCTCCCAGGTAACCCGGTATTTTCCTTCAAAACCGGAAGTGTCATTCAAAAGCAATATAAAGCTATAAACAGGCGTATGTTTTGAGCTTTGATTGGAAATTCAAGTCTGATGCTACCTGAGCCTGATGAGCCCTACATTAAATACATTTTATGAGCCCTACATTAGACATTTAATGAGCCCAAGCCCAAAAAAGCCAAAATGATTGTGCCATTATCCAATAAATATATGGTATAGGGTACTGCACATTACACATGACAGAAAAACATAAAAGCCCATAAATGTAGCTAGCTACAGTCACATTCTGTTAAAGGTCCCCAAAGCACACACATGTCTTTTAAGTTCGATGCAGCTAGCGACTGGAACGTGCTGCAAACAAACCTCAAACTGGATCGTTTTATCTCCATGTCTTCATTCAAAGACTCAATCATGGACACTTGTTGACAGTTGTGGCTGCTTTGTTTGATGTATTTCCTCTACTTTCTTGTTGCTACCATGCTGTTGTCATGTTGTTTTGCTACCATGCTGTTTTCATGTTGTGTTACTACCATGCTGTTGTCATGTTGTGTTGCTACCATGCTGTTGTCATGTTGTGTTGCTACCATGCTGTTGTCATGTTGTGTTGCTACCATGCCGTTGTTGTGTTGCTACAATGCTGTGTTTTCATGTGTTACTGTCATGCTATGTTGTTGTCTTAGGTCTCTCTTTATGTAGTGTTGTGGTGTCTCTCTTGTCGTGATGTGTGTTTTGTCGTATATTTAACATTTTATTTTTTAATCCCAGCCCCCGTACCCGCAAGAGGCCTTTTGCCTTTTGGTAGGCCGTCATTGTAAATAAGAATTTGTTCTTAACTGACTTGCCTAGTTAAACAAAGGTTAAACTAAAAAATGTATATTTTTAATATTTGCTCTCTTGGGTAAATAAATGAAACTAGCTCCAGTAGGCTAATATCTTTTAGCATGACATGTATTACTGTACTGTATTGTATTATATGGTCTGGAATGACGAGCATCGTTCAAACCATGATAAAGCAGGGAGCTAACATGCAATTCTGGTGCAGAACATGCGACCTACAAAGTTGCAAGTATAGGCTAGCCAATTTGATTTTAATTTTGATATAATAGGGCCTATTTGTATAATTAGTAGGCTGATGCATGTACACTTTTCATAATATTTCCCCTGATGTTATTAGCCTACCTCACGATCGTCATGGGAAGAAGTGGACCAAAGCGCAGCGTGGTACGTGTTCATTCTATTTATTTATTTAATGAACACCGACAAACAACAAAACAAAATACGAACGTGACGTTCTGCAGGGCAAAATAACAACCAATGCAAAAATAAGAACCCACAAATGAAAGAGGGAAAAAGGACTGTCTAAGTATGACTCCCAATCAGAGACAACGATAGACAGCTGCCTCTGATTGGGAACCACACTCGGCCAAAAACAAAGAAATAGATAACATAGAAATAAAGAAACTAGAATGCCCACCCTAGTCACACCTTGGCCTAACCAAAATAGAGAATAAAAGCCTCTCTATGGCCAGGGCGTGACACTACCTCTTTTTCTATTGTTGCTTCATTCCTTCCTCGCTTTCAACACTTAAATACGTTTTGTTGTCCTTATCTTCATCATTCTAACGACATCCTTGAATAATATAGGACTATAATTAGATGACGAAGGCTTTCACTTCTCTTCACGAAGATTGAATGGTTATAGCTTACTGCCATCGCGCGTTCGCTTTTCTATCACACTACCCCTGAGTTCTATTGGCTTCTGTATTTAATATTCATCAAAAAAGAGCTTGCGTCCCTCTTCAAATAGTCTATTGGTATAAGAAATTCCAAAAAAAGTTATATCCAGCAAGCTATTCTTGTCTAGCTTTTCCTGCATGGGACTCTAAGAGCTAAGGAGTGTTTTTTAAGGAGAGGCCAGCGGAGCACAATCGACAGAGGCTATGAGTTAGACGCGTATTATGCATAACCCATCATTAATTAGCTAAATATAAGGCTAATACTGCATTGAATGTATTACCTGGAAGAGGTAGTCTAGAACATCTATATATAGTGCTAAATATCAATCTACTGTATTATAAATCAAAAAAAATATCTATTTTGGATGCAATTTGAATGGAGTTGATGGGGAGAGACCGCAAGAGTGTTCGCACGTGCACTGATGATTTAAAGCAGTGATATTCGAGTGATAGGCTGTTTTTAAAACTCTGCAGCTGCAATAAAAAATTAAAATCTTTACAATAAAAATGATGACCCCCGAAAGCCAGATGGTGATAGGTACATTAGACAGGCAGTCAGTCTTTATATTACTGTAGCATAGGTTATGCTGCAGCAAATGTAGGCCTACCTGTCACAAGAAAAAAGGTTACCATGATGAGATGATAGGTTTACATGCATTGTGAACTGCGCTCCCTACTGAGATGGGCTGTCTCTCCCCACCCTGAGTGTTGATGATTCATCATGCAGAGGCCGTAGAGAAGCCAGATTTAGACATTGCATATAATTTAACAGTTCCATTTCACCCCATGCAGTTCATATAAATAATTTATTATAATTTACCAGTTTCTCACAGTTATTTATCCCGGGAAAAGTGAGTGGTTTTAGGTGGTAAATCTCCGTAACCGGGTTCCCGCTATTCAACCCTAGTCAGCAAACCATTAATGGCTGTCATCTGCTACACATACTGTCTTCCCAGCAACTCCTGCCAGGCACACAGAGTGGGCTTACCTACCTTCCTTCCTACATTTTTACCTTCTTGTGGTCTTCTAATGAAGAATATCACAATACTGATGGATACCCCCTGTTTCTCTCTTCCTTGCAGTTATGTGTTGCGCTCTCTCCCGCTCTGTCTCTCTCCTCTCCCGCTCTCTCTCTCTCCTCTCCCGCTCTCGCTCTCTCCTCTCCCGCTCTCTCTCTCTTATCCCGCTCTCTCTCTATCCTCTCCCGCTCTCTCTCTTTCTCCTCTCATGCTCTCTCTCTCCTCTCCCTCTCTCTCTCTCTCTCTCTCCTCCCTCACTCTCTCCTCTCCCACTCTCTCCTCCCTCTCCCCCTCGTTCTCCTGGATGATTAAACTTCATTCAGATTTCAGTGTTCTCTGCCCTTCATCAATATTGTAGTTCCTTTGCATTGTAAATTCCTAATGAGTGCCGTGCCTTCTGCCATGTCAACCACTGAGGTCGAGCCCGGACCGTCTGGAAGGGCCTCATGTATAATGAATCAGGAGTGTAATTAATCTGTGTAGATGATGCCAGAGGAGAGGAGTGGTAGGCTCTGGAGCTACATACCTGTCCAGGGTTAAGCACTGGTCAGTGGCACACTGCAATTAGCTGCTCTATTAGTCTGCCCTGAGATTGGAATGCAGCCTAATTCAAAGCACCCCATGTAGAGTCCGGGTAACTTTGCTGTGTGTCGTTGCATTGATGTTTACTATGTGATTGTGAAGAATGCACTGGAGATATGAGAAGATGTGTCATAAATCATGAGATGTATCCGTCGATATCTGATCGATACAATATGACAGGCAAGTGCGTTTTGCAGCATGAGCCTGAGGTAAATGTAGAACATAGTATTGCCTCAATGTGTAGAGGTCTAGCTCAATGTGTAGAGGTCCAGCTCAATGTGTAGAGGTCCAGCTCAATGGGTAGAGGTCTAGCTCAATGTGTAGAGGCGTAGCTCAATGTGTAGAGGTCTAGCTCAATGTGTAGAGGTCCAGCTCAATGTGTAGAGGTCTAGCTCAATGTGTAGAGGCGTAGCTCAATGTGTAGAGGCCTAGCTCAATGTGTAGAGGTCCAGCTCAATGTGTAGAGGTCCAGCTCAATGTGTAGAGGTCTAGCTCAATGTGTAGAGGTCCAGCTCAATGTGTAGAGGTCCAGCTCAATGTGTAGAGGTCCAGCTCAATGTGTAGAGGTCCAGCTCAATGTGTAGAGGTCCAGCTCAATGTGTAGAGGTCCAGCTCAATGTGTAGAGGTCTAGCTCAATGTGTAGAGGTCCAGCTCAATGTGTAGACAATGTGTAGAGGTCCAGCTCAATGTGTAGAGGTCTAGCTCAATGTGTAGAGGTCCAGCTCAATGTGTAGAGGTCCAGCTCAATGTGTAGAGGTCCAGCTCAATGTGTAGAGGTCTAGCTCAATGTGTAGAGGTCCAGCTCAATGTGTAGAGGTCCAGCTCAATGTGTAGAGGTCCAGCTCAATGTGTAGAGGTCCAGCTCAATGTGTAGAGGTCTAGCTCAATGTGTAGAGGTGTAGCTCAATGTGTAGAGGCGTAGCTCAATGTGTAGAGGCGTAGCTCAATGTGTAGAGGCGTAGCTCAATGTGTAGAGGATGCTGTTCCTCGAGCACCTGTGTTACTTTGGTCTCAATTTGTCTTCATTCTCCCTGATTGGTCTCCAGAGTTAATATGGGGTTGTGGTGTTGCAGAGTTGAGGGATAGACCTACAGACTGAAAAAGAGATCACGAGCACCAGCCACAGCAATTAACCTTTTGAGATGCACTGCCTAATAGGGGGCTGGTACAATATCAACAATTACCAAGACAGGCAGAGCCAACTATCCTAGTGTAATTTTACTCAAACAAGAAGATTACACCCAGCTAATGAGAAAAATGTGTTTATTCAAGGGCGGGTAGTTCTGGGATAAATATCTTAACTCTTTTTGGTGTGTGTGCGTGTGTGTGCATGCGTTAATTATGAATGTTCTGCAGCAGCCCCTGTCTAAGGGGCGTCTATATCATCTGAGGAGAGAGAAGTGGAATAGAAAGATTTGGTTTTGTGTCTTGGAGCTAATATCTTCGGCTGAATTAAGATAACACGAGCGGGATTGTGGCCAGCTTCAGCAGAGGATCTGTGAGGTTGGTGCTGCCCTCTACAGAGCAAGAGACACAAACATCCGTCTCTCTTCACTTCTTTCTCCCTTGCCCTCATTTACACACAGAGCCCTACAGTACCAACCCTAACAGCTGGGATTTAAGGGGCCGATATTACTTAAGTATTTATTTACAAAACTTTGCAGGCTCCGCTCATGTATTATTAAATTTCTGATATACGGCATGCTATGTTGACAAGACATCCTGATGGACAAGAAAGGAAGTCAATAACTTTATGATGGGCAGAAATCGTTGGGCCTATCCAGTGAAGAGGCATGTAAAAGTGATCAGCTCACCAACTGCTGAGGAGTCTGAAATGGATTCCGACAGGCCCGACTCTCATACAGGCCCGACTCTCACACAGGCCCAACTCTCACACAGGGCCGGGAGCTGTATTTGGTGTTTCTGTGGTTAGCTGACACGATGCTACTGAGATTCATGTCTCTCAGACGGCACTGTCTTTCATTTCCTCTTTGTCCTCAGAAGGACAGGTGAACAAAGATGTTCATCTATTTTTTTCTCACTTGTCTTCCAAATTCATTTTCTCCAGCGCTCTAAAGGTCGGATTAGGTCCTACTTCATTTAATTCTCGAACATCTTGAAAATCCAACCACCATTATTGTTCTTTTGATGTTGGTACTGTTATTAAATCTGGAACCTTTCATGGTTGTCAGAAGATACTGATTATTTGTTCTCTATTGACATACTCTGGAGTAACAGTGTAAGATGTAATTTAATGTGAGAACACAACTGAGCTCCTGCTGCTGCTTATAAGGTCAGGTAAAGGTCAGATGATAAGTCAACAACCACCAAGGATATACTGGCTTGCAAACCTAGGGTTCTATTTACAGAATAGCTGTCATCTTCAAACCATTTTGGTCACAGACCAATAATATTATTCAGAATTGGATAGCAATGAAATTGAATACTGCTTCTTCAAACCATTTTGGTCAAGGACCAAAAATATTATTCAGAATTGTATAGCATTGCTATTGAATATTCGTTCTTCCTGTTAAATAGTTTGCCAGTGGCAAATCTGGTTGTGTGGTTGCTAGCATGTGTGTATGTAAAACTTTCCATCACACTACAAATTACCTGAAGACTGGAACATTGAGGACCTCATGTTGTCTATGCGGGTTCTGATGTTGACTAAAAATACCCTCTAAATACGTGGTTATTGGTTTTAACCGTGAGGGCTATTGGGATAGAATGAGAATCATTATGTGAACATACAATGATATTTCCACCAGGAGGTTGTGCAGACCCTTTCAAGTCCCTCTTTGAGGGCCCCATGGGCAGCATGTGGCCCAGAGAGGGGCCTTGGCCCAGCTACACAGCACCAAATTGGGCCCATGCTGAGGTATTATGAAGCACAGTCATGCTAGGTAGGAAAATCAAACCCCCTTTGAACTAATTCTTTGATGGATTTGCTCAGCGGGGGTTGTATTTGTGTGAGCTTGTATTTGGAGAAAGCCCCATCATATGTGCTAATTAGAGACGCTGCCTTTCCTTCCCGGGGAGGAAATGGACAGAACAAAACAAGGCCAGTGTGAAGAGTTGGAAGAAAGAAGCAAAAGAGAAAAGTCAATGAGTAGCAGCCTCTGTTTGTATTACTCTCCTCCCTGCTGTTGGCTGTGGGAGAGAAAATAAAAAGTGACAATTTGACACTTTACGAACTCAATTGGATGACGAAAACACTGGGAGTCCAAAACGTCTGTCTTGCACAGCTTCTTGCACAGTTAGAATACGTGTCGATACTACAGGGTTTTTCACAAAATAATGTTTACACTGTAAAACATAGATCAAATGAGCTTTAATCATCTCAAACATACCTTTGCTGTGCAAGTACAATGCTATGGTGTATATGGTGTAACAGTATATGGTGTAATAGTTAAACATGGGTGGTGTACCAGTAACGTTCTACTTCATCTCCTAACACAGCATGTTTCTTACTGGTTGCCTGCTTTCTTCAGCGCTCCCCGCCCTCTCGCCCATTTGGATCTTTCATTAGCAATCTGTTAGCCTTCGGCAACTAATGAATGGAGGGGCCAGACCCACCTGTCTGTCTGGACTGACATGTCCACAGTAATGATGGCCCCCGCTGAGTGGAGAGACATGTCCTGGTTTACAGCACTTACTGACAAATTGATTGTGTTATTTTTAGCCAAGCCCAAGTCCCTCTGTCCACAAATATAGCCTGGTCTCTGGACAATTAACAGGCTGCTCTATTGAGAATAAGGGAGGAGAAAAATGGTTGTCACGACTCTGCGGTCCACATTTATGAGAGCAGGGCCAGGATAGTGACCTGGCAAGGCTTCAATGTTTTGTTTTTCTCCGAATGTCTCTGCCCTTCGAGGCATCGTCTGAAGATTCCTGCAGAGGTACAGTAATTGCTTCTGGGATGGTTTCCGCCGTCAGCCATCTTCAGGGGGGATTTGTGTGACATCCAGGTTATTGATCAGTACATTTAACACTGCCTATTTGACCAGGAGCCCCACACGGGAGTCAGCAGCACAGAGCACCATTCTCACCCAGCTGGAATGGTAACCCGTGTCGAGAGTAATGATTTGATGCTGCCTCCATCTCAGCTGACCTCCCATCTTCCTATACATGCATTATTCTCTCTTTTCCTGTTCCTCTCTCTCTCTCTCTCTCTCTCTCTCTCTCTCTCTCTCTCTCTCTCTCTCTCTCTCTCTCTCTGTCTGTCTGTCTGTCTGTCTGTCTGTCTGTCTGTCTGTCTGTCTGTCTGTCTGTCTGTCTGTCTCTTACTCCACATGCATGTTCTTGTGATATACAATCATCAAGGGCAAGGAAACTGAACAAAGGGAAATACAGTATAGAGAAATTCACACATGAAGGCCATGATACATTTCAAAAGAATTTTCCTATTCATTTAAAACTGTTATTGTACGTTAAAAGACCGAGATCAGGGCCAGTTTGTACATAATGCAACAGAATGACTTCCCCGGACACATTACAAACTCTGCAATAACCAAATTGAATAAATCTCTAAGTGGGATTTAGTCATATGTTTGCAGGTAGAGCTCTAGCAATCCTTTAAAGAAGTGAAGTCACCCAGAGAGTCATTTAAAAATGCATTTGCTCCCTCGGTCAGCGTCTACACTCTACAGCTATTTGTCACGGCTGCCACAGAGTTCAAACACTTGGGCAGCAACACACTCTCAAATCACCCTTCCTCTTTCCTTCCTTCCTATTCAACTACATTTCCTGACTTTTATGATTAGCTATAGACTACTACAGATAGATTTCACTGTTGTTAATAGTGTATTATATGGATTATCCATCTCTAGGAAAAGTAGATGATCACTACAACTCCCTGGACGTGTTGGAAGTGAAACTTCCAGTGTAACCAACACTGAGGTCCGCTGTTACAGCGTTCCCTTTCTAATTGTGTGATTTCATGAATAATAGAAGAACAAGGACACAACAGACAAGAGGCTTGAGTGTCAAAAAGAAGTCTCCAGATTTAGCAAACAAACAATCAGATCTCAAATAAACATGAATATTGATCTATATTTACTTGGTATTTAGTCATTTGTCATCTGACATTCAAATCCACTTGAAATGACCTGACACGCCCTGACCTGAGAGAGACTTTTTTATGTCTCTTTTTGGTTTGGTCAGGGTGTGATTTGGGTGGGCATTCTATGTCCTTTACTTCTGTGATTTTGTAATTCTATGTTTTGGCCGGGTATGGTTCTCAATCAGGTACAGCTGTCTATCGCTGTCTCTGATTGAGAATCATACTTAGGCAGCCATTTTTCCCACTTGTGATTGTGGGTAGTTAACTTTGTTTGTGGCACTATTGCCCTGTAAGCTTCACGGTTGTTTCTTTCGTTTGTTGTTTTGTTGGCGACATTTTAAATAAAAAAGGAAAATGTATGCTTACCACGCTGCGCTTTGGTCTTCTTCCAGCATCGGCCGTGACAGGACCAATATTGATCAAACTCATCAAATCATTTTGATGGCCCGTTCCCAGTGACGAGGAAAAGGACTTCTAACAGTTTCTCTCATCTAAAACATGGGTTGTGGGATGGTGACCCCGGTCCCGTATCGATAACATATCGACGGGAATCCTGTTTCGTACTCTACCCATGTTTAACCTTGGGGATCTCTAACTGGGCTGGCGGTATGGGATAGAGCCCCTGGGCTAGCAGAGCAGAACAGAGCTCCTGTTTGATCCAGTGTCATGCCTTCTCCATTATTCAACAGACATTGCCTGGGGAAGATGTTTGTACGGCCGTCAATAGCCCCCGGTAAACAACCGGCACAAATGACACTGCTGACCTGTGACGCCCTTCATCATTTATAGATATCAATACATTTAAGGTACACAACATCTGCCAAAACACATCTGTTTATTTATTTTATGATGAACAAAAATACAGTATAAACGCAACATGCAACAATTTCAAAGATGTATTGAGTTTATATAAGGAAATAAGTTAATTTAAATAAATTCATTAGGCCTTAATCTATGAATTTCACATGACTGGGAATACAGATATGTATCTGTTGGTCACCGATACCTAAAAAAAAAGTAGGGGCGTGGATCAGAAAACCAGTCGGTATCTGGTGTGACCACCATTTGCCCCATGCAGCGCGACACATCTCGTTCGCATAGAGTTAATAAGGCTGTTGATTGTGAACTGGAGCACGCTGTCATACTCGTCGATCCAGAGCATCCCAAACATGCTCAATGGGTGACATGTCTGGTGAGTATGCAGGCCATGGAAGACCTGGGACATTTTCAGCTTCAAGGAAATGTGTACCAGATCCTTGCAAAATGGGGCCGTGCACTATCATGCTGAAACATGAGATGATGGCGGCGGATGAATAGCACAACAATGGGCCTCAGGATCCCGTCACAGTATCTCATTCAAATTTCCATCGATAAAATGCAATTGTGTTCGTTGTCCGTAGCTTATGCCTGCCCATATTATAACCCCACCACCACCATGGGGCACTCTGTACGGCCTCACAACACTGACATCAGCAAACTGCTCGCCCACACGACACCATACATGTGGTCTGCGTTTGTGAGGCCGGTTGGACAAACTGACAAATTCTCTAAAACGACTTATAGTAGAAAAGTTTATATTGACAACAGCTCTGGCAACAGCTCTGGTGGACATTCTTGCAGTCAGCATGCCAATTGCACACTCCCTCAACTTGAGACATGTGTGGCCATGTGTTGTGTGACAAAACTGCACATTTTAGAGTGGCCTTTTATTGTCCCCAGCACAAGGTGCACCATTGTGATGATCATGCTGTTTAGTCAGCTTCTTAATATGCCATACCTGTCAGGTGGATGGATTATCTTGGCAAAGGAGAAAAGCTCACTAACAGGGATGTAAACACATTTGTGCACAAAACTTGAGAGAAATAAGCTTGTTGTGCTTATGAAAAATGTCTAGGATCTTGTATTTCAGCTCATGAAACATGGGACCAACACTTTAGACGTTGCCTTTTATATTTTTGTTCAGTGTTGTTAGCTGAGGTGGTGTCTGACAGTTATAGAGCTGTGTTGGTGTGTGGGGCTTCTGCTATTTTGCCCCAAATCCAATTCATTCAGAGACCCAACATCTCTCATGCTCGCTTCTTTGCATCTCTCACTGATCATGAGCTTGTAGTTGGTGTCATTAACATGGGATATGACCAGTTTTAAAACAGCATTGTGTAGACGTGTTGAGAAGTCAGAAAGCAAACACCTTCTGGTGATAGATTCCCTATTCCATCTTTGCCACTTTACTGGCGTGAAGCATGTTTCTTCTGCCTCACTGTCGATGTGGATGTGCTGCTTTGTCTCACTGCTGCCACTTCACAGCAGAACACAGCTGAGTGTCAGTATAGCTGTCGGTTTGGAGGCCATTCACTGATTACAGACCTTTGAGTTTTCACATCACTTACAGTGTTATTGACTTTGGCGAGACACAGTGAAACATGCCATCATGTACTGTAGCTGTATGTGGAATGTACAGGTTCACCAAGCTGACTGGTCCACAGGAAAACAGTCAGTCGGTCTGGAACATTCCACACTCTGCAAGCACATCATCACAACAAAATCTGGAGGTCTCATAGCAGTCCTGAAACGGGACCTGCCGAATAGTGTGGTGGAATTGTGCCACAATGATTTGGTGTACTTGTATTTTCAATTAATTTTGCATGGCTCATCCACTCTGCAATGCCACACTTACTTGGACTGTGCCATGCATAGTGTAGTATGATATATCTACTGGCACTTATCAAAGGGAACTCACAGGGGACCAGTACGAAAAAGTATGAAAAATGTATGCACTCACTACTTTAAGCCGCAGCTAAATGACTAAAATGTCAAAAAATGTATAATGTTATAAAACGGTACATAGACACTTTTTTATATAAAATTGTACGACATTTCCTAAAATACCAGGGGAATGAATGTAGTGATTGATAGAGAACGTGAGGCGTTTGAGAGACCGACGCAGGCGCATCCTGGCAGGGGGGGTTGAGATGGCACCCCATATCCGCTCCGCTCCCCTCCCGCCCCCCTCCCGCCCTCAGCTCAGAGCAGAGAGAGTGCTGGGTAATTGAGTTATGAATGTTTATGAGATAATGATCAGGTTTGAGAGATAATTTCCCTTCTCTGACTTAATGTAATCAAACATATGCTGCATGGAACCGGTGCTGGGGGCTGTTCCAGGGGAAAGAGCCTTTTATTAACTTTAAATACCACTTCATGTTCTGCAGATAAAACATGCACAGGATGCAAAACATCCACAAGTGCCCTCATTGAGTTATTCAGAGTTGTAAGTAAATAGCAGGGGAGATGTGTAGAGGATGTAGTGGATACAGACTGATTCCCAACTTCTGGAGGTAATGTGTTTAATGTAACTGAGTGGACAAAGCATTAGGAACACCTGCTCTTTCTATGACAAACTGACCAGGGGAATCCAGGTGAAGCTATGATCCCTTATTGATGTCACTTGTTAAATCAACTCCAAGTAGTGTAGATGAAGGGGAAGAGACAGGTTAAAGAAGCCAATTGAGACAACCGAGACTTGAATTGTGTATGTGTGCCATTCAGAGGGTGAATGGGCAAGACAAAATATATATGTGCCTTTGAACTGGGTATGCTAGTGGGTGCCAGGCACACCGGTTTGAGTGTGTCAAGAACTGTAACGCTGCTGGGTTTTTCATGCATAACAGATTCAGAGGGTTTGCGGAAGACACATTTCAGTTGAATGCATTCAGTTGTACAACTGACTAGGTATAACCCTTTCCCTTTCCCGTGTGTATCAAGAATGGTCCACCACCTAAAGGACATTTAGCCTACTTGGCACAACTGTGGGAACCATTGGAGCCAACATGGGTTAAAAACTTGGATTACACAGTATATATTTTTTCAACAAAAGTCCAATCCAAATCAGTCAGTCTAAATCTCCCTTTTTCTGTCAAAGTACTATTGTTAAATCTTATAGATCCTTGCAGTAGAATGTCTTCAGTACAGACTGTATGTTCAGCTATTTCAATAGGCTGCTGTTTGCTCATATGTTCCAGGAATCAAAGTCACTGTCATACACTTCCATACCTGAGAGAGAAATTGTATGTATGAGTGTCTCGATTTGTGAAGAGGTACAATGCTGTACTGTAGGACTACATCAGAATTTTCCATGAACACACATTTTGCTTGTGGCACTTTTCATGTCGTTTCAGTAAGACCTGCCAAATGAGCAAATCTAACTGCTCTGGTTCTGCCTGCATTTGACCTTTTTTGTGATAAGATGAAACCTCTCAAGCATGAAAAAGATGAGTACTAAATGCCAAATCACTTTCGTCTCACTATTTTATTTACAAGAGGCAGGGTGTCGCTCTAACAGTATTTGCATTAAACAGCATTTAAATTAAACTCATGGTTTTATATTCAGCTTCAGAGGATGATTGTGACACCAAGACACCGTTTTAGATGTTACAAGCATGTTTATTGTCAATGTGCGTTTAACTACTAATTGTATGATATACTGTATTAGATTTTTTTGCCGAGATGTAGTCCCGAGTTCAAAGGGCTTACGATAAGGTTCTGTAGTCCCTGTTGAATGAATCTTATACCCCAGATTCAGATTGTTGTATTCTACACTGACGGTAGGAACACCTGCTCTTTCCATGACACAGACTGACCAGGTGAATCCAGGTGAAAGCTATCATCCCTTATTGATGTTGCTTGTTAAATCCACTTCAATCAGTGTAGGTGAAGGGGAGGAGACAGGTTAAATAAGGATTTTTAAGCCTTGAGACTATTGAGACATGGATTGTCTATGTGTGCCATTCAGAGAGTGAATGGGCAAGACAAAATAGTTAAGTACCTTTGAACGAGTTATGGTGCACCGGTTTGGGTGTGTCAAGAACAGCAAAACTGCTAGGTATTTCATGCTCAACAGTTTCCCCTCAAGAATGCCCTAAGTATCTCCGCCCTTTCCTTACTATACTTCTACTGATCTAGTCGTGAATTTATGCTGTTGTTTTTTGTCATGTAAGACACCTTACTTCATTACCTGGCTAGCACCAAAAGTGAGCAAATGACAGGAAACTGAGGAATTCAATTAACATTCCGATGCTTATCGGTATAGAAACCAGTTTTCTAATCCATAAGGAAGTGTGTGCTTTTACTTCACCCAATGAGGGGTTTGATATTTCCCATCCTGCCTTGAACCATTTTTATCACACTGCTGCTGACGCAGTGTCTGCTTCTCTGAGTCTGGCTCCCGTCCAACTCCATAACGCCAAGACAAAGTTTTCATCTGAGCCTCCGGCATCTGCCTCTCCTCCCCTCCTCTCTCTCTCCTCCTGTTCCAGCGGCTCCAACTGAAGGACAAGTGGGAGGGAGTGGTGGAGAGCGCCAGATGTTAGTGGGATAGAAAACAAACAAAGAGAGTTTAGACTTGAATGGAAAGTGATGCACAAAATGGTGGAATAACTCTCAAGAGATTTTATGATTCATTACCAAAAACGGCCAAGACGACAGGGGCATAACCACGTCTCATCCAGGGGTTTAATTACTCTATCAGGGGTTGGTGAGGTAACCCATCACGTCCACAGAATCAGAGCGAAACAGTTTTCATGTAGACGTACCCCTCATAGTGTTTTGTAGATACAAGAAGCAGAAATATATACAGTAGGAGGCTGTGTTTGTATTCGACTAGGGATTATGAGGGATGATAAGACTCCACAGCTACTAAATATAATGTAAATCAGGTTTTTGGGTTGACATTTTAAAAATATATTTACTCACACACATCACATCATCCAGCCAGAGAAGATCCTCTTAATCACGCCCCGTGGCTGAGTGAGGGGGGGTGGGGGGGCGGGTTGAGAGAGAGGAGCGTCCCTCCCTCCCTCCACCTCCTCCAACCAGCTGAAGTCATGCAGAAGCCACCTGAGAAAGCTTTTAAGGGAAACACATGCCTCGCCTACTGCTCACTGCTACTCTGCTCTGCTCTCTGCCTCCCAAGTGTAACACATTTCAACATGACTGCATGAGGAAAGAAAAGGCTTAGGACAAATGGATCCCATGAAATGAGTTCACCTTTGAAATTAAACCAATTCCATATTGTTTTATGAATAAAGGTGGATATTTACTGTAGGTTTTAGTATGAATTCAGATAATTTTTACTTTCGTCAATGCTGTGCTTTAATTTCATTTTTCATGAACAAAGTTAATGACAGTAAGCCATGGTTTGTCTCTAAATGAGGTCATTGATTAGCTTTGATTGCGTACTCTAAATCCCAGCAACATTTCTCCTTCAGGAAATCAATATTCTAGACGTACTAGTTGACGTAGTGATAAAATGTTTTTCCCTGCCGTCTCTCTCTAAGTGGCAATTGTTGACCAGTTTAACCAGAAAAGGCATTCCGTCATTAGGCCAATTACCAGTGACATTTACAGATCATTTCTTATCAACATTTTACAAACCTTTCGTCTGTCCTTCAAGCTTCACTTGTCTTGCAAACTGCCCTGGAAAATTGGTTCATTATGTAATTACTGTGTCAATATTTGAGTTTTAAAGTTACTGGGAAAGAAGAGGGCTCTTTGATTATATGCCTCAATCTATTTGTCATGGGCTGGGGATTCCGGGTGATGAGTATTAGACTCCCAGTGTGGGTTCAGGCTCCTTTTTCAAAAGCATCAACACAGCAGCATCAGAAGTGTATCGCCTGATCTCCAGACGTGGTGGGTGAAGGATTGATTAAACAGAACGCCCCCTGTGGCTATAAATCTCCTGCTCCTCTACCGATGGAGACTGAGTGGGTTACAGGGAGATGTTATGAAACAATGTGAGAAGAGATAAACACTACAGCTGAGTGGAATGTAATGTCTGTTGATGACAGATTGTGGTTAATAACTAACTCTCTTCACTGGAGCCGATAGTTCCACTCATTAGGTCATTACCTCTGTGCTCTCTCGCTCACTGCTCTTCTCGACAGCCATTCTGGGACCAGGCGTGTATCGACACATTTAATGTTGTCTATCGACACACACCTAATGAATGCTAATATCATGTCAAGTACCTTATCACCACCAACATTTCCAGTAAGCTTCTGTTTTTATTTCCCCCTCTGTTTTTTTCCTTTTGTATTCTTGGTCATTTTTGGTATACATTTTTATTTCTGTGCAGCGCTCATCTTCCCTTGAATCCATAAATTATTAAGTTTGAATTACTAAAATCCGAGGCCGTTAAATACAGTGTCATTTTTCTGCCGTATTTGCTTTATCTCTCAGGGGGCTTGCTTTCCTCCACTGGCTGCGTTTTGTTTACCAAAGGATTGTGGGTTCTGGGAGGCAAGGCCCTGTGGCCCTCTCTCTCTCTTCCCTCTCCTACCCCTACCTTCCCTACACTCCACACCGGGTAAAAAATGTGACTTGACATTCCAGCCACTGGCATCCAAACCTGGCTTCCATCTCAGTGTACCAAATAGCACAGAAACAGAAAAAATAATTGTTTGTATTGGGTTCCCATATTGGTCTATGTTTAGACTTGAATCTAGTGGCACCAGTATGTTGTTTTAGGCATACTGTATTGATAAACACAGGACAGGAATAAATTGTGCTTTTGTCATCATAGTACTTAATGATGTAGAACTGCTTCGTTACATCAGGAAAATAGAAACACTAGTTTTATTCAATACATATTAAAAACGTATTTTAAGGGTTGTGATTAGTAGTGATTCATTTAATTACTGTTTTATAACAATCTTTTACGAGCTACGCAGCTTCATTGATTTCAAGAGCGACTAGGTTCCACTTCCAGCCGTGTCTAGAATTTCACCTATTAGCATTGCATCTAAATAGAGAAGGCCTCGCAATAAAACCAGATTCCTCTCTAACATTCCAAATCATCTGAATACACACCAGAGAAAAGACCTTTGGATATTGTACTTGCTCTGGTATTATATTTTTATCGGAGGCAAATACAATGGAAATTGTATTAGGTATTTAGGGCAATTCTATGCCTGAACCTCATAGGACGAAGGAGAGAGGTATTGGTTGCAGTTGAAATAAATGGATGGAGATTTAACATTTCATTACATGCCAGTGTTCCATGCTAAAGTTGTTATGGGGGCACTGCACTGAGACATATTTCAAATACATAGTTGTTGTAAAATACATGGAGGCTTCTAGTAGTAACAAAGGTGGAGGGAAACAGTGATCCAACTTCAGTGTTTGCTCCTGTAGTCCAGTTATGAAGAGAAAATGCAACCTTCCGTCACAAGCCGAACAAAACGTCCACAGGGCAAGCCATCTGTCTGACATTACTCACCTCCATAACGACTCTGGGAACGAGTTAGACTTGTTACTTTGTCTTTAAGTTAATTTAACAAGTAGTAGTTAATTTAGCAAGTCATGTATACCAAACAATCAGTCTGTTTGTGTGGGGGGAAATGGAGGGAAATGTCCATGTGACACATCGTTACATATACATATACATATATATATATATATTTATAATTAGTGCACTTAGGTTTATAAATATCCCAATTTACCTAATAGAAGAGCTGTTTGTTTTTTCACAACTCACATAATTAGACTTCTGTATTGGATATAAGAAAGATCAGATAAGTTAATGGGCTGCAGGTAGCCTAGCCAGGGACGCCGGACAAAGTTGACCCGGGCTGTCTGTGAGTCCCCTCTCTGAGGTGTGAGTTCCCTCCCTGAGGTGTGAGTTCCCTCTCTGAGGTGTGAGTTCCCTCCCTGAGGTGTGAGTTCCCTCTCTGAGGTGTCACAGGGGGATTTGGGATATGCAAAAAAAAAACACATACAAGTGTGCATATGTGTGAAATAAGACAAAAATAAGCACCCACAAAATTAATTAGTGGTAACCCAATGAAATGTTTTGGTGTATAGCCTACATTTTTATGCTTCTATATTGTTTACATAATTACATTGCTCATTGTTATGATGGGAGAGAATTTTAGACACCAAATTGTGTGGCACTGTTTGCATTGTTACCATTCTTTTGGCATAATTTTGTCTGTGCCCATGGGAGAGAATAGTGCCCCAATGCCAGGGCATATGCTATCTCTTTCTCCTGGAAATGTACAAACACGCTTCCATTATAGCCTTCCCATCCCTATCCACATACTATATTCAGTTGCCCCAGAACAGAAGAGGCTTGTGGGCCAATTGAGTATGTAAATATAGTAATCCAGTCCAGCTGCTGACACCCAGCTGTTGTCCATAGAGCCCATTGTTTGGCAGCAGAAGTTCAGTGCCTGGGTGAGGGGCTAGCGACTACAAATCACTGCCTTTTTATTAAGCATGTCTTCTGCCAGCAGAAACAGCTTAATTACACTGAATATCAATCAGCCTATCAAGGCTCCATGTGGCACCAGCACCTGACGTATCCATTGCAGATGTGAGGGGTTTTCCTTTTACATCCCCTACAGCAGGATTAATTACAAATCAGTATTCAGAGATGACAACAGGGAGCAGCTGTCGTTGGAGCTATTAGTCTGTTTTTGTCCACCTGTAAGAAACAAGGGGATTGTATCACAAATAGGTACTACAGTGTGTGTTGTTGTCCTTTGTTTATCTGCTGTGTTTTGCTGAACATTGGAGTATGTTTGTGTGACCAACACAAAACGTATGGTCACATTTGTGTTTATGTATTGTTTCTTTGTATTGGGGAAGAATCCTTTTACTGAAATGTCCGTCCTCCAAGGTTTTGCCATTGCAATGCATTTATACTACTGTTGGCCAGTAGGGGGCAGTGAGACGTGTTTGCTTCACACTGGGACTATATGCGACCCTGCGCCTAATTGTATGTGTTCTCATAATTGAGAGAAAATTTGAAAATGAAGCCACATTCTCTTCAGGTCAGTAAAGTGCAAAAATACACTGAATACCACAATATAGTTTTGCCTGTTGAAGTGAATGTAATGGTTTTGTACAACATAGTAATTGTTTAACTTCGTACAAGAACAGAAAATGCATGTTGAATGTAAAATGAAATGATGGCGGTACATTCCTTTGTTCTAGAAAAAAAACGAATTGTTAACTCCTGAACATTTTTCTTTTTGAAAAAGACACTCCAGACACTATCCTAGGGGTTTAGAGATATAATGTGATGTATAAGAACTTTGGAATTGTTGTTCTGTAAATGTTAGAAAAGCCGCTAGCTTAGCTGTAAAATGTTTGCTAGCTCTGGTCAGTTGGTTGCTAAATTCTGTTAGCGCTATGCTTGCTTGCTCACTCATTTTCCAAAAATTAGCATTAATGTCATTTGCAATTGTCATGTCTTTCTATTAGCCCTTCTTACATTCACCCAGTGTATTTTGATCATGGGTATAAAGTAACTTCTAATGAGTTATACCAGTCTTTAAAGCCTTTCATGGTTTACAATCTCCTATGGGGCTATAGTAGGCAACAGTCGACTACCTAATTATAACCTAAACAAGTGAATTCAAGTTAAGAGTAAATATGTTTGGGGTATAAATGTAAATACATTTAGGATGTGAATTGGATTGTAATTTATTATTTTTGATGTGTAAATGTATGTATTTTTGATTGAAATAATATGTCAGGGATTTATGAAAGAAATTATAAAATCGCTCAAAAAAATGTCTAAACATTGAATACATTGAAAAGACAGAAAAAGACGATTTGCTCTTGAGAGAATGTTGGAAAAACATATTGAGAGAACCTTTGAAAGAGAAGCCACGTTCTCCTGTTTTGTCATTTATCCTGTGTTACAGGACCTATCATCTGCTGCACCAGTCCCTAAACTGGGACCTGTAACACTTCTCCTGGCAAAAGACAGTACCTGAGACGAGGTTCAGAGAATATAACCTTCAACTTTGTAATGAATGTCTGCTTTTCTTAGCAGATGTACTCATCAAATCGGACCCTGAAAAGACTCTCATACTTCCTGTAGTTGGGGGCCGCTGAGTAGAACCCTTGGAAACATAATATAAAGGGGCTCATGTTTTTTTCTAGTGGTCGCGACAGAAGGGGGGAGCATGCTATTTGTGATCAGGAGGCCAAGACAGGCAGGCAGGCAGGCAAACGCAGGACTGTTCAGACAGGACGCTGCATTTTCTAATGATTTATTAGTGGATCTCGTTTCATTAGAGCCTGTCACTTTGAATGATGAAATCATTTCACCTCCAGCTCTCGCCATTGTGGGTGTGGAATGATCCACTGCCATGCGAGGCTGCTTGTAGTGCCCCCCCGCCCCCCTGCCCAGCCCTCTCTGTGAATGTCAGCTATTGAAAATGAATTCTGTTCCATGGAAATCAGAAGCGGTAGGGCTCTTAGGTGTGGAGTACTTTAAGGGTTGTTTGGAGTATGCGCTCTTGTTTCATTGTCAGTTCTGGAGAAACACATGGCCTTATACACTACAGTAGTGGTTCCAAACCAGGGGTACTTGACTCATGAGTCCATTGGTTTACTGGTAAAATGCACATGAGGGGGTACATGAGGGGGTACTTCAGGGGTACTCCGGGTAGAGCAAATTCAGTTTTTGGTGTAGTAACCGAAAAAGGTTAGGAACCACTCCACTACCGTATCTATGGAATCAAATATAGAGTTTGTCTTATTGAATCAATCAGAGAATTAAGCTATTTGAGTGATTCAAATCAAATCAAACTTTGTCACATGCGCAGAATACAACAATGTAGACCTTACCGTGAAATGCTTACTTACAAGCCCTCAACAAACAGTGCAGTTCAAGAAGAGTAATGAAAATATTTACCAAATAAACTAAAGTAAAAAATAATAAAAAGTAACACAATTACATAACAATAACGAGAAGGTACCGGTACCGAGTCAGTGTGCGGGGGTACAGGTTAGAGGTTATTTGTACACGTAGGTAGGGGTGAAGCGACTATGCATAGATAATAAACAGAGAGTAGAAGCAGTGTAGAAAACAAATGGGGGGGGTCAATGTAAAAGTCCGGTGCCCATTTGATTCATTGTTCAGCAGTCTTATGGCTTGGGGGTAGAAGCTGTTAAGGAGCCTTTTGGTCCTAGACTTGACGCTCCAGTACCGCTTGCCATGCGGTCTCTGACAATTTTATGGGCTTTCTTCTGACACTGCCTATTCTATAGGTCCTGGATTGCAGGAAGCTTGGCCCCAGTGATGTACTGGGCCGTGCGCACTACCCTCTGTAGCGCCTTACAGACAGATGCCGAGCAGTTGCCATACCAGGTGATGATGCACCCGGTCAGGATGCTCTCGATGGTGCAGCTGTAGAATTTTTTAGGATCTGGAGACCCATGCCAAATCTTTTCAGTCTCCTGAGGGGGAAGGTTTAGTCGTGCCCTCTTCCCGACTGTCTTAGTGTGTTTGGACCATGATAGATCATTGGTGATGTGGACACCAAGGATCTTGAAACTCTCGATCCGCTCCACTACAGCCCCGTTGATGTTAATGGGGGCCTGCTCGGCCCGCCTTTTCCTGTAATCCACGATCAGCTCCTTTGTCTTGCTCACATTGAGGGAGAGGTTGTTGTCCTGGCACCACACTGCTAGTTCTCTGACCTCCTCCCTATAGGTTGTCTCATCGTTGTCGGTGATCAGGCCTGCCACTGTTGTGTCATCAGCAAACTTAATGATGGTGTTGGAGTCGTGTTTGGCCACGCAGTCGTGGGTGAACAGGGAGTACAGGAGGGGAACTAAGTACACACCCCTGATGGGCCCCAGTGTTGAGGATCAGCGTGGCAGACGTGTTTTTGCCTAACCTTACCACCTGGGGGCGGCTCGTTAGGGAGTCCAGGATCCAATTGCAGAGGGAGTGTTTAGTCCCAGGGTCCTTAGCTTAGTGATGAGCTTCGTGGGCACTATGGTGTTAAACGCTGCGCTGTAGTCAATTAACAGCATTCTCACATAGGTGTTCTTTTTGTCCAGGTGGGATAGGGCAGTATGGAATGCGATTGAAATTGCATCATCTGTGGATCTGTTGGGGCGGTAATGCAATTTGGAGTGGGTCTAGGGTATCCGGGAGGATGCTGTTGATGTGAGCCATGACCAGCCTTTCAAAGCACTTCATGGCTACCAATGTGAGTGCTACGGGGTAGTAATCATTTAGGCAGGTTACCTTCGCTTCCTTGTGCACAGGGTCTATGGTGGTCTGCTTGAAACATGTAGGTATTACAGGCTCATCCTTCAACCCTCATCCTGGTGAATCTGGGATAGGATGTGGATTAAAGTCAAAATTACTGAACATTTCAGTCAGCATCCTAAGGAAGATGGACAAATCCATGACAATGTCTAAGATTACACATTATCTTATCTCCTGTCAGTGGCAGACCCTCTGTTCCGGTGACGGCTGTGACTAAATGAGTGTGGGCAGTGTGTCATGTAGTGGCTGGCTGTGGCTGGTCTAACTGCATCCCACTGCACTGTGCTCTGTATTCCTCCTCTTATCTAGCCTCCTCTGTCCTTCATACTCTCATAATGGCCCCGGGGCCATGAGTGTCCCAGTGCAGATAGAGGTGCTGAGGGATGGATGTTGGGTGAGGACCTTAAGCACCAGACTCCCCCTCATGTCATGTCTGCCTATCCTGTCAAGGACAAGTGCCCTCGCTGCTCTCTCTCTCTCTCTCTTATAGGTCTTACTGCACTATGGTGGAGCAGTGAGAGTACAGCGGTTTTTCTCTGACAGGTTTCACATGTCAGCACATACAGTACCCGAGGAAAACAAATAAAATCAAATTGTATTTGTCACATGCGCCGAATACAACCTTACCGTGAAATGCTTACTTACAAGCTCTTAACCAACAATGCAGTTCAAGAAATAGAGTTAATAAAATATTTACTAAATAAACAAAATAAAAAAAAATAAAAGTCACACAAGAAATGTACGTAACAATAATGAGGCTATTTACAGGGGGTACCGGTACCGAGTCAATGTGCGGGGGTACAGGTTAGCCAAGGTCATTTGTAAAGTGACTATGCGTAGATAATGAACAACGAGTAGCAGCAGTGTAAAAAGCATTGGACCTGTATAGGATGTATAGACCTGTAAAGGGATGCATATACCTGTATAGGATGTATAGACCTGTATAGGGATGCATATACCTGTATAGGGATGCATATACCTGTATAGGATGTATAGACCTGTATAGGGATGCATATACCTGTATAGGGATGCATATACCTGTATAGGGATGTATAGACCTGTAAAGGGATGCATATACCTGTATAGGATGTATAGACCTGTAAAGGGATGCATAGACCTGTATAGGATGTATAGACCTGTATAGGGATGCATAGACCTGTATAGGATGTATAGACCTGTATAGGGATGCATAGACCTGTATAGGGATGCATATACCTGTATAGGATGTATAGACCTGTATAGGATGTATAGACCTGTATAGGATGTATAGACCTGTATAGGATGCATATACCTGTATAGGATGTATAGACCTGTATAGGATGTATAGACCTGTATAGGATGTATAGACCTGTATAGGATGTATAGACCTGTATAGGATGTATAGACCTGTATAGGGATGCATATACCTGTATAGGGATGCATATACCTGTATAGGATGTATAGACCTGTATAGGGATGCATATACCTGTATAGGGATGCATATACCTGTATAGGATGTATAGACCTGTATAGGGATGCATAGACCTGTATAGGGATGCATAGACCTGTATAGGGATGTATATACCTGTATAGTAATTTATCCTTTCTGTGAATCAAATTGTTTTACTTACACTGAACAAAATATAAACCCAACATGCAACAATGTCAAAGCTTTTACTGAGTTACAGTTCATATCTGGAAATAAGTCAATTGAAATAAATTCATCAGGCCCTAAACTATGGATTTCACATGACTAAGAATACAGATATGCATCTGTTGGTCACAGATATCTTTTAAAAAACTGGTTGGGGCGTGGATTAGAAAACCAGTCAGTATCTGGTGTGACCACCACTTGCCTCATGCAGCGTGACATGCAGTGATCTCCTTCGCATAGAGTTGATCAGGCTGTTGGTTGTGGCCTGTGGAATGTTGCCCCATTCATCTACAATGGCTGTTTGAAGTAGCTGGATATTGGCCGGAACTGGAACATGAGGTCGTACACGTCGATCCAGAGCTTCCCAAACATGCTCAATGGGTGACATGTCTGAGTATGCAGGCAATGGATGAACTGGAACATTTTCAGCTTCCAGGATTTGTGTACAGATCATTGCGACATGGGGCCGTGCATTATCATGCTGAAACATGAGGTGATGGTGGCTGATGAATGGCATGACAATGGGCCTCAGGATCTTGTCACGGTATCTCTGTGTATTCAAATTGCCATTGATAAAATGCAATTGTGTTCGTTGTCTTCATAGCTTATGCATTTACCATTCTACATTTCAGACGTTTAGCAGACACTCTTATCCAGAGTGACTTAGTTAGTGCATTCATCTTAAGATAGCTAGGTGGACAACCACATATCACAGGCATAGAAAGTACATTGTTTCTCAATAGCGTACAGTACGAGTCAGAAGTTTGGACACACCTAAACATTCCAGGGTTTTCTTTATTTTTACGATTTTCTGTGTTGTGAAGACATCAAAACTGTAAGATAACACATATAGTAATAAAAAAAACTGTTAAACAAATCAAAATATATTTTATATTTGAGATTCTTCAAAGTAGTCATCCTTTGCCTTGATGACAGCTTTGCACACTCTTGGCATTCTCTCAACCAGCTTCATGAGGTAGTCAGCTGGAATGCATTTCAATTAACAGGTGTGCCTTGTTAGAAGTTAATTTGTGGAATTTCTTTCCTTAATGCGTTTGAGCCAATCACTTGTGTTGTGACAAGGTAGGGTTGCTATACAGAAGATAACCTATTTGGTAAAAGACCAAGTCCATATTATGACAAGAACAGCTCAAATAAGCAAAGAGAAACGACAGTCCATCATTACTTTAAGACATGAAGGTCAGTCAATGCGGAAAATTTCAAGAACTTTGAAAATTTCTTCAAGTGCAGTCGCAAAAACCATCAAGTGCTATGATGTAACTGGCTCTCATGAGGACCACCACAGGAAAGGAAGACCCAGAGTTAGACCCAGAGTTACCTCTGCTGCAGAGGGTAAGTTAATTAGATTTTCCAGCCTCAGAACTTGCAGCCCAAATAAATGCTTCACATGGTTCAAGTAACAGACATCTCATTATCAACTGTTCAGAGGAGACTGAGTGAATCAGGCCTTCATGGTCGAATTGCTGCAAATAAACCACTACTGAAGGACACCAATAAGAAGAAGAGACTTGCTTGGGCCAAGAAACCAGAGCAATGGACATTAGACCGGTGGAAATCTGTCCTTTGGTCTGCGCTGCCCTCCAGTAGGGGTGGGAGGGCCAAGAGACCTGAGGTGGCAGAACGGAGTGTTCGGGTTGGGGTCTAGGTTTTGAGCATAGCCTGAAGGTAGGGATGGGCCTGGATTAGGTCCTGCACCGCTTCGTGTAAGGTAGGGAGGGTGAGGAATGGTCTCCAGAGATGGTTGGGAGGGGATGGGTCCGGCGACCCACTCGGGAGGAGTGGGGGCAGAGAAAGTCATAGCATCCGGAAAGGGAGGAGAGTAGGGTCGAAGAGGCAGAATCAGGAGACTGGAGGGAGGAGGATTTAGCAGAAGGGAGAGATGATATGATAGAAGAGGAGAGAATAGTGGGAGAGAGAGAGGGAAGATTGCGACGGCGCCTGACCATCTGGGTAGGGCTGAGTGGTTAGGGTTGGAGGAAAGGGAGACAGAAAAGGAAACAAAGTAGTCATCAGAGACCTGGAGGGGGGTTGCAGTGAAATTAGTAGGCGAGCAGCCTCTAGTAACGTTGAGGTCAAGTGTATTGCCTGCCTTGTGGAGGGGGTTGGGAAAGGGTGAGGTCAAAGTAGGGAAGGAAGAGAAAGAGAGAGTTGGAAAGAAATTAATCGAAGGCAGACGTCGGGAGGTTGAAGTCGACAAGTACGAAGAGCGGTGAGCCATCGTCAGGAAATTAGCTTATCAAGGTGTCAAGCTCATTGAGGAACTCTCCAAGGGCACCTGGTGGGCGATAAAGGACAATAATGTTAAGCTTGAGTGGACAAGTGACATCAGCAAACCGCTCGCCCACACATCGCCATACATGCCGAACTGCAGTCAGGTTAAAAACCTGGTGAAGACGACGAGCATACATATGGAACATCTCTGGATTATTTTATTTATTCTCATAAAACATGCTACCAACACTATATGTTGTTATATTTTTGTTTAATATAGATACATAAATAAAATGCTCTGTCAGTTATAGAAATGTTCACTGGTCTTCCACCTACAGGTCTCCCACCTGTGATTGCATTCGGATCCTGGCAAAGAACCAGCTTTTCTCTCTCAGTACAGACATATTTTATTTATAGTATAAATTATTACATTGTTTTTTATTTGAGAGAAATAGATGACCCTGTCAGTTATTGAAGTCAGTTCTCTTCCAGGAGAGATGCTGATGTATGTGACAACTGTGCTGACCTCAGTGACTTGAGTTTGGTTTTCAGGCTTTGTGCTTTGTCCCTTCTGCTTGCATCAGGGATACAACTCCAACAAGTGGCAGAGCTGGAGGTTTATACTAGAGGTCGACCGATTATGATTTTTCGATACCGATACCGATTATTGGAGGACCAAAAAAAGCCGATACCGATTAATCAGCTGATTTTTTATATATATATTTGTAATAATGACAATTACAACAATACTGAATGAACACTTATTTTAACTTAATATAATACATCAATAAAATCAATTTAGTCTCCAATAAATAATGAAACATGTTCAATTTGGTTTAAATAATGCAAAAACAAAGTGTTGGAGAAGAAAGTAAAAGTGCAATATATGCCATGTAAAAAAGCTAACGTTTAAGTTCCTTGCTCAGAACATGAGAACATATGAAAGCTGGTGGTTCCTTTTAACATGAGTCTTCAATATTCGCAGTTAAGAAGTTTTAGGTTGTAATTATTATAGGACTATTTCTCTCTATACCATTTGTATTTCATATACCTTTGACTATTGGATGTTCTAATAGGTACTTGAGTATTGCCAGCCTAATCTCGGGAGTTGATAGGCTTGAAGTCATAAACAGCGCAATGCTTGAAGCACAGCGAAGAGCTGCTGGCAAATGCAGGAAAGTGCTGTTTGAATGAATGCTTACGAGCCTGCTGCTGCCTACCACCACTCAGTCAGACAGCTCTTTCAAATCATAGACTTAATTATAATATAATAACACACAGAAATACGAGCCGTAGGTCATTAGTATGGTAAAATCCGAAAACTATGATTTCGAAAACAAAATGTTTATTCTTTCAGTGAAATACGGAATTTTATCCAACGGGTGGCATCCATAAGTCTAAATGTTGCTGTTACATTGCACAACCTTCAATGTTATGTCATAATTATGTAAAATTCTGGCAAATGAATTACAGTCTTTGTTAAACTATATTGAAAAAACATACTTTACGATGATATTGTCACATGTATCAAATAAAATCAAAGCTGGAGATATTAGTCGTCCATAACGACAGCTTATCAGAAGGCAAATCCAGGTCCCTTGACGCGCTCTCCAGAAAACAGGAAACTGGTGACACGTCATGCAAAGAGCTATTAGACGAGCCCAGATCAAGTTATTCACTCCATTTCTTCTCTCACTCCTTGTCGACATCTAGTGGAAGACGTATGAAGTGCATCTAAACAAATAAATATCAAGGACTTTAATAGGCAGCCCCTAGAAGAGAGCATCGATTTCAGATTTTCTACTTCCTGTCAGGAAGTTTGCTGCAAAAGGAGTTCTGTTTTACTCACAGATATAATTCAAATGGTTTTAGAAACTAGAGAGTGTTTTCTATCCAATAGTAATAATACTATGCATATTGTACGAGCAAGAATTGAGTACGAGGCCGTTTGAAATGGGCACCTTTTATCCGGCTCCTCAATACTGCCCCTGCAGCCCAAACAGGTTAAGAAGAAATCTGCCGCATCTGCCGGGCTCATTGCACACAGTTCGCAATGAGCCAGGAGGCCCAAACTGCTGCATATACACTGACTCTGCTTGCACAGAACGCAAGAAAAGTGACATAATTTCCCTAGTTAAAAGAAATTCATGTTAGCAGGCAATATTACCTAAATATGCAGGTTTAAAAATAAATACTTCTGTCTATTGAGTTTAAGAAAGGCATTGATGTTTATGGTTAGGTACACATTGGTGCAACGACAGTGTTTTTTTTTGTGATTGCGCTTGTTAAATCACCCGTTTGGCGAAGTAGGCTGTGATTCAATGATAAATTAACAGGCACTGCATTGATTATATGCAACGCAGGACAAGCTAGATTAACTAGTAATATGATCAACCATGTGTAGTTAACTACTGATTATGTTAAGATTGATTGATTGTTTTTCATAAGATAAGTTTAATGCTAGCTAGTACCTTACCTTGGCTCCTTGCTGCACTCGTATAACAGGTAGTCAGCCTGCCATGCAGTCTCCTCGTGGAGTGCAATGTAATCGGCAATAATCGGTGTCCAAAAATACCGATTACCGATTGTTATGAAATCGGCCCTAATTAATCGTCCATTCCGATTAACCTGTCTAGGATCAGCGTGGCGCTAGCGGCACACCCCCCCCCCCCCCCCCCACTGAAAAACCAGTGCCGCGAAATTCAAAAAAAATATTTTTTTAAAATATTTAACTTTCACACATTAAAGTCCAATACAGCTAATGAAAGACACAGATCTTGTGAATCCAGTCAACATTTCCGATTTTTAAAATGTTTTACAGGGAAGACACAATATGTAAAGATGTACATCTATTACCTAAAAACACATTAGCATAATCCACCATCTTTTATTTGTCCACCAACACCAGTAGCCATCACCAATTCGGCTAAACTAAGATATTTATAGCCCCTAACCAACAAAAAAACTCATTAGATGACAGTCTGATAACATATTTATGGTATGGGATAGGTTTTGTTAGAAAAAAGTGCATATTTCAGGTAGATGGCATAGTTTACAATTGCACCCACCATCACAAATGGACTAGAATAATTACAATGAGCAACGTGTTTACCTAACTACTAATCATCAAACATTTCGTAAAAATACACAGCATACACGAATCGAAAGACACAGATCCTGTGAATACAGACAATATTTCAGATTTTCTAAGTGTCTTACAGCGAAAACACAATAAATCGTTATATTAGCTTAGCACATAGCAATTAGCAGCCCAGCATTGATTCTAGCCAAAGTGAGCGATAAAAGTCAACATCGCCAAAAGATATTAATTTTTTCACTAACCTTCTCAGAATTCTTCCGATGACACTCCTGTAACATCACATTACAACATGCATATACAGTTTGATCGAAAATGTTTATATTTAGCCACCAAAATCATGGTTAGACAATGTGAAATGTAGACAAGCTGGTAAAGAAAAAGTCCTTGCGCCACTTAGACAGTGATCTACTCTTATACATAAATACTCATAAACGTGACTAAAAAATATAGGGTGGACAGGGATTGATAGACAATTTAATTCTTAATACAATTGCGTTATTACATTTTTTAATTTATCCTTACTTTTCAATACAGTTTGCGCCAAGCGAAGCTACGTCAAAAAACATGGCGTCCTAAGCCACTAAAATGTTTCGACAGAAACACGATTTATCATAATAAAAATGTCCTACCTTGAGCTGTTCTTCCATCAGTATCTTGGGCAAAGGATCCTTTCTTGGGAGAAATCGTCTTTTGGTGGAAAGCTGTCCTCTTGCCATGTGGAAATGTCAACTGCGTTCGGGATGAACTGAAAAGCGTGCCCAACTTTTCACATCGTTGCAAAAATAAATGTCCCAAAATCGCACTAAACGGATATAAATTGCTATAAAACGCTTTAAATTAACTACCTTATGATGTTTTTAACTCCTATAACGAGTGAAAAGATGACCGGAGAAATATAACAGGCTAAACTAACGCTTGGAACAGGTGCGCGCCGGTGTCCTCTAGGCTCATGACGCAGCTCCCAAAGAATGACTAGCTTCAGGGTTTTTTCATTTGTAGGGCCTGTGAACGCGCAATCGACCCCGTTGGAATCGTCATCACGTAAAGGCATCCAGGGGAAGACGTAAGAAGTGTCCGTATAGTCATAGCAACGACAGTGCCCTTTTAAATGACTTCAGAAGAGTGGCCAACATTTCTCAAATCTGACTCCATGTCAGGGAAATTGCTGTAGAATGTGCTCTGTTCCACTTAGAGACAAAATTTCAACTCCTATAGAAACTATAGACTGTTTTCTATCCAATAATAATAATAATATGCATATTGTACGATCAAGGATTTTGTGGGAAGCCGTTTAAAAAATTAGCCAAATTAGCATAAATAGTCTAAACAGCGCCCCCATCCCCAACAGGTTAATCGGTCGACCTCTAGTTTATATGCTTGAAAAGGATCCTGGTGTAAACCCATATCTGCTTGCTCAGGAAACGCTGCAGAACATCCAACTCAGGAGAAAGCATAGCCACATGTTACGCCCTGACCTTAGAGATCCTTTTTATGTCTTTATTTTGGTTTGGTCAGGGCGTGAGTTGGGGTGGGCATTGTATATTTTGTGTTTCTACGATTTTCTATTTCTATGTTTTGGCCGGGTATGGTTCTCAATCAGGGACAGCTGTCTATCGTTGTCTCTGATTGGGAACCATACTTAGGTAGCTCTTTTTTCCACCTGTGTTTGTGGGAAGTTGACTTTTGTTTAGGGCACATAGCCTGTAGCTTCACGGTTAGTTTTTGTAGTGTTTATTGTTTTGTTTGGCGTCTTTTCAATTAAATAAAGAAAATGTACGCTCACCACGCTGCACCTTGGTCCTCCTCTTTCAACGGCCGTGACAGAACTCCCCACAATCAAAGGACCAAGCAGGGTGGTAAGGAGGAACAGCGTGGCCAGGGGTATGATACAACATGGGAGGAGGTAGAGAGGTGGTGGGTCGACCCAGGGAGAATGCCAGAGCCCGCCTGGGATTCTATGGAGCAGTACGAAGAGGGATACCGGAGGATGGAGTCGGTGAGACGAACACGGCTGGCAAGGAAGCCCGAGAGGCAGCCCCAAAACATTTGGGTGGGGGCACACGGGGAGTGTGGCAGAGTCAGGTTGGAGACCTGAGCCAACTCCCCGTGCACCGTGTTATGCGGTGGAGTGCACGGTGTCTCCAGTACGCATTCTTAGCCCGGTGCGCCACATCCCAGCTCCCCGCATCTACCGGGCTAGGGTGAGCATCCAGCCAGGAAGGAATGTGCCAGCCCTGCTCTCCAGACCTCCAGTACGTCTCTACGGCCCAGGTTATCCTACGCCGGCTCTGCGCACTGTGTCTCCAGTGCGTCTGCACAGCCCAGTGCGTCCTGTGCCTGCGCCCCGCACGTGCAGGGCCAAAATCACCATCCAGCCAGCACGGGTTGTGCAGGCTCTTAGATCGAGACCTCCAGTGCGCCTCCACGGCCCAGTGTATCCGGTGCCTCGGCCAAGGACAAGGCCTCCTGCATGTCTCCCCAGCCTGGTGAGTCCTGTGCCTGTGCTAAGAACTAATCCTCCTGCATGTCTCCCCAGCCTGGTGAGTCCTGTGCCTGCTCCCAGAGCCAGGCCTCCTGTGTGTCTCTCCACTTCAGTGATGATCCATGGCCCGAAGCCTCCAGTAATGATCCATGGCAGGAAGCCTCCAGTGATGATCCATGGCAAGAAGCCTCCAGTGATGATCCATGGCACAAAGCCTCCAGTGATGATCCATGGCAAGAAGCCTCCAGTGATGATCCATGGCACGAAGCCTCCAGTGATGATCCAGGGCAAGAAGCCTCCAGTGATGATCCATGGTACAAACCTCCAGTGATGATCCATGACAAGAAGCCTCCTGTGATCCATGGCAAGAAGCCTCCAGTGATGATCCATGGCACAAAGCCTCCGGTGATGATCCATGGCACGAAGCCTCCGGTGATGATCCATAGCAAGAAGCCTCCAGTGGTGAGACATGGCACGAAGCCTCCAATGAATGCCTCCAGTCTGGAGCCTCCAGCGACGGTCTCCAGTCCGGAGCCTCCAGCGACGTTCTCCAGTCCGGAGCCTCCAGCGACAGCCTCCAGTCCGGAGCCTCCAGCGTCGTTCTCCAGTCCGGAGCCTCCAGCGACGGCCTCCAGTCCGGAGCCTCCAGCGATGTTCTCCAGTCCGAAGCCCCTAGCGACGGTCTCCAGTCCGGAGCCTCCAGCGACGTTCTCCAGTCCGGAGCCTCCAGCGACGGCCTCCAGTCCGGAGCCTCCAGCGTCGTTCTCCAGTCTGGAGCCTCCAGCGACGGCCTCCAGTCCGGAGCCTCCAGCGACGTTCTCCAGTCCGGAGCCCCTAGCGACGGTCTCCAGTCCGGAGCCCCCAGCGACGGTCTCCAGTCCGGGGCCCCCAGCAAGGTTGCCCAGTCCGGGGCCCGCTACGAGGGTCTCCAGTCCGGGGCCTTCAACGAGGGTCCCCAGTCCGGGGTTGGCGACGAGGGTCCTCGCACCAGAGGTGCCACCAAAGTGGGGTGAGCCAGCGGTGGAGCGGGATCTGCGTCCCGCACCTGAGCCGCCACCGTGGATAGATGCCCACCCAGACCCTCCCCTATAGGTTTAGGTTTTGCGGCCGGAGTCCGCACCTTTGGGGGGGGTACTGTCACGCCCTGACCTTAGAGATCCTTTTTATGTCTCTATTTTGGTTTGGTCAGGGCGTGAGTTGGGGTGGGCATTCTATGTTTTGTGTTTCTATGATTTTCTATTTCTATGTTTTGGCCGGGTATGGTTCTCAATCAGAGACAGCTGTCTATCGTTGTCTCGGATTGGGAACCATACTTAGGTAGCTCTTTTTTCCACCTGTGTTTGTGGGAAGTTGACTTTTGTTTAGGGCACATAGCCTGTAGCTTCACGGTTAGTTTTTGTAGTGTTTATTGTTTTGTTCGGCGTCTTTTCAATTAAATAAAGAAAATGTATGCTCACCACGCTGCACCTTGGTCCTCCTCTTTCAACGGCCGTGACACCACATGAAAGAGCAACGCAACTGTGCGTTTGACTCTTTGGGCAAATCTTAAAGGACACCCTACTACCTACAGTATATAGCCCATAACCTAGCCTAGTAGTGCACTACACGGTTCTGGCCAAAGGTATTACATTATAAGTGTCAGGATGGTGTATTGGAGGCAAAGTCAAGTGCAGGAGAACAGATATTAATGAGCAGGCACACTTTTATTATAGTTCCAAAAAAAACGAGAGCACTACATGAATCAAACGTGCTTAAAAAACGGTACATAAAAGTAGCTTAATTGGGGAAATGAAAACCAGGTGTGTATGGAAACAAGACAAGACAAATGGATATACGAAAAATGGAGCGGCGATGGCTAGAAAGCCTGTGACGTCGATCGCCGAACGCCTCCTGAACAAGGAGAGGGGCTGACTTCGGCAGAAGTCGTGACAATAAGAAATGGGTTAACATTTGTGACAGGGACTTTTCCTTATCCCTCTGTTTTTCCCAGCACAGTCTCCATCTTTGAGAGCCTTGTCTGGTTCTTGACTGTTGTGTGATAATTTCACAGTGATAACATGAAGATTTGTTTTCTCAGCGGTGGGAAAGTTAGAGAAGAGGGGGGCAGGGCGTTTGTTTAAAAACCCTCCTCTTAACCGTGGAGACAACATTTTGCTGTTTCTAAGAAAATGTTTTGCAATTCTAGACATTTTGCCATGGGGCGGATTTATAGTTTATTTCAGGTTAAAAGCTAGTTTCCTGCAATTTTGCAATGGTTTATGCTGTGTTCTTATGCTATTAGAGTGACTTAAAAAAATATTCTCCCTGACTGTCTAGTTTTTATTTTGGTGATTGTTATTTCTTAAAGATGATCTTACTTAAAACTATATAGCTCCATTATCTTTTCTGCAGACTTTATATCTGGTTTTAGTCGTTTAAGTTTATACTGAAAAAGTTTTACCTTCCCGAAAATTTGAAAAACAATATTTTCTGGAGTGTTCGGCAACGATTTAGCAGTGGTAGCCCACCGCTGCTAAATTAATATAGGGGTAACACTGGACTCCCTGATAACTGCATCCCAAACAGCTACAGTACCAGGCTGTTTGCACTAGATCTCCTTTTACACCATGCTGGAGTAAGTCTGTATTATTCATGCTTCATGCATATTAATAGGCAGCAGGCGGTCAGGCAGTGTCAGGACTGGTCCTTCACAGGTGGCCAGTGTGGAGAAGAGCCAGCATGGAGAAGTTCAACACCAAGACTGCTCTAATTAATCCCCCAGCAGACACTCAGTAAAGCTCTCTGGTACAATTCGGGCCCAACCTGGCAACCAGGCTTTTAACTGGGCTTTAATACCCCACTGTCCATATTGTGGTCTGCCTTCATCACCACTGAGAGAGAGATTAACAATTATAAGAATGCCTTTGTTGAAATATATTCTACAGTATGTGATTCTTTCTCTCTCGCTCTCGTTACACATACTGTAGTCTTTATCCTGTAGGCAAATTACAGATTTATCCAACTTTACCACTGATCAGGGAATTCACTGATGATAATGGTACAGAATGAGCTCTGCTGTTGTATGTGTGAATACAAATCATACAATTACACTCTAAAACAGCAAGTGGTGTCGTGTCAAAGCTATCTTACAAGTTAAAGTGGAAATAGTTGAAGGAATACAGCAGCATGAATGAACACTTGCCCCCTATGCCTTTTGCTAAAGGACTTTTTTTCTCAGCAAAAATGTGTTTTTAAGTAGTCGCTTATCTCACACAAGAATGGAGCACCTCTCTCTTCCTGGCATCCAAGTGCTTAAAGTTAATAACATTATAGTCCATTATTAATGTAGCAGTCACCTTGCCTGTGCTGTGGTTTTTCAGCATGTTTCCTGAAGCACGGCAGTCATTGAATAATGAATCATTGAAACTCAACTCTATTCTTATCCCCCCTTGAAAGCAATTGTTCCCCTGATTCTCCTGCTAAAGCTTAATCCCTGGTGAAGTAAGAGTAGTACCAGGGGATTGATGTACCTGAGGTAAGTGGTTGTACATTGGAACACTATGGCACAGAATCTAATTACAGTGTTCCCATTGTGTAGTTGTTGGCTAATTGTGGCCTTATGATGTCAGGTTTGGGGTCATCTTTGAGGATAATGTGCAGCAGTATCCATGGATGATAGTGTAGACCACATATCTGAAGTTCAGGAGGAAATGTATTTTCTTCATATACAGGCTTTAAAAATGACTTCTGTTGGTTCTAGCTGCTGGCTAGCGATGTAGCCAGAACTTTCAAGGACGACTTTAGCTTTATTGCTTGAAATCTGAAGTTTTTTTTCTCCATTGAATGTAAATTACATGGAGTGAGCGGGATACCAGATATTCTCCATAGTCCCTGAATATCTCTTCTTCTCCGACCCCTTTGATATCTGGCTACATAACATCCACAGTATACTGTCTGTTGGCCTACACACTTCACAGCAGCTTGTCAGGTATTGCATCACCCAGCTTTTCTGCACATTTGCCTCTGAAACTACAAGTTGAGATAGAGGACAAAAAGTTGCTTTGACCCCCATTTCCAGTTTGTCAGTCAAGTAAATGTCTATATGTACATAATTATTGCAGCATAATACAATACTATTGGGTAACATTTCCGTTAACCTGATCCCAAATCAGCCATCTGATCTGTTTGCTAATATACCATATTCCTCCTTTTTTTATCATGTGTATAACCCTTGATGCGACCATCATCAGTGACAAAGCCAAATAGACCTAAAACATGTAGGAGGATAATGTATTGTAATAATGGAGTTGCTTTTATAGGGATGAAAAACCCATTGACCGGATAAAGGAGAGATGGCAGAAACAACAAATGTGCCATCAGATGAGATGGGATTTGTGGAAGGTGGCAGTGATGTCTCTAATAGCAACCGACAGACAAAGTCAGTGATGTGAGACATCTCACCATACACACACTGATTATTGGACTCTCCTCCAAAGCACGTCAACAGATGTTGTGTGTGAATTAGACGTGTCGTATAATATGCAATGCTTTCTTCATTAAACTACAGCCTACTGAGATCTATTTTGCAAGGTGCTGCCTTCAGGTTTTCATTAGTGAACTAATTGAAATGGTACATATTTTTTGCTGTTATAAATGTATGTGCTCATTAGCTGTTTTTTAAAACAGAAATGAAATTATATTATTTCCCGAGTCCCGACACATATTTTCATCATACTTGGAGTCAACTTGATTATCATTAGTGCCAGCATCAGAATCCTAAATTGGTGTGGATTTGTTTTGTTTTTCATGAATTTTCTCTTGATGTTTTACAGTGTTCTGTTGTAATTATGTAGCAACACTTATTTATTTGTCAGTAAAAAATACCTTTTGTCAAGACTTCTGTTGTCCTGAAATCAGCTGCTACACAAGCTCTCATCTCAGACTCGAACTCAGGTGACACTTTTAGACAGAGAGAACAGTTATTCACTTGGAGACACTCTGGAACAAACCTAACCTCGTGGGCCAGGTTTCCAGGCTGTCCAGTGTTTTACGAGCGTGGTTTGGGAACTTAGACTAGGACTGTGGTTCTTGCTGTATAACTAAGACAGTTCTATGTGAACAACAGACATGTAAAATTGCATGAGCAGCAGAATGAGTCATATTGTCTCATCCTACGATCGAAGAGTGAGCAACAGCCAGGCTATGGTGGGAGATAGTGTGATGATGATGGGCAATTGTTCATTTGAATTACAGTCGCTGTGATGCCACTGCTCTCCTAGCTGGGTTGGAACTGGAAGTGCAGCATATTCTGAGTGTGTTATGATGACATGGAAGGTGGAATTCTATGGGCCTTGGAGAGCAGACAGGCTAATGCCACATCACTGTTCTGAGTCGGTGTTTGGCTTGATCAGATCACTGAGTGGTCAAGAGGGGTTGGAGCTTTCTCGCTGACGCCGCATCACCTCACTGACCGACCATAAAGAGAAGAGCTAGGTCCAGAGATGCTCCATCATCTGATACTGACTTCACTTCTAGCAGACAGTCATTCCCCTCTACAAAGCGGAACATGTAGTATAAAGGTCTGAAGGTAAAGACATATGTTGATAAAGAGCATGGTATCTATTCGTACCTCTCTGAGCATCGTGCAGTGATGTTGCCTTCCTGAGACTTGAAGCACTTGCTTCTGACCAACCACGATCTATAGTCATAAGTCACACTTGGTTCTGATGTTCAGTACAGAGGTGGAGTGAGAGGATGTCTTGTGACCGGCCATCAGAATCAAAATGCATCGTTAGTCAGCCTCATCCATATGTATAAGTATAATAACCATAGACAACAGTCATTAGCCACGCCTGGCGATCCCTAGTTTATTTTCTAGCGTGTTCTAGGAAGGCCAACCTGCATATTATTAAAACCGCTTTGCTATTTTTTACTTTCTGAAATTGGGGGATTAGTCAAAGAAGTGAATCCTTTTGCACTTTTTATAGACTGAAGACAAAGAACAACGTTAAGCTGTATAATTCCCCAGAGTCTCTGTGTTCTATTGGATCAGGTAGAATTATCTCCTAAGTCAGCCTTGAAGGACTGTATCAAAGTCGGACCCCAAAATCGAATCAAACGAAAAATATGAAAAAAAAGAAATCTACAGATGAAAAAGCAATGCATTTCCACATCGGCATCTGTTTTGCTGACAAATCACTCACCTTTTCAGGCAGCAGCAGCACATCCATGCCACATCGTCAACATCAGAGGAGAGGAGGAAAACCCATTAGTATAATGCTTTTGATTTTTAAATAAATAGTGTTTTGACTTGAGTTTTGATACAGTGGAGCGTGAAGCAGCAAATTATCTGCATCATTACAGTGAGGAAGAGGGAGTAAGGGGGAGATGGGGCCCACGGGGTCCGCCTAAGCCCCACGCCTGCCGCAGAGCGCCGCTCGGAGAATGCCAGCATGCCTTTAGAGGGGCTGCTATTACAGATAGGATTGGCTATGTAAATTGTCATTGTTCACATTAGTGGTAATTAGGGGAAACACTCTGTGTGAAATAAGAGGCCTGCTTTTTCTGAGAGGATAAGGAGACATCTGAGTGACTCCACAATTGAGAGTGACAGTTGACTGTGCCACAAGTCCCTGGCTTATTGTGAGCTGTTTTGTTTATTCCAGCTTAGTGAACCGTTTCCCTGGCACCGGGCCATATAGTCCTGTATAACTGGCTGTGTTAAGCCACTGCAGAATGCATTACACTTTTGTTTACAGAATTGTTTGCTTTTTGAGTAGCAGAAATTGTCTTTGCTGTGTATTTTCTTGCATCTCTCACAAAGGCAGATAGTATTGTAACCTCACTTCTGGTTACAGAGGAGAGCCTCATGTATTTGAGTTATTTCAACAAGGAAACTCATATGGGAAAACTTTAATATTTGCCACTGCTCTATGGAGTGCTGCCTTTAGAATAGCACTCAAATGAATGTCACGTTTCTCAGAGTAACAGCTGCACCCATATCCACAAAACACTTTAACTCCAGAGCTGGAAATTATTACAATGACAAATAGTTTGAGGGGGAAGAAAATACACCAGACTCAAACTTCCAAGGGATTATTTTTGGCACCAGAGATAGCTCCCCGTGAGGGTTGATGTAAAATATCACGCTCCCCGTGAGGGTTGATGTAAAATATCACGCTCCTCGTGAGGGTTGATGTAAAATATCACGCTCCCCGTGAGGGTTGATGTAAAATATCACGCTCCTCATGATGTTTGCAAATGCACTACCATCTGCGGATGTGCCAAAAAAATATCCCTTACTCTGTACCCCCCATATCCACTATCCACTCAATGGTAAGAGCTTCAACATTCAGAAATGTTGAACATTCATCATGTACAGAGTCCATATGGGTGTTGGGGATGGGGTGGAGTGGAGTGGAGTGGAGTAGGGCAGTAGCTAGCTAGCCTGGTATACCCTTGTAGTATCTGGGATCTACATCTGTTTATATTAGTTACTATGCTGTTACTAAGCAGTGATGTATTACGACAGTGTTACGTTACTACACCTAATAGGAAATGCACATGCGCACTAGTGTGCCGTGGAACTGTAGAGCACGAGAGGTTTTGACTAAACGAAAACTAACTGTACTCCCGTCTCCTGCCTGGTCATTTCTCCACAACACAAATATTACAGTGGCGACGAGGATGGGATTAAACTTCTTTAACGGACATTGCTTGAAGGGAAGAATGTTGCGTGAGTAATGAAACTCAAAATAATTATGTAATTCGTCAGTTATTTTTTTATTTTCTTTCGCCAGTAAAAAAAAGGCTAAGCACTGCTAGCAGGTACAGTGTTCAGGAGCTGCCAAGTAGCAAGACTATTGGAGTCCAGAATAGCGACACTGCCCTCTGGTGGTTAAGTAATAAAAAAAACTGTCATTGAACCCATTGAAATTTGGCGATCTCCGTGGAGAAATATTGTCAAGAAGAAAGAAAAAAAAGGAAGAAGGAACGTAACACGGTGTGTACATTATTACAAATGAGTGCAGTGAACAAAGAAATTGCAGAAACTTCTGAAGTGAAGAATTAGATGAAAATTAAGGAATACAAGGAAAAAGAAAACTGAACAATTAACTGTGATAATGGCAACCATTGGTCGAGTACCAGAGTTTGAGGCTACAAAAGAGGATTTTGATTCCTATTTGGAGCGTTTTGAGCGTTGGCTGGCTGCAAATGAAATCAAGGATGGAAAGAAAACAGACGTATTTCTCAGTGTTTTGGGTCCAACTGAGTATGGATTGCTGAAAGGTCTCATTGAACCAATAAAAGCAGTGGAGTTGAACTATGCAGAACTGACTGAAACTCTTTCAAGGCATTTCAAGCCTAAGCCAATTCTCATTGCAGAACGTTTCAGATTTTACCAACGTCACCAGAGTCAAGGGGAAACCGTGGCTGACTACATCCTTGCTTTGAAAAGGCTGGCAAGTACATGTGAGTTTGCACAATTTCTTGATGATGCTCTTCGAGACAAGTTTGTATGTGGTCTCACAGGTGAAGCATATCACAGAAGGCTTCTGTCAGAGAAGGACCTGACCTTTCGGAAAGCCTGTGATATCGCTCTTGGACTCGAGCTTGCCCACAGGGATACTATTGAGCTATCGGGATATGCAGAACGTCAGAAAGGTGTTCACAAGGTCAGTGATGCACGTGGTGAAAAAGGCTCACAAAAGTCACACTTTTCTCAGTCCCGTCCTCAAGGTTACACAAGAACAAAACAGCCTACATCTCAAAGTTCTAAGCCAAGTTGCTACAGATGTGGGGGAGATAATCATCAGCACAGTGAATGTCGATTCCAAAATGTAAAGTGCCACAATTGAGGAAAGGTTGGACATTTACAGAAAGTGTGTAAAGCCTCAAAACGCACAGCAAGAGCGCACAAAGTGTCCGACGCAGCACAAGAAGAGGAAGGTACAACTGAAACAGTATTGGAACTGTTCACAGTGTACACAGCTCAACAACAAAAAGATGGAATCTATCTCAACATGGAGTTAGCGGGAAAACCAGTAAAAATGCAGCTTGACACCGGTGCGTCTGTATCTCTGGTTCCAGAGAGACTCTACAAAGAAAAACTGAAAGAGTGACCTCTTCATGCAGCGTCCATCCGCCTTTCTTCATACACTGGTGACACTATTCCTGTGTTAGGGCAGATCCAGGTACCAGTCCGGTATGAGGGGAAGGAGTGGACGCTACCGCTTGTCATTGTTAAAGGAGAAAAATCAGCCTTGCTAGGCAGAAACTGGCTACAAAAGATCAAGTTGAACTGGGGAGAAATCTTCAGTCTGAGAAAGGACAAACCAGTGAGTCAGGCTACACTCACTAACATGCTGGAGAAGGACAAATAACTTTTCAAAGATGGCTACGGTGAAATACAAGACTTCACAGCAAAAGTCAGAGTGCAAGAAGGAACCAAGCCTATCTTTCACAAACCACGTCCAGTTCCCTATGCTCTTAAGGAAGCAGTAGAGAAGGAACTGGACCGCCTACAGAAGAATAACATAATCACGAAAGTAGCGAGGAGCGACTGGGCCGCTCCGATTGTTGTAGTCCCAAAGAAAGATAAGACTGTCAGAATGTGCGGTGACTACAAGGTCACAGTAAATCGCTGCATACTACCAGAGGAATATCCACTACCAAACGCTGAAGATCTGTTTGCCACTCTAGCTGGTGGGAAGGTTTTCAGTAAGCTGGACCTGGCATTCGCTTATCAGCAACTGAAGCTGGATCCGGAGTCAGAACAGTATCTGACCATCAATACACACAAGGGGCTATTCAGATTCAATCGCTTGGCCTATGGAATCTCGACAGCTCCAGCGATATTCCAACACACAATGGATCAGATCTTGGACGGTATAGACAACGTTGTGTGCTTCATGGACGACATCCTCATGTCAGCACCAACCATTGGAGAGCACCTTGTTTTGCTGGACAAAGTGATGTCAAGACTGGAGAAATGCGGAGTGAGAATGAAACGCAGCAAGTGTGAGTTCCTCCAGGACTCAGTGGAGTATCTCGGATACAAGATTGATGCACAAGGACTGCACCCAACCAACAGCAAGGTGGAAGCAATCGTAAACGCACCAGCACCCACAAATATCTCAGAGCTGAGGTCATTTTTGGGGCTCCTGAACTATTACGGAAAGTTTGTGGCAAACTTGTCCACATTGTTGCATCCGCTTCACCAACTGCTGCAGGCCGATACAAAGTGGAATTGGTCTCCACAATGCGAAGAAGCATTCAAGACTTGCAAACAGCGTCTGCTAAAGAGCAAGTGGCTTGCCCACTACAACACAGAGATGAAGCTGAGACTCGCGTGTGATGCATCTCCATACGGAGTAGGAGCCATCATCTCACATGTTCTATCGTCAGGTGAAGAACACCCTATTGCATTTGCATCACGGACTCTGTCACCAAGTGAGAAAAATTATGCTCAAATTGAGAAGGAAGCCCTGAGCATAATATTCGGAGTGAAGAAGTTTCACAAATACCTGTACGGAAGGAAGTTCCAACTGCTGACAGATCACAAGCCTCTGTTGGCCATCCATGGACCAAAATCAGCTATACCAACCCTTGCTGCACTTCGAATGCAACGTTGGGCTCTGATATTGTTAGCCTACGACTACGAGATTGAGTACAGACGATCCAGTGATCACGCAAATGCAGATGCACTATCAAGACTACCATGCAATAGTGACTCCGACAGTGAAGATGATAGAGCAGTCTTCCAGATCTCTCTCATTGACGAACTGCCCATATCTGCTTCAGACATAGCAGAGGAAACAAGGAAAGATCCAGTGCTTTCCAAAGTCTTGGACTTAACATTAGGAGGTTGGCCAAACTTCGTAAATGATGATAACCTTCGTCCAGTCATCGACAAGAAAGACCAGTTGTCCACTGATCAAGGATGTGTTCTGTGGGGGTCAAGGGTGGTGGTACCTCACAAATTCCAGAGGAGACTGCTATCTAACCTGCATGAGGGACATCCAGGGATCACTCGAATGAAAGCACTCGCTCTCAGTTATCTGTGGTGGCCTGGACTGGATCAGGACATTCAACAGCATGTAGGCCACTGCTCACCTTGTGAAGCTGTTCGCAACAAGCCTGCTGCTGCACCTCTTCATCCATGGTCCTGGGCTGCGACACCTTGGGAACGCATCCATGTGGATTACGCCGAGATTGACATACAACATTTCCTTGTTGTCGTCGATGTCCATTCCAAGTGGATGGAAGTGTTCCCTACTCAACTGACCACAGCTGAGAAGACCATCAATCTTCTCAGACACCTGTTCACATCCTTTGGTCTAGTCAAGGAGCTCGTATCAGACAATGGCCCTCCTTTCACGTCAAACGATTTTGAAATGTTTCTCAAGAACAATGGAGTAAGGCACAACCTTACCATCCGGCATCAAACGGAGCAGCGGAGAGAGCCATGCAAACCTTTAAGAAGGCCTGGACTAGACTCGAGGTTCAGTCTGTGCCCACCCACCAAAGGCTTCCCCGGCTCCTGTTTACTTACCGTAACACACCACACACAGTAACGGAATGTACACCAGCTGAACTGTTTCTGAGACGCCAACCACGTACCCGCCTGACATTGTTGAAACCAGACTTGTCAAGCACTGTGGCAAAGCACCAGCTACAGCAGAAGAAAGCTCATGACAGACACTCAAAGACTGTCAGAGAATTCAAAGAGGGAGAGAGGGTGATGGTACGTGATTTCAGACACCCCAAGAGCCTGTGGAACTCAGGTGTGATCTTGCAACGCAAAGGACCTTTGACTTACCAAGTCCAAATTGGTCATCGCCAGGTCAACGTTCATGTGGATCATCTGCTACAGTCCAACGCCCCAGCAGAGACACGCCAAGAGAACAATAACGACCCCCAGGACTATTCTCCTGACTGTGGACGTACGGGAGAGACAGAGCCTGACCTTCCACCCGAACCTGGCCCACCACCGGAAGCCCAGGAGGAGCGGAGATATCCTATTCGACAGCGAAAGGCACCTCAAAAGCTTGACCTGTGAGTTGAGCTGTTTAAGGTAACAGACAGTAAAACAAACAAACACTTTAATATGTCCTAGATAAAAGGAAAGAAATAGGACATTACCTGGGTTAGTTATTAGGACACAAACTCCATCTTCGGGGCAGAATAATCCCCTGGATTTGTGCTGGGCTCTGAAAAGTCTGCTTCAACCCAGTAGTTGAAAAATGTTAAGAATGTATTGTTCAGATATTGCATTAGTAGTTCCCTAACATATTTACCTTGTTCTCTGGGAGTTAAACACTATGGGGGAGGAGTGTAGTATCTGGGATCTACATCTGTTTGTATTAGTTACTATGCTGTTACTAAGCAGTGATGTATTACGACAGTGTTACGTTACTACACCTAATAGGAAATGCACATGCGCACTAGTGTGCCGGGGAACTGTAGAGCACGAGAGGTTTTGACTAAACGAAAACTAACTGTACTCCCGTCTCCTACCTGGTCATTTCTCCACAACACAAATATTACAACCCTAAAGGGGTTAGAGAGGCTAGAGAATGTAAATGCTAGGTAGTAGAGCCCTGGAGGTGCTGGGGATACATGCTTCAGGCTACAGGCCTTTGATTTCACTGCCATCCCACAGGGTGGCCTATTAAAATGCAACTACTCGCTCAGATAGAAAAGGACCCCTAGAGTGGAGACAAGGCTGGAATCAGAGCTCTGCTTGCCAACACGGCCTGGATGTCCTACCCTGAGCCTCATTCACTTTGTCAGTTGAACACTGCACCACACAAAACAAAGCAGAAGCAAATGAGAAGCACAGACTAGTGTTAACAATTGGAGCCTCTGTTGTATGTTCTCCTTGTGTTGAGTGGCAGAGACCTCCAATATGTCTTGCTGTGGGGCTATGCACTTTAAAATATTTTTTGTTTATTAATTCACTCAGTTATTTCAATTAGCCATTGGTTGGGTTTTGTTTTCATTCACAGCAGTTTAAATAGCCTGTTTGCATCCCAAGCTAGCTCCAGAAATTGAAGAAGCCTAACTTTCGGCTTGTAGACAGAAATGTACGGTACATACATACAAATATAGACGTTTAGAACGAATATCAGACTTCCCGAGGACATCTCCATAGGCCTATAAACAAACATGTTCACCTCAAATAAGGCATGTAGGTCAACAGTACTGGCTATACCCTCCCTCCATTTCCCAGCCTAAAACCACAGTGTTTCTGTGAGCTCTGGACAGGACTGTGTACTAACGCTAGTCTCACCTCACCACGATGGGTGCTGGTCATGTCATGTGGGGTCTCATCTGGTGAGCACCTGTGTGTTAGTCTGGTTGGTTCAGCTCGACTGGCCATGTCATCAGTTCGTATCAGGCCAGCAGCAACATGGGCCCTGTGGATGGATCCTCCACGCTCTGTGCCTCCTAGCAGAGAAAGTCAGCCATACAAACCACACAGAACTGTCTACAGGAACTTTCTCTCAAATAAACACATTCTGACATTTTCACTCAACACATATCTCAGGATGGTGTGTTTGAGACTGCTTACATTGGGCCTCGGCAGTCATAGGGCCCTGCAGTAATTGAGATAACCGTTGTGAGAGCGTAACTCGCAATGAGTGGGTAATCTTTACCAGTAAAGCGGTTTAAAATAAATTATGAACATCTAATCCGACCTGGTTGGAAGCACAGAACACTCTGCTCATTAGGTGCCTTCATTCTAGTCTTTCTTTTTCCTCTTTCTCTCATCCCTCTCTCAGAGCACCATGAAAAGAAAATAACCCAGTCCCCCAACGGGCCCAATATACCAAACATGAACGTATATTTAACCTAAATTCATTCTGAGAGAAGCATTCAATTTAACTGGATTCTTTTCAGGCGAAACAGAGTTGTTTTGTATGTAAGGGAAAGGGGGTTCACGGAAATTTTTCTGTTTTCTGTTCTATGATGACAAGAAGTATGGCCAAGTACAGTAATTATGAAGAAGTGTGTTCCTTTAGTTCAAGGAGACAGGAACACAGTGGCTTTGAGAGATATGAGTGTCTGCCACTGCTCAATGTGGCCATGAAGTGCAGGAACCAAGTATGTATATGTGAGCGACGCTTTCCACAGCGATTCTTCTGCAAGACTCTGAGAAAACAAAACCCAACCAACGGCTCATTGAAATAATTGAGTGAATTAATAAACAAAAACTATTTTAAAGTGCATAGCCCCACAGCAAGACATTTTTAATAAACATTCTCTAAGCACATCCTGCTATATTGAAATGTTTATTTCTGATCAGTGCATGCAGCACAACAGCTACATATTGGAGGTCTCCGCCACTCAACACAAGGAGAACATACAGGAGAGGCTCCAATTGTTAACACTAGTCTGTGCTTCTCATTTGCTTCTGCTTTGTTTTGTGTGGTGCAGTGTTCAACTGACAAAGTGGATGAGGCGCAGGGTAGGACATCCAGGCCGTGTTGGCAAGCAGAGCTCTGATTCCAGCCTTGTCTCTACTCTAGGGGTCCTTTTCTATCTGAGCGAGTAGTTGCATTTTAATAGGCCACCCTGTGGGATGGCAGTGAAATCAAAGGCCTGTAGCCTGAAGCATGTATCCCCAGCACCTCCAGGGCTCTACTACCTAGCATTTACACTCTCTAGCCTCTCTAACCCCTTTAGGGTATACCAGGCTAGCTAGCTACTGCCCTACTCCACTCCACCCCATCCCCAACACCCATATGCACTCTGTACATGATGAATGTTCAACATTTCTGAATGTTGAAGCTCTTAACATTGAGTGGATAGTGGATATGGGGGGTACAGAGTAAGGGAGTAGAGGGTGAAGTGGAATAGGACAGTAGATAGGACAGTTTTCCCTGGATTGAGGCTAAACTTATTTTCTCTAAGAGATATCTTGAAAATAAATACCATTCCACAACCTCGTATGTAAAAATACATGTCATGTTAAATTAGCATGCAGTGCAGCATACCTAGGGTTCACATGTCTGTCACTCCCTCCGTGCTGTACGTGTAACAGTATAACTTTAGTCCATCCCCTCGCCCCGACCCGGGTGCGAACCAGGGACCCTCTGCACACATCAACAACAGTCACCCACGAAGCATCGTTACCCATCGCTCCACAAAAGCCACGACCCCTGCAGAGCAAGGGGAACCACTACTTCAAGGTCTCAAAGCGAGTGACGTCATCACTAACTAGCTAGCCATTTCACATCGGTTACACTCACCCCCCTTTCGACCTCCTCCTATTCCTCAGCAACCAGTGATCCGGGTCAACAGCATCAATGTAACAGTATAACTTTTATCCGTCCCCTCGCCCCGACCCGGGTGCGAACCAGGCACCCTCTGCACACATCAACAACAGTCACCCACGAAGCATTGTTACCCATTGCTCCACAAAAGCCATGCCCCTTGCAGAGCAAGGGAAACACTACTTCAAGGTCTCAAAGCGAGTGACGTCACCGATTGAAACGCTATTAGCGCGCACCACTGCTAACTAGCTAGCCATTTCACATCGGTTACATACGGTCTCCTCAAATGACATCTTATCATGACCGCCTTACTGAATGCTAAAAAGTAGCTAGCCAGATAACAAGCTCATACACCTTGCAGGTGCCTTGTTGCACTGAAAATATGTTAAAAGAAAGAATAAACATTTGCAGTGCTCAACCCATTGTAGCCTTCAGTAATGGGAGGTGTGCTGTGTTGCACAGGGCCAGGCTTCACAACACACCCAATGGCTTATTGCTCTGTTAAACGTGGCGGAGCAAAGACACCTCATACTTGGTTGATGTGTGGCTCCTCAGCCCATACGTCTGCAGAGTAGCGGCCTGCTGAATGTCTGATTTAATGCTGTGGCTCGAACTTCCCCTGATCACTTCCCCGCCGCACGGGCCTGCTACCCTGACAGCATCCTAATGAGCAGGCCTCTGTGTTTTATAATGCTGAAAAGGCCACTAAACATCTATGACTATCTGATCCTGCCTTGGCGGACCTCAGCCAGATTTATCCTGCTGACATTTGCATAAATTGAAAACCACTCATGAGATATTGCCAACAATGCAGATTTGGCAGATTGGGCACCGGGGCGACAGCTCAATTTGATTTGATAACATGATTAATTTAATCATCCTGCTAAAAGTTCCTTGACGAAATCCCTGCTATCCCACCGAGTTTTGATTACTGCAATGTGCTCGGGAGTAGAGGTACACCGGTGTTACTGAAATGATCCCCATATGTTGTTTGTGACTGAATGAATCTGTGTCTGTGAGAACTGGGAATGGCTTGTGCGGTTGAGTTTCTTTGTGTAGGATCCAGTGGTTCAATTGAGAGGGGAGCAGAGAAGAATGCCTTAGGCTGGGAGATAGCACAGCGGGAATTGACTAGATATCTCTGAAAAATGTAGTTGGGAAAAGCAAATGGTGTTGGAGACAGTTCTACGGTTGGACCCCAGGTAGTAACCATGTGGTGGTTGTGACAGGATTCCCATTTGAAGAACATTGTCAAATGCTTGAATATTTTCTATGCTTATTGTCAGTTACTCATCAGTCACATACACTGAGTGTTCAAAACATTAGGAACACTTTCTTAATATTAAGTTGCACCGCCCCTTTTGCCCTCAGAACAGCCTCGATTCGTGGGAGCATGGACTCTACAAGATGTCGAAAGCGTTCCACAAGGATGCTGGCCCATGTTGACTCCAATGCTTCCCACAGTTGTGTCAGGGTTGGCTGAATGTCATTTGGGTGGTGAACCACTCTTGATACACGGGAAACTGTTGAGCGTAAAAAACAAAGCAGCGTTGCAGTTCTTGACACACTCAAACCGGTGCACCTGGCACCTGCTACCATACACAAAAGCACTTCAATATTTGGTCTTGCCCATTCACCCTCTGAATGGCACGCATACACAATCCTTGTCTCAATTATCTCAAGGCTTAAAAATCCTTATTTAACCCGTCTCCTCCCCTTCATCTACACTGGTCGAAGTGGATTTAACAAGTGACGTCAATAAGGGATCATAGCTTTCACCTGGATTCACCTGGTCAGTCTGTGTCATGGAAAGAGCAGGTGTTCCTAATGTTTTGTTCACTGCATTTGTCTACTTAAATCTGTTTTTAAAAAAGCTCTTCTTCTACTCAGAGGGGAAGTAATCTGAAAGTTTCTAATAAATATCCATAATGAAACCGAAGTAAAAATAGACACACGACATGACTGCCTTCGCTCTGTGAGCTTATTAATTCTGAACGCCGATAAGCTTTTAATGTAGCCACCTGTACACCGTGTACCCATCAGGAATACTACATCTAGCAGGGGATGGCTGGGAGGGCAGGACTCATTGTGAATCAATGTCTACACACTGTCAGGCCTGTCTCTATTATTTAAACCAGAGGCTTTACTTATTCATGGTGCCGGAGACCAGTAAGCTCTGATGTAACACAGGTGACCGGGAAGCAGAGAGGCTAGCCCTCAGAAGGGCTGTGTATTACTGTACACTACAGTACACTATACAAACCCACCAGGCTATAGGAAAGGTTGAGAGCATTATGAGAGTGGGTCTGATTTCTGTGTTATATGGCCATGCCTGTATGGGTTTGAGAGTGTATTCAATATGGCCATGCCTGTATGGGTCTGAGAGTGTATTCAATATGACCATGCCTGTATGGGTCTGAGAGTGTATTCAATATGGCCATGCCTGTATGGGTCTGAGAGTGTATTCAATATGGCCATGCCTGTATGGGTCTGAGAGTGTATTCAATATGGCCATGCCTGTATGGGTTTGAGAGTGTATTCAATATGGCCATGCCTGTATGGGTCTGAGAGTGTATTCAATATGGCCATGCCTGTATGGGTCTGAGAGTGTATTCAATATGGCCATGCCTGTATGGGTCTGAGAGTGTATTCAATATGGCCATGCCTGTATGGGTCTGGGAGTGTATTTGGGTATTGATCAGGGAAAGAAGTTAGTGTATGTAGAAAAAAAGAGGAATAAGGAGTGCTACGTGGGATACTCGATAGTGTCAAAAGTTGTAGGGTGCTCTTTGGTTTAGAGGTCTAGCAGATTACTAGTCCAAGGAGGAAGTATGAGGACAAGCTAACAACACCTGTCTAGTCTTCACTCTGCAGGAAACTGGAGCCCCTGGGGGTCTAGAGTGGGTCCAGTCCTCAGTGACCCGGCCATTCTCCTGAATAGACCTGCGTCATCTTAGCAGTCACACCATGAAACACAGGAAATGCATTTTAATGGCACAATGTAAAGTGAACAGTGACACCATAAAAAGGCAATTAGGCTGCATCTAAACAGGCATCCCAATTCTGATATTTTATTCCACTAATTGGTCTTTTGACCAATCATATCAGATCTTTCGCGTCAGATCTGTTTTAAAATCAGAATTGGGCTGGCTGTGTAAACATGGCCTTACTGCTTTTGTGTTCTCAATTCAGTTCCCCTTTTAAACAGACTGATGAAACTGCTTCTTAACAGACCCAAATCTACATATGAAATAATCCTGCAATACTTTTCAACTGATGTGTCCAACTGCAATCTTAATTGGCACCATTAATACCTTTTTACAGTTGTATTATTGGACAAATGCTAGTAAAACTAAATGCATACTCTTCAACCGATCGCTGCCCGCACCCGCCCGCCCGACTAGCATCACTACTCTGGACGGTTCTGACTTAAATTATGTGGACAACTATAAATACCTAGGTGTCTGGCTAGACTGTTAACTCTCCTTCCAGACTCACATGAGCATCTCCAATCCAAAGTTAAATCTAGAATAGGCTTCCTATTTCACAACAAAGCCTCCTTCACTCATGCTGCCAAACTTATCCTCGTAAAACTGACTATCCTACCGATCCTTGACTTCGGCGATGTCATTTACAAATTAGCATCCAACACTCTACTCAGAAAACTGTATGTAGTCTATCACAGTGCCATCCATTTTGTCACCAAAGCCCCATATACTACCCATCACTGCGACCTGTATGCTCTTGTTGGCTGGTCCTCGCTACATATTCGTTGCCAAACCCACTGGCTCTAGGTCATCTAAGTTTTTGCTAGATTTAGCTCCGCCTTATCTCAGCTCACTGGTCACCATAGCAACACCCACCCATAGCACGCGCTCCAGCAGGTATATTTCACCGGTCATCCCCAAAGCCAACACCTACTTTGGCCGCCTTTCCTTCCAATTCTCTGCTGCCAATGACTGGAACGAATTGCAAAAATCACTGAAGTTGGAGACTTATTTCTCCCTCACTAACTTTTGGCGTCAGCTGTCAGAGCAGCTTACCGATCGCTGCAGCAGTACACAGCCCATCTGTAAATAGCCCATCCAACCAACTACCTACCTCATCCCCATATTTGTTTTTGTTTTTCTGCTCTTTTACACACCAGTATTACTACTTGCACATCCTCATCTGCATATATATCACTCCAGTGTAAATTGCTAAATTGTAATTACTTCGCCACTATTGGCCTATTTCTTGCCTTACCTCCTTACTTAATTTACACACACTGTATACACAGTGTTGTGTTATTGACTGTACGTTTGTTTATCCCATGTGCAACTCTATGTTGTTGTTTTTGTCGCACTGCTTTGCTTTATCTTGGCCAGGTCGCAGTTGTACATGAGAACTTGTTCTCAACTGGCCTAAGTGGTTAAATAAAGGTGAAATAAAAAATTACAATTTTTTTTACTATAGAATGTCCTCCAATATATCCCTGCTATTTAGAAATGGCATGGTAAAATGACCATATGGTGTCTTTAGGAGTTTGTCCATTGTGCTTGTTTTCATCTCTGTGACTTCTTTATAGATTGGGGCCTGAATAAATACAATGAAAGGAACAAACAGCAAACCCATTGTGAAGCATTGTACCTATTTATTTGCCACCTCGGGCCCTAAAAAGATATTACAAAATGTCACAATGACGGAAAATGCAGCGTGAAAACACTCTGGCCTCAGTCACATGTTTTGGTAATAAAATGTTGAGATGGAATTGCATTTCAAAAGAAAAGAAAGCAATGAAAGATAAAAATGGGTGAGATAAAAAAGATGCTCACAAAAGGACATGAGTCAGAGTCAGTGGCAGAGGCAGATATGGTTGTGTGACTATGGATGGATGGGGGATGCCAGGCAGGTGTCAGACACATGGTTGCAGTGAGAGAGGAGAGGACCAATGGTAGGAGCTGCTGTGTGGTGCCCTCCCCTCATTAAAGTGCCCTGGGAGACAGCTTGCAAACAGCATGATTTAGTAGCCAAAGATGCGAGGAGTGGCTGGGCCGGCAATGTACATCCAGCACGACGCTAAGACGAGCAAACAAGCCCCATCTTAATGAACAAAGAACGGTACAAAATCGAGCTAATTTTAATCAAAGGAGACATGCTGTGCAGGGGGTGAGCTCAAAATTACACGGCGAGCAATTCATCTTGACCCGAGCACACTGTGCCAAAGTGGTGGTCCTCTCCTCACCCTCCAATCAGAATGGATCCTGCCATGTGCCTAGGAAGAGTGAAGGAGCATGGGGTTTGTTACATGTACTGTATGCCCTCTGGGTGGGCCTTATTACTATAACAATGGTGATGATTAGACTGTTACTCTGGCCCTCTGAGTTGTTCAAACAAAGTAGGCTATTACAGTCCCATCAGAGCCCATCAGTGAAACATGCCCAAAGGACTATCATTAAAGTTACACCTAAATAAAGACATTAGAAAGAAGAAAAGTTTATATATTTAATGTCTGACCACTATCTTTAATTATGTATACCCCAAGAACTTCAATTAACCTTTTGAACAGATAAATCTATATTAAACAGATGATGCCCAAACCCTCGTTTTTCACCTCAACTGAAATAATCTTTCCAAAGGGCAGTTGGATAAGTAAATAGAGTTACCTACCAGGGCAACCTCTTCGATCTGAAACGTTGATTCCATGTCCTGCCTTTTTTCATCCATAATGAGTAAAGATTCAGGTCTGATTGCAAGAATCACCAGCGAGCAGTGAGGAAACCATACAGTATATTGGTAAGGGAATGGCAATGTGTCCTGATAGTCTAGAGTTGCTATTACAGATACAGGATGACAGGGGGAGGGAGGCCGACACTGTCAGGACACTGGGTTAACCTGTGTTTTTCTTTTTGATTTAGATAACTGAGCAGGTTCAGAGGATACTGTAACGAAGAAACATAAACTGTACATCGTTAGATTGAAAATGTATCAGATGAGTGCTGTATTAATAAAAGTGCCTCTCTTTCTCTCACTCTTTCCCATGACCTGCTGCTGTGTTGCTGTTCTCCGCCTGGATCTACTTTAAACAGGTGAGTACCTTTTCCCCTCGATGTCATTTGATTGAAATGCATGAAACATTCACCAACAACATACAGACCAAACAAAGACTGATCATTACTCGAGGTTGAGGCAAAGTGAATGCAAGGCCACGGTATGCCCTAGCTTGGGCTCAGCACACAGATAGCAGCTGACATTAGAAAGACTAGAGACTATCACCGGGGAGAAATAGGAACATTTATTATCTGACTCATCTGGAGAATTCCATATATGGCAGGCTGCTTCTAGACCAGGAGTATTGTGATTTTCCATTGAAAAGCGCTATCATTGTAGCATTCAATAATATATCAGCAGGAACAGTACTGCCTGATCTCAGGTTCCCTGCATTGCGCCTGCTGTCGCTGGGGTTTTGTTGTGGTGAGCGAGAGTAAAACAATGCCTGTATCTCTACACTCGCACCTGTAAATAGGGAGCCAGTTACACCACCATGCAAGCACTGTTGTGTGTGTGAATGTCTTCTAAATATGGCATCACTCAGCATGTCCTCCAACACCCTCCCACACAGTCTTTCTCTCCCTGTCTCTCTCTCTTCTCTCTCATTTTCATAAACACCAGAGATGCTCATGCTCTCTTGTTGACTCCTCAGTCTGAAGGAAAGAAAGAGAGAGAGAGATTTCTATGCCAAGAGCTAGGAGAGATAGGATGGCGTCACCGACTATGGGAGAGTTAAGTGGTGTGTATTCACAGCCCTATTGATTTTCAGCAGCCTGCACTAAAAGTAACCTTGTGTGTGTGGGCCGCCCTACATGCAGTGCATTCAGAAAGTATTCATACCCTTCTCCCCTTTCCACATTTTGTTACGTTACAGCTTTTTTCTAAAATTGATTAAATAAAACAATTTCCTCAGCAATTTACACACACCACCCCATAATGACAAAGCAAAAATAGGTTTTTAAACATTTTCGCAAAAGAAAACGACATAAAAACAGATACCTTATTTACATAAGTATTCAGATCCTTTGCTATGAGACTCGAAATTGAGCTCAGGTGCATTCTGTTTCCATTGATCAACCTTGATGTTTCTACAACTTGATTGAAGTCCACCTGTGGTAAATGCAATTGATTGGACATGATTTAGAAAGGCACACACACCTGTCAATATAAGGTCCTACAATTGACAGTGCATGTCAGAGCAAAAGCCAAGCCATGAGGTCGAAGGATTTGTTTGTAGAGCTCAGAGACAGGATTGTGTCGAGGCACAGATCTAGGGAAGGGTACCAAAACATTTCTGCAGCATTGACGATCCCCAAGAAAACAGTGGCCTCCATCATTCTTATACGGAAGAAGTTTGGAACCACCAAGACTCTTCCTAGAGCTGGCCGCCCAGCCAAACTCAGCAATCGGGGGAGAAGGGCAGGTGATCAAGAACCCGATGGTCACTCTGACAGCGCTCCAGAGTTCCTCTATGGAGATGGGAGAACCTTTCAGAAGGGCAACAATCTCTGCAGCACTTCACCAATTAGGCCTTTATGCCAGATGGAAGCCACTTCTCAGTAAAAGGCACATGACAACCCGCTTGGAGTTTGCCAAAAGGCACCTAAAGACTCTCAGACCATGAGTAACAAGATTCTCTGGCCTGAATGCCAAGCGTCACTTCTGGAGGAAACCTAGCATCCTCCCTACGGTGAAACATGGTGGTGGCAGCATCATGCTGTGGGAATGATTTTCAGCGGCAGGGATTGAGAGACTAGTCAGGATCGAGGCAAAGATGAACGGAGCAAAGTACAGAGAGATTATTGATGAAAACCTGCTCAGGACCTGGGGTGAAAGTTCACCTTCCAACAGGACATTGACTCTAAGCACACAGCCAAGACAATGCAGGAGTGGCTTCGGGAGAAGACTCTGAATGTTCTTGAGTGGTCTAGCCAGAGCCCGGACTTGAACCCGATTGAACATCTCTTGAGAGAACTGAAAATAGCTGTGCAGCGACGCTCCCCATCCAACCTGACAGAGCTTGAGAGGATCTGCAGAAAATAATGGGAGAAACTCCCCAAATAAAGGTGTGACAAGCTTGTAGCGTCATACCCAAGAAGACTTGAGGCTGTGATCGCTGCCAAAGATGCTTCAACAAAGTACTAAGTAAAGGGTCTGACTTCATTTTTTTTATGTTAATTATTTAGCAAAAAACGATTAGGGGTATTGAGTGTAGATTGATGAGGAAAAACAACAATGTAATACTTTTTAGAATAAGTCTGTAACCTAACAAAATGTGGAAAAAGTCAAGGGCTCCGAATACTTTCTGAAGCCACTGTATCTGTCAGTCCCAAAAAGTTGCTAGATGCCAAGAATTCATTTTCACAACCACCAGCACCATTTAATGGGACATATTTAATGCACCAGGGGGTCTGGCTGAGTAGACATTGACTGGAGAGTGAACCCTGGCTGCTTGCATCACAAGCCCATCTCCTTCTCAGTACTGTATTACTAAGTGCTCTGTCCCACTCCCCACTAACATGTATCGTCACTGTAACTGGATCACGATCCGTCAGAGGTGACTGCCCAGTCAAACAAGGCCGGGTTTGCCATGAAAATGGTCTTAACCTGCGCTTAGCCTGCTCTTAGCCAGCCTATCAACATGGGGGACTGTGTTTCAGTGATTAGTAATTGGTGAAGTGAAAGTAAGTGGCTGGAATATTAGAAACTTCAGGGAATGCATTTAAAGTTTGGTTGCATGCCAGTCGTACATTATAATCTCAGAAAGCAAGGGGATCTGGCTCGTGTTGCGTGTATTGACAGGTGATTTGAAGCCAACTTTGAAGTTTAATACCAACTTTGATATCCCTTTGCAAACTTCTTTAATGTCAGGGAAATGCAATCCATTCTTTGAAAGCACTTAAACTAATAGGAAAGGGCACATTTTATTAATGTCTGTGATATTAGGATTTAGCATTGACTGTGTCTGGTGAGAAAAAATAATGATATCCATTTAGCTTGTATGCACCTTTTTAATTCTACATACAGTATTTAATCATATATTATTTCTATATAGGGTAATTGCCTATAGAAACGGTGGTTGGTTTCAACTTTTGAGGAGTTGAATCATGGAGTGTTCTCTTCATACAGTTCCGACAGAGCATTCTGTTTCTTTCTCTGTCTGTCTGTCTCTGTGTCGCTGTGTGTGTCTGTGTGTCTGTGGTAGGTTCAGGTCCAGCATAGAAACTAATGTGCTAAGATAGTGAGGTGACTGTTGACTGCACATTGCTGCCTCCTCTCTTGCAGAACTTCATCTCACCTCTACATCCTTTTTTCTGCTGCTGCTTTTCTTTTTCTCACTTTTATTGTTTTAACTCAGTCAGTGTCCCTTTATACTGCATGTGTTTGTCATGCAGAAACTTCGTTCTTTTTAGGCGAAGCTGCCTTGTTGCTCATTGTGTAAACAAACAAGCCAGCCGTGAGCTCCCATTGTGTGCTCTTGTTTCCGTGACACTAGGTTCGAACATTTTTATGTTTTTAATTTCTATAACTGAAAGCAGAGATTTTTTTTATCTAAAAGCTTTTTATTTTCATTGCCCTTTCACTTGGTGTAGAAGGAAGTTAAGAGAGGTATCCCACCACCTACCACCCACCGCCACCTACCGGGCCCAGCCATACAGTATGAGGGCCTGGAGGGGGTTATCAGGGGGGTTTGGTGTGGCTGTGTGAAGCCCCTCAGTGGTCCCTTCACACCTCACAGCCCCGGCTGATTACCCTTCCTCCTCCGTGGACCCAAAGGTTTTGGAACAGCTGGAGGCAGGGTGCTAATGGCCCTTCCTGGGACATCATACTGTCTCTCTTTGGGACATCACGGTCTTCTTACCTCTGGGGGCTGTCTGGACAACTATCTTCCGTAGGAAGGCAGGGGGCAATGTCATGAATATTCATGAATATTCTCGACATAGAATCAATCGGATGATTGGTTGAGCCTTATTGAGTGTGTAACGTCACATAGGAACTAGGAAACTCAGAAATGTTTGACTTTAGAAAGATGATACCCGAGTTTCCCACTTGGAAATGATCAGAATCAACCAATAGGAAGCTCTACGCAAATAACTTACGTTCATTTTAACTCAGATTCTGAGTTTCCAATTTAGCATGTGAAAACAGCATAAATTAACGATGAGTTGAACCTATTTGACCGGAAAACTAACTAGTCGCCAGTTATTGTTGCCTGTGGTGTAATCAAGTCTAACCAGTTAGCTAATGTAGTCTGTGTGCCCCTGACATCCTGAGTCTAGCTAGCTGTGTCTTTTGGTGTCGACGATTAGCTAGCTGGCTGCTGCATAGCCAGTGTGAGCCAGCATGCTAGCTAGCCAGATTGCTACATTTCAGTCAGTTGCTATCCTTCTAAATGCGGTGATGATTGAATAAACTAGCTATGAGTTGAATGTACTGTATTTGGCTGAAAATGAACTACTGTAATAGCCAGTGTTTGTTGTCCATGGTGGAATCATATTTAACCTGCTGACTGCTGAAGCCTATGTGCCCATGAGCTTCCAAGTCTATAAGCAAAAAGTAACTTTCGGTTTTTCATCCAACAGCTTCAAACAGCTGTAAAAATGTAATTTTTTTGTTGTTGAAAAAATATTTCATAGCAATTTAGATGGTACAATGATCCCCACACTACAGTACTTGTTTTCTCACATAAACTGAAATTGAACGAACAGGTTATAATTTTAGCAACCGGGAAATTACAGAGACATTTCCACTAGATAACACTTGCTTCCATTTAGCCACAAGAGCATTAGTGAGGTCGGACACTGATGTTGGGCGATTAGGCCTGGCTCACAGTTGGCGTTCCAATTCATCCCAAAGGTGTTTGATGGGGTGGAGGTCAGGGCTCTGTTCAGAATCGTCTAGAATGTAATTGTATGCTCTAGTGTTAAGATGTCCCTTCTCTGAAACTATGAAAAATAGCCCCAGACCATTATTCCTCCTCCACCAGGCAGCGTACTCCTGGCACCTGCCAAACCCAGCTTCGTTCTTGGCTAAATGTCAAGGCTTTTTACAAAGATTCTTGACAAAGCGACTTATACAGTAATGTTCTTATTCAGGATTTGCTTATCCCTGTAGTTGGGATGCTTTAGCCTATGGTCAGCAGCTAGCTGCTGCAGATGTAGACAAATGTTTGTCTTATCATCCACAAAAGATCCCATTCCACTGAAATAATTACAACTGGTTTATATCATCCAGGCTGTCCTCAACTGTCCCTGGGGTGCTTTGGTGCATGTTTTGTATGTGTATAGAGCAGTAGTCACCCTTTTTGAGTGTAGATAACTTTGAGTCAAAATGCAAGCTGAGATCTACCATTCAGATTTTATTTTTACATGACTTTAAAAAATGTAAGCTTCTGCATCATTATCCATAATTGGCTTTGCTTGAATTGCCCTGCCAATGCATTGTTCTTCTCAACATTTTAGGTAGGCTATATGATCACACCGGTAAAAGACCAGTTGTTGTATTACTTGCGAGGCACAGCTGAGAGCATTCGTTTAAATAATTTGCTTTTTTTATTTTACTGGGCTGATGGAGCCCGCATCTGATGGTCAGTCTCGGCAGAGGGAGAGAGCAGAAGGGTCCGCCTCTCAACGGTCCTCTGTTCTCCCTTTCCTCTGCTGACACCAACCAAAAAAGGACACCGTCTTCCAGCTGATGGCAAAACTCGAGTCGCATAGCATTATTTCTGCCTCATGCACTAATTCATGTTGTTACTCTATGACTAACTATATTGTCCTCGACTAACCTGTGCCCCTGTACATTGACTTTGTACCGGTACCCCCTGTATATAGCCTCACTACTATTTTATTGTTGCTCTTTAATATTATTATTCGAAGAAAAAAAATTGACTTCAGTTTATTTTAGTAAATATTTTCTTAATTAACACTTATTTTTCTTAAAATGGCATTGTTGGTTAAGGGCTTGTAAGTTAGATTTTCTCTGTTGTATTCAGCGCATGTGACAAATACAATTTGATTTGATTGAATTGATGACCAGAGAGTGAAATATTACTTGATATTAAAGAAGACCCAAGCAGCTAGGGCTGTCCCTGACAAAAAAAACATATATTGCTCGACCAAAAGTTGTTTGTTTCTACCAATCGATTGGTTGAACTTTTTAAATGTGTATTTTTCCATATATTGACACACCCTATGTGTTATAATAAAATTAACTATTTTACCTAGGCAAGTCAGTTAAGAACAAATTCTTATTTTCAATGACAGCTTAGGAACAGTGGATTAACTGCCTTGTTCAGGGGCAGAACGACAGATTTTTACCTTTTCAGCTTGGGGATTCGATCTCGCAACCTTTCAGTTACTAGTCCAACGCGCTAACCACTAGGCTACCTGCCACCCCAACTTTATGCATTGATTTTGTCTGATGATGCTTTAAGCACACTGTTTGATGAAATAAGACACAATTGACTCGAGGGAGCAAGAGATCAAGATAACCAGAAGAAAAAAAACATAACTTGACCCTACTATTCTCTTCCTGCTGGCTTTCGCAGATTCTGCCATTACTCTCCTAAAGTTGCCGGTAATAGGCTACACAAGGAGTTGGCAAACTTTCTCATGTGGAATGACAATTTATCTATTTCTACCAATATGCATGCCAGTTATGGTTTTCATATGCACATGTTCATGGAACAGTTTCATTTAATTTATAATAACGTATTCACATCTAAAAATCTTTGTCATGTGGTTAATCAAAACTCTATCGAAATGAAAATGATACAAACCTAAAAAGTAACTTCCATTGCCAACTATGTAAAAAATTGCCTACATAAATCCTGCAGGTATGAAACACGTTGGCTACGCATGGCTTGTCTGCAACGAACTTGAAACATTGTATGAACTATCAACTTGGGTTTGCCAGAAGTTCACACTAGTAAACTTGCAACATTGTATAAAATATTCTGGGCCCTCAGTTTCCTGGGCCAGTGAGGTCGGGACATTAACAGCTGTAGGCTATTTGGGCAAGGGATAAGAGGTCGACAGGTAGGCCTATTTTATGACGTTTTCTCTGGATCAGAGCATGACATGTTTCCCTTTCACGCTGAGTGGTTATCGAAAGAGAGAAAGCTAAGGAAAAAATACATACATTGAGTAACTATTGTCATTCTCAATGGATGTAAAAACAGACTTTGTTTGCTTGCTGTTTAAGGGGAAGAAAACAACATTACTTTGAGAAGCTCCAGAGCTCATTAGTGGTGGTGCGTTAAGCCAATCAGAAATACTATCAGATCCCCAAATGGGCACATTTATATGCCTACATCTGGTAGTCTTTAGGCCTGCTTCTATGTGTAATCAGGTGCACGTCCTTACTCATCATCGATAGGAGTGCTTCAGAACAAAAGACGATAACTAAATTGACAAAACTCATAAATGGAATGAAATAAACCAGAACTTGTTTCTTACAAGTGTAGCATATGCTCTGCAAACAACGTGTCCACCCTGACAATGAGAACTGTAAAAAAAAATATATATATATATATATATTGAATTCATTAACAGAAATTACCTTGACCAAACAAACATTGTAGATTAGAAATTATAGGAATTAACGGTAAATGTATTACTGGTGTCATGGGGAATTGATAGACACTAACGATCAAACGCGAACAATTCACACAATGAAGTTATGAAACAATGAATGTGCACAACTTGGTGGGAGAGAGCTAGAGAGAGTCGTGCATTGTGCATCTTAGCCACACTCCCCTTCTTGGACTTTGCCATCCCCGTGGCCTCCGCAATGGATTAGTCTCGGCCTCCGTAATGGATTGGTTCACTGAGATGAGCTCGAATCAGACAGGTGTCTCGTGTGCCATAAAACAAAATTATGGATACTGTATATTTGCTACTGCTCGTCTAAAAAAGATCTTGGTCAACCAACAGTCTATCGACCAAACAATCGACCAAACGACTAATTGGGGTCAGCACTACAAGCCGCTAATAATAACAACACAAGCCTATCAATACACTTTTGCACTCATTCATTGCAGTGGCAGTGCTAGTTGTAGCGCGAGTGGAAGTAGGGAGAACGTACATTTTATGGAGTATAAAAGTGTTGACAGTGCTGAGTAAAAAGGTAAATATGAACTCACTCATAAAAACAGCAGCTCTTTGCTGTATTCGTTGACAATTCGTCTCTCTCTAGTCATGGTTTTAAAAGTTTAGAAATCTCACAGTATCAACTTTGCTATAGCTATGTTTTATGCCTACTACGTTACTGCAGACAGAGTAATCTGAGCCATCCGATTGGCCAGTAATAGGCCTATAGTGCACTTGATTTGCTCCCCCTGGGAAGGCAGAGTTTGTACCTTCAGACAAATGAAATTATTCAAAATGGAACGCGTCGCTTACCTGGCACGCAGGGCAGCTGAATCGGGTGCACCTACCACCGACAGCGCAAGACTAATTTAAAAAATACGAGCGTAAGTCTTATCATAGGTTTTTTTAATAAAATGTTTGGTGATCGACTACCAATGCCTTGGAGATCGACCAATCGACCGGTTGGTGACCACTGGTATAGAGAATCAGATACTGAGGGCATTGTAATACCTCTTGTAGGAAGCATCACTCACCGGACTAGAATCAGGGGATTGCATCTGTTTCTCATGCAATCTTTGTCATTACTGTAGAAAAGACAAGGGATTCAGTGTTTGATTACATGTTGTCTCCCAAAGATTTGGAAAAGGTCACACCAGCTTGAATGGGCGTGCTGCAAACACCAGGTTGTCTTGTCATCTGTTGGATTGAGTGTTCAGTGCATTACTGAGGGGGGGATGTGGGCCAGCCAGCAGCATTGACAAATCACTAGGAGCCAGGGATGTGTATCTGCCTTCTCATGTGTGTGAGGGTATTCTCTGGTGGTCTGTCTCAGCAGGGCTCAGGCTCTGTCTGTGCCCATGAGCAGAAGGAAGCGGGGGGGGGGGGGGGGGGGGGGGTAGGAGGGAGGGGGAAGGCAAGGAGGAGGGGGGGCAGGCAGGGGAGGAAGTGATGTGGCCAGGGGAGATATTGTGGTTGGCTCACCAGAGGAATGACGACAATAAGCAGCAGCTAATGATCTGAGGATACTGGCAACTCCTCTGAGATGTCGCCTGGTCCTCCTAATCCAACACTTCTGTTGTAATTGTTTTTTCTCAAGGCTCAGTCAGAAGTTCATGCTTATTCTAACTTTGTCCTTTCTCCTAAAGCTCCCCAGAGGGGGCCTCTGCCTAATATCTTCTCCCGGAGAGGAGGGAACAGGCAGGCAGTGTTCCTGGTGGCCCAGAGGTCTCTGGGCGCTGCCAGAGTGCTGTGTCAGAGGTAGCAAAGTGTGTGAAGTCGTAGAGGATACATAGTGTAGGATAAATGGGAGGAAATTGGTGCCAACAGCCAACAAGGCCTTAGGGATCCCTCGCTCCCCATAAGCAGCTGTCTTGCTAAAGGCAAGTCAGTGTGGGACAGAGAGAGGAGATACACCAGCTACTGCCAGTAGTGTGCTGCCCAGATCTGGGGCTCATATTTTTTTATCCTCACAGCTCTTCCCCAAGGCCCCTTCATTTAGCGTTCTCTCTCTCTCTGGCTCACTCATTCTTTCCCACTATCTATATTTCTCTCTCAACTTCTAAAAGCACGGCAGTCTTAGTTCTCTCTTACAACTTATTTGATTCTTTATTGTGCCACTCATGATTTGTTTGTGAAGTTAGTTTCCATTCACGTAATTTAGGCTTACTGCCAACACATCTGAGAATGACATTTCAAAAGAACAAGAAGATGCAATGTTTCCTTGACAATGTCTTAGTTAATCCAGGCCTGCATTCACGCTTCGGAAGTATTTTAAGGATTTCGGATATTAGATTTGAATGATCTATGGTCTACAAAATATTTGAATGGTCTACAAAATTGACCTGTTTATATCGCTCATGCTTTCAGAGATTTACATTACTCTGAGTATTATGTTATGCTAATAAAACAAATACAGAGCAGTATCATTTGAAATCGAGCTAAAATAATCTATGGAAATGTTCTCGCCTTTATAATTGCATTGGCAGGTAACCATGACGATGTGTGAATTGAGGCTATTCAACACAAAAGTCTAAAAGCCTTTCAGCCAGACCTGAAATCAAAGGACTGAATATCTGTTACTGTTATATTTTTTTGGGGGGGAGGGTCCACACTGTCAAACATAAAAGGTAAGACATGATGTCTGTCTGGTGGTTTATTATTAATTGATTTGCACAAATTAGTCATTTTTGTCTCTCAAAGAGAGAGCTGGGTATTCCCTGGCCTTCCAATGTGACTCGCACACTACAGCCAATGAGAAATAGCCTGGTATCCCATGCAAGGTCTGTGCCATACAGGGCCTTATAGCCCCGTGTTCCATTCAGGGTCTGTGCCATGCAGGGCCTAATAGCCCAGTGTACCATGCAGGGTCAGTGTCATGCAGGGACTGTGCCATGCAGTCCTAACTTTCTAATAAGGAAGCATGGATGTGTGTGTGCGTGTGTCTGGCATGCGTGCATGGTCTGTGAAAGGGCAGAAGATGTATCATGAAAAGAAAAACTCAAACACTTTAATTTCTGATGAAACTTTGATGTCGTCTGTTGTTTCTGGCAGTACATTATTTAAACTGGCAGCCAGCTGCATGTGATGTGTTGGTTGTTGTGGGTTTGTGATGGAGGGGTAATGCTGAGGGTTATGTGAGCCAAAAGGTTTCCCAGGCATTTCTTCAGAGGAGATCACAAGGAGGATTTACTGTACATGTGCAGGGCTGTGAAAACTGTGTGTGTATACATTCACTGGCTCCTACAGACAGGGAGTCACATGGCTGTGGCTTGCTGTATAAAGCAGGCAGACAGGCATCAAGGAATTCAGTTACTGTTTGATTGAACGTTTGAATGGGCAAAATGAGTGAGCTAAGCGACTTGGAGCGTGATATGATCTTCGGTGCCAGGCACACCAGATCCAGTATCTTAAATGGCCGCTCTCTGGGCTTTTCACACACGACAGTGTCGAAGGTTTCCTGAGAATGGTGCGACAAACAACGTTGTTGTGTGTTTGTGTTGGAGGGGTAATGCTGAGGGCAATGTGAGCCAAGAGGTTTCCCAGGCGTTTCTTCAGGGGAGATATCGAAGGTTTCCTGAGAATGGTGCGAGAAACAAAAATCCTCTAGTCAGTGGCAGTCCTGTGGGCGAAAGCAGATCGTTGATGAGAGCGGTCGAAGGAGAATGGCATGCTAACAAACAGACAAATAACAGTGCAGTACAACAGTGGTGTGCAGAACGGCATCTTGGAATGCACATCTCATTGATCCTTGTCATGGATGGGCTATTGCAGCTGATGACCACACCAGGTTCCACTCCTATCAGCTAAATAGAAGAAGCGGCTCCAGTGGGCACGCGATCACCAACACTAGACAATTGAGGAGTGGAAAAACATCATCTGGGCTGGCAAATCCTGGTACCTGTTGCATCATGCTGATTGCAGAGTCAGGATTTGGCATCCTGCCTGGTGTCACCAGTACAGGCTGGTGGCAGTGGTGTACCGGCATCCAATCTGCAGCAACTGCGTGATGCCATCGCGTTAACATTGACCAACATCCCTGTGAAACGTTTCCGACTTGTAGACTCTCAAGAGGATTCAGGCTGTTCAAGAGGCAAAGGGGGCACGCCCGGTACTAGATGGGTGTACCTAATAAACTGTCCTGTGGAGGTATATGCTGCTATTGAAAGGATTTTGTAAGAACAAGAATAATTATTCATTCAAACTTTTGAAGTGCCATGACGCTTTTAGCTGGCAGAAAACACTCATAATTACACTGAAAAAATATATAAACACAACATGCCACAATGTCAAAGCTTTTACTCAGTTACAGTTCATATGAGGAAATAAGTCAATTGAAATAAATTCATCAGGCCCTAATCTATGGATTTCACATGACTAAGAATACAGATATGCATCTGTTGGTCACAGATGTCTTAAAAAAACTGGTTGGGGCGTGGATTAGAAAACCAGTCAGTATCTGTTGTGACCACCACTTGCCTCATGCAGCGTGACATGCAGTGATCTCCTTCGCATAGAGTTGATCAGGCTGTTGGTTGTGGCCTGTGGAATGTTGTCCCACTCCTCTACAATGGCTGTTTGAAGTAGCTGGATATTGGCTGGAACTGGAACATGAGGTGATGGTGGCTGATGAATGGCACAACAATGGGCTCAGGATCTCATCACGGTATCTCTGTGCATTCAAATTGCCATAGATAAAATTAAATTGTGTTCGTTGCCTGTAACTTATGCCTGCCCATACCATAACCCCACCGCCACCATGGGGCACTCTGTTCACAATGTTGACATCTGCCATCTGCCCGGTACAGTTGAAATCGGGATTCATCCGTGAAGAGCACACTTCTCTAGCATGCCAGTGAGCATTTGCCCATTAAAGTCGGTTACGATGCCGAACTGCAGTCAGATCAAGACCAGAGCCTCCCTGAGAAGGTTTCTGACAGTTTGTGCAGAAATTCTTTGGTTGTGCAAACCCACAGTTTCATCAGCTCTCCGGGTGGCTGGTCTCAGACGATCCCGCAGGTGAAGAAGCCGGATGTGGAGGTCCTGGGCTGGCGTGGTTACACGTGGTGTGCGGTTGTGAGGCTGGTTGGACGTGCTGACAAAATCTCTAAAACGACGTTTGAGGCGGCTTATGGTAGAGAAATTAACGTTAAATTCTCTGGCAACAGCTCTGGTGGTATTGCGTGCTAGTTGCACGCTCCCTCAAAACTTGAAAGATCTGACATTGTGTTGTGTGACAAAACTGCACATTTTAGAGTGGCCTTTTATTGTCCCCAGCACAAGGTGCACCTGTGTAATGTGATCATGCTGTTTAATCAACTTCTTGACATGACACACCATTAAGGTGGATGGATTATCTTAGAAAAGGATAAATGCTCACTAACAGGGATGTAAACAAATTTGTGCACAATATTTGAGAGGAACACGCTTTTTGTGTGTATAGAACATTTCTGGGATCTTTTATTTAGCTCATGAAACATGGGACCAACACTACATGCTGCGTTTATATTTTTGTTCAGTATATATTAGTATGGGCATTGAACCTTACGTAATGTCTCAGAACTAACTGTTGTTTATCATTTTAATGGTCTTTTCTTTGTACTTGTATCCACTCCATTTTATATTTTAAAGAGCTCAGTTCTTCCTCTATTCGTGAGACTCCAGTATTTATGGGCTAATTTATCACATCGATGCACTGAAGGTAAAAAGGAAAACGTGTGCATGTTTATATATACATTTGAGAGATTTTTTTTTTAATGCATTTCATCAATGTTCAATAACCTACATTTCCTGATATTGCCTCTGCGTTTGGCCCTGTAGTTCATTTTTTAAATATGCCATTTCTGAAAGCAAAAATGCTGATGTGAAGGTTTCAAACATAATGTCAGCAATGTTCCCCATTGTACTGATAACGCAGCCAATAATTGCTTACCTGCTCTGAATGGAAATGTCAAATGTCTCCCTACTGATTGGTTCACAGATATTGTACACACACTGTGGTTTGGATGAGTTTTTCTGCGTTTATCACAATTTACTGGTAAAGATGAAGACCCTAAAGGTCACGGTTGCTTTGTTAGCAACAGAAAACCATTTACCTCATTCAGGGAGAACATCTACGTGGTAATTGCTGCCTAGTTTACCTACGTGGGCCTGTTTTGGTGGGTATAAGATGCCTCAACTACCCAATGCTCTCTGAAGAATCTAACCTTAACACAGAAAGTATCTGTCTGTATGCGTGGCACAGTCTCTGTTCAGATGCACTTCCTGTGTTATAAGATGAAGTCTGCGGGAGAGCGGAAAGGAGAGGGCAAGGTAACAGCTCCAGTGGAAACAGATTAGATGGAGCAAAGCAGCAATGCATATCTAGGACATTTTGTTACGGGATCCAAATGTATTCTTTCTGACCATATCTGTAATGACTGCATCGGTTGCACAGACACAGGGCTAAACCATTCGATCAGACCCAGTCTATTCATGCCTGTTTAACATTGGAATACGATGCGATACATAGAGACGGCGTGTCAACACTCCACAGCAGCTCTGTGTGTGTACGCCTCTCATCCTGTGTGAAAGCTGGTGGTGATGAGGAATGCTCCATGCTGACTACATGTCATACAAGCAATAGGGTTCTCTCTAAGCACACCAGTGTCCCTGTGTGTTTTATTGTGAGTTGTTTTGTGTTTGAGCCTTTTCCCCTCAGTATTAGAATGGGAACAATTGAGTTTGTAATTTGCTAACCTTATGAATATATTGGATTAGTTGAGTTGTGTGCATTACACCAGCCCAACCAGCGTTACATCTGACATTCCATGTAAAGGAGACTATTTGATGGGCTTCTATAGCCTCATTATATGTACGCTACAGGGTTTCAGTGTTGAAGGTGACTGAAGGTAAAGTGTAATGGATGATTGTGATTAGCTAAATGGTAGATCCATCTTGTGCTCAGTAATGTCAGTGCTGCATTGCAGAGCTAAGCAGTCAGTGTGGCAGCCTCTCAATGAAACGCATCCCTTAACTCCACTTCAACCGCCAGCGCTGTCATGGATATAGAGATCCCATATATCATGTCTACACGGATTACCCTGAAGGCAGCTAAGTCTGGCTTAAACAGCTCTGAGAGTTTAATTCTGCCAGTCAGAGCCTAACCAGGGCGCTGTTTCATTATCAGACATGCACCAGTGATCAGGCAGAACTCTGAACACCCAGGCCTAAGAAGGGAAAGCCTTGATTTTTTTTTTTTTTGAAAGGGGAAAGGGGTTGAAATTGGATGGTGGCAAGGTGATCAAACATTTTTCTCCACTACACCATCTCTTTATATCTATCAACTTGCCATACCAGGGCAAGTATCCTCACAAGACCTGTTAATTTCTGTATGTCTGGGTGTCTAGTGAATAGAATGCGGGAAGCCTTGTCCACCCATCTCCCCACATCTCCTAACACACACACATACACAGTCACACAACCCTCACACCCCTTTCCGCTTTGATTCAATGCGGCCGGCAATCTCATACCGTGATGCTACATGTCCTATTAATCATTGACAATAATTCTGTGCAAGTTGGTATCTAAATACGAGAGTGTGAAGCATGCTCTGTTCCCACTGTTCCCTGGTGACTGTGATCCAAGCAAACCGTAATGGATTAGCCAGTGGAATGGGGACTGGGGTCTCCTCCTGGGGGGATGGGGGGGATGGGGGGGGGGGGGGGTAGTATGTTTCCTCCGAAATTTAAAAAGTTATGTTGATCATGTGTTTACTGTGTGACTGACTGCATCTCCCAGAGTCCTTCATGAGGTGCATTCAGGCAACACCGGATATTCATCTCGGGCTGTGACTTAGTGACGCTATGTTGACTGGGTGAAGACAGCCTTGGTCTGGCTCTTTGTCTGATGTGTGTTGTATTGTTTGATTTCCTAGAACCAAGGTTTGGTGTGGGATTTATTACAACATATTCTGCAGTGATTAGGTCAAGGGAAGGAATTCATCTGAGCTGGTGTCATTATTGGACAGGCATCACAAACACTCGAAGACAAAGGTTTGGCTTTGTTGTCCACATCTGTGTACAATTGTGTTGGAAGCAGTGATATTTCAAGCACATTTAAGTCAGGACAGAGACTGGACCATTCAGGAACACTCAACACCTCTTGGATAGCCATTCTGGTGTGTCTTTGGCATACAAATGTGTGTAATTGTCGATACCCTGAAAAATACATCACTATCCCAGGGTTTTGCAAGGGGTGTGTAGAATTTCACTAGGCACTGTATGTAGTTACTACAACTATTACATAATCCAGTAATTGATATGGTGAATTATGCATGTAGAAATAATGAGAATAGTTTACTTATATTTTGGATGTATTATCCATTTTCCCCTATGAATCATCGCTGAAGCTGCCTGACGGGAAGGAAAACAATACTGGTACTCCCACTTACCTGCTTTCTTCCAGATGCTTCCCACAACGTTTGAATTAATGTTTTATTTCCTTTTCATCCCAGCCATTTTAACAATGTGTCAGAATAAAGCGGTTGTGGAGCCTACCTACCCATAGGTAATCAATGGTTCTTAGAGCGGGATTGAGCCCAGGTATAAATATACAGCGCATGGGTCTGCACATTAAGAATTAATAAGAAGAGACCTCTGTTTCAACTCAGCTGAAAAGCAGACGCTAGGCTTGTTTTGGCTGAGGCGTTGTTTCGCTCAGTCCTCTGAAGTCTTAGCACCAGGCATTGTGGGAGCTGACAGCTACTGTGAACCTCGATGACCCGGTAATGACAATATTTTCCTCAGGAGCTTTTATGAAGAGGATCAACTTTGGAACACCTCCCTCCCCTCCCTCCTTCCACCCCACTCCATGCTATCCTCCTAGTGGCTACCTTTTATCGACTTGAACAGTACTGCAATGCTATTGCTATCACATGAACAGAGTCCTGTGAAGGCCAGTTATGCCTAGTGCTTTGATACTGACTGAACAGCTTTCTTTCTCAATATTAATACCAACACTGGGACTTCAAATGGTTATATCACAAACAGTTTATCGCTGTTATTTTCATTATAGTCGATATAGAAAGGTGAAATGTCTCTGCTTGTCTTTAACCTCAGACACAATTCTATTGTGTAACAGCCAATTAACAAGCGTTAGTCACAAGATTTTGTGTGTTTTCTCTCTTGCCTGATGGTGCAGGATGGATAAAGAGATGTTCCCCCACTTACAGACAGGGGTATAAGCCCGTTGGTCAAGATCACATTCTTCTAAAGGATCATATTGCACAGCTAAAGGAATAAAGTGAATTTGAATTTATGTACCTAGAGAAAATGCAGATTTTAAAATCATTCCTCTGGTTTCCACAGCCTTGTGATAGAGAGAACCATGCATACCATGTCCCCAGCATGAAACTGAACTGTCTGATATATTACAAATTACAGATGTTTCAGAGCAGCCTTGGAAATGTTTTTCTAGTGATTTCCATTTAGAAACAAATTCATCAAACCCGTTTCTTCCAGGGGAAACTATGGATAGTCTAATATAATAAGGCAAGTCCTTCACGGCAGTAAGGAAAATGCAGGTGTAAATATGTTGTGACTATAGGTCCCCCTGCCCCTGGAAAGAGAACCTCATCTAATTACTATAGTAACTGACAGCATTGTAGCCCAGTAATGTGATTTATATTGAGTTATACAAGGAATGGATGAACATCTTATAGAAAATGCATAGCGTTGTCTGCACAGATGTTGCATCTGTGCCGCTCCCTGCTTGTTTTGATAACATTTGCCCTTTGTGTCGCAAAGAGGGCGAGAAATGGAACTATGGTCTCATTTTCATCCAATCACCTGCTCTTTTCCTCTGTTCAGAACATTTTTTTAGGTGTTGTTGAAACGGCAGCCTCGGAGGCAATGATTGTGTCTCAGGGCATCCCACTCTAGGGCCATAACACAGTGGGCTGTCAGAAGAGCAAACTGGAGGATATGTCTTAATGTGTCTTGCTGTGAGAAAGTCTGGTCTATATTAAACAGTGTCTTCAGAAAGTATTCATACCCCTTGACTTATTCCACTTTTTGTTCCATTACAGCCTGAATTCAAAATGGATTAAATCGATTTTCTTTCTCACATATTTACACACCTATTTTCTTACCCATCCAACACACACACAAACACTCACTCCATCATTTGCTCACTCACACATAATATGCACATACATTAATACTGACTCAACACACACGCACACACACTCACATCCACGCTGCTGCTACTCTGTTTATCTTATAGTCTGTTGCCTAGTAACCTTATCCCTATACATACAGTATCTACATCTATCGATCCAGTGTCCCTGCACATTGTAAATATGGTATTGGAACTGACTTTTAAAAATATTTCCTGTATATAGTATGCTTGCTTACTTTATTGTGTAGTTCATATTGCTGATTCTTATTTCGCTTGTTTTTTTCTAGTAATACTGTATATTGTTATTGATTATTGCATTGTTGGGTTTTGAGTTAGCAAGAAAGGCATTTCACTGTACTTTTGCATGTGACATTAAAACTTGAAACTGAATCAAATCAAATTGTATTAGTCACATGTGCCGAATACAACAGGTGCAGACATTACCGTGAAATGCTTACTTACAAGCTTACTTACTAACCAACAATGCAGTTTTAAAAAATACAGATAAGAATAAGAAATAAAACAAGTAATTAAAGAGCAGCAGTAAAATAACAATAGCGAGACTATATACAGGGGGGTACCGGTACAGGGTCAATGTTCGGGGGCACCGGTTAGGTAATATGTACATGTAGGTAGAGTTATTAACGTGTTTATGCATAGATGATAACAACAGAGAGTAGCAGCGGTGTAAAATGGGGGGCGGGGGCAATGCAAATAGTGTTGGTAGTCATTTGATTAGGTGTTCAGGAGTCTTATGGCTTGGGGGTAGAAGCTGTTTAGAAGCCTCTTGGACCTAGACTTTGCGCTCCTGTACCGCTTGCCGTGTGGTAACAGAAAGAACAGTCTATGACTAGGGTGGCTGGAGTCTTTGACAATTTTTAGGGCCTTCTTCTGACACTGGTATAGAGGTCCTGGATGGCAGAAAGCTTGGCCCGGTATAGAGGTCCTGGGTGGCAGAAAGCTTGGCCCCGGTGATGTACTGGGACGTTCGCACTACCCTCTGTAGTGCCTTGCGGTCGGAGGCAGAGCAGTTGCCATACCAGGCAGTGATGCAACCAGTCAGGATGCTATCGATGGTGCAGCTGTAGAACCTTTTGAGGATCTGAAGACCCATGCCAAATATTTTCAGTCTCCTGAGGGGGAATAGGTTTTGTCGTGCCCTCTTCACGACTGTCTTGGTGTGCTTGGACCATGTTAGTTTGTTGGTGATGTGGACACCAAGGAACTTGATGCTCTCAACCTGCTCCACTGCAGCCCTGTTGATGAGAATCGGGGTGTGCTCTGTCCTCTTTTTCCTGTAGTCCACAATCATCTCCTTTGTCTTGATCACATTGAGGGAGAGGTTGTTGTCCTGGCACCACACGGCCAGGTCTCTGACCTCCTCCCTATAGGCTGTCTCGTCGTTGTTGGTGATCAGGCCTACCGCTGTTGTGTCATCGGCAAACTTAATGATGGTGTTGGAGTCGTGCCTGGCTGTGCAGTCATGAGTGAACAGGGAGTACAGGAGGGGACTGAGCACGCACACCTGATGGGCCCCTGTGTTGAGGATCAGCATGGTGGATGTGTTGTTACCTACCCTTACCACCTGGGGCGGCCCGTTAGGAAGTCCAGGATCCAGTTGCAGAGGGAGGTGTTTAGTCCCAGGGTCCTTTAGCTTATTGATGAGCTTTGAGGGCACTATGGTGTTGAATGCTGAGCTGTAGTCAGTGAATAGCGTTCTCACATAGGTATTCCTTTTGTCCAGGTGGGATAGGGCAGTGTGGAGTGCAATAGAGATGTAATAATCGGTGGATCTGATGGGGCGGTATGCGAATTGGAGTGGGTCTAGTGTTTCTGGGATAATGGTGAATATCCCATAATGACAGTGAAAATACTTTTTTTTAATGAAAATGTATTGAAAATGAAATACAAAACTATCTAATTTACATAAGTATTCACACCCCTGAGTCAAGACTTTGTAGAAGCACCTTTGGCAGCAATTACAGCTGTGAGTTTTTCTGGGTATGTGTCTAAGAGCTTTGCACACCTGGATAAAATTCTTCAAGCTCTGTCAAGTTGGTTGTTGATCATTGCTGGACAGCCATTTTCAAGGCGATTTAAGTTTAAGTTGAAACTGTAACTAAGACACTCAGGAGCATTCAATGTCGTTTTGGTAACCAACTCCAGTGTATATTTGGCCTCGTGTTTTAGAATATTGTCCTGCTGAAATGTGAATTGATTCATCCTCAGTTTTTTTCCTATCACAGCCATGAAACTCTGTAACTGTTTTAAAGTCACCATTGGCCTCATGGCGAAATAACTGAGCGGTTTCCTTCCTCTCCGGCTACTGACTTAGGAAGGACGCTTGTGAATAGCCTTGTTATTGTTATGTACATTTTATAATTTTTTTAATTTTTAATTTAGTAAATATTTTATTAACTCTATTTCTTGAACTGCATTGTTGGTTAAGGGCTTGTGAGTAAGAATTTCACGGTAAGGTATACATCTTTGTAGTGACTGGATGTATTGATACACTATCCAAAGTGTAATTAATAACTTCACCATGATCAAAGGGATATTCAATGTCTGCTTTTTATTTTTACCCATCTACCAATAGGTGCTGTTCTTTGCAATGCATTGGAAAACCTTCCTGGTATTTGCGGTTGAATCATCTGTTTGAAATTCACTGCTCAACTGAGGGACCACCTTACAGAAAATTGTATGTGTGGGGCACAGAGATGAGGTAGTCATTCAAAAATCATGTTAAACAGTTTTATTGCACACAGAGTCCATGCAAATTATTGTGTTAAGCAAATGTGTACTCCTGAACTTAAATAGGCTTGCCATAACAAAGGGGTTGAATACTTATTGACTCAAGACATTTCATCTTTTCATTTTTAATTAATTTGTAAACTTCTAAAAACATAATTCTACTTTGATATTATGGGATATTGTGGGTATTATGGGCTAGTGACACACCTCAATTTAATCAATTTTAAATTCAGACACAACAAATGTGGAAAAAGTCTAGGGGTGCAAATACTTTCTGAAGGCACTGTACTAAACATCCACACATTCTCTATCATGGTTTTACTCCATTTTCATTAGGTTGCTGTTGTGATTCAGCAAAACAATCTAAAGGCACCTCAATAATAAGTAATCAAAAGGTTTGAGTTGCTTTTTGTCTTATCAACAGACTTTGAGAAGTCCAAAGTTTTTATTTTGTTTTACTATTTCATTTGAATATTTCAAGGTTCATTTTTCTGGTGTTTATTCTTCAGAACAAAGGTTGTTTCTCACACAAGGGCATCTGTGAATGTTTTTGTGCTCTGTAATGAATTAATGGCTAGGTACAAGGTGAGCTACGCTATGTACATAAACCAATTACACAAAGGGTTATTTGTCTGTGTACGTTTCAAAGCATTTAATTTATTCTGTTTTCAGTATGGTATATAGGGTAATTATCTGTTATAATTACTGTTCATAACAATACCTGTGATATTGTGGTGATTTATGTTGTGTGTTTATGGACATTGTGGGTATGTTTGGCAATACAGATGTAGGATTGTAATTTGATCACCCTGTTGCAGGATAACTTTTCTGCAATGCAGGAAATGTAAAAGTTGTGTATTTGAGGTTTAAAAAGGCTTCTGAAGTTTGTAATTTCCACTAACATTTCAGACTTGATTTTATGTATCATGTATCAACCCCTACAGAAATGTATATTAATGTAACAGTCCTGACCTATTTATGTTAGTTTTTATGTGTTTTTGGTCAGGGCATGTGTTTTGGGTGGGCAGTCTATGTTATCTGTTTCTATGTTGGTTTCGGTTTGCCTGGTATGGCTCTTGATTAGAGGCAGGTGGTTTGCATTTTCCTCTAATCAAGAGTCATATTTAGGTAGGGCATTATCACTGTGTGTTTGTGGGTGATTGTCTCCTGTGTCTGTGTTATGTCTTACACCATACGGGATTGTTTCGGTTGTTCGTTTCGTTTCGGTTTATGTAGTCTGTTCCTGTGTCAGCGTGCTTCGTGTATATGTAAGTTCGTTTGTTCAGGTCTGTCTACATCGTTTTGTTATTTTGTTAGTTATATCCAGTATAGTTCGTTTTCGTCTTTGTCTATTTTGTTTATTTAATAAATCATTATGTGTTCAAACTTCGCTGCGCCTTGGTTCCCTCAATACTCCTCCTTTTCCGAAAATGGAGAGGAGGAGGAACGCCTTAACAGAATCACCCACCAACCCAGAGCCAAGCAGCGGAGTCAAAGGAGAAAGGGACAGGAAAAGAAGGAGCAATGGACATGGGACGATGTTTTGGACGGAAAGGGTGTCTACACATGGGAGGAGATCCTAGCTGGTAGAGATCGCCTCCCATGGGAACAGCTGGAGGCACTGAGGAGAGCGGAGGCTACCGGAGAGAGGAACCGGAGCTATGAGGGAACGCGTCTGGCACGGAAGCCGAAAAAGCCCGTGAGTAACTCCCAAAAATTTCTTGGGGGGGGGCTAAAGGGTAGTGGGCCAAGGGCAGGTAGGAGACCTGCGCCCACTTCCCAGGCTCACCGTGGAGAGCGGGAGTACGGGCAGGCGCCGTGTTACGCAGTAGAGCGCACGGTGTCTCCTGTACGAGTGCATAGCCCGGTGCGGGTTATTCCACCTCCCCGCACTGGGAGGGCTAGATTGGGTATTGAGCCAGGTGTCATGAGGCCGGCTCAACGCATCTGGTCACCAGTGCGTCTCCTCGGGCCGGCATACATGGCACCGGCCTTACGCATGGTTTCTCCGGTTCGCCTACATAGGCCGGTGCGGGTTATTCCACCTCCCCGCACTGGTCGGGCAACCGGGAGCATTCAACCAGGTAAGGTTGGGCAGGCTCAATGCTTAAGAGAGCCAGTACGCCTCCACGGTCTGGTATTTCCGGCACCACCTCCCCGCCCCAGCCTAGTACCTACAGTGTCTACACTATGCACTAGGCTACCAGTGCGTATCCTGAGCCCTGTTCCTCCTCCACGCACTCTCCCTGTAGTGCGTGTATCTAGCCCGGTGCCTCCAGTTCCGGTCCCACGCACTAAGCTACCAGTGCGTCTCCAGAGCCCTGAACCCACTGTATCTTCTCCCCCTACTAATCCTGATGTGCTTGTCCTCAGCCCGGTGTCACCAGTGCCGGTACCACGCATCAGGGATAGAGTAGGCTTTGAGAATACAGTGTGCCCTGTCCCTGCTCCCCGCACTAGTGGGAAGGTGCTTATCATTAGCACGGTGCCTCCAGTTCCGGCACCACGCACCAGGTCTACAGTGCGCCATATCCGGCCAGAGCCATCCGTCTCCCCAGCGCCATCTGAGCCATCCGTCTCCCCAGCGCCATCTGAGCCATCCGTCTCCTCAGCGCCATCTGAGCCATCCGTCTCCCCAGCGCCATCTGAGCCATCCGTCTGCCAGGAGCCTGCAAAGCCGCCCGTCTGCCATGAGCCTGCAAAGCCGCCCGTCTGCCATGAGCCGTCAGCCAGACAGGAGCCGCTAGAGCCATCAGCCAGACAGGAGCCGCTAGAGCCGTCAGCCAGACAGGATCTGCCAGAGCCGCCAACCAGACAGGATCTGCCAGAGCCGCCAACCAGACAGGATCTGCCAGAGCCGCCAACCAGACAGGATCTGCCAGAGCCGCCAACCAGACAGGATCTGCCAGAGCCGCCAACCAGACAGGATCTGCCAGAGCCGCCAACCAGACAGGATCTGCCAGAGCCGCCAGCGAGCCATGAGCAGCCAGAGCCGTCAGAGCGCCATGAGCAGCCAGAGCCGTCAAAGAGCCATGAGCAGCCAGAGCCGTCAGTGAGCCATGAGCAGCCAGAGCCGTCAGAGCGCCATGAGCAGCCAGAGCCGTCAGAGCGCCATGAGCGTCGTGAGCCGTCAGCCTGCCATGAGCGTCGAGAGCCGTCAGCCTGCCATGAGCGTCGAGAGCCGTCAGCCTGCCATGAGCGTCGAGAGCCGTCAGCCTGCCATGAGCGTCGAGAGCCGTCAGCCTGCCATGAGCGTCGAGAGCCGTCAGCCAGCATGGACCTGCCAGAGCCGTCCAAACAGGACCTGCCAGAGTCCTTCAGCCGGGATCTGCCCCTTGTCCCGGTGTTGCCCCTTGTCCCGGTGCTGCCCCTTGTCCCGGTGCTGCCCCTTGTCCCGGTGCTGCCCCTTGTCCCGGTGCTGCCCCTTGTCCCGGTGCTGCCCCTTGTCCCGGTGCTGCCCCTTGTCCCGGTGCTGCCCCTTGTCCCGGTGCTGCCCCTTGTCCCGGTGCTGCCCCTTGTCCCGGTGATGGTCCTTATCCTGGTGCTGCCCCTTGTCCCGGTGCTACCCCTTGTCCCGGTGCTGCCCCTTGTCCTGGTGCTAGCTGTTTATTTAGGGGAAGGTAGTGTTAGGGTGGGCATTAGAAGGGGTAGAAAGAAGAGGGGAGTGACTATGGTGGTACGGGGACAGCGTCCTGAACCGGAGCCACCACCGTGGTCAACTGCCCACCCGGACCCTCCCCTGGACTTTGTGCTGGTGCGCCCGGCGTTCGCACCTTGGGGGGGGGGGGTACTGTAACAGTCCTGACCTATTTATGTTAGTTTTTATGTGTTTTTGGTCAGGGCATGTGTTTTGGGTGGGCAGTCTATGTTATCTGTTTCTATGTTGGTTTCGGTTTGCCTGGTATGGCTCTTGATTAGAGGCAGGTGGTTTGCATTTTCCTCTAATCAAGAGTCATATTTAGGTAGGGCATTATCACTGTGTGTTTGTGGGTGATTGTCTCCTGTGTCTGTGTTATGTCTTACACCATACGGGATTGTTTCGGTTGTTCGTTTCGTTTCGGTTTATGTAGTCTGTTCCTGTGTCAGCGTGCTTCGTGTATATGTAAGTTCGTTTGTTCAGGTCTGTCTACATCGTTTTGTTATTTTGTTAGTTATATCCAGTATAGTTCGTTTTCGTCTTTGTCTATTTTGTTTATTTAATAAATCATTATGTGTTCAAACTTCGCTGCGCCTTGGTTCCCTCAATACTCCTCCTTTTCCGAAAATGGAGAGGAGGAGGAACGCCTTAACAATTAATTATAATCCACATAACAATTCACATTTCTTGTTGATGCATGATTATTTTCCTGCTGTAGCAAACTGGGTTTATAAGGATTTATACAAAGGGTGGGTCTAATTCTGAATGCTGATTGATTAAAACCACATTCCAGCTGGTGTCTATTCCACAAATTACCACGGGCTAAATCTATGACGTTGAAATGCCTATTTACTCTGTTCCATCTGACTGCACAATCCACTGTCTCATCAGCCCAGCCAGGCAATTTATAAACGGGATCTCTACTATAAAAAACATCTGGACATTATCTCACATTTCTTTTAGACTAACATTTAGTTTTCAACAGCAGAGATTTGTATAAACCTTGATGTCTGTCTCGCTGACATTTGCAACATTGATTCAATATTCAAATTCGATCTCCAGCTGTCCCATAGTAATGAATGTTTCGAGTTGAGACAGACAGTCAGACAGCGTTTCTCAGCCAGTCGAAATCATGAATCAGCTGGCATCATATTTATGGATAGAGTCTCATTAGCTCATTGTTATGGATGTATCCAAATAAATGTCACTATAAAACAGCTTTAAAAAATGCAAATGCGGATACTTTGCTGTTATTCTGGCTGCACTTTTTTGACGTGACTGTAAGTTACCTGTAGTTTGTTAGCTAGTGTAACAGTATAACTTTACGTCCGTCCCTCGCGCGAACCAGGGACCCTCTGCACACATCAACAACTGTCACCCACGAAGCATCATTACCCATCGCTCCACAAAAGCCGCGGCCCTTGCAGAGCAAGGGGAACCACTACTTCAAGGTCTCAAAGCGAGTGACGTCACCGATTGAAAGGCTATTAGCGCGCACCACCGCTAACTAGCTAGCCATTTCACGTCGGTTACATTCACCCCCTTTCGACCTCCTCCTTTTCCGCAGCAACCAGTGATCCTGGTCAACAGCATCAATGTAACAGTATAACTTTACGTCCGTCCCTCGCCCCGACCCGGGTGCGAACCAGGGACCCTCTGCACACATCAACAACAGTCACCCACGAAGCATCGTTACCCATCGCTCCACAAAAGCCGCGGCCCTTGCAGAGCAAGGGAAACACTACTTCAAGGTCTCAAAGCGAGTGACGTCACAGATTGAAACGCTATTAGCGCACACCACCGCTAACTAGCTAGCCATTTCACATTGGTTACATTAGCAAGCAAGGGATAAGAACGCTGCCAGCCAGTATGGCAATGGAACATTTAGAACAAACAACTGGGTTGTGTCCATAGATACAGAACAAAAAGACTGAACGACTGGGTCACATCGCTAGCAACCGAACCGATAGAACGAACGATGAACCTCCTTTGTTAGCAACCCTAGATTTGTGTCGGGACTATATCTTGTGGAAGGATGAAATAGTATGAATAAATTCATAAAATGACGTTTTTAATGAAAATATGTCAATCATTATTTTTTCGCAGGGACCCGACTTCATCTCGGGCCTAACAACACCTGGGCCAATATATCCTCCAAACACCAGCTTCTCGGGCATTATCACTTAAACAACACGCCAATAATTGTTTAGTACTACGGTTCACATTTGTGAATCAACATCTGTTTCTAACGCATTTTCAAATCTTTTGTGTCCCATTCAAAGTATGAAACGGTTGCACAATGCGAGGCATCAACCTCAATACAAATTGTGATGTCACCTCTTTTCCAGAAGTCTTTGTAAATGTCCTGTGAATTGGTAGTATAATACCTTAGCTGGCAGGAACAATCCGAGCGAATAGTAATTTTTCTTCTCTCAGAATGTCTGTTTTCTAGTGACTGCATTGAGCAGGTTGGAGGGTTTTTTCCTATTGTTTTGAACGATTGTGAGAAAGTATATCGGGAAAAGTTGTGAGCCTCGAGCACAAAAGTTAGTACCCCTGCCATGCTGTGTAGACCTTCATTGTGACATTTTAGTGTTCACTTGAATGTGTGGTTTATAGTCATCTGAATATGGAGCAGTGTGTCTCCCCTGCAGGGCTTTAGTTTTGCACATTGTGTTGGTGCTTGGACTGCCAGACAGCTCTCTAGTAATTTAATGTAACTGCCTTCCCTCTCCAATAAGCACCGGAGAGAATCCCTGCTGAAGCCTTTCAGCTTTTTGGCCTGGGGCTTTTTGACCTTTTCTTAAAGGGAAGGTTTGTTGGTTATATTTGATCTCACAGATGCCAAGGTCAGGTGTGTCTCTGTGTAAATCTACATATCTCTGTTTACAAGAGTTGTACAATGTCCTTCTTGTTCAGTGGCTCAACCATTTCCTGTAGAATTCCAATCTCAACATCAATCTATTCAATTCTGCTATCTATGTTTTACACATAACTCAGTGAGTAGAATAATTCCTTACGTGGATTATACTGTATTTAGCTGTTTGTTGCTGCATTTTTTTGTCATTACTGTAGATCAGGGCTCTCAACCAATGTTCCTGGAGAGTTACCCTCCTGTAGGTTTTCCCTCCAACCTCAGTTGTAAATAACCTGATTCATCTTTCAACCAGCTAATTGTTAGAATCAGATGTGCTAGATTAGGGTTGGAGGTAGTGTAACAGTATAACTTTAAACCGTCCCCTCGCCCCGACACGGGCGCGATCCAGGGACCCTCTGCACACATCAACAACAGTCACCCACGAAGCGTCGCTACCCATCGCTCCACAAAAGCCGCGGCCCTTGCAGAGCAAGGGGCAACACTACATCTAGGTTTCAGAGCAAGTGACGTAACTGATTGAAACGCTACTAGCGCGTACCCGCTAACTAGCTAGCCATTTCACATCCGTTACACTAGCTCTCCAAGCGCAGTGTTGGAAAGCCCTGCTGTAGATCTGTTTTGTCACCATAGCACCATATCCTGGCCACCACTGCAACCTGTACGCTCTTGTTGGCTGGCCCTCACTTCATACTCGTCGCCAAACCCACTGGCTCCAGGTCATCTACAAGACCCTGCTAGGTAAAGTCCCCCCTTATCTCAGCTCGCTGGTCACCATAGCAGCACCCACCTGTAGCATGCGCTCCAGCAGGTATATCTCTCTGGTCACCCCCAAAGCCAATTCCTCCTTTGGCCGCCTCTCCTTCCAGTTCTCTGCTGCCAATGACTGGAACGAACTACAAAAATCTCTGAAACTTGAAACACTTATCTCCCTCACTAGCTTTAAGCACCCACTGTCAGAGCAGCGCACAGATTACTGCACCTGTACATAGCCCATCTATAATTAAGCCCAAACAACTACCTCTTTCCCTACTGTATTTATTTATTTATTTATTTTGCTGCTTTGCACCCCGTTATTTCTATTTCTAATTTGCACATTCTTCCACTGCAAATCTACCATTCCAGTGTTTTACGTGCTATATTGTATTTACTTCGCCACCATGGCCTTTGTTTGCCTTTACCTCCCTTATCTCACCTCATTTACTCACATTGTATATAGACTTATTTTTCTACTGTATTATTGACAGTATGTTTGTTTTACTCAATGTGTAACTGTGTTGTTGTATGTGTCGAACTGTTTTGCTTTATCTCGGCGAGGTCGCAATTGTAAATGAGAACTTGTTCTCAACTTGCCTACCTGGTTAAATAAAGGTGAAAAAAAAAAGATTGATATGATAGTGTAAGAATATGTCGAAGATAAATACACAACTGTCATAGCTGTCGCTCTCCTCATCCTCGGAAGAGGTGAGGAGAGAAGGATCTTCAGACCAACATGCGGAGTCAGGGAAATATGCCATCTTTATTTATAAACAATGATGAAGATGGTGACACGAAACAAAACAAAACACTTTCAAAACTTACAAAATAACAAAACGATGTTGACGCAACCTGAACATAAACTTACATAGACAAACGTAAACTCACGAACAGGAACGTACATCGAAACAGACGAACAGCCAAACAGCTCCGAAAGTGAATATATCGAACACAACGACGAAAGACATCACCGGAGACAATCACCCACAAACAAGCAGTGAAAATGCCCTACCTAAATATGACTCTTGATTAGAGGAAAATGCAAACCACCTGCCTCTAATCAAGAGCCATACCAGGCAAACCGAAACCAACATAGAAACAGATAACATAGACTGCCCACCCAAAACACATGCCCTGACCATAAACACATAAAAAACAACATAAAACAGGTCAGGACTGTTACAGTACCCCCCCCTCAAGATGCGCACGCCGGGCGCACAAGCACAAAGTCCAGGGGAGGGTCCGGGTGGGCAGTTGACCACGGTGGTGGTTCCGGCTCAGGACGCTGTCCCCATACCACCATAGTCACTCCCCTCTTCTGTCTACCCCCTCTAATGACCACCCTAACACTACCCTCCCCTAAATAAACAGCTAGCACCGGGACAAGGGGCAGCACCGGGACAAGGGGTAGCACCGGGACAAGGGGCAGCACTAGAACAAGGGGCAGCACCTGGATAAGGGGCAGCACCGGGACAAGGGGCAGCACCGGGACAAGGGGCAGCACCGGGACAAGGGGCAGCACCGGGACAAGGGGCAGCACCGGGACAAGGGGCAACACCGGGACAAGGGGCAACACCGGGACAAGGGGCAGATCCCAGCTGAAGGACTCTGGCAGGTCCTGTTTGGACGGCTCTGGCAGGTCCATGCAGGCTGACGGCTCTCGACGCTCATGGCAGACTGACGGCTCTCGACGCTCATGGCAGGCTGACGGCTCTCGACGCTCATGGCAGGCTGACGGCTCTCGACGCTCATGGCAGGCTGACGGCTCTCGACGCTCATGGCAGGCTGACGGCTCTCGACGCTCATGGCAGGCTGACGGCTCTCGACGCTCATGGCGCTCTGACGGCTCTGGCTGCTCATGGCTCTCTGACGGCTCTGGCTGCTCATGGCTCACTGACGGCTCTGGCTGCTCATGGCTCTTTGACGGCTCTGGCTGCTCATGGCTCTCTGACGGCTCTGGCTGCTCATGGCTCTCTGACGGCTCTGGCTGCTCATGGCTCTCTGACGGCTCTGGCTGCTCATGGCTCGCTGGCGGCTCTGGCAGATCCTGTCTGGTTGGCGGCTCTGGCAGATCCTGTCTGGTTGGCGGCTCTGGCAGATCCTGTCTGGTTGGCGGCTCTGGCAGATCCTGTCTGGTTGGCGGCTCTGGCAGATCTTGTCTGGTTGGCGGCTCTGGCAGATCCTGTCTGGCTGACGGCTCTAGCGGCTCCTGTCTGGCTGACGGCTCTAGCGGCTCCTGTCTGGCGGATGGCTCTGTAGGCTCATGGCAGACGGGCGGCTTTGCAGGCTCATGGCAGACGGGCGGCTTTGCAGGCTCATGGCAGACGGATGGCTCAGACGGCGCTGGGGAGACGGATGGCTCAGATGGCGCTGGAGAGACGGATGGCTCAGATGGCGCTGGGGAGACGGATGGCTCAGATGGCGCTGGGGAGACGGATGGCTCAGATGGCGCTGGGGAGACGGATGGCTCAGATGGCGCTGGGGAGACGGATGGCTCAGATGGCGCTGGGGAGACAGATAGCTCTGTAGGGAGGAGAAGGAGAGACAGCCTGGTGCGTGGTCTAGGCACCGGCTGCGCTGGAGAGGAGGAAACAGCAGGAGAGAGAACCCGGAGAGACAGCCTGGTACGGGGGGCTGCCACCGGAGGACTGGTACATGGAGGTGGCACCGGATATACCGGACCGTGAAGGAGGACACGTGCTCTTGAGCACCGAGCCTCCCCAACCCTACCAGGTTGAATGAACCCCGTAGCCCTGCCAGTGCGGCGAGGTGGAATAGCCCGCACTAGGCTATGCAGGCGAACCGGGGACACCACCTGTAAGGCTGGTGCCATGTACACCGGCCCGAGGAGACGTACTGGAGACCAGCTACGTTGGGCCGGCTTCATGGCACCCGGCTCGATGCCCAACCTAGCCCTCCCAGTGCGGCAAGGTGGAATAGCCCGCACTGGGCTAAGCACGCGTACTGGGGACACCGTGCGCTTTACCGCATAACACGGTGTCTTACCAGTACGACGCCTTCTACCTCCACGGTAAGCACGGGGAGTTTGCTCGGGTATCCTACCCGGCTTTGCCACACTCCTCGTGTGCCCCCCCCCAAGAAATTTTTGGGTCTTACTCACGGGCTCCCAACCGCGTCGTCGCGCTGCCTCCTCATACCAGCGCTCCTGGGCTGTGGCTGCCTTCTTCTCCTCCTTTGGACGGCGATATTCCCCTGGTTGAGCCCAAGGTCCTCTACCGTCCAATATCTCCTCCCAAGTCCAGAAATCCTTATTGCTCCGTCGAGCATTCCCATACCGCTTGGTCTCTGTATTTTGGTGGGTGATTCTGTCATAGCTGTCGCTCTCCTCATCCTCGGAAGAGGTGAGGAGAGAAGGATCTTCAGACCAACATGCGGAGTCAGGGAAATATGCCATCTTTATTTATAAACAATGATGAAGATGGTGACACGAAACAAAACAAAACACTTTCAAAACTTACAAAATAACAAAACGATGTTGACGCAACCTGAACATAAACTTACATAGACAAACGTAAACTCACGAACAGGAACGTACATCGAAACAGACGAACAGCCAAACAGCTCCGAAAGTGAATATATCGAACACAACGACGAAAGACATCACCGGAGACAATCACCCACAAACAAGCAGTGAAAATGCCCTACCTAAATATGACTCTTGATTAGAGGAAAATGCAAACCACCTGCCTCTAATCAAGAGCCATACCAGGCAAACCGAAACCAACATAGAAACAGATAACATAGACTGCCCACCCAAAACACATGCCCTGACCATAAACACATAAAAAACAACATAAAACAGGTCAGGACTGTTACAACAACGCAGAGACAGAGGAGAGAGAATCACTGGAGAGAACCACAGGAGAGAATCACTGAGAGAGCATCACTGATGACAGGGGAGAATGACCATCTACCTCCTATTTTCCTCCCCCTGATTTGCTTTGGGGTTTGTGTTGTTGAAGATTAACAATGGTATATTGGTATTAGTATGAGTGTGTTTATCGTATACAGTAGCTAAGCTCCTAAGGTTCAACCTCAATGTAAATATGCAGTTTGAAAATACACTTACAGTACTGAATATGATCCCGTGTTGGCTTGCTAACTCTCCTATGGGTCTGTCTTGTAATGTATGGAGCAGATGGATTATATTGACGCCAGCTGATTGTTTCCATTGTGTTACAGCACCCCATCATGGCCCATCATCAATATTTCCAGTGGCTCCCCATCGATTATTTGATTCATTTCTTCTGCATGTCTTCTCTCCCAGTAATCTCTTGGATTTATTCACCTGACATCTCCCCGTTTCCTCTGCACAGGAAAGGAGGTCGGCCTCAAATAATGATTAAATAATTAGATAAAAAAATGTGGGCTTTAAACAGGATTAGAGATGAGTAGAGCGAGAGCAATGAGGACAAGATGAGAGGGTCAAAGCAAATAAAGGAAGATATCCCTCGCTCTTTTTTCCTTTTCTTCCTCTGTCTCTGAGCGTCTAATTCAGGCCCATATCAGATTTGTCATTTGAAATGGGAAAATGGGTACTGAGTAAAGACTAGCTCACAAAAAAAGTACTTCAGAAACAGTGGCGGTCGGTGCCGTTTAAGATTCTATTACAGCATATTGGATTACTGTCATTCATATTCCATTCACCCAGCTCAATGTAACATTGATAGGTTTAGGCTCCTACATGATACTAAAATTTGCACAATACCATCATGGGGTTGCTACAACCTAGCCTACAAATGAAAGTTTATAATGTGCACAAGTTGAGAGACAAATTGGAGTAATCAAGGTGCCAGACAGTGACACATTCAATGCTGCTTCGCACACTCTTGCTGCATCTAGCTGATCTAGGGTGTAATCGTTAGTCCAAACGGAACATTTTGGAACTAAAATGAGTTTCTATTGGACAAATTCAAATCAAATCAAGCTTTATTTATATTCCATTTCAGACATGGAAAGTTCTTCACAGGGAAAAAAAACTAGGAAAAAACTAGGGGGGGGGGGGGGGGGGAATTAAATAGTTACTACACAACAAAAATAAGAGGATATAAACAAGAATGACAAACTGAACAACTAAAAAGCACCCTGAGGAGAAGCAAAGCTAAAAATGTGTTTTAAGATCTCTTTTAAATGTGTTTCGGTCCCCCTCGGGTTCTCTGGTAGGGTATTGCAGAGGCTGGGAGCATAATAACTAAAGGCTGCCTCTTCATGCCTCTTGGTCCTAGGCTTTGGGATAGGTAAAAGGCCAGTGCCAGAGGACCTGAGGAACCTACTGGGTATATAACTTAAAAGCATATCTGACATTTATTGTGGTGTACAATCGTGGATTGATTTAAAAATGAATATAATAATCCTAAAATGTATTCTAAAGCTCACAGGCAGCCATTAAAACTGGTGTAATATGTGCTCTGTCTGGTCTTGGTCAGTACCCGTGCTGCAGCATTCTGTATGTTTTGCAGTTGACCAATGGCTTTCTTGGGTAGACCAGACAGGAGAGCATTACAGTCAGGGCTGCTTGTAATAAAAGCATGGATGAGTCTCTCTGTATCAGCCTGAGAGAGAAACAGCAGCACCTTGGCAATGTTCCTCAGGTAGTAAAAAGCTATTTACTAATGTGTGATTCTAAATTGGGTTCAGAATCTAAAATAACACCTAGGTTTTTTACCTGGTATTTTATCTTTATTGCCCATGAATTTAAATGTGCAGCCAGATTCTCTCTCTGTGCTTTGGCTCCAACAATAAGTACCTCGGTCTTGACATTATTTAGCTGGAGGAAGTTGTGAGCCATCCAAGTATTTAAATCACTAATACATTATAATCATTTATCCGTGAAGCTAAAATACTGTGGATCGTCTGCGTAGCAGTGAAAATCAATGCTGTGCTTTCTGATAATGCTGCCAAGGGATGTTACCCAACAGTGCATTCTGAAAGTATTCTGACTCCTTTACTTTTTCCACATTTTGTTACGCTACAGCCTTATTCTAAAATGGATAAAAATATTATTTTTCCTCATCAATCTACACACAATATCCCACAATGACAAAGCAAAAACTTTATTTTTTTTTCAAATGTATTAAAAATAAAAAACAGATACCTTTCTATGACCCTTTGCTATGAGACTCGAAAATTGAGCTCAGGTGCATCCTGTTTCCATTGATCATCCTTGAGATGTTTCTACAACTTGATTGGAGTCCACCTGTGGAAAATGTAATTGATTAGACATGATTTGGAAAGGCACACACCTGTCTATATAAGGTCCCACAGTTGACAGTGCTTGTCAGAGCAAAAACCAAGGAGCCAAGGAATTGTCCGTAGAGCTCCGAGACAGGATTGTGTCGAAGCACAGATCTGGGGAAGAGTACCAAAAAATGTCTGCAGCATTGAAGGTCCCCAAGAACACAGAGGCATCCATCATTCTCAAATGGAAGAAGTTTGTAACCACCAAGACTCTGGCAGCCTGGCCAAACTGAGCAATCGGGAGAAGGGCCTTGATCACAGAGGTGACCAAGAACCCGATGGTCACTCTGACAGCGTTCCAGAGTTCCTCTGTGGAGATGGGAGAATCTTCATGAACAACTATCTCTGCAGCACTCCAACAATCAGGCCTTTATAGTAGAGTGGCCAGATGGAAGCCACTCCTCAGTAAAAGGCACATGACAGCCCACTTGGAGTGTGCTAAAAGACATTCAGACCATGGGAAACAAGATTCTCTGGTCTGATGAACCAAGATTGAACTCTTTGGCCTGAATGCCGAGCGTCACGTCTGGAGGAAACCTGGCACCATGCCTACGGTGAAGCATGGTGGTGGAGGCATAATGCTGTGGTGATGTTTTTCAGCAGCAGAGTATGGGAGACTAGTCAGGATAGAGGGAAAGATTAACGGAGCAGAGTACAGAGAGATCCTTGATGAAAACCTGCTCCAGAGTGCTCAGGACCTCAGACTGGGGCGAAAGTCCACCTTCCAACAGGGCAATGACCATAGGCACACAGTCAAGACTACTCAGGAGTGGCTTCGGGACAAATCTCTGAATGTCCTTGCGTGGACTTATGTAAATGTGATATTTATTTAGCAAAAATGTCTAAAAACCTGTTTTTGCTTTGGCATTATGGGGTAGATTGATGTCGGGAATGTATTTTTAATACATTTTAGAATAAGGCTGTGGAAAAAGTCAAAGGGTCTGAATACTTTCCGAATGCACTGTATATAAACTGTACCGGACCCAAAATCAAACATTTTGGAAAGCCACATATGATATGTATTTTCTCTGAGTTATGTTCACCAAGGGTGACAAACTCTCGACCGGTAAAATAGGTCCTAATCCAATTTAGAATTGGACCAGAGAGGCCAAACCTCCTCTCCAGTCTCTCCAGAAGGACATCATGGCCAATAGTGTCGAATACAGCACGAGTCCAAGAGTACAAGGACAGAGAGCTGTTTGGCATCTGTGTTGGCTCTAAGATCATTTACCACTGAAACTAAGGCTGTCTCTGTGCTGTGGTGGGCACGAAAACCAGATTGGAATTTTTCTAAAATACAGTTGGCAGATATAAAATAATTTAGCTGTTTTAAAAACAATTTCTCCAGAATTTTGCTTAATAACGGAATGCTGAAGATTTTCAGAAAATTGCTAAGAGCTGAAGGGGTTTCACCATAGTACTTTTTAGTGCAGTGGGGAAAGTGCCAGCAAACAGGGAGTGATTTATCCTGTTTGGGCTGCAAGCCCGACGTCGGAACGAACATGACAACAGCTGCAGGGCGCGAAATTCAAAATCTATTTTTTTTAAATATTTAACTTTCACACATTAACAAGTCCAATACAGCATATGAAAGATAAACATCTTGTGAATCCAGCCAACATGTCCGATTTTTTAAATGTTTTACAGAGAAAGCACCACATATATTTATGTTAGCTCACCACCAAATACAAAAGTGGACAGACACGTATGATTATGATTATGATGTATGAATTATGATTCAAGTAGCATGCACAAGCCAACCGAACTAACCTAGAACCAACCTAAAGAACCTAGAAAAACCTCAGATGACAGTCCTATAACATGTTACACAATAAATCTATGTTTTGTTCATAAAATGTGCATATTTTAGCTATAAATCAGTTTTACATTACTGCTCCCATCATTGCTACAGCATAGCTACAGTCTGAAATCACACGGGAGTAGCCAGAGAAAATACAGACACCAACGTCAACTACTAATTACACCTCATAAAACATTTCAGAAAAACATATGGTGGATAGCTAATGAAAGACAAATATCGTGTGAATAGAGCCAATATTTCCGATTTTTGAAGTGTTTTACAGCGAAAACACAATATATCGTTATATTAGCTAACAACATAAGCTAGCATACGGCAGCATTGATTCTAGTCAAGCGCTAGTATAGCACAGTTAGCACAGTTAGCATAGCACATTTCGACAGATATATGAAAAAGCATCCCAAATTGGGTCCTTATCTTTGTTGATATTCCATCAGAATGTTGTAACGGGGTCCATTGTCCAGTACAGTCTTTAGTTGGGTTCCAGAACGAAATATTTCCCTCTTTGGTTAGCAAGCACAATGGCGGTGCGGCGCTAACATCTCCTTCTTCAAAAAATTCTTCCAAAGCATCACGTCTAAAGTCCAGAATAAATTGCAATAATATAATTAAAGTATATTGAAAAAACATACTTTAGGATGATTTTGTGACATGTATCAAATAATATCGTAGCCAGAGATCATATTCACGTTTATCGAGCGTCTTCCAGGAGTCGAGTCCAGATTCTGCCTCCCGCCCGGAATTTTTTTTTAACTGCGCAGGTCTCACAAGAAGATGTACTATTCAGCCCCTGGAAGAGATATTCGACTGCTTTCAACTCTCACTTCCGCATTACACCCAGATGAAGGCGTATGACGTGTTTCTACGGTCCTAAGTGTCATGACCTTTTATAGACAAGGTCTTAAAGAGAGACATCGCATTTTGGAAATCTCAATTCTGGATAGGAAATGGGCTGTAAAAATAGTTCTGTTCAACTTAGAGAAATAATTCAAACGTTTTTAGAAACTATAGACTGTTTTCTATCCAATAATAGTAAATATATGCATATTGGAATATCAAGAATTTCTTAAGAGGCCGTTTGAAAATGTGCGCATATTTTCCAGTTTTTTCAATATTCACCCTGCAGCCTGAAGAAGTTTTAACAATAGCTTGCACTTCTTCAGATATGCAATTAAAAACTGTTTTGAAGAAGGTGGTGGGGATAAGATCGAGAAGGCAGGTAGAAGGCTTAAGTTGTGATATCACTTTCCTGAGCATGTCTGTGTTAACCAGGGGAAATCAATCCATAGTGCCTTTGCCTGGTAGGCTAGGGCACATATCATCAAACGTATCATCAGGTCTTGCTTGACTGATACCCAGCCTAATGTTTATCTTATCTCTGAAATATATTGCAAACTCATCACACTTAGATGTGGAGGAAAGTTCACATAGGCTTGCGGTGATACTGTAGGATTTATCAGGCCATCAATGGTCGAGAAGAGGACTCACTCATTATTCTAATTAACAGTGATCAAGTTAGAAATTGCCTTGTTATATATGCCAAGTTGCTCTTTCAGAATATCATAATGGACCTGTAACTTTGACTTTCTCCACTTCCGCTCTGCCTTTCTGCAATTTCTCTTTAATTGATTAGTTTCCTCCCTCATCCAAGGGGCTCTCTGTTTGGATGCAACCTTTTTCAACTTTACTGGAGCTATGGCATCAATGGTTGTCCTTAATTTGCTATTAAAGTTGTAGCGGTATTAATTAGAGAAAGGTAAAGAAGATTTTGTTCGGGCGCCAGGCAGGTATTAACCCTGCCGAAAGGAAAATAGTAGAACAGCGAGAGTACCACTACCAGACCCACACACATCAACAGAAGAGACTGCCTAGAGTGTAGCCTGTTGGTCAGATAGCCAGCGGATAGAAAAAAGAATACACACCCTATAGATCCCACATCACAGCACAGTTCTTCCACAATTCTTGGTAACCCCACCAAGCATACCTCATATAACAATAATGGCAGAGCAAATAAACAGCAACTTCATACAATAACAAATGAACCCAGTCATCACACAGAGGATTTGCAAGAGTTTGTATTCTCTTCCAGGGAAGGAGTGCAGAGGGTATGGCTGGATGGTACCACAGGTTTGTGCCTGACTTTTCAAAGGTCGCCGAACCCCTCAACCACCTTAAGAAGAAGGGTGTGAAATTCTCTAATTAATACCGCTACAGAAGTGGCGCCCGAACAGGGATAATAAAGTTATAGTTATCAACTAAATCATCACAAGAAGGAGGCAGAATAGGTGATGGAGTATTGTTTATACTCTCAATAAAACCGAGTAGGTCCATCCCCGTTTTGTTCCATTGCTTTGTTTTAAGAAAAGTTTTACAAATGAATCTGCGGAATGAATACACCCCTGATCAACACAATACATTTTCATAGCAGCCATATACAAACAGCATCAGTTTGCTTGTTCTATCATTTATTCTCATATCTACACACACTTTTCCTCTCACATTTTCCCTTTGCTTTTGGACTTCAGTGCCTAACACAACAGCTGTCTGTGATCAGGCGAAAAAACCTCTCCATGTCAAACCTTCGTACCATAACCGCTAAACGCTACACTCGGCCTACATTGTTGTCACCATATTAGCTAACGTCATTTTCAACATAGCTACTAGCGTGTTAGTAAATGCATAATCCAATCCATCCATCTGTACACGGTTTAGCAGTTACACTGGCCATGGTGGCAATAAATTTATAAAACCAAAAGCTTACCTTGACTTGGAAGAGTTGGTTTGTTGGATAGCCTTAGCCAGCTAGCTAACATAAATAGTATTCCTCTCTGTTTGAGTCAGGTTGTTGAGTAGGCTAAATACAACAAAATATATCTCTCTCTCGCTCGCTAAGTGAAAGCAATACAGCTCTCTCTCTCTCTTCTCCTTAATTTATGAAGGAATTAATTTGTTCAAAAATGTCTCTCGCTTTGTCAAATACTCATCACATTTTATGCACTTTAGCGCTAGCTAGCAGTAGCTTATGCTTTCAGTACTAGATTCATTCTCTGATCCTCTGACAACATGTCAGTTCATGCTGCAAAAGCTCTGATAGGTTGAAGGACGTCCTCCGGAAGTTGTCATAATTACTGTGTAAGTCAATGGAAAGGGGGTGGGAACCATGAGCCTCCTAGGTTTTCAATTGACATCAATATACCCAGAGGAGGATGGAGAATAGCTGTCCTGCGGCTACTCCATGGTGCTTCCCTAGAGGGCTGTTGAGGCAACTGTAGACCTTCATTGCAAAACATTGTGTTTTAATTAGTTATTTGGTGACGTGAATATATTTAGTATACATTTTGCCAAAAACTATCACTTTTTTAATGATTCACTATTTTTGCCCCACTGAAATTTACTGAGTTGGATGGTCCTCCCCTTCCTCCTCTGAGGAGCCTCCACTGTTCAGAAAGTGAAAATACATGTTTAATGATCTTATCGTTGTGTTTACAGAAGCTACACAGGTTTGGGTGTACTTATTATCTAGATATTTGTTCTCAGCATTTTGTTAATTAAATAATGTAACATTACTTATATTGTAATATCATCCATGTGGAATTAATGTCTTCAGAATTCTCCTCTCTCCTGATCTGAACCACCAAAGTGACACCAGTATGTTTGAGGATGAATGACTCTTCATAAAGATGGATGGCTGGTTTCTCTGGTTGACATTGGTGGAATTAATAGGGATGGGAGTGAGTACTTGAGTACTCGAATGGATGTAAAAACTCGATCTTTAACCAGACTAGAGATACACTTTTTTTTATACTGTAAAACTATTTGGTGGAATGTGCTTTGTGGCTGCCCGAACATGCAAGTCAAACGTTGTCCATTTGTTCATGTGCATTTGCACAATTAAAAAGAAACTAAGCCAAGCATCAGTTCTTCTCCCTAAATTAATTTGCCCCTCCGTGTCTTACTCACTCAATTGCGCTGTGACCACTCCCTCTATACACGCATGCTCAGTGCGCTGCATACAAGCTCGCATTAGGCCAACAGAAATAAAGGCCTGTAAAAAAATATATAATAATCTAAGTGATGGGATACACAAGCTACATACCTTGTCAAATGACAACAGTTTTTATCACAGAGCTTTTTATCACAGGGCTTTATCACAGAGCTTTGCACACCTGGATTGTACAATATTTGCCTATTATTTTTTTATTCAAGCTCTGTCAAGTTAGTTGTTGATTTGTACTAGATAGCCATTTTCAAGTCTTGCAATAGATTTTCAAGCAGATTTAAGTCAAAACTGTAATTAGGCCACTCAGGAACATTCAATGTCATCTTTGTTAGCAACTCCAGTGTAGATGTGGCCTTGTGTTTTAGGTTATTGTCCTGCTGAAAGCTGAATTAATCTCCCAGTGTCTGTTGGAAAGCAGACTGAACCAAGTTTTCCTATAGGATTTTGCTTGTGCTTATTTTTATCCTAAGAAACTCCCTAGTCCTTGCCGGTACCCATAACATGATGGCGCCACCACCATGCTTGAAAATAATGTGGTTCTCAGTGATGTGCTTCTACACCTGCATTGCTTGCTGTTTGGGGTTTTAGGCTGGGTTTCTGTACAGCACTTTGAGATATCAGCTGATCTAAGAAGGGCTATATAAATACATTTGATTTGATAATTTGATGATGTGTTGGATTTGCCCCAAACATAACGCTTTGTATTCAGGACAAAAAGTGTATTCATCAATTTAATTTTTTACGTCTACTAATCTGTGCCTTGGAAAACCTCCCTGGTCTTTGTGGTTAAATCTGTGCTTGAAATCCATTACTCGATTGAGGGACCTTACAGATAATTGTGTGTGTGTGTGTGGTACAGAGAGGGGGTAGTCATTAAAAAATCATGTTAACCACTATTATTGAACACTGAATGAGTCCAAGCAAATAATTATGTGATTTGTTAAGCACATTTTTACTCCTGAACTTGACCAAGAAATGTTAGCTTTTTATTTAATTTGTTTTAAAAGATCCACTTTGACATTATGGAGTATTGTGTCTAGGAGGGAGGGAGGGAGAGAGAGAGAGAGATCTGCTAATATGTTCTCTATGCACACTGCACAGATTGTTCGTTTGGTTTCACAGACACTGCTGAAGTCAGATTTCGTAATTATTCAGTACAGTTTAAATACAAGTGTGATGCTTCTATCTTCGAAGTGTCTGCCACTAATTTATTTCTTTACTGCTGCTGTCCCAGTGTAATTGGATTTAGCCATTTGTGGGGACTATCAACTTGACAGTGCTTATTGATTCCCCACTGGATTGTATTTGACATGTCAAGGTGAGAGCTCAAACTACAGTAAAGGTCGAAGCCTGATTTATTTAAACCATATAATCCCATAATTTGGGCCGGCACAATTACCATATAACCGTGTATTGGACGGTTAAGGATGAAGACCGTCATGAAAATAAAATAACTGTTGAATGAACAGCTGACTGAAGACGGGACGGTCGGGCATTCATGCTGTTGAGTCAGTTTCTGCGGCAACATGGACTCAACAACGTGATGAAACTTTATTGGTCGTTGCTGGAATAAGCAAGGTGTTAGTAGCAAACCAGCACACACAGTGTAGCAGCAGCACTCATAGAAATAACATTTATAGAACTGGCTTGGAACCTCTAACCCTGGCAATTTGACTGGTAAACTCATGCGTACACTCACAATGGCTGCAAGGTGTTAGTAGCAAACCAGCACACAAAGTGTAGCAGCAGCACTCATAGAAATAACATTTATAGAACTGGCTTGGAACCTCTAACCTTGGCAATTTGACTGGTAAACTCATGCGTACACTCACAATGGCTGCCTGGTATTGTGATGCACTAATTTTCATGGTAATGTAGAATGTTTGTTCAAATTATGTTAGCTGATGTGGCTCATGCAATGGAATGTTGAATCTACAAATCACAGCACATCTTGATGCGTACACTTCCTGCTTTGCTTCTAAGTGTCCACTCGCAATGGCCACCAGTCCACACATTATGCCATGGTCAGTACTATCCGGGATTCTTGGGAAATCCCTACGCTAACCTTAAAGGGATACTTCAGGATTTTGGCAATGAGGCCCTTTATCTACTTCCCCAAAGTCAGATGAACCTGTGGATACCATTTTTGGGTGTGTTCGTAAATTCACTTGAGTGCCAGAGTGCGCTCAGAGTGCGCTCAGAGTGCGCTCTGGGTGTTTGTAAATTCAGAGAATTGTCAGATTGTCCATTCATCAATTCAGAGCTTTCCGCTCTCGGAGTATTCAGCGCGCATACTGGATACTCTGGCCGAGGAGGACAGTTGATCAGAGCGTGCTCACCTCACAACGGCAGTCAAGCACCCAAGCTAACTGACTATAGATGGCTAGCTTGTTTGCTACTTCCAGACACATGAGAGACACACTCTGATAATTTTACTCGCACTAGCAGAGCTGGTTAGACTGTTTTCATGTTATCCAGAGCGCTGGTGACTGTAACTGTGCTGCTGGCAGAAATGTAATAATGTATTTTTGCCAACGTTTATTGACCCTTACAAAAGATTACAGTTTTGAAACTGAAGTAAAAGTGCAGTAACTGCAGTCGATGGTGGTATTTTGGATGCAGTAATTGCAGATTTTTTTTATCGTAACGGGACAACGGTCATATTCAACGGATGTTGCGCGTTTGTAAATTCATCAGTTATTCTGTGCTCTGGCACACTCAGACGAGTGCTCTGAAATCAGAGTAGATAGCCAGAGTGAATGTACGAACGCATCCTTTGTCTCTGCGTGCTGTTTAAAAGAAGTTGCTAACTAGCGCTAGCGCAATTGCTCATTGGCGCAATGACTGGAAGTCTATGGGTATCTGCTAGCATTGGCTCGCAAAACTACCTCTAACACCCTCTGAATGGCACACATACACAATCTATTTCTCAATTGTCTCAAGGCTTAAAAATCCTTCCTAATGTTTTGTACACTTGCTTGTTTGTTTTTTGGCTTATTAAGCATTTTGAGATGTCTATTATGGAAAGTGCCTTAGAAGTTTAATAAAGTATTATTAATACAATTTGTACGCTTGTACTGAACAGTACAACCAGTGTGTAGAGATTAACAAGGCAGTTATTAGCTTCTATATTGTTGCTCCTGTCCTGTACAATCCATAGTGCATAGGCCTTCAGTATTCCTATAACCCTGACCTTTGGCTCAATCTCTCAGTAATGTCTGTAATCTTGAGCAGTAAATAGCTCCAGGCCTCCCAGGGCTCAAGCTGGGCTGTTGGACAGACAGTTCCACTCTGGACCCAGGCTAGTCAGTCACAGCAGGAGAGGCTTGGCCTGAAGCTCAATATCTGATGAGGCAGTTACAGGCACTGGCTCAGGCCACAGCTAGGTGTCACAATCAACCAGGCCCCCACACTAAAATAACTGTAGGCTAGCCTTACTGTGTTGTGTGAGCATACGGCCTCTGGCAACAGGTTTAAACCTTTATGGCACACAGGTGTGGACTAGCCAGGTAATTAAAGGGTCAGTACAGGCCAGCAGGGTTCAAGCCCCTCTCCATCTTGTCTACCTCGATCGCTACAGCCTTTGATTCTTATTTCTAATGCATATCCTGAAGACTAAACACTACAACATTTGTTTGACAGCGGTGTTTTTAGTCATTGTTTTGAAATGTCGGGACATTTCAGATTATCACTATTCAAATCGTCTATCTCTCAACCTGTGGCTGTAGCTGTCAGTTGAGTTGAAAGCTGTCTGATTATTTGAACTATAGCATGAGTCCCCCTATTGGCAACAATGGCCTGACTGAATGAGTGGCTGTGTGTGCACAGATTTATGGTATGTTGAATCATGTTACCATGACTAATCATATTTTGTATGTAGTAAAGAGTATGCATTGGATTCTTGAACATAAGTGTTTTAGCTCAGTGGTCAGTTTATTAGGTACACACATCTAGTACCGGGTCGGACCCCCCTTTGCATCCAGAACAGCCTGAATTATCTGGGGCATGGAAACGTTGCTCAATTTGTAATCAAGTGACCTAACATGTGCCAGGAAAACATTCCCCACACCAGTACATCACAGCCACCAGCCTGTACTGTTGACACCAGGCAGGATGAGGCCATGGACTTACGCCAAATCCTGACACTGCCATCAGCATGATGTTCCAGGAACCGGGATACATCGGACCAGGCAACGTTTTTCCACTCTTCAATTGTTCAGTGTTGTCGATCGCGTGCCCACTGGAACCGCGTCTTCTTGTTTTCAGCTGATAGTAGTGGAACGTCTTCTGCAATAACCCATCTGTGACAAGGACTGACGAGTTGTGCATTTAAAGGTGCCGTTCTGCACACCACTGCTGTACTATGCCATTATTTGCCTGTTTGTGGCCTGCCTGATTCTTGCCATTCTCCTTCGACCTCTTGTCAACGAGTTGTTTCGCCTATAGGACTGCCGCTGACTGGATGATTTTGGTTGGTCACACCATTCTCGGTAATCCGTAGACGATCATACCATGTTTAAAGTCGCTTAGATAACCTGTCTGCCTGCTTTATATAGCAAGCCAAGGACACGTGACTCACTGTCTGTAGGAGCAAACTATTTTCGTGAACGGGGTGGTGTATTTAATAAACTAGCCACTGAGTGTATGATAACCTTGCTGGGATGGCATTCAAACATCACAGTGCTGAGCACATGCCATGATCGACTGGAGTCCACCTTTTGAGACAGACTGTTGTTTTGTAATTGTCTGAGCTGAAGCATAATACGGCAGGATAACACGCTGCATGTTCTTTATGATTAAACCTCAACATTCTTGCCACATTACTGTATCAATTCTCTATATAGGCTGCTGTGGTTGACCTTGTGCTCCAGTGTGAGGCGTCATAAAATGGTACCTTTTCAATACACACACTGGTGGTTGGCCCCGAGGTTGTGGAGGCAGTTGATCCCCAGACAGATTAGGCTGTAATCAGAAGTCTCTGTGGGCCAGGGCTCAAGCAGCACATCTGGGCTCTCCTCTCCTCGGGGTGTTTGAAGGATGGCCGGAGACAGAGACAGGGTTTCTAACAAAACATCACTGTGAGAGGGAGAACAACAGTCATTGATGTCATATACAGTTGGAAGTCTGAAGTTTACATACACCTTAGCCAAATACATTTAAACTCAATTCCTGACATTTAATCCTAGTAAAAATTCCCTGTTTTAGGTCAGTTAGGAGCACCACTTTTTTTTTAAGAATGTGAAATGTCAGAATAATAGTAGAGAGAATGATTTATTGCAGCTTTTATTTATTTCATCACATTCCCAGTGGGTCAGAAGTTTACATACACTCAATTAGTATTTGCTAGCATTGCCTTTACATTGTTTAACTTGGGTCAAACGTTTTGGGTAGCCTTCCACAAGCTTCCCACAATAAGTTGGGTGAATTTTGGCCCATTCCTCCTGACAGAGCTGATGTAACTGAGTCAGGTTTGTAGGCCTCCTTGCTCGCACACGCTTTTTCCGTTATGCCCACAACTTTTCTATAGGTTTGAGGTCAGGGCTTTGTGATGGCCACTCCAATACCTTGACTTTGTTGTCCTTAAGCCATTTGCCACAACTTTGGAAGTATGCTTGGGGTGATTGTCCATTTGGAAGATCCATTTGCGACCAAGCTTTAGCTTCCTGACTGATGTCTTGAGACGTTGCTTCAATATATTCACATTATTTTCCTCCCTCATGATGCCATCTATTTAGTGAAGTGCACCAGTCCCTCCTGCAGCAAAGCAACCCCACAACATGATGCTGCCACCCCCGTGCTTCACGGTTGGGATTCTGTTGTTCGGCTTGCAAGCCTCCCCCTTTTTCCTCCAAACATAACGACGGTCAGCCTCCCGGGTGGCGCAGTGGTCTAAGGCACTTTATCGCAGTGCTAGCTGTGCCACCAGAGACTCTGTGTTCGAGCCCAGGCTCTGTCGCAGCCGGCTGCAACCGGGAGATCCATGGGGCGACGCACAATTGGCCTAGCGTAGTCCGGGTTAGGGAGGGTTTGGCCGGTAGAGATATCCTTGTCTCATCGCGCACTAGCGACTCCTGTGGTGGGCCGGGCGCATTGCACGCTGACCAGGTTGCTAGGTGTACGGTGTTTCCTCCGACACATTGGTGCGGCTGGCTTCCGGGTTGGATCTGCGTTGTGTCAAGAAGTAGTGCAGCTTGGTTGGGTTGGGTTTCGGAGGACGCATGGCTCTCGACCTTCATCTATCCTGAGCCCCTACGTGAGTTGTAGCGATGAGACAAGACAGTAACTACTAACAATTGGATACCATGAAATTGGGGGTAAATGTTATGTTTCTTTTAAATAAGAAACATAACGACGGTCATTTTGGCCAAACAGTTCTATTTTTGTTTCATCAGGAAATCATCAGGAAATTTCTCCAAAAAGTACGATCTTTGTCTCCATGTGCAGTGGCAAACCGTAGTATGGCTTTTTTATTGCGGTGTTGGAGCAGTGACTTCTTCCTTGCTGAGCGGCCTTTCAGGTTATGTCAATTTAGGACTTGTTTTCCTGTGAATATAGATACTTTTGTACCTGTTTCCTCCAGCATCTTCACAAGGTCCTTTGCTGTTGTTCTGGGATTTATTTGCACTTTTCTCACCAAAGTACGTTCATCTCTAGGAGACAGAACACATCTCCTTCCTGAGCGGTATGACGGCTGCGTGGTCCCATGGTGTTTATACTTGTGTACATTTTTTTGTACAGATGAACTGATACCTTCAGATGTTTAGAACTTGCTCCCAAGGATGACCAGACTTGTGGAGGTCTACAGTTTTTTTTCTAAGGTCTTGGCAGATTTCTTTTGATTTTCCCATGATGTCAAGCAAAGAGGCACTGAGTTTGAAAGTATGGCCTTGAAATACATCCACAGGTACACCTCCAATTGACTCAAATGATGCCAATTAGCCTATCAGAAGCTTCTAAAGCCACGACATCATTTTCTGGAATTTTCCAAGCTGTTTAAAGGCACAGTAAACTTATTGTATGTAAACGTCTTATTGCATGTAAACCCATTGGAATTGTGACAGTGAGTTATAAGTGAAATAATCTGTCTGTAAACAATTGTTTGAAAAATTACTTGTGTCATGCACAAAGTAGATGTCCTAAACGACTTGCCAAAACTATAGTTTGTTAACAAGAAATTTGTGGAGTGGTTGAAAAACGAGTTTTAATGATTCCAACCTAAGTGTATGTAAACTTCCGACTTCAACTGTACATACAGTTCTGTGAAATACTGCTATGTTTATATATGACAATTGCATACCGTCACACTGGATGGAACATGTTCATTTATAGTCTCATTACCAAAATAATCAACCACAGCCATGATTCCAGGTCAGCCAGTTGATCACAAATTTGGGAGACAGCTTGGTCTCTGAGAGTTGTCCATCTTGAAAATGCCCCTGTCTTGTTTAATAACAAATAAAGTGTTATGTATGTTTCCATTCAAATGTCATGAATCATCCTTAGCCTCTCTTAAGAATTCGCTGCCTGATATTTTTCATACGATATGGGTTATGAGGATCATAGACAGCATTGGTTATAGATCGCGGGGCTTCATAGGCAGCGACAGGCTGGTGTGTTTTGTGATTGATTTATGTAGCTTAAAAGCTCTCCTGTTATTTCTTCTGATTTACTGTCAGATAAAACAGCTGCTCCTCATCCTTATTGGATGGGCCTTGGGATGAGACACCGGTTTGGAACAGGGCCATAAATTACCCCTCTCTCTATTGGCCTGCAGTGAGGGGAAAGTAGAAGGGATGTGCTGCCTGCTATAGGGATGGGATGAGGAATCCCAGGCTTGTATCACTGGGAAAGACAGAGGTGCTTTTGGAGATCAATCTCAAAAAGTCTCCCTTTGTAATACACTCGTTGTGTAACATTGATCATACTCTAGGCCAGAGTGGAGTGGAGGACCTTATTCTAGTCTAAAAGCTTTCTTTGTGTATAATGACATTCTTGAAACATGACAAGTGCTTTGAAGTTTGTCTAATTTCTCTGAAGAATGAGAAGGAGTTGGAGAATATGTTTCTCGTGTTCCCACATCTATTTCACCTACTTAAATATGTATTTGTTTGAGCTAATGTCTTTGTTTGTGATTGAGTGAGACAATTGACACGTTTTAATGCTGTAATTGTTGTTTGCATGTGTTTAATCTAAGGACACATTTACTTTAAACTACCCTCTGTCAGCTCATAGACATACTCTCTTTCTTCTATTATTTTCCTCTCTGCTCTCTCATTTTTGTCAATTGGACCTCAAAGGAGTCCATCTTGACATTTTAGCGTGCGTGATGTCTCCATGAGTCTGACAAAGTCGGTTTCTGTCTGTCTCCAGGTTCGACTACCAGGAGCTGCTTCATAACTCCACATTCTGCCTGGTGCCCCGCGGTCGTAGGCTGGGCTCCTTTCGCTTTCTCGAGGCCCTCCAGGTACGTGGTTGGAAGTTTCCCCAACAAAAAACCTGTCCCTCAGAGGCTCCTTGCGTCTCCAAGTGGTTCCCTTGGAAACGGGGGCTAGTCGTTGGCATGGCAGCCGGGGTTGGAGCCTGTGAGTTGTGCAGGCCCTGCAGTCTGCCAGGCCTGATGCTTGGGTTATTTGTATTGACAACCTGTCATCTTTTCAGAAACAGCTGCAGAAGAGTTCTGTACTATAGATACAGAAGAGACCTATTTTTATCTCAACACCTCCCACTTTCATTAACACCTGATCGCCTCCTCTCAGGCATGTTTATTTGGACTGACAGTAGCGTCCCACTGAGCCTCTATAGAAGTATCTTAGAATTGTTTATTACTTGGAACTATCCCATTGTAGATGTACATGTGTCTCTATATCGACAGAGGAAGTTATGATGGACATCCAGATACACTGAGGCCTGCATGGCTGAAAGTAAAGAATGAAGGAAGTAGCCTAGTCATTTCTACCCCACTCTGTACAAATCAAATCAATCAATCAAATGTATTTATAAAGCCAATCTTACATCAGCTGATGTCAAAAAGTGCTGTACAGAAACCCAGCCTAAAACCCCAAACTGTCAGGACCCGGTGTGAGAAAGTCACTAATAATCGGCAGAACCCAGAAGAGGAGGCAGACACAGCAGTACTAGAGACGGTGGTTTAATCAAAGGAAAGATCTTCCGGCAAAAATATAAATCCACAACGTCCAAAACAAAAGCCAAGAGACAAAAATAGATATCTTCCAAAATACAAAGAAAATCCACAAAGTGGTAAGAACAGCAAGGGAAAAAACAAACCTCAAAAGACTAATCCAAAATAAACAAGAACAATACCAGAGAACCTCTGGAAACTCCAACAAGAGAAAAAGTTAACAGCAGGGCTGGGGCAGGGTGCTAATGTACAAACACTGATCAAAGAACTGAGGAACACACAGGGTTTAAATACCAACAAGGAACGACATACAGGTGCAAACAATAATTAGAGCAAGGAAAAAACAAAAGGTTCAAAAAAGGTGCAATGGGGACATCTAGTGACCAAAACCTGAACAGTCCTGGCCAAAACCTGACAGAATCCCCCTCCTAGGAACGGCTCCTGACGTTCCTACCAGCCTTCTCAGGGTGGAGGGCCCTGAACTGACGAATGAGGTCAGGGTCCAGTATGTCCTTGGCAGGAACCCAGGAGCGCTCCTCGGGACCGTAGCCTTCCCAGTCCACCAGATACTGCCAGGACCGCTGCACCCGGCGGGAATCCAGTATCCGGTGGACGGTATAAGCCGACTGGCCTCCGATGACACGGGGCGGAGGGGGAGGTCTGCCTGCCGGGATAAGGGGAGAAAAAACAACAGGTTTTAATAAAGAAATGTGAAATGTGGGATTGATCTTAAGGGATCTGGGTAAGTGTAGGCGAAAAGTAACGGGATTGACTCTCCTGGCAATCTTAAAGGGACCGATGAATCTCTGGGACAGCTTGCGAGACTCCACCCGTAGCGGTAAGTTCTTTGTTGAGAGCCATACTCTCTGGCCGGGGTACAGGGTAGGACCGGGACGGCGACGTCTGTTGGCTTGTCGCTGGTACTGCTGTGAGGAACGCAGAAGATTAAGACGGGCCTTCTTCCACGTAAGCCGACAGCGTCTGATGAACCTCAAGGCTGAAGGCACTCTGACTTCTGCCTCCTGGTCCGGGAACAATAGCGGAGCATAGCCAAACTGACACTCGTGCGGGGACACACCAGTGGAGGAGGAGCACAAGGTGTTGTGCGCGTACTCGGCCCAAACAATGAAGGATGACCATGTGGATGGGTTGTTGGAGACCATACATCTGAGGGTGGTTTCCAGCTCTTGATTCATCCTCAGTTTGGCCGTTGGACTCCGGATGGTACCCTGAAGAAAGACTGGCCGTGGCCCCTATGAGTTGGCAGAAGGCCTTCCAAAACCTAGAGGCGAACTGTGGACCTCTGTCGGAAACCATATCTTGCGGAATGCCAAAGACTCGGAACACATGGTTAATCACCAACTCAGCCGTTTCCTTGGCAGAAGGTAATTTGGTCAAGGGAACAAACCTGGCTGCCTTAGAAAACCTGTTGATGATGACTAGGATAGTAGTATTACCATGGGACGGAGGAAGGCCAGTAATAAAGTCCAACGAGATATGGGACCAGGGTTGGTGGGGAATAGATAAAGGGTGAAGGAGTCCTTGAGGGTGGAGGTGAGAAGATTTGCCCTGGCAGCACACGGAACAGGCCTTGACGAAAGTGGCAACGTCTTCTTTTATGGTGGGCCACCAGAACTTACGCTGGATGAACTCCAAGGTGCGACCTACACCCGGATGACAGGTGAGGCGAGAGGAGTGCCCCCACAGAAGGACTTGGGACCTTGCTGCCTTGGGAACAAACAACCTATTGGCAGGACCTCCTCCAGGACCCGGTTCGATGGCTTGAGCTTGTTTCACGGTATCCTCCACTTGCCACGAGATCGGAGCCACGATCTTAGCGGCAGGAAGGACAGTCATCCCAGTATCTTCTCGAATGGCAGGAGAGTAGATTCGTGACAAGGCGTCCGGTTTGAGATTCTTCGACCCGGGTCTATAGGTGAGGATAAACTGGAATCGGCTGAAGAAAAGAGACCATCGAGCTTGTCTGGAGTTCAACCGCTTCGCCTGCTGGATATACTCCAGATTTTTGTGGTCCGTAAGGACTTGAAACGGTTGAGAAGCCCCCTCGAGCCAGTGTCTCCATTCCTTCAATGCCATCTTAACCGCTAGGAGTTCACGATCCCCCACATCGTAATTCCTCTCGGCCGGGGTAAGCCGGTGAGAGAAGAAGGCGCAAGGATGAAGCCTCTTGTCTTCACCCCTCTGAGACAGGACAGCTCCAACACCAACCTCGGATGCGTCTACCTCCACCACAAAAGGTTCATCCGCCGTGGGTAGTGTCAGGATGGGAGCAGAGAGGATGCGCTGCTTGAGTCCTTGGAAGGCCGTCTCAGCTTCTCTTCCCCACAGAAACCTTGTGTTGCCCCCCTTGGTTAAAGCTGAGAGAGGGGCTGCCACCGAGCTGAAGTTCTTGATGAACTTGCGGTAAAAGTTAGTGAAGCCCAGGAAACGCTGAACTTCCTTAACGGACTTGGGGGTGGGCCAATCCGCTACCGCCCCTACCTTTCTGGGGTCCATCTGGACTCGACCGGGTTCCACTACAAATCCCAGGAATTGTACTCGAGAAGAGTGGAATTCACACTTTTCCGGCTTAACGTACAAATGGCTGTCTAGGAGGCGTTTGAGCACTTGTCTGACATGCTTAGTGTGTTCTTGAAGGGAGCTCGAAAAGATGAGGATGTCATCCAAGTAAACAAACACGAAGATGTTAAGCATATCCCTAAGCACATCGTTTATGAGCGCTTGGAACACAGCCGGGGCGTTGGTCAGGCCGAAGGGCATCACCGAGTATTCGTAGTGACCAGTAGGCGTGTTGAAAGCGGTCTTCCACTCGTCCCCGGGTTTGATCCGCACAAGATGGTATGCGTTCCGCAGGTCAAGCTTAGTGAAGACAACTGCTTCCTGGAGCAGCTCAAAGGCTGTGGCCATAAGGGGTAGCGGGTAGCGGTTACGGACGGTTATGGCATTGAGTCCCCGGTAGTCGATGCAAGGTCGTAATCCACCGTCTTTTTTGGCCACAAAGAAAAACCCTGCTCCCGCCGGTGAGGTGGATGGACGCATGAGGCCTGCTGCCAGAGCGTCCTTGATGTAGGTATCCATAGCAGCTTGTTCGGGAGGAGATAGGGAAAAGATCCGACCCCTGGGAGGGCAGGTCCCCGGAAACAGGTTGATGGTGCAATCGTAAGGTCTATGGGGTGGTAGTTTGGTGGCCCTCTGTTTGCTAAATACCGGTTTGAGGTCATGGTAACACTCGGGAACTTGGGACAGGTCGATGGATTCTAGAGACTCGGGAGGGGAACTCGGGGAACTCGGGAAGATACAAGTGGCTTGGCACGTAGGACCCCACTGCTTGATAGTGCCCACAGACCAGTCGAAGTGAGGGTTATGGCTGTGAAGCCAGGGGTATCCAAGGACGAGAGGGAACTCGGAACAGGAGATCAGATGAAAGTTCATCACTTCCTGGTGTTGGGAAACTGAAAGTCGCAAGGGGGTAGTGGCACGAGTGACAAGTCCAGATCCCAAAGGGCTTCTATCCAACGTAGTAACCCTTATGGGGTCACTTAGAGGTTCAGAGGGAACGCTATTCTCCTTCGCCCAGACCCCGTCCATGATGTTACCTGCGGCTCCAGAGTCTACCAAGGCTTGAAGAGGAAACTCGTGGTCGTCCCAGGAAAGGGTAACTGGAATGAGCAGGCGGGAGTTGGATGGATGGGAGGAGGTTATGTTTCCCGTTACAGTCCTCCCAGGCCTGCACGGAAGAGTGCGTTTCCCTGGAGCACGGGACACGTGGAGCGGAAATGGCCCGGTTTGCCGCAATATAGACAGCATCGCTCCCTCATCCGGCGGTCTCTCTCAGCCTGGGAGATGCGTCCAATCTGCATGGGTTCTGGTGGAGCCAGCGAGGATAAAGGTGGAGACTCAGAGCTGGAACCGATAGGAGCTAGGGTGAGAGGTCTACGGTTGAGTTCTCTCTCTCTCAGACGCTGGTCTATGCGCGAAGCCAACTTGATAAGGGACTCAAGGTTGTCCGGTGGTTCCCGAGTGGCCAGTTCATCTTGGATGGTGTCGGAAAGACCCTTCAAAAAACACACAGTGAGCGCCTCGTCGTTCCAACCACTTGCTGCTGCCACAGTGCGGAACTGGATGGCATAGTCCGTCATGCTGCGCCGACCTTGGCGGAGAGTCAGGAGCTGTTTGGCTGAGTCAGGGCCGTTGGTAGGACCTTGAAACACTCGCTTGAATTCTTCAGCAAAGGTAGAGTAGCTGGCACAGCAGGGACTTTGGGCATCCCACACAGCAGTAGCCCAGGCTAGGGCTTTTTCCGACAGCAGGGTGATGATATATGCTATCTTGGACCGGTCGGTGGGAAACGACGATGGTTGCAGCTCGAAGGAGAGAGAACATTGGGTGAAAAACCCCTTACAAACACTCGGATCACCTGAGAACCGTTGGGGAGGCGGCAGACGAGGTTCAGCCAGGGGGTTAACTGCCACGGGCACTTGAATCTGATGTACTGGAGCAGAAGCTGTTGCCGGGGAAAGTCGATCAGAAATCTGCTTTATGGAAGTCAGCATCTCTGACAGAAGTTGAGAATGTCTAGCCATTAAGGCCTCTTGCTGAACCAGAGCAGCTTCGTGGCGTTGGACAGTCCCCTCGTGGTGGGACAGCATGGAAAAAAAATCCTGGGTACTGGCTGCCTCTGGGTTCATTATATTGGCTCAGTGTTTCTGTCAGGACCCGGTGTGAGAAAGTCACTAATAATCGTCAGAACCCAGAAGATGAGGCAGACCCAGCAGTACTAGAGACGGTGGTTTAATCAAAGGAATGATCTTCCGGCAAAAATATAAATCCACAACGTCCAAAACAAAAGCCAAGAGACAAAAATAGATATCTTCCAAAATACAAAGAAAATCCACAAAGTGGTAAGAACAGCAAGGGAAAAAACAAACCTCAAAAGACTAATCCAAAATAAACAAGAACAATACCAGAGAACCTCTGGAAACTCCAACAAGAGAAAAAGTTAACAGCAGGGATGGGGCAGGGTGCTAACGTACAAACACTGAGCAAAGAACTGAGGAACACACAGGGTTTAAATACCAACAAGGAACGACATACAGGTGCAAACAATAATTAGAGCAAGGAAAAAACAAAAGGTTCAAAAAAGGTGCAATGGGGACATCTAGTGGAGATTATAACATAACATGGCCAAGATGTTCAAATGTTCATAAATGACCAGCAGGGTCAAATAATACTAACCACAGTGGTTGTCGAGGGTGCAACAGGTCAGCACATCAGGAGTAAATGTCAGTTGGAATTTCATAGCTGATCATTCAGAGTATCTCTACCGCTCCTGCTGTCTCTAGAGAGTTGAAAACAGCAGGTCTGGGACAGGTAGCACGTCTGGTGAACAGGTGAGTGTTCCATAGCCGCAGGCAGAACGGTTGAAACTGGAGCAGCAGCACGGCCAGGTGGACTGGGGACCGCAAGGAGTCATCAGGCCAGGTAGCCCTGAGGCATGGTCCTAGGGCTCAGGTCCTACGAGAGAGAGAAAGAAAGAAAGAGAGAGAGAGAAAGAAAGAGAGAATTAGAGAGAGCATACTTAAATTCACACAGAACACCGGATAAGACAGGAGAAATACTCCAGATATAACAGACTGACCCTAGCCCCCGACACATAAACTACTGCAGCATAAATACTGGAGGCTGAGACAGGAGGAGTCAGGAGACACTGTGGCCCCATCCGATGATACGGCCGGACAGGACCAAACAGCAGGATTTAACCCCACCCACTTTGCCAAAGCACAGCCCCCACACCACTAGAGGGATATCTTCAAACACCAACTTACCATCCTGAGACAAGGCCGAGTATAGCCCACAAAGATCTCCGCTACGGCACAACCCAAGGGGGGACGCCAACCCGGACAGGAAGATCCCGTCAGTGACTCAACCCACTCAAGTGACGCACCCCTCCTAGGGACGGCATGGAAGAGCACCAGTAAGCCAGTGACTTAGCCCCTGTAATAGGGTTAGAGGCAGAGAATCCCAGTGGAGAGAGGGGAACCGGCCAGGCAGAGACAGCAAGGGCGGTTCGTTGCTCCAGTACCTTTTCGTTCACCTTCACACTCCTTGGCCAGACTACACTCAATCATAGGACCTACTGAAGAGATGCGTCTTCAATAAAGACTTATTAAAGGTCGAGACAGAGTCTGCGTCTCTCACATGGGTAGGCAGACCATTCCATAAAAATGGAGCTCTATAGGAGAAAGCCCTGCCTCCAGCTGTTTGCTTAGAAATACTAGGGACGGTAAGGAGGCCTGCATCTTGTGACCGTAGCGTACGTGTAGGTATGTACGGCAGGACCAAATCGTAAAGATAGGTCGGAGCAAGCCCATGTAATGCTTTGTAGGTTAGCAGTAAAACCTTAAAATCAGCCCTTACTGAAGTAATTTGATCACATTTTGGCGTTCTAGTCAAGATTCTAGCAGCCGTGTTTAGCACTAACTGAAGTTTATTTAGTGCTTTATCCGGGTAGACATAAAGTAGAGCATTGCAGTAGTCTAACCTAGAAGTGACAAAAGCATGGATACATTTTCTGCATCATTTTTGGAAAGAAAGTTTCTGATTTTTGCAATGTTACGTAGATGTAAAAAGCTGTCATTGAAACAGTCTTGATATGTTTGTCAAAAGAGAGATCAGGGTCCAGAGTAACGACGACGTCCTTCACAGTTTTAATTGAGACGACTGTACAACCATCAAGATTAATTGTCAGATTCAACAGAAGACATGTGTGTTTCTTGGGACCTAAAACAAGCATCTCTGTTTTGTCCGAGTTTAAAAGTAGAACATTTGCAGCCATCCACTTCCTTATGTCTGAAACACAGGCTTCCAGGGAGGGCATCGAAATGAACAACTGTGTGTCATCCGCATAGCAGTAAAAGTTAACATTATGTTTCCAAATGACATCACCAAGAGGTAAAATATATAGTGAAAAAAAGTCGGCCTAAAACGGAGCCTTGAGGAACACCGAAATTTACAATTGATTTGTCAGAGGACAAACATCCACAGAGACAAACTGATATCTTTCCAACAGATAAGCTCTAAACCAGGCCAGAACCTGTCCGTGTGGACCAACAATCTCTCCAAAAGAATGTGGTGATCAATGGTATCAAAAGCAGCAGGTCTAGGAGCACGAGGACAGATGCAGAGCCTCGGTCTGACGCCATTAAAATGTAATTTACCACCTTCACAAGTGCAGTCTCAGCGCTATGATGGGGTCTAAAACCAGACTGAAGCGTTTCGTATACATTGTTTGTCTTCAGCTTTTATTTTTAATTGAGAGGAATGGGAGATTCAATATAGGCCGATAGTTTTCTATATTTTCTGGGTCATGGTTTGGCTTTCTCAAGAGAGGCTTTATTACTGCCGGTTTTAGTGAGTTTGGTACACATCCGGTGGATAGAGAGCCGTTTATTATGTTCAACCTAGGAGGGCCAAGCACAGGAAGCAGCTCTTTCAGTAGTATAGTTGGGATAGAGTCCAGTATGCAGCTTGAAGGTTTAGAGGCCATGATTATTTTCATCATTGTGTCAAGAGATATAGTACTAAATAACTTTAGTGTCTCCCTTTATCCTAGATCCTGGCAGAGTTGTGCAGACTCAGGACAACCGAGGTTTGGAGGAATACGCAGATTTAAAGAGGAGTCCATAATTTGCTTTCTAATGGTCATGATCTTTTCCTCAAAGAAGTTCATGAATTTATCACTGCTGAAGTGAAAGCCATTCTCCCTTGGGGAATGCTGCTTTTTAGTTAGCTTTGCAACAGTATCGAAAATACATTTTGGATTGCTCTTATTTTCCTCAATTAAGTTGGAAAAATAGGATGATCGAGCAGCAGTGAGGGCTCTTCGGTACTGCACGGTCTTTCCAAGCTAGTCGGAAAACTTCCAGTTTGGTGGAATGCCATTTCCGTTCCAATTTTCTGGAAGCTTGCAGAGCTCGGGTATTTTCTGTATACCAGGGAGCTAGTTTCTTATGACAAATGTTTTTTGTTTTTGGGGTGCGACTGCATCTAGGGTATTACGCAAGGTTAAATTGAGTTCCTCAGTTAGGTGGTTAACTGAATTTTGTTCTCTGACGTCCTTGGGTAGGTGGAGGGAGTCTGGAAGGGCATCTAGGAATCTTTGGGTTGTCCGAGAATTTATAGCACGGCTTTTGATGATCCTTGGTTGGGGTCTGAGCAGATTATTTGTTGCGATTGCAAATGTAATAAATTGGTGGTACGATAGTCCAGAATTATGAGGAAAAACATTAAGATCCACAACATTTATTCCATGGGACAAAACTAGTTCCAGAGTATGACTGTGGCAGTGAGTAGGTCCGGAGACATGTTGGACAAAACCCACTGAGTCGATGATGGCTCTGAAAGCCTTTTTGAGTGGGTCTGTGAACTTCTCCATGTGAATATTAAAGTCACCAAAAATTTGAATATTATCTGCCATGACTACAAGGTCCGATAGGAATGCAGGGAACTCAGTGAGGAATACTGTATGTGGCCCAGGAGGCCTGTAAACAGTAGCTATAAAAAGTGATTGAGTAGGCTGCATAGATTTCATGACTAGAAGCTCAAAAGACAAAACCTTTTTTTTTTTGTAAATTGAAATTTGCTATCGTAAATGTTAGCAACACCTCCGCCTTTGCGGGATGCGCGGGGGATATGGTCACTAGTGTAACTAGGAGGTGAGGCCTCATTTAACACAGTAAATTCATCAGGCTTAATTAAGCCATGTTTCAGTCAGGCCAATCACATCAAGATTATGTTCAGTGATTAGATCATTGACTATAACTGCCTTGGAAGTGAGGGATCTAACATTAAGTAACCCTATTTTGAGATGTGAAGTATCACAATCTCTTTCAATAATGTCAGCAATGGAGGACGTCTTTATTAGTGTGAGATTGCTAAGGCGAACACCGCCATGTTTAGTTTTGCCCAACCTAGGTTGAGGCACAGACACGATCTCAATGGGGATAGCTGAGCTGACTACAATGACTGTGGTAGTGGCAGACTCCACTAAGCTGGCAGGCTGGCTAACAGCCTGCTGCCTGGCCTGCACCCTTTCTCAATGTGGAGCTAGGGGAGTTAGAGCCCTGTCTATGTTCGTAGATAAGATGAGAGCACCCCCCAGCTAGGATGGAGTCCGTCACTCCTCAACAGGCCAGGCTTGGTCCTGTTTGTGGGTGAGTCCCAGAAAGAGGGCTCTATCTTTTGGGAGGGGCAGAAAACAGTTTTCAACCAGCGATTGAGTTGTGAGACTCTGCTGTAGAGCTCATTACTCCCCCTAACTGGGAGGGGGCAAGAGACAATTACTTGATGCCGACTTATCTTTCTAGCTGATTTACACGCTGAAGCTATGTTCCGCTTGGTGACCTCTGACTGTTTCATCCTAACATCGTTGGTGCCGACGTGGATAACAATATCTCTATACTCTCTACACTCGCCAGTTTTAGCTTTAGCCAGCACCATCTTCAGATTAGCCTTAACATCGGTAGCCCTGCCCCCTGGTAAACAATGTGTGATCGCTGGATGATTCGTTTTAAGTCTAATACTGCGGGTAATGGAGTCGCCAATGACTAGGGTTTTCAATTTGTCAGAACTAATGGTGGGAGGCTCAGACCCCGTAACGGGAGGAGTAGAGACCATAAAAGGCTCGGCCTCTGACTCCGACTCACTGCTTAATGGGGAGAACCGGTTGAAAGTTTCTGTCGGCTGAATGAGCGACACCGGTTGAGCATTCCTACAGCATTTCCTTCCAGAAGCCATGAGAAGGTTGTCCGGCTGCGGGGACTGTGCGAGGGGATTTTACTACTATCTGCACTTCTTGGTGGCACAGACGCTGTTTCATCCTTTCCTACGCTGAAATTACCCTTGCCTAACGATTGCGTCTGAAGCTGGGCTTGCAGCACAACTATCATTGCGGTAAGGTGATCATTCTCCTGTATATTATGAGTACTGCGATTGCATATAGAAGGCATCATGTTAATGTTACTACTTAGCTTCGGCTGGTGGAGGTCCTGACGAACCACGTCCAGATAAAGCGTCCGGAGTGAAAAAGTTGAATGAAAAAAGTCGAGCGAGGGAACAACTAAAAATATAAACGGTAATTAAAAAGTAAAAACAGTAAAGTTGGCAGGTAGCAAAGTAAGGTTAGCAACAAAACGCACAGCAGCAAGTAAACAAGCCTACAAGTTGTGTCAAATCAAACTTTATTTGTCACATGCGCAAGTGTAGACCTTACTGTGAAATGCTTAATTACAAACCCTTAACTCTTCTTGAACTGCACTGTTGGTTAAGAAAATATTTACCAAATAAACTAAAGTAAAGAAAATATATAAAAAATATATAATAATAATAATAAAAAGTAACACGATACCGAGGCTATATACAGGGGGTACCGGTACCGAGTCAGTGTCTGAGGGTACAGGTTAGTTGAGATAATTTGTACATGTAGGTAGGGGTGAAGTGACTATGCATAGATAATAAACAGCGAGTAGCAGCAGTGTCCAAAACAAATGGGTGGGTGTCAATTGTCACGATCGTCTTGCAGTGAGAGAGAGGACCAAAACGCAGCGTGTGAAAAATACATTCTCTTTTATTAGAGACGAGTGAAACACGAAACGAACACTTATAACAAAACAAAACAACCGTGAAGCTACAAACGTAAACGCTACAAACGTTCTACATAGACAATTACCCACAAAACCCAATGCCTATGGCTGCCTTAAATATGGCTCTCAATCAGAGACAATGAACCACAGCTGCCTTTAATTGAGAACCAATCTAGTCAGCCATAGACATACAAACACCTAGACAGTACACTGACCGATTTAACATACAAAACGCCTAGACAATCCAAAAACACATACATTCCCCATGTCACACCCTGACCTAACTAAAATAATAAAGAAAACAAAGATAGCTAAGGCCAGGGCGTGACATCAATGTTATAGTCCGGTGGCCATTTGATTCATTGTTCAGCCGTCTTATGGCTTTGTGGTAGAAGCTGTTAAGGAGCCTTTTGATCCTAGACTTAGCGCTCTGGTACCGATTGCCGTGCGGTAATAGAGAAAACAGTATATGACTTGGGTGACTGGAGTTTCTGACAATTTTATGGGCTTTCCTCTGACACCGCCTATTATATAGGTCCTGGATGGCAGGAAGCTTGGCCCCAGTGAAGTACTGGGCCATACGCACTACCCTCTGTAGCACCTTACGGTCAGATGCCGAGCAGTTGCCATACCAGGTGGTGATGCAACTGGTCAGGGTGCTCTCAATGGTGCAGTTGTAGAACTTTTTGAGGATCTGGGGACCCATGCCAAATCTTTTCAGTTCCTCCTGAGAGGAAAAGGTTTTGTCGTGCACTCTTCACGACTGTCTTGGTGTGTTTGGACCATGATAGATCATTGGTGATGTGGACACCAAGGAACTTGAAACTCTCGACCCGCTCTACTACAGCCCCGGGCCTGTTCGGCCTGCCTTTTCCTGTAGTCCACGATCAGCTCCTTAGTCTTGCTCACATTGAGGGAGAGGTTGTCCTGGCACCACACTGCCAGTTCACACTGCCACCTCCCTATAGGCTGTCTCATCATTGTCAGTGATCAGGGCTGCCACTGTTGTGCCATCAGCAAACTTAATGATAGTGTTTGAATTGTGTTTGGCCACGCGATTGTGAGTGAACAGGGAGTACAGGAGGGTACTAAGTACACACCCCTGAGGGGTCCCAGTGTTGAGGATCAGTGTGTCAGACATGTTGTTGCCTACCCTTACCACCTGGGGGCGGCCCGTCAGGAAGTCCAGGATCCAGTTGCAGAGGGAGGTGTTTAGCCCCAGGGTCCTTAGCTTAGTGATGAGCTTTGTGGGCACTATGGTGTTGAACGCTGAGCTGTAGTCAATAAACAGCATTCTCACATAGGTGTTCTTTTTGTCCTGGTTGGAAAGGGCAGTGTGGAGTGCGATTGAGATTGCGTCATCTGTTTGGGCGGAATGCGAATTGGAGTGGGTCTAGGGTATTTGGGAGGATGCTGTTGATGTGAGCCATGACCAGCCTTTCAAAGCGCTTCATGGCTACCGACGTGAGTGCTATGGGGCGGTAATCATTTAGGCAGGTTACCTTCGCTTCCTTGGGCACAGGGACTATGGTGGTCTGCTTGTAGGTATTACAGACTCAGTCAGAGAGAGGATGACAATGTCAGTGAAGACACTTGCCAGTTGGTCCACGCGTTCTTTGAGTACACGTCCTGGTAATCCATCTGGCCCCGCGGCTTTGTGAATGTTGACCTGTTTAAAGGTCTTGCTCACATTTGCTACCGAGAGCATTATCACACAGTCATCCAGAACAGCTGGTGCTCTTATGCATGCTTCAGTGTTGCTTGCCTCGAAGCGAGCATGAAAGGCATTTAGTTCATCTGGTACTCTCGCATCACTGGTTAGCTTACTTCTGGGTTTCCCTTTGTAGTCCGTAATAGTTTTCAAGCCCTGCCACATCCGACGAGCGTCAGAGCCGGTGTAGTAGGATTCAATCTTAATCCAGTTGTCATGACTGTCCTGCTCAGCTCAGGTTACCAATGACCACAATCCCGCAGAGAGATTTCATCCCCACCAGAGGAGAAGGGATCTCAAGGGATAGGAAGATGTGGGGGTTTTATGACCCCTCACACCCATTGTAAATCTTAGGCCACAGACAAAATTCCTTTGTCCTCTCACTATGGAGAACCAGCTTCAGAACATGAAACATGAAATAAAGGGACTTTGGAACAATGGTTTCCGTCAGCCACAATGGTGGCCATGACGATAGATGGAATATGAAAATGTATGTCATTTTTGTTTTGTTATTAAAGGTTAATAGATTACGTTATTACGAAGACATTGTAACGTTAAGAGTTTTCCTAGTATGTGTTTGATGTTTATACATTGTACGTTGTGTGAAAAATGTCCAAATCAAAGAAAATGTTTTGGTAAAGATGAAATGTGAAGTTAGTTGTCTACAATAGGATTTGAGTAAAATCTAGACCTTCCCTCTTAATTTGGTACGCCCAGAGAATTGCCCTTAACCTCTAACGCCTCACAAACCCGGATCCGGGAGCACCCCCATCAAAAAAGCTGACTAGCATAGCCTACCCTAAAGCCACAGGGATATCATATAATAAAATGTTCATGAAATCACAAGTCCAAGACACCAAATGAAAGATACACATCTTGTGAATCAAGCCATCATTTCTGATTTTTAAAATGTTTTACAGGGAAGACACAATATGTAAATCTATTAGCTAACCACGTTAGCAAAAGACACCACTTCTTTACTCCACCATTTTTTTACTCCATCAGTAGCTATCACAAATTCGACCAAATAAAGATATAAATAGCCACTAACCAAGAAACAACCTCATCAGATGACAGTCTGATAACATATTTATTGTATAGCATATGTTTTGTTAGAAAAATGTGCATATTTCAGGTATAAATCAGAGTTTACCATTGCAGCCACCATCACAACTCTCACCAAAGCGACTAGAATAACTACAGAGACCATCGTGTATTAGCTAATTACTCATCATAAAACATTTCTTAAAAATACACAGCGTACAGCAGATGAAAGACACAGATCTTGTGAATCCAGACAATATTTCAGATTTTCTAAGTGTTTTACAGCGAAAACACAATATAGCGTTATATTAGCTTACCACAATAGCAAACATCACACCAAACATGATTCAAGGCAAAAATAGTGATAACGTATAAACCACCAAAATATATTAATTTTTTCACTAACCTTCTCAGAATTCTTCAGATGACAGACCTATAACATCATATTATACAATGCATATAGAGTTTGTTCGAAAATGTGCATATTTAGCGGCACAAATTGTGCTTATACAATGAGAATAGTGTCCAAAACCTCAAGCAATCTGTCCGGCGCCATCTTGGAGAGGCACCTATTCTAATCGAAAACTATTCATAAACTTGACAAAAAAAATACAGGTTGGACAGCAATTGAAAGACAAATTAGTTCTTACTGCAATCGCTGGGTTACATTTTTAAAATTAACGTTACTTCAAAATACAGCGTGCGATAAAGCAAGGCTACACTGCAAGAAATGGCGGGTTATGCATTTGACTTTTTTCAACAGAACAATGAATTATCAGCATAAATAGTTCTTACTTTTTGATGAACTCTCATCAGAATCTTGGGATAGGTGTCCTTTGTCCAAAATAATCGTTGCTAGTTTGGAGAACGTTGTCTTCCACGTTGCAATTAGCAGTAAACAATAGCATGAGAGAGAGAGATACCCAACTTCCTACAACACCAAAAAATGAAATACCCGAAAATCGCAATATACTGACATAAACTGATATAACTCGGTTTAAAATAACAACATTATGATGTCTTTAACCTGTTTGGCGTGCAAGCCCGACGTCGGTACACTTATGACAACAACCAGCTCAAAGTGCAGGGCGCGAAATTCAAAAGATATTTTTTTTTAAATATTTAACTTTCACACATTAACAAGTCCAAGACACCAGATGAAAGGTACACATCTTGTGAATCAATCTAACATGTCCGATTTTTAAAATGTTTTACAGGGAAGACACAATATGTAAATCTATTAGCTAACCACGTTAGCAAAAGACACCACTATTTTTACTCCATCCGTTTTTTACTACATCAGTAGCTATCACAAATTCGACCAAATAAATATATAAATAGCCACTAACCAAGAAACAACCTCATCGGATGACAGTCTGATAACATATTTATTGTATAGCATATGTTTTGTTAGAAAAATGTGCATATTTCAGGTATAAATCATAGTTTACATTGCAGCTACAGTCAGAAATTGCACCGAAAGCAGACAGAAAAATTACAGACACCAACGCCAAATAACTAAATACTCATCATAAAACATTTCTGAAAAATACATAGTGTACAGCAATTGAAAGACAGGCATCTTGTGATTCCAGACGATATTTCCGATTTATCAAGTGTTTTACAGCGAAAACACAATATAGCGTTATATTAGCTTAGCACAATAGCAAACATAACAACAGCATTGATTCAAGGCAAAAATAGCTATAACGTATAAACCACCAAAATATATTAATTGTTTCACTAACCTTCTCAGAATTCTTCAGATGACAGTCCTGAAACATCATATTACATAATGCATATAGAGTTTGTTCGAAAATGTGCATATTTAGCGGCACAAATTGTGCTTATACAATGAGAATAGTGTCCATAACGTCAAGCAATCTGACCGGCGCCATCTTGGAAAGCCACCTACTCTTATCGAAAAATTCATAAACTTGACAAAAAAAATACAGGTTGGACAGCAATTGAAAGACAAATGAGTTCTTAATGCAATCGCCGAATTACATTTTTAAAATGTACCTTACTGCGCAATACAGGCTGCGATAACACAATGCTACACTGCAAGCAATGGCGTTTCATGCATTTGACATTTTTCAACAGAACAATGAATTATCAGCATAAAGACTGCTTACTATTAGCTGAGCTTCCATCAGAATCTTGGGCAAGGTGTCCTTTCTTCAAAACAATCGTCTTTGGGTTGAAAGATGTCCTCTTGTCCGGTCGAATTAGCCGCTAAACGTTAGCCGCCAACTGGAGTGGTGTCCAACTCCTGAAAGCGCATGGCAAAGAAATCCCAGAAAATTGCAATAAACTGCTATAAACTGCTATAAGTCGGTTTAAATTAACTACCTTATGATGTCTTTAACACCTATAACGAATAAAAACATGACCGGAGATATAGAAATACTAAAACGAAAGCGTTTGCAGGACGCCATTCTGATGTCTTCATGCGTCAAGCGCACTGTTGAAAAGAACGGTACTTCCTGTTCCACGGTCTAATATAAGGTCCCAGATTGCGCAATCGACTCCATTCAAAGTCTCACCGCTTACTGACATCTAGAGGAAGGCGTATGCAGTGCATGTACCCTCATAGCTTGCATGGGGACTTATAAACTGATCTCAGAACAGGGACCTGGATTTCTGAAATCTCACTCCCTGACAGGAAAAGTGCTACAGAATGAGTTCTGTTTCACTCAGAGAAATAATTCAAACGGTTTTGGAAACTAGAGAGTGTTTTCTATCCAATAGTAATAATAATATGCATATTGTACGAGCAAGAATTGAGTACGAGGCCTTTTTGAAATGGGCACCTTTTATCTGGCTACTCAATACTGCCCCTTGAGCCCAAAGAGGTTAACACCTATATTGAATAAAAACAGAGCCGGATATATCTAGGAGCTAAAACAGGAGCTTCTAACACGACATGCCAAGATCCTCCCTGCGTCAGAGCGAAGAGTCAAAAGAGGGGACACTTCGTTTCCAAGCAATTTATAACCTTTGGGAACTACGTAGAGACTCCATTTCAAGTCTCCCTATTCGCTGACACCCAGGGGAAGGCGTATGCAGTGCATCTCAACCAATAGAGGACAGGCAAATTAATAAACTGTTCTGGGAACAGTGAGCAGATTTCAGCATTTTCAAATCCTCATAGAAAGGATGTGTTTCACTCACAGACATAATTCAAACGGTTTTAGAAACTAGAGAGTGTTTTCTATCCAATAGTAATAATAATATGCATATTGTATGAGCAAGAATTGAGTACGAGGCAGTTTAATTTGGGAACGTCAAGATTACATAGTGCTAACAGCTCCCCCTATTGACAAGAAGTTTTAAGGCGGTTACGCCCACTTCTGACCCGAGGGTATAAAACCTGCGAGTGAAGAATTAACATATCATATCACCCAAGCTGCAGCCAAGGTCTAAAAATTAAACGAACCCAAAATGCAACACAAGTTTGAAGACAAAGAAATCTTTTTTCTACCCAAGCTACGGATGAGTAGATGTGTCTAAGAGGGTGAATTCAAGCCGGACCACCTAGCCTCCACTCTCCATCGAATCGTGGTATCTACACTGTTGCATTCCTACGCTGTGAGCTCTGAGCTACAGAGCTGTCTGTCCTCAGAAGACCCCTTCCAGAGCAAGGGCTAGGAAACAGACCACTAAGCCAAAAAGGACACTGACATCGTGAGCACAACCAGAGAGTTGCGCCGGAGAAGTGCGTCATTGAGCAGCCTAAACGGTCCACGCGGACCTTCCCATCTGAGACCTCCCACACGTAATTACATCATTATATTCTGACCCATAAGACCGGCACTTTGGACAAGGCTAGGGTTAAAATAAGCCTAACTGACAAATGCACTCAGATGTATATTTCTCTAGTGTACTTTCTCTTTTTCTCTTTCATTTAAATCCCCATTTTGGGTAACACGTGCCATAGTGTGTTGGCCTGTTATACTAAGTTCTAATCAATAGCCTAGAATGTGTTTTTATGTATGTGTATCTTTTATCATCATTTTAGCTTTCTAGTAAATAAATACTCAACTAAGATTGGTGTGGTACGAACTCATTGGTGAGACCCAGGTCCGTGCAGATTCCCGGATTATGTGGCGTTCAGAATGAGACTGTAGAGGAAACTGATTAATTAGCAACTGTTGTAAAATCGATATTTTGATATTCTTTGAGTTAATTTGGGAAATAGAAACTCAATAAAACTAATTTTCTCATGGTGCCCCAGGTTAATGAGTTAATAATTGCTTGATTCAGTTAATCACGCAAGTAGGAACCTTTAATCATTCGATGAGCAACAGTCGTCACATTAACTAATACAACGTCACGACACAGTATTGATGCTTTGTTTGTTTGATGGTTCGTCTGAGGGCAAAGCAATATTTCTTATAAGCGTAAGGATTAGTGTCCCACTCCTTGAAAGCGGCAGCTCTTCTTTAGCTCGATGCAGGTGTTGCCTGTAATCCATGGCTTCTGGTTGGAATATGTACGTACGGTCACTGTGGGGGCAATGTTGTCGATACACTTATTGATGAAGCCGATGACTGAGGTGGTATACTCCTCAATGCCATTGGATGAATCCCGGGAACTAGCAAAACAGTCCAGTAGCGTAGCATCCGCATCATCTGACCACTTCTGTATTGAGCGAGTCACTGGTACTTCCTGCTTTAGTTTTTGCTTGTAAGCAGGAATCAGGAAGATAGAATTATGGTCAGACTTGCAAGCTTTGTATGCATCTCTGTGTGTGGAGTACAGGTGGTTTAGAGTTTTTTTCCCTCTGGTTGCACGTGACATGCTGTTAAAAATTTGGTAAAACTGATTTAAGTTTGCCTGCATTAAAGTCCCCAGCCACTAGGGGCGCTGCTTCTGGATGAGCATTTCTTGTTTGCTTATGGCCTTATAGAGTTGGTTGAGTGCGGTCTTAGTGCCAGCATCGGTCTGTGGTGGTAAATAGACGACTACGAATAATATAGATGATAACTCTCTTGGTAGATAGTGTGGTTTACAGCTTATCATATGGTACTCTACCTCAGGCGAGCAATACCTCAAGACTTCTTTAATATTAGACATTGCGCACCAGCTGTTATTGACAAAAAGACACATACAAGCTTCTTCCAGTTCGTGGTGAGTAATCGCTGTTCTGATATCCAGAAGTTATTTTTCGGTCATAAGAGACGGTAGCAGCAACATTATGTACAAAATAAGTAAAACAATAAGTAACAAACAACGCAAAAAACTAACAAAATAGCACAATTGGTCAGGAGCATGTAAAACGTCATCCATCCTCTTCGGCGCCATCTTACAATCTTACAGGGGGTCAGTGCAGCAGTTAGGCAGACACTGTAGCTAACAATTCAAATATGTGAATAATCATCTCACAGAGTACTGACTGAAAGCTAGCTGGAATTACGGCCCCCAAATGGAGCGTTCTTTGCTGCCTTTTAAGTGTGAGGCAGTTCCATTCCGCACCCAGATTTCAGAGGGGACACTTTGAAAAAGGAACATCAAAAAGCTTTTAGACATGACACAGATTGAGCTTTGATATTGTGAGGCAGCCCTCTCCCATTTGTCCTCTTTATCCATCAGTGAGGCTCAAACAAGGGCTGTTATGCAGATGGATGGAAGGAGAACAAGGGCTGGTGTGGCAACAGACAATGATTTGTTTCCCTACAACAGCAGAGGGGAGGGAGGAGAAGGAAAGGAGGAGAGGGGAGAGGAAAGAAGGGGAGGAGATGAGGGGGGAGGAGAGGAAAGAAGAGGGAGAGGAGAGGGAGATGAGATGAGAGGGAAAGGCGAGGAGAGTGATGATGCCACGACACTGAGCCAGGCCATGCAAATCACTAAAGAGCAGGGGGGATTTAAACAGACAGACAGGCCACCACCAATCCTGGACTTGGCATTTCTCACAAAGCCCCCATAAGCCCCAAATGAGTGTCAACTTTTAATGATGGAGATCCAAGTCTCCCTTGAAATGTAAACATGGAGTCATGGTGCTGTACAGTTCAGTATGCTGCCTTGGTTTTTATTATTTTAGTCTGCATGTATGATTGATGACTACAAAACACATCAAATTATATCCCTCTAAATGCAGTGCCACTGTATAGGAAATTAAAAAGGATTCTGATGAATTTGGAAATGTCCATTTATCCGTAAGTGCTAATGCACATAGTTAAACAAATGTTATTCTCCCTAAAAATGGTTGCCACTTTGGTTTTCTCACCTCTGAGCATCTATTAAAAGTAAATCCTTTGCAAACTTACCTTGATAGAGAATTTGATCCCCGGAAAAGCCTGGCTTTAAGTTTGTGATAAACAGGTTTGTGTTGCTATGGTGTTTCTTTTAATGGAATTCTGTAAACAGGTTTAAGGAGCAGGGTTGTAGTGCTGCAAGAGTGAGGGGGAGAGGCGCTCCCTCACTTTTTCAGTTTGATAATACACAAAGCTGGTAAAACTCCTTCTGGAAAATGTATTCTGATAAATTGTAAATAAATAATATTTAATTTCTTCCGTGTCTTCTTGGTGGGCTCCTGAGTGGATCTAGGCTGTATCACAAAAAAATGTAAATAAGAAATCCCAACCGGTGGTGATTGGGAGTCCAATAGGGCAGCGCACAATTTGCCCAGCGTCGTCCGGATTTGGCAGGTGTAGGCCGTCATTGTAAAAATGATTTGTTATTAACTGACTTGCCTAGTTAAATAAAGGTTAAGTAAAAATATATATATTTCTGGCGGTGGTGATAATGATTAACTGTAGGCTACGTGTGCACTGCGATGGTCCATCAGAGGCTTGACCACTTTGGCAAACATTTATAAAGATTCACCAGCTGTTTCTATCCAGCCTCATAAACAAAATGAGAAGCCGCAAGCTTTAAAGGCTCGTCCGCAGCGAACCAGACTGCAGGGCACACACCTGATACGTCAGGCAAACATCCTGGAGAAAGAGCTGGCCAGAGCCTCTCCCTCCGGGATTCGGGCAAGAAGACATTTGCATCCTGTGCCAACGCTTCTCCCTCCTGTGTGCATCCACCATCAACGGCTTTAGGGACTTTCTTCACAGTAGGAGACACGTGCCACGCGAGCTGAGACCACTGCTTAACTGTACATAATCTCCAGTGCTTTACTTGGGCGAAGCTCACCGGAGCTGAGTACCGGGACTTCCAGTTCTCTTCTACTTGAGCTCCTGCTCAAAATTGTTGTGGAGCTTGTTTTGGCAATTTTCCTGTATTACCAAATGAGGAGAGTTACAAACCACACACCAGTCAGAGTTATACTTAAACTTCATCTTTAATAATGTGAGCTTTACAATAGCCCTTTGACTCTCAGATCAATTCAGTGTCTATAATGAATTCTGAGAGTCCCAACATAATGGCAACTGAGATCTTTTATAGCAAAGATCCACCCCTCTCAACTTACATGACGAACCACAGATCTTAGGAACAGTTCACAAAGAAAGACTTTTACTTGAGAGAGGAGTATCCCACAGCCAGATAGCGTTCGCTATAAATTATCATTCAGTTTGGTCTCTAAGACGAGGTTCTAATCTCGTTCCTGGTACTTCATAGTACAAAAACATTACCTCATCCAAGGCATAACTCAATTGTCAACTCTAGATACTCCCATCTCAAGTAAACCCTCTCTTGACCCCACTCCTGGACAAGCTCACTGAGGGGAGTGACTTGCGCACAGACATTGTGGAGCCAAGTAATTGGTTCCCCCTTAATCACGCCACATGGTTTAACAGATACATTCACATATGAAGACAATGTTCCATCCTGTCCTCTTCCCCCTCTGATATTCTGCATAGCACCAGAGACATGTAAAAGACAAGCCTGACCTCTCCCCTTTCTGGATCCCAAATGACTGAGCCCCAGCTTAGAAAAATGTGCAACTGCCAACACTACAGTCCAAAAGGATACATTCTAATGACAAGTATCTCACATAAGCATATTATATAAATAAAACATCTTATTTATCTATGTTACCCAACTAATTCTGATTCATCTGCCACAAGCTCCTGCACCAAAATGAGTACTGGAACCTATTTTAGTCCAAGTCAAGCACTGTACCTTGGCGGCGTGTTAGAGGGGGTTCAGCCACATGAACCTTATCATCACACCAACGAGATCTAGGATCCAAATTCACACTGTGTCTGCCTTGATGTTCATAAAACTCCACCGACCCCCTCTTGCGGAGTGGAATTCAGAACCAAATGTGACCACTTTGTTACGGCGACACCGTTCTGCGGAGGAAATCCAAACCATAGTAGCCACCGCAAAGCCCAAGGAGCCTGACCCTCTGGAATTTGTTGTAGCCCTCCTTGGGATATTTCGACAATTGGCTATTGGTTGAGACGCAAAGCCTGTTCTAGCTTGGGATGTCAGGGGGGGCAATTGGAAATATGAATTAGGCCAAGTTGAAGGTAATAATGCATTAAGATTATATTAGTTTATTGAGATGCATGGTTACACATCAAATCAAATTAAATGTATTGATATCGCTCTTCTTACATCAGCTGATCTCTCAAAGTGCTGTACAGAAACCCAGCCTAAAAACCCCAAACAGCAAGCAATGCAGGTGTAGAAGCACGGTGGCTTGGAAAAACTCCCTAGAAAGGCCAAAACCTAGGAAGAAACCTAGAGAAGAACCAGGCTATGAGGGGTGGCCAGTCCTCTTCTGGCTGTGCCGGGTGCAGATTATAACAGAACATGGCCAAGATTTTCAAATGTTCATAAATGACCAGCATGGTCAAATAATAATAATCACAGTAGTTGTCGAGGGTGCAGCAAGTCAGCACCTCAGGAGTAAATGTCAGTTGGCTTTTCATAGCCGATCATTAAGAGTATCTCTGATGATAAATAGAATGTTGTTCTGATGATGTCATCAGATGATGTTAGGAAGAGGAACCAGATCCCCAGGCTAACACAGTTAACTTCCAACCAATCAGAGAATTGAAAACAGCAGGTCTGGGACAGGTAGCACGTCCGGTGAACAGGTCAGGGTTCCATAGCCGCAGGCAGAACAGTTGAAACTGGAGCAGCAGCACGGCCAGGTGGACTGGGGACAGCAAGGAGTCATCATGCCAGGTAGTCCTGAGGCATGGTTATAGGGCTCAGGTCCTCCGAGAGAGAGAAAGAAGGAGAGAATTAGAGAGAGCATACTTAAATTAACACAGGACACCGGATAAGACAGGAGAAGTACTCCAGATATAACAAACTGACCCTAGCCCCCCGACACATAAACTACTGCAGCATAAATACTGGAGGCTGAGACAGGAGGGGTCAGGAGACACTGTGGCCCCATCCGATGATACCGCCGGACAGGGCCAAACAGGAAGGATATAACCCCACCCACTTTGCCAAAGCACAGCCCCCACACCACTAGAGGGATCTCTTCAACCACCAACTTACCATCCTGAGACCGAGTATTGCCCACAAAGATCTCCGCCACGGCACAACCCAAGGGGGGGCGCCAACCCAGACAGGAAGATCACGTCAGTGACTCAACCCACTCAAGTGACGCACCCCTCCTAGGGACGGCATGAAAGAGCACCAGTAAGCCAGTAACTCAGCCCCTGTAATAGGGTTAGAGGCAGAGAATCCCAGTGGAGAGAGGGGAACCGGCCAGGCAGAGACAGCAAGGGCAGTTCTTTGCTCCAGAGCCTTTCCGTTCACCTTCACACTCCTGGGCCAGACTACACTCAATCATATGACCCACTGAAGAGATGAGTCTTCAGTAAAGACTTAAAAGTTGAGACAGAGTTTCTCTCACGTGGGTAGGCAGACCATTCCATAAAAATGGAGCTCTATAGGAAAAAGCCCTGCCTCCAGCTGTTTGCTTAGAAATTCTAGGGACAATTAGGAGGCCTGCGTCTTGTGACCGTAGTGTACGTGTAGGTATGTTCATCAAAAGCTTGATTTTATTTTATGTTTTAAAACAAATGTTCTGCAATTCTACGTAGTAATGATTTATGTTCACTACTTTGTCAATTGATTTGATAGAATGTTCAATCTCTGCAAATAAATTATATGAATTGATATTTCACCTCAATTTTCTTTTTACATTTTTTTTACATTTTTAGTCATTTAGCAGACGCTCTTATCCAGAGCGACTTACAGTAGAGTGCAAATATTTTTAATACATTTTACATGCTGAGACAAGGATATCCCTACCGGGCAAACCCTCCCTAACCCGGACGACGCTATGCCAATTGTGCGTCGCCCCACGGACCTCCCGGTTGCGGCCGGCTGCGACAGAGCCTGGGCGCGAACCCAGCCCAGCCTGGGCGCGAACCCAGAGACTCTGGTGGCGCAGCTAGCACTGCGATGCAGTGCCGTAGACCACTGCCCCACCCGGGAGGTGTTTTTGTTCTGTAATAGGGTATATTGTAACCATGTGTTCAAGCTAATCAAAGTGTATTTATGGTACAGTGTGGCGTAAGCTAAACAATACAATGTAATGCCTATTCACAACTAAAGCTCTCCCTGCAAACAGTACAGGGATATTAAACTATATGTATTTGTATTTACATTAGGCTATAGCCTACAAATAGCTATACCACGTAGTTGTAGCCTATTAGGCTATACTATAAATTCATATTAGTTGTTCCTGAACTGGCCGAATCGCAGAGCTATCCTTCAGCACCACAAGTTAGTTAAACTTTTTTAACATTATAGCACGATCCTGGCGCTGTCCTTTCAGCAGCACGAAGGACCCTCCAATCGCTTAAAATAACACTCAAGATTCATATTCCCATAAATAAAGGCATATTCCCACTATAAATGCATATTTCCATGAAAATGATTGAGGTCAATCAAATGATTGGCATGCAGATTTGTACGTTTCACCGGTAAAACGTGAATAATTATCATTCACGATTGACAGTGATGGCCTATTTTGAAATTAGGTATGCCTAACTTGGTAATTGAGGGTATTAAAAATAAATATTGAGACAATATGTGTGGTATAGGCTAGAGGTCGACCGATTATGATTTTTCAACACTGGAGGACACTGGAGGACCAATAATCGGTATAATCGGTATTATATATTATTGGAGGACCAATAATCGGTATAATCGGTATTATATATATATTTGTAATAATGACAATTACAACAATACAGAATGAACATTGAACACTTTTATTTTAACTTAATATAGAACATAAATAAAATCTATTTAGTCTCAAGTGTCACGTTTGCTGGAATAATACTCGGACCAAGGTGCAGTGCGATATGGTTTCCACATATTTAATAGAGAAACACACAAAACAAAACAATAAAGAAATAAACTTACCGTGACGACAATGGAGTGCTAACATGCAACTACACATAAACAATATCCCACAATCCACATTTGGAAAAAAGGCTACCTAAATATGATTCCCAATTAGAGGCAACGATGCCTGGGAATCATACAAAATCACCAAAATAGAAAAATAAAACTAGAACCCCACATAGAAATAATAAACTAGACGAACCCCCAGTCACGCCCTGACCTACTCCACCATAGAAAATAAAGTCTCTCTATGGTCAGGACGTGACATCAAGTAAATAATGAAACATGTTCAATTTGGTTTAAATAATGCAAAAACACAGTGTTTGAGAAGAAAGTAAAAGTGCAATATGTGCCATGTAAAAAAGCTAACGTTTAAGTTCCTTGCTCAGAATATGAGAACATATGAAAGCTGTTGATTCAATATTCCCAGTTCTTCAATATTCCCAGTTAAGAAGTTTTAGGTTGTAGTTATTATAGGAATTATGATGCGTCAACTATTTCTCTCTATACTATTTGTATTTCATATACCTTTGACTATTGGATGTTCTTATAGGCACTTTAGTATTGCCAGCCTAATCTCAGGAGTTGATAGGCTTGAAATCATAAACAGCGCTGGGCTTCAAGCATTGCTAAGAGCTGCTGGCAAACGCAGTAAAGTGCTGTTTGAATGAATGCTTATGAGCCTGCTGCTGCCTATCACCGCTCAATCAGACTGCTCTATCAAATATAAAATAATAGACTTAATTATAATATAATAAACACCGAAATACGACCCTTTGGACATTAATATGGTCAAATCCGGAAACTATCATTTCGAAAACAAAACGTTTATTCTTTCAGTGAAATACGGAACCGTTCCGTATTTTATCGAACGGGTGGCAACTTTAAGTCTAAATATTACTGTTAGATTGCACAACCTTCAATGTTATGTCATAATTATGTAAAATTCTGGCAAATGAATTAAGGTCTTTGTTAGGAAGAACAATTCAGGCGGCCCAAACTGTTGCATATACCCTGACTTTGCTTGCACTGAACGCAAGAGAAGTGACACAATTTCCCTAGTTAATATTGCCTGCTAACATGAATTTCTTTTAACTAAATATGCAGGTTTAAAAAGAAATACTTATGTTTATTGATTTTAATAAAGGCATTGATGTTTATGGTTAGGTACATTTGTGCAACGATTGTGCTTTTTTCGCGAATGCGCTTTTGTTAAATCATCACCCGTTTGGCGAAGTTGAAGTAGGCTGTGATTTGATGATAAATTAACAGGCACCACATTGATTATATGCGACGCAGGACAAGCTAGTTAACCTTGTAATATCATCAACCATGTGTAGTTAACTAGTGATTATGTGAAGATTGATTGTTTTTTATAAGATAAGTTTAATGTAGCTAGCAACTTACCTTGGCTCCTTGCAGCCACAGGGTCCTTTTGACGCTGCACTTGCGTAACAGGTGGTCAGCCTGCCATGCAGTTTCCTCGTGGAATGCAATGTAATCGGCCATAATCGGAGTACAAAAAGGCCGATTACCGATTTGTTATGAAAACTTGAAATCAGCTATGCCGATTAATCGACTATGCCGATTAATCAGTCGACCTCTAGTATAGGCAGACGTTGCAAAAAGAGGATGAATTTTATGCATATTTTATAAAAATATATAATTATATTTTATAGATGTATATATTCAATAGGCTACATCTGTCGGTACAAACTTTGATTCAGGAAATTATGACATCATTTGCATTTTTTATTTAGCACTCCCTCATCTAAAAAATGTTTTGCGCTACACGACTGTTAAGGAGTGAAACAATTTCTAATTTCCATTATAAAGGTGCAGCTTTGAGGTAAACCACGAGTCTTTCTGAATATTAAAACCAGCATACATACTAACTAAAAATGTATCTAATTACTCAAGTATTTGTTTGATGCTAGTAACTAATTATCTGCACTAATGATAAGACCCAATAGGTTCAACTAAATAGCGTTATACAATACGCCCTACCATTGTGTGACTAACATTCCACCTTCTACTTTGTATGACAGGGCATTCAGATGAACCTGTTTGTAGACATGACACCAAAAAATCTGATACTTTACTGTAAAGAAATATCTGGACTAGCTTTTATAACTGTGACTATTTCTTAACAGTCCAGTAGAAGGGTAGAAACTGGTATCCATAATAGAGGTGTATGTGCATATTCTATTACCACTGACCCTCTCTGTGCTTCCCCCTGGGCTACCGTCCTCCTCCCCCAGGCTGCCTGTATCCCTGTCCTACTGAGCAACGGCTGGGAGCTGCCTTTTTCCGAGATCATCGACTGGAGCAAAGCAGCTGTCATTGGGGACGAGAGGCTCCTACTGCAGGTAACTACTGATGGAGACCTCCTCCCTATGACACTTCTCTCTCTCTCTCTCTCTCTCACTCTCTCTCTCATGCTGTTATACATTACCGTAAGCTGTACCTTATGCTAGAACACAAGGCATTCACAACTCACATTGGGCTCTAAAGTAGCCCTTAGTAAGGACCACTGGGATGGATAACTTTTACCGCTCTCTCTAAAGGAATATATTGATACAATTTTGCAAACGTACTACAGTAACTTTTTGGGGGGGTCAATATTGTCCAATCACAGCACTCCTATTTGCTGTAATATTCTGTTACCTCAAACTACTCTCTCTCATCATTCCGCATTAGTTGCAGTTTCACGTTTATTGGGGTGAGTCTTGTCTTTGAGGCAGAACTGAGCGATTTCCGCTAGATGGGCCAGCTGCAAACTCAAAATGGTCTATATTGTAAAAATTCATGAATTTTTTTCGGTCTTAATTTAAGTTTGGGGTTAACAGTGTAGTTAGGTTTAAATAAAAAAAATTGACTTTGTGGCTGTTCCAGCTAGTGACAACTCTGCAAAGCTGCCTCCAGAAGAAGAATCATTATGAGAAACGCTAACCTGCGCATTCCTACAGTTACCTTTTGTTAGCTTCATAAACTTAGCCATCCTTTAACTTTACACACTATACCAAGTATCCAGAATTAGAGGAAGTGATTCCTCATCGTGCCAGCCACACCCACAGTTTCAGAGGGGCTTGTTTGCAGAGGGGTGTGATGAAATGCCAATATACCTACACATATTAATCCACCCCATCCCTGCAACCGCCCGCCAGTCTCCCTAATGTCTCCCAGAGCATGGTCCCTGTATCAATCAACTATCCAATTAATGATGTAATTCAAGATGTATGATATTTATATTCTTTAATTACTGAACTTATTAGCAGCTGATGTGGCAAAAAGGAAGACGTTTGATTTACGATATGCAAAATATGACACAGAACATGAAAGTAAATGAGGAAATGATGTGTGTCGTGATATGACAGGATTTCACTCGGTGTCATTCACCTTCTTGTCTCAGTTCCATCCCCCACTAATGAAATCAGCGCAATTATTAGAGGAGCTGCCTGTTGCCGTTGACCTGGGAACGACCCATGGTTCTATTGAAACCCGACACATTTATTTGATCTCAGACTACTGATACACACAAAGATGTGTATCAGTTGATTTGCACTCAATTGCAAAATTGAGTCAACACACAATGCAAATGCAGACTATTAAAAGCTGTAAATGGTTTTAATACAAGTCCTGTAATTATTTGTGATTATACGCTGTTGAATGAAAGACATTCAGAGTTGCTAACTATTGTTTTTTCTCACTCTTCACCCCTTAGTTACAAAGTCCCTGTCCTAAAAGCATGCTAATTGTTGTCAGATATGTGTAGACATGGAAAATATGCTGTGACAGGATATGAGGCACTCAAGGACGTTTTGTCTCTAGAAGAAAGAAAAAATATATAATGACAGCATTTGTTCACTAGGCACAAATAATTGTTACATCTAATTAAATTAAGCACTTAGAAGTCAGACACACCAAGAAAACTGAGGGCCGATAGGTACTTAGCACAGTAGGAGGCCGTTCCATCTCTTGCTAGAGCAAAATATGTAACCTGCTGAGTACCAACCTGGTACAGACAAACATGACGTTTCTACTTGTAGAATCGCCCTGCTCCTCAGTAGCCAACAACTTGACTTTGAGCCAATCAGAGAACACAAACCTTCAAGTGGAGGAGCCAATAGGAGTGACACGTAAACGGAAAAAAGGAAGGCCCTTTTCCCTGTGTAATCCATCCCCTTTTCTAAATCAATAAAGCTGCATAATACATCTTTTTTTACTAGAGCAAGTATTTACATATTTTATTTCTAGCTAAGGATCTTTGTGTTTGAAAGGATTTTTTTTGTTAGGTTTGATAATGTGCACTTTTTTTCTTTGCTTCCCACATCTCCATGTGAAATAATCCGATTAATAACCAAATAATATGCCCTGGCAAATATACTTGCCAGTGTAACCTAAAACATTATCCCAGTTTGATATGCTGCTTGTGTATGCATTCCGATATCAGCTAAAAAATAAAACATGTTTTGGTCATGGAGTTAAAAATCACATGGATAGTGACACTACATGGCCAAACGTAGGTGGACACCCCTTCAAATTAGTGGATTGGGCTAGTTCAGCCACACCCGTTTCTGACAGGTGTATAAAATTGAGCACACAGCCATGCAATCTCCATAGACAAATATAGGCAGTAGAATGGCCCATACTGAAGAGCTTAGTGACTTTCAACCTGGCACCGTCATAGGATGCCACCTTTCCAACAAGTCAGATTGTCATATTTCTGCCCTGCTAGAGTTGCCCGGTCAACTGTAAATGCTGTTATTGTGAAGTGAAAAGGTCTAGGAGCAACAACAGCTCAGCCGTGAAGTGGTAGGCCACACAAGCTCACAGAACGGGACCGATGAGATGCTGAAGTGCGTAAAAATTGTCTGTCCTCTGCTGCAACACTCACTACGCGTTCCAAACTGCCTCTGGAAGCAACGTCAGCACAAGAGTTGTTCGTCAGGAGGTTCATGAAATGGGTTTCCATGGCCGAGCAGATGCACACCATGCGCAATTCCAAACGTCGGCTGGAGTGGTGTAAAGCTCACCGCCATTGGACTCTGGAGCAGTGGAAACGCGTTCTCTAAGGTGATGACTCAGGCTTCACCATATGGCAGTCCGACGGACAAATCTGGGTTAGGTGGATGCCAGGAGAACACTACCTGCCCGAATGCATCATGCCAACTGTAAAGTTTGGAGCAGGAGGAATAATGGTCTGGAGCTGTTTTCATGGTTCGAGCTAGGCCTCTTCGTTCCAGTAAAGGGATATCTTAATGCTACAGCATACAACGACATTCTAGAGGATTCTGTACTTCCAACTTTGTGGCAACAGTTTGGAGAAGGCCCTTTCCTGTTTCAGGATGACAATGCCCCCGTGCACGAAGCGAGGTCCATACAAAAATGGTTTGTCGAGATCGGTGTGGAAGAACTTGACTGGCCTGCACAGAGCCCTGACTTCGACCCCATTGAATACCTTTAGGATGAATTGGAATACTGACTGCGAGCCAGACCTAAACACCCAACATCAGTGCCCGACCTCACTAATGCTCTTGTCCCCGCAGCAATGTTCCAACATCTGGTGTAAAGCCTTCCCAGAAGATTGGAGGCTGTTATAGCAGCAAAGGGGGGACTAACTCCATATTAATGCCCATGATTTTGGAATGAGATGTTTGACGTGCAGGGGTCCACATACTTTTGGTCATGTAGTATATATAGTTGACTACATTAGGTTCTACCATTTCACAATAGCCTTGAATCAATAATTATTACTTCTAAACAAAATACTTTTTTGTTTTTGTTTGGTTTACTGTTTGAACAGACACTGAGATTATAGTTGATTATCAATGCAAAATAGAGTATCAGACCTGTGCAGACTAACGAAATTATAGCTTACGCATACATATATATTACTTCTTTGTAATAAGCAAAAAAAAAAAAAAAGGAAAGACAAAAAAAATAAAATAATAATTTGCCTATATAGCCTAAAGATCAGATCAAGGACCGAAGCAACAACACTGCCCCCACGGCTACAGAAGGAATGATCCGGCGCGTCTCAATTTTCAGGTAGTACAAAGTATGTTAACTGCAATGAGGTGTAATAAGAACGGTTATTGTCGGAGTGTATTACAAGGAGCCGCCCTTCTTGGCTCACATCAACACCATTATCCCAGAAACCTTACACCCATTCCAATTTGCATACCGCCCTAACAGATCCACAGATGATGCAATCTCTATTGGACTCCACACTGCCCATTCCCACCTGGACAAAATATACACCTACTGTATGTGAGAATGCTATTCATTGACTAGAGCTCAGTGTTCAACACCATAGTGCCCTCAATGCTCATCAATAAACTAAGGACCCTGGGACTAAACACCTATTATTTTACTGCTGCTCTTTAATTACTTGTTACTTTTATTCTTATTCTTACTTATCATTTTTTTTTAACTGCATTGTTGGTTAGGGGCTCGTAAGTAAGCTTTTCACTGTAAGGCCTACACCTGTTGTATTCGGCGCACGTGACTAATAAAATGTGACTTTTGATGAAAAACGACATTGCAACACTGCGCTATGCTTAGTGTGTGAATTTGCCTTAACAGTCTTGCTTCCGTCCTTCTCCTTGCCCCAACCTGGGCTCAAAGCAGGGACCCGCTGAACATATACTGTGCATTCGGAAAGTTTTCAGACCCCTTGACTTTTTCCACATTTTGTTACATTACAGCCTCATCAATCTACACACAATAACACATAATAATGAAGCGTAAATAACAGATACCTTATTTACATAAGTATTCAGACCATTTGCTATGGGACTCGGAATTTAAGTAAGCCGCATCCTGTTTAAATTGATCATCCTTGAGATGTTTCTACAACTTGATTGGAGTCCACCTGTTGTAAATATTATTTGGAAAGGCACACGCCTGTGTATATAAGGTCCCACAGTTGACAGTGCATGTCAGAGCAAAGACCAAGCAATGAGGTCGAAGGAATTGTCCATAGAGAGCGATCATGGGCCTCAGGATCTTGTTACAATGTATCTGTGCATTCAAATTTCCATTGTGCTTGTTATCTGTTGCGTATGCCTGCCCATAGCATAACTCCACCGCCACCATGGGGCCCTCTGTTCACAATGTTGATATCAGCAAGCCGCTTGCCCACATGACTCCAGGATCTGCCATCTGCCTGGTACAGTTGAAACCGGGATTCATCTGTTAAGAGCACACTTCTCCAGCGTGCCAGTGGCCATCGGAGTTGAGCATTTTCCCACTGAAGTCGGTTACGACCCCGAACTGCAGTCAGGTCAAGACCCTGGTGAGGGTGGCGAGCATCCAGATGAGCTTCCCTCGGACAGTTTCTGCAGAAATTCCTCGGTTGTGCAAATCCACAGTTTTATCAGTGTACTGGGTGGCTGGTCTCAGACGATCCGGCAGGTGAATAAGCCGGATGTAGAAGACCTAGGCTGGCATGGTTACACGTGGTCTGCGGTTGTGAGACCGATTGGACTTACTGCCAAATTCTCTAAAATGACATTGGATGCAGCTTATAGTAGAGAAATTAACATTAAATTCTCTGGCAACGGCTCTGGTGGATATTATTGCAGTCAGCATGCTAAATGCATGCTCCCTCAAAATGTGAGCAAACTGTGGCATTGTGTTGTGTGACAAAACTGCACCTTTTAGTGTGGCCTATTATTGTCCCCAGGTGCACCTGTGTAATGATCATGCTGTTTAATCAGCTTCTTGATATGCCACATCTGTCAGGTAGATGGATTATCTTGGCAAATGAGAAATGCTCACTAACAGTGATGTAAAGAAATGTGTGCACAACATTTGAGAAATATTTCTGGGGTCTTTTATTTCAGCTCAGGAAACATGGGACCAACACTTTACATGTTGCGTTAATATTTTTGTTTAGTGTAGTTGTGGTCATATGGCTAGTATCTATGGAAGCATTTAGCAGCCTAAACTCAATTGGAAATGCAAATGGAGAAATTATAAATCAATATCATATTTGCAAGTTTGCATTTTCGGTGACAAAATTCCAAATTAAATGCAAGAAAAGATATTGCATTATCATTTTCATGATTGAGTATGCATAATGTCTGCCTAATTGAAAAAGTAGCAAAGTGTGACACATTTAAAAATCAAATGTAAATGCTTAAAATGACAAATCATTTATCATGTTTGCCATTTAATTTCTTTGTGATGCCATGAATTGTGACAAAAATATAAATGATTCTCAATTGGCAATGCTTTTCCATACTGTCAAAATTCAAATGATCAATTGCTGTGCTTCATTTTGCAATTTCGTTCCTCATTTCAGTTATAATTTTCGACCTGTGTTGATTATAAATCAAACACTGGGCGTGATTTCAATAACGTGAGATGGAAGAGAGGTTGCCTGTGCTTGCTGGCAACAGTCACTTTCGGTCATAGATCTATCGATGTGACATGTTTTTAGGATGCCCGGGAAACACCAGCCAGTACGAAACCCCACAGAAGAAAACACAACAACACAGAGGAGTTTGTGGGAGGGGATTATACATTTCAGTGGAGGGGATATGGGGAGCTACTAGTAGCCAGCTAATTAGCTATTATATGTAGCTAGCTACTGGTAGGTTAGATAGATAGCTCGTAGCTAGCTGGCTATGAACAGGCACTATTGGCTAACGTTACTGCCTAACGTTAGCTAGCTAGCCCACTGGCACTGGCTAGCTACCTTCACAACAAGACATCATCGTGGCACACCTTTAGGTACGGTAAGTGTTTTTTTTTTGTCTTGTAATTTCACATTTGGAAGAAATAGTGTGCAAATGAAGCCCGCAATTCGGGGTGTCAATAGTGTGCAACTGCAGCCCCCCCCCCATTGGTTCCAGTGCCAGAAGGACACTCTCTACCGGTCACGATGACACTGTGTACTAGCTAGCTTGATAGTTAGCGACACTGTGTACTAGCTAGCTTGCTTGTCTCCCACCTGCCGTGTACTGGAGTCCTCCTTAGGACTAGCTGACTAAGTTAGCACACAGCGTCCTTCACTCCTGCCTGCCAAACACCTGCCCTCGCCGTCGTCAACAGAACTGTGGGAAAACAGTGACCGTCTGGCGGGGGTGAAGTACACTGTTTACCGGTGTACGGCTAGCAAGCTACCGCATCTTCTGTGGGGTTTATCAGCGGCTGGCATCCAACGTTATTGTGCATTAACGCCACCTAATGTACTGGAGCGCCCCCGCCCCCACCTGTCCTAACAAAAAATATTTACCAATAGAAGTATAAAGAGCTGTTCCTGCAGAGGAATTCCCACATGCAGGAACTCCCCGAATTGCGGGCCGCAATTGAACCCTTCTCTTTGGAAGGTGCGTTGAAACATTTAGATAGCTAGCAAGCTATGATGCATTAAAGTTACTCTAGAGGGGATGATTAATGGTATGTTGCTATTAAAAAACAAGGGAATTATCTGAATGCATGTAATTACACTATAAAGTCTAATTACACTATAAAGTCTAATTACACTATAAAGTCTAATTACACTATAAAGTCTAACGTCACATGTAGAATTTAACATTTTGTTTACTTTTTTCTCTTTTTTGGCACAGCTCTCACACTGTGTGTGTGTGTGTGTCTCTCTCTCTCTCTCTGTCCATCTGTCTGTCTGTCTGTCTGTCTGTCTGTCTGTCTGTTATAGCATGTCTGTGTGTCCATCTATCTGTTTAGGAGTTCCAGATATGGCTGCAGGAGAATAGTGGCGTACAACACTGGAGGGCATCTTCACTGAGCAATGAGCACATGTAGGTGTGTACAAGCAAGTATCCTTTATAACGTGCTACTACTTGGATAGAGGCAGAGGTTGCAAGCGTAGTTTTAAGTTTTATTGTCACATGCACAAGTACAGTGAAATGCTGCAAGCTCTAACCCTAACAATGCAGTAAGCAATAACAATGTAATACTGGAAAATAACAAGGTAGATTGGGTGGTTGGAGTCTTTAACGATTTTCAGGGCCTTCTTCTCACACCGCCTGATATAGAGATCCTGGATGACAGGAAGCCCAGTCCCAGGGATGTACTGGGCTGTCCGCACCATCCTCTGTAGCGCCATGCGATCAAGAGCGGCGCTATTGCCATACCAAGCAATGATGCAGCCAGTCAAGATGCTCTCAGTGGTACAGCTGTAGAACTATTTGAGGGACCCATGCCAAACCTTCTCAACCTCCTAAGGGGGAAGAGGCACTGTCGCTCCTTCTTCACGTCTATGCACGTGTGTGGATAATTTTAAGTTCTTTGTGATTTGGACACCAAGGAACTTGAAGCTCTCAAACTGCTCCACTGCAGCCCTGTCGATGTGGATCCTAAGAAGTCAGATAAGCTACGCATAGTATTTGATTGCTCTGCCAAGTACAAGGGAACCAGTTTAAATGACCATCTGCTTCCAGGGCCTGATTTGATGGACAAGCTGAACAGTGTTCTCATGTGTATTTGGCAGCACCCTGTTGCGTTGATGTGGGACATTGAGAAGATGTTTCACCAGTTCCATGTGCCTGAGACTATCTGCACTTCCTTTGGTGGAAAAAGGGAGACATTACTCCACAACCTCAAGAGTTCCGCATGAAGGTGCATATGTTTGGTGCTGCATCATCTCCTGGATGTGCAAACTATGGGCTGAAGCATCTAGCTAAGGAGAACAGAGACCTATACCCCCTAGGCTCACAATTCACCATGAGCGACTTTTATGTAGATGACAGGGTCACAAGCATAGACGGTACGGCACATGCTATTCAGTTTGCACGTGAGGCTCGAGAACTTTGTGCGGTGGGTAGTCTTTGACTGCACAAGTTTGTATCCAATGACAGAGCTGTCCTAGAAAGCATACCACCATCTGAACGTGCATCCGACATTAAGGACCTTAACCTTGCATTTGATGACTTGCCATCAGAAAAAGCACTAGGGATTCAGTGGCACGTTGAGTCTGACTGCTTCAAGTTCAATGTCAATCTCAAGGACCAACCTGCAACGCGTCGAGGTATACTGTCTACAGTTGCCTCCTTGCAAAAATATTGCTGATCTCCCTGCAGAGTGTGTGAAATCTTCACCACCCTTTACATACTGCGGTATGGATTGTTTTGGCCCATTTCTCATTAAGCAAGGACGAAGAGTGCACAAAAGGTATGGTCTTCTTTTCACCTGTTTTTGCTCTCATGCTGTTCATATTGAAATGTTAGATGACATGTCAACAGATGCCTTCATTAATGGTCTGCGCTGCTTCATAACCATATGTGGTGCAGTTCGTCAGATTAAATGTGACCAAGGAAGCAACTTTGTGGGAGCGCTCAAGGAAGTTGACATGGACAGGCTGACTGCCTATCTCGTTGAGAAACAGTGTGATTTCAGCATGAATGCTTCCCATTCAAGTCACATGGGTGGCGTCTGGGAGCGACAGATCAGAACAGTGAGAGGTATCCTTAGCTCCACACTCTCACTCTCTTCTGGTAGACTAGATTATTCTCTACGAGCCTTCTTCTACGACGCAATGGCAATTGTAAACAATCGCCCACTCACCTTTGACAACCTCAATGATCCAAACAGTCTTGAGCCACTCACCCCTAATCATCTGCTTACTATGAAATCTACCACAGCTCTACCTCCTTTTGCCAGATTCATCAGGGAGGACATGTACGCTCAGAAAAGGTGACGGCATGTTTAATATCAAGCAGAACGGTTTTGGAGACGCTGGTGAAAAGAGTATCTAGCCAACATCGCCATCAGGCAGTGCTGGCACACCCCGACGAGAAACCTGCAGTTCAGTGACATAGTGATGATGAGAGATGATGATCTGCCTAGAAATGAGTGGCGGATGAGTAGAGTCTCAGAGACTACTGTTGATAAAGATGGACTAGTAAGGAGAGTCAAAATATGTGTTGGTGATCGGAAGTTGGACAAGACAGGCAAGCGTCTCACCAAGCTGTCAGTGTTCGACCGCCCAGTTCAAAAGCTGGTCTTGTTGCTGGAGACTGGTTAAGATATATGCCCCCACAAATCTCTTTACATCCTATGTCTTCTACTTTTGAGTCGTTTGTGCTATGATTCCATACCTTTCTGATACCCTATTTCTGGTCTTAGGTCATTTAAAGTACAGAAACCATTCGTTCTTTGTGTATACCATGTACATTGTTCCAAATCACTCCTGATTTAGTGGGAGTGTAAATGAACCCCTAAAACGAGTGTCCGATCACAATGTCTGCTCTATATTTGGACTTTTATTTTCTTGTATGAGCTTTCTATCCTCTCACCTATCCTGTATATTTGACAGTTTAGTGTGACTTTTATTTTGAAAGCAGGTTTTTTGCCTTCTCTGTTTTACGCGCCAAGGGTATATGGGAAACGGGCACAAGAGAGGAAAAGGAAAATACGTTTTTGTTAAGGTTGTTCAAGCACCGAAGAAACAACGTTGAACTTAGCACCTAGCTGGAAAGATGATGAGCTCTTACGGTGTGTTTATGGAAATAGTACCGCATGACACTTTCATGAATAATCAGTTTGAGAGTTGACCATTCTTTCAGCTGGGGATGCTACAGGGACCATACCAGAGCATCTGTAAGGGAGCAGATGATCTATGATATGGATTGGAACCAGTCTGATTCTTATGAGTTCATGTTGTCTGATTTGAAGGCTACAAAAAAATATATATATTTTTTTAGCTCATTTGATCCCAACCTGACAGTGTGCCTTTCAACTAATCTTTTTTTGTGTTCCAACCTTGTCATTGCTGTGTACAGGCAACCCCAGCAGGTCGTCCAGCAGACGCTGCCCCCTCCTGTCTTCCAGTTGATGCTGCCCACCATCACAGTAGCACCTAACCCAAACCCTTTCCCTACCCCTTACCCTAAACCGGGTTTGTATCCTAACCCAACCCCACCCCTTATCCTAAACCGGGTTCGTATCCAAATCCCAACCCTACCCTCCCCATACACTGATACATCACACTCTTTCCCTTCTTTGAGCCCACCCCTCTCTTTATTTATGGTTTTGTTTAGACTGATTTTGTTTTGACTCAGATTTTGTTTTGACTCCATTTTTACCATTTTAAGAGTTGTATAAGTCTTCTTATTATTATTATCATCATCATCATCATCATCATCAGACGGGTAAGGATGTTCTCCCATAGGAAGCCAGGGCGGGAGGGGCACCAAAATGGCTAAAAGATGCCTTCATGCCCTGATCTGCACTTTGCTATTTCCCTTCCTGGTCTAAAGTTCAATGGATTTGTACAATTGGTTAGTCTAGTTCAATGTTCTTATTTCTTGCCTAATGGGCAACAGTGTGAACATTGTCATCACTACCTTTGCTGTAACACCTCATTGAACTACTCAATAAGACCACTCTTGGGTAAATTGAGTGAATGAATGATTGGTTATGACAACATGCACTAAACCGGAACATATGGTTGTGAACAATTAAAAACAGCAGGATATGTGAATTAAATTGTGACTAGTGCACTTCATACGTTGTACATTGATAATCTTTGTCTCCATCCATGCTAATCCTTTTGCATAATTTGTGCTCCTTTTTCACAGACAGTTTTGAATGATGACCTGTCTCCATAACTGACAAGAACCGAGAAGGAATATCATCACCAATGATGCTACTAATATTTCTAACTGTACTGATGAGGAAGAGGGAAGACATCCATTGTCGCTGAACTGCTTGACGTGTTCAGTCAAAATTACAGTGCCACTTTCTTACCAGTAGTCTTACCAGTGTTTTTGCTCTATAATGAGGTTCTGCCAATCATATGTTGGAAAACATTATCAAGAAAACCTACAGTAGCTGAACACTGTGATGGTAACCTGTTTGTTGAACAACAGTGATTCTAAGAACAAGAATAGCTGGTACCTATAGGACAATGTATCTATCACAGGTCACCAAGGGTACAGTAAGGTAAAACCTTAATAAAATCATTTGTGATGCTTAATTGTGCATGCCTCTCATTTTCCAACAACTTAATATGCAATAAAGTTATACCTATGGCTTGCATAACCAACTCAGTTTCCCTTGTTAGTGTTATCCCTGAGGTTTGAAGGTTGGACAGTTCGATCCCTGGCCGAGTCATACCAGACTGTAAAAATGGGACCTGATGCTTCTCTGCTTGGCGCTCAAGATAGATTGAGATAGATTGGGGGTAAGGCCTTGCGATTGACTAGCGTTCTATCCAGTTGGTGTACTGGTACATCAAGCTGCCTCACACTACAGAAACAAGCGATAGGCTCCTGCTCCTATGAGCCGTTGTGGCTCACACAAGCAAAGTCTTGCGCAAAGTTACCCTCTTAATTTGACTTGCAACTTTAACAGTATTGAGTCAAGGAAAATAAATGGGAGAGAAATTCACCTTTCAGCAGGACAATAACCTAAAACGCAAGGCCAAATCGACACTGGAGTTCCTTACCAAGAAGACAGTGAATGTTCCTGAGTGGCTGAGTTACAGTTAAATCTATGGTAAGACTTGAAAATGGTTGTCTAGCAATGATCAACAACCAATTTGAGAGCGCTTGAAGAATTTGGAAAATAATAATAGGCAAATATTGTACAATCCAGGTGAGTAAAGCTCTTAGAGACTTACCCAGAAGACTCACAGCTGTAATAGCTACTAAATATGATTCTAACGTATTGACTCAGGGATGTGAATACTTATGTAAATTTGATATTTCTGTATTTAATTTTCAATAAATGTGCCAACATTCCTAAATACATGTTTTAACTTTTTTATAATTGGGTATTGTGTGTAGATGGGTCAGAGAAAAAAAAATGTTTCATCAATTTTGAATTCAGGCTGTAACACAACAAAATGTGGAATAAATCAAGGGGTATGAATAAGGCACTGTATATTTGTATTTTATTTGTTGGACCAGAATTTTAGTAAGTTATTTCCATCTACTCATCTCTTAAAATGTGTTAACTTGCCTCTCACCATAGCCAGCTAGCTAGCTAATGTGTCTAACATAGATGGCTAACTATAGTACATATACTAACGGCTGTCCTAGCCAGTATAGCAAAGAGTCATTCAGTAGATAGCACAGCTTCGCCTCTTCCTCTGTGAACCAGAAATACTTTACAAAATTAAGAGTACATGTTTTTCTGTCTGAGCTTAGCTGGGTCTTTCCTACTTTGTGGTGCCTTTTGGACCTCAACACTTGGAGAGAAAAAAAGTATATTTTTGTGTCAGAAAAAAACATATTGGTCAAGCTCATGTACTTATTTTCTTAGGTGCATTTTCCAACCTGTTAGGTGCATACAGGTGGAAATGTGGAGCCCAAATTAGCCATAGCTCTGTGAGTGAGAAAGATTGAGCGAGTAAAATGGTAAACACTTTAACAGGATTTTTACTTCTCTTTCAAACATATTTTAACATTTAGAAATTTGGTTAATTTTCTCTATAATTTAGCCTAACAGGGTGGAAATATATGAGTGGGACATACAGACTAACAACATGAAACATGGAAAAATAGATAAAATGGAGTGTCTATATTTATGTACTTTTGCACCATTTTTTTCCCACCAAAGAAATTATGACACTTCCTGAATGTGGTGTCATTTTAGAAAAAGGGTTATTTTCATAAATGGAGAATTGAAACAAACTAACAGATTGGAAAATGATATCAGAGTCACAGAAAATCGTAAATAAAAATGTAATACAATAATCCTGAACAAAAGTAATTGATGAGAGAGAATTTAACTAGGACTATAAAATAATATTATATTTTAAGGCGTATTTCTCGTGGACGTTGATGAGTAACACCCGGGGACATGGCAAAAAAGCCTACATCCACTGAAAAAAAAGTTTTCAAAATTATTCCCTTTCAAGATCCATATTTTTGTGTGTTTAATGTAAGGACACCTGACCTTTTATATTTAAAGCATTTTGGAATCCACATTTTACAGTAAATATAAAGTGACGTCCCGGGGACAGAAAAGGCACTGTAGGCGCCGCCTAGTTAAATAAAGGTGAAATAAAAATTTAAAAATAGGTAGGAATGACCCAGCTATCAGGCCCAGGCAACCTCTTCTGCCTCCGTTACCAAATCCCCACCATCATGTTTGATTGGCAGGTCTAACACATCGAAAATGAAAACGCAAAGGAGCAATCAAGAAAGAAAACAGCAAAATGAAGCATAGCAATTGATTTATCGAATTTGTTTGATCATTATAATTTTACAGTCAACCCACACAGAGTATGAAATTGAAATTGATAATTAATTTTCTTTTTGTCACAATTTATGTGGTAACAAGAAGGAAATGAAATGGCATTTACATTTCGTTTTTAAGTGTAAGAGTGTTGCATTTCCAATTGAGTGTCGGCAGCTAAATGCTTCCGTAAATCAACAAGGGCTTAATACAAATTCTAGCTAGCTAGCAACAACATTAGTGCAGCTTGCTAGTTAGTTAACATTTGCTATAGATAGCTACAGCAGGCCTGTAGAAAGCTACTGCTACCTTGTGGTCTGGAGTTTTATAAGAGGCTGATCGGCGGTTGAACAGTGCTATCTGAACAACAAAAAGTTGACTGCCGACACTGAGCAGAACTGCTAATGCCTGTCAGCAGTCCGCACATGTTTTGTAGAACCGCAAGCAAAGTGGTGTCAGAACAAAAGTCATGCAGGCCTCAGTTATTCAGAGTGTGAATTAGATACAAAAGGATGCTAAAAGCTTGGGAAAGTTAGGATTAAATCACGATTGATTTGTAGTCTTCTGTTGTGTTCAGATGGTTCAATGTAAATGTATTCCATTTAGATCTATTGTCTTGTCAAAACCCAACTTCATAAAGATTAGCATGAGGGGTTTCTGGGAAAGAACCAACTAACTCTGCTTGAATTTCAAGCAATTCAGTAACTTTTGTAAAATCTCTACAATTTATACACTCAAACTTGTGAATAAATGGCTGTTGAGATCGTTTACGTATATCTAATGTAAAGATAATCCGCTATCATGAGTCATAGTATGCTATCGTAAGCGTTAATAGATTTAAAAGCTTTTTAAATACACTCCTATGTATAAACAGACACATAAACAAGCTTATGAGTGTCAAGATAATAACTTATATCCAGCTTTGTTTACAGAGTTGGTAAACTAGCAAAGTACAGCCCCCACACCATACTGCTGCGTGTGTGTGTGTGTGCGCGTGTGTGTGTGTGTTGGTCCATAATGAGAATGGAGGAGAGTTTTTAAAGCCATCCAATGTTTTGGTTTTATACAACAATCAAGTTGCTGCACCTACTGGTAAAAAGTGAATCTCTTTACATTTAATTATGTGGAAGAATGATGCACAACAACCCAGCACAACATGTGGAGTAGCTTATTCCCCCACAGAGGAGACACATAAACACTGATGGAGAGATAGAGAGGGAGGGAGAGGATTTGATTTGCCTAATGTATACCCTGCCTCTGAGTGTATTAAAATGAGAGATACTGTCACTGCCAAACATCAGCTCAGACAGACATTGTTTTCAGGCTTCAGGTGGGAAAGGGGGGCTGTCTTTGTGATTTCGGGGTTAGAAATGTGACATTCATGGTGACTGCTGATTTGTCTTCCTGCCCCCTCTCCTGCCACGTGTCACATTGTGAATTGTATTTTCTGTGTTTGTTTGTATAATTGATGAAGAGCTCCGAGAGGAACAGTAACAGTACAGAACAGTGATGTGCTGTGAAACATGAGGTAGTGCTATCTGTTAGTTAGTAGGGTGTGATAGTGTTGTGTTTTAGCCATAGGAGTGACATGATCCCTAACTTAAGGGCTCAACCACTCTCACACAAGGTTGGTTTACTAGCCCATAACATTTTAACACCTCAGTTTCTCTCTAGCAGTATGAACTATGCTGGAGCAACACCTTGAGATGATAGTCCTCAATTGGAACGGTATGCCAGTAAATTCTATTGGTCCTCTTATTAGTCCTCTAAGGCCAACTACATAGATCACATTGTAATTTGACCATTGAGGACCATCGTTAACGATGTCATTGGTCCCTCAAGTTATAGCCACTAAAGGGCCATTCGAATCCTACAGAGAGGTGTTGCTATGGCTCTCATGGGTGGAGACAGTTTGTCCATGGGCCTCCCTCGGGAAGGAGTATTTCACCTAATCACATCTGCCCAGAGAATAACCCATGTGCCCCCACTCCCTCACATTCGTTTAAATTTTCACTCTGTCCTTTTTTTCCCCCAGGTTCCTTCAATTACCAGATCTGTGGACCATGACAAAATATTGGCGCTCAGGCAGCAGACTCAGTTCCTCTGGGATGCTTATTTTTCTTCGGTAGCAAAAATAGTATTAACTACATTAGAGGTAAGCTCTCCCATTTATAGAACTGTTCATTTGAATCAAGAGTGGGTGGGAGCGGGTTGGGAGGATTGCAGGGCCAGACAGCCAGCAGCCAGGATAACGGATAGCCTTTTCTATAATGTGCACAAGTGGCCAGGATGAATTGATGGTGGCTGTACAACAGCGTTTCCCAACCAAGTTCTTAATTTCCCCTGGTTTGTTTTTTCTTACTCCTCCTGACAGTCTGGCTCTTACTTTGGGAGTGTTTTCACTATACTCTCTCTTCTGTCTCAGTCTCTGGGGGGAAACAGACACAAAAGGCTTTCATCAGGCTCTTCCCCAGAACAGACAGTCAGTCAGGACCTGCCATGATCAAAAGAGATTGCAGTGTAACGGTTTCCTCTGGCATCTTAAATGTCTAGAGCCTCTCATGGACTAGAGTACATAGACAGGTAGCTGGGGGTTCCTTAAACAAAACTCCCCCTTGTGCTATACTGCTACTGTTTATTGTTGTCACACCCCCAAATATAGTGTCCTCTCAGAGCAAAGTTAAAATAATTGTCATGTTTCCCCTGGAACAATCAGAAAAACACTTTTTATGGTCTGATGTGTGGAGAGGAAGCCACGGTATGAGGTGTTTTGGCCTGCAGGTATGAGAGGAAAGGTTCAGCAGGGTAACATCAGAACATTCTCATAGGCTCTCTGTTCACCCCTCTGTCTCACTCAACATTTTGAGGGTTTTACTTTGGTCTGAGTTTTTCCATGGGTTTTTATATTAACACACTTTCACTTATTGTTGTATCACTGACCCATTCAGAAGCTACTCTGTTATGATAATGTTGTGGGCTCTAATTTAGAACTCACTCAACAGACACTCCAACCTGTCACCCATATGTCATTGTCCCTGAGGTTTTCATGTCACTTCTTCATTTTGAGGGTGTCTGTGTTTAATTTCTCCACTGTCTGTCTTTACTCCCTTCCTCTTTCCATTCAATTTACCACTTCATAAAGGAAATAATGACAAAGAGGGTTGAGGAGGAGGGGGAAAATAGAAAGTGAGGAGGATAAATTATAGGCATTCCGCCATGGTTCTTCAAAGGGAGCCACAGCAGCACTTTGTGATGAATTGGATTAGGGCCGAGCGTTGGTTTTATGTGTTGCCGGGCGAACATCACCACCAGGTGCCTAGTCCAAATCCAACAGGGACGAAATTAGGCCCATCTCCATGGATATTTACCGTTGTGCAGATGTGGTAAATGCTCGGCGCTACCTGCCGACTGACAAAATGGGGGAAATTAGGCATTCTAAATAGCCCCGCAAGTGGCACACACACACAGGGCTTTTGTGAGGTTGTCGATAAGTGCCAGCTAATTCTCCATATAGATCAAAAGGCACATCTCGTCTCAGTGTTGCTGGCACTGGACGGGCACATGGACTCTAAACTGATATGATAATCACACTGAGGGTGGCCGTTTGAGGTGCGGGACAAACAGGCAGACGCACCGCTTCCCTCATAGCCAGATAAATCTGACCTGAATCTGTCAATAGGGTTTTCAGATACATTTGCCTACAATGCAGAACAAGTATAACACAGTCACATGATACTGTAGCTACTCCTGTAGAAGATAAAATATTTTTTTTACTGTGGAGGTACTGTATCTTGAGCAACATAAATGAAGCTCATCACCTAGCAGGGAGTAAAAACTGTGGAGGGGTCGACCTACCGCCTCATCTCTCTGAGGGGGTTGCTTGTTAAGGCCTCTCTCACAGCCTCATTAGGACCCACAGTTCAAACGGAGGAAGCAGCCTGGAAAGCACTGGGCTCTGAGAGTAGCTGATGCAAGGGAGGAGACGTACCCATATGGAGGTCTCTTGCTGTGGATCGAAGAGCAGGGGAGCTGTAGCCTTTCTACTTCAGGACATGCAGTGAGGCAGGTGTATTGGAAAGAGCAATCAAAAGTAGATGGCTGATATGAAATGACTGTCATTAATGTTAATTCATTTGATTGAGAGGTTGGTTTTGTGTCCATTGACGCAACTAATATCAGGACCCATAGGTGACCATCTTCATGTAAAATATCCTGTGCATCACTCTTAATGCATGACCACTGCATGCAAATAACTCCTTACAGTCATTGCTGTTCAATAGACTGTCAGTAGCACAGTCATCATATATAGCAACATGGGACGACGAGATACAGGTCCAATCTCCACAGTCAACATGCAAGGGAACAGTTGCACCTGGGTGAGTGGGCATCAGTCCCAGCTGAGGGAGTGAGGTGTTATCTGCATCAGCAAGACGCTGCTCGACAACATGGCCACGTCTATCAGACCCAGCCTCTTGCACAGCGAGCAGCTTCTTTGTACTAATCCTCTCTCTCTCTCCTCCTCCTCTCTGTGTTGTTTCTTTTTCTGCAGATAATCCAAGACAGAATAAATTCACACATATCCAGGAACAAGTTGATGTGGAATTCGTTGCCTGGTGGACTGTACATTCTGCCTCAGTTCTCCACGGACGCTGCAGTGTTCCCCTTCTATTACTCCTCTCTGGGTGAGTTGCAGCCTGGTGATAACCTGCTATTATGTGTCTGTATAACAGACTCCTCTCTGGGTGAGTTGCAGCCTGGTGATAACCTGCTATTATGTGTCTGTATAACAGACTCCTCTCTGGGTGAGTTGCAGCCTGGTGATAACCTGCTATTATGTGTCTGTATAACAGACTCCTCTCTGGGTGAATTGCAGCCTGGTGATAACCTGCTATAATGTGTCTGTATAACAGACTCCTCTCTGGGTGAGTTTCAGCCTGGTGATAACCTGCTATTATGCGTCTGTATAACAGACTCCTCTCTGGGTGAGTTGTAGCCTGGTGATAACCTGGTATTATGTGTCTGTATAACTTCTATGCATGGGAACTGTTGACACACAACCACAAGGAATCAGACCTCCGCTTTGTCCATTAGGTCTTTCAACTCCTTGACAGAGTCAAAACAAAATGTTTCATTCACAACCAGTTCATTGTGGAGGGCCTAATGTTAATGTGCGCTCTTCAACCTTTCCTCCATGTTATTTTATATACCCCAGTGCTACGTATTAATACCCTCTGAGAAAATGTTGCTCATGCTAACCAACCATAGACAAATTTGACATAAAATCATATTTGGGGACCAAACAATGCACTTTACAACGGAAATTGTCTTGGATGTAACCTTGCAAACTGGTATATGTTATCCCATATCCTATCTGCAGTCCCATTAACTGCCATGGGTCAAGTCCTGATCAGTGTCAGTGATCAAGTCAGTGATTAGTTGTCACTGAGATGGAGCAGAGAAGAGCATAAAGCCTAGCGCTGCAGTCAGTGTCTTGTGTATTTCCTCCGGCATTGAGCACCTTGGAGCTGTGCACTATGAACTGTGCTGCTGTCGCAGTCCTGCGAGGAGCACTGGGATGAAGCCATAACTCAGATAGATGCTTGTCTTTCTCTGAGGAGTTGTGTACAGGAGGAATGGGCAGTTTGCTTTATGCTTCCACAGTTATACGTTTTTGCCAGTACTAGAGGAATAACGTTCTCAATGCCGGTAATACACAGGCATTATCAGTCTCACTTTCCATAATGCTGATAGCAGCAAAAGGTTTTAGTTTTTTTCTTTGCATTGTAGGCCTATTTCAATTCTACTGACTTTAATTTACTGTTTTTAAGCTTTTATTTGTCTCTGTCAATTTCAAGTTGATGTTACAATATTTTGTTATTATGACAGCATCTGTCCCGAATCATATTTGCTCCTCTGAGAAGTGGAAAAGAAGGAACGATAGCGACATTGGGCTCCATTTCTGGGGGGTCTTGATGACTGGGTATACCGCCTCAAAATCACAAATTGGATTTCCAACTTGTTTAGTAGAGTCCAGCTCCTTTAGTACCTCCTATCATGTGCTTCACAATCCTCTTTTGACTGTGTTTAAAGCGACTGGGAATGTATGAAGAGATGCCAAAGCAGTGGATAAGAATGAGAAGGTCCATTTAGAAACTGTTTGAATGTTCCCTGTTGAAACTCTGCTTGTTTTCCACAGTCATCCGAACCAATTCTCATCGCCATTTGAGTTAGAATTTTTACTCATGAGATGTAATGTCTCAACTGAATTTTCTTTGAGCTGTCAATAAATCTCAATCTATAGCTTCATTATAGCTTTTCACATGAGGAAATTATATATTGTCTAAATCCTCGAATTAGATTGGCAGGGTACACAAAATTATGTGAATTATCCGACCGCTGCATATGCAGTTCCACACAGTCTTCTCCCATTGTGTAATGCCGATTTGTGTACAGAAGGACTATCTCCAGGATGCTGCTAGAAGAGGAGTGATTTGTTTACCACCACCTCGTGTGAAAAAGTGGTAACACTTGCCCTCGTCACCCCACCTCTTCACTTCCCCGGCACCTCTATTTATTTTTAAGGTTACCAGCTAGATTTCCTCGAGGCTTCAGGACCCCCTAACAGCTTCCTCCTCTGGAGTCCTATCACTATCATTGATCCAGCCTGGCTTTCTGTTTTGGTCCGGAAAACCCTCCAACTTGCCTCGTTTGCTGAGCATGATTGTTCCGGTTCATTGCAATGGGTGGGATTTTTTTTTCTTCCATTACCATAGTACAGTTTGACTTCGTTCTGTCAATATTAATGAGGTCTAGTTTCTGAGCGTGTTTCAGATCACACTGAACCTTTCTAATGACGAGTTCTAGAGCTCCTTCGCTAAGGCCAGTAACAAGCATAAAGGCTAATAACCAACATGACACCCTGCTTTACTAGGCCTACAGTAAGGTATCCTGCAAAGGGCAGACTCTCAAGATAAGAGGGGCTATTATACAAGGCTCTTTTTTACAAATGTGGTACTAACGACCTACTCTGCGACAGCTGTTGGTGTGTTCTAAAGGGAACAGTAATATTGGATCAATGCTTAACATACCTTGTTGAAATTGAAAATATGTTTCCCCTGTCTTAACAACAGTTGAAGAAATGACTTTGATCACAGTTATTTCAATGAAAGTCATTTGAACAAAATGTTTTTGCCAGTTCTGCTTGGTACATTTGCAGTTTAATGTTTGATTCGAACGTTTGTTTGAAGTGCACTTAAAATTGCTGCCAGAAATGGCTGTGGGGTTTCCTGGAGGAAACATTTCTTCTACAAAAGTGTTGCCAGAGTAAAATACTTTAAGGCTTATGGGATTTTGATGACCGGATGAGAATTATTATATTTTTTATATATTTAACTAGGCAAGTCATTTAAGAACAAATTCATATTTTATAATAATGATCTACACTGGCCAAACCCTCCCCTAATAACCCGGACGACTCTGGGCCAATTGTACGCCGCCCAATGGGACTCGTGTGGTCCTAATGCAATACTGAATCCCTCCTTTGAAGATGATCGGCAGAGATTTTCTATAGATTTCTTTGCTTATGCAACAATGTCTGCAAAGAACAAACCTATTCAGGTAAATGTTAGGCTCACCAAATGGACACATACAAACAGCCAGCACAAGTTTGCTATCATGTCCCACATCAAGAAGGCATTGTTGTGTGATCAGGGTCCAAAATAGGTCTTCTAGAGGCACCACACAGCATCAGGGTAAATCCATAAATAGAGCTCAGTACACCAGAGAGGTCAGAGAGTCCACAGCTCTGTGTCAGAGAGATTGATAGGGATGCTGTAAGTGCACTGGGTGTCCATTTATGCGTGATGAGGTGGATGGATTGGAGAGTCCAGTCTGTCCCTTCTGAAGGTGTGTGTCAGAAAGGTTAATGTCTTGAGGTGCGTGTGTGTTAAGTTGTGTCTGAAGGTGTGTATTAAGGTGTGCGTCTGAAGGTTTGTGTTAAGGTTTATGTCTCTCTGTGTGGTTGCAGGTAAGATCCCGTCCCAGGAGTTCACTGCTGTTATCCAGGCCGTGACTCCTCTCCAATCTCAGCTGCAGCCCATAGTCAAGCTCGTCATCGCTGTTGCCAAATCCAAGTTCTGTGCACAGGTGAGAGCTCAGACCTATGACCCGGGAGCTAAGGCGAAATAGCAGGGATGCAGACCATTCATTTTTATACTGTCACTCGAAGTCAGTGGAAGTTTATCTTATGTGATATAGCATAAATCTTTATAGCTATACGGCATGTCATGTCTCCACATGCTATATTTACGGGTGTGCTATATGGCCAATATACCACGGCTAAGGGCTGTTCTTAGGATACCTGGATATAGCCCTTAGCCGTGGTATATTGACCATATCACACAAACCCCCGAGGTGCTTTATTGCAAATTATAAACTGGTTACCAACGTAATTAGAAGAGTAAAAGGAAATGTTATGTCATACCCATGGTATATGGTCTGATATACCACAGCTTTCAGCCAATCAGCATTCAGGGCTCGAACCACCCAGTTTATAATGAACAGACTTATTTTCGCTATATATCCGCTGCTAAAAATATAATGGCTATATGTACTGGGTCTATGCTCTTTTGAATTAAGATTTTATTGAATTGTTTCGTTTGCAGATAATTGTGCTGTGGAATTGTGACAAGCCTTTACCTCCGAAGAGCAAGTGGCCCTCCACCACCGTGCCTATCACTGTCATTGAGGGAGAGAGAAAGGTACGAGATTTCCTAGTTATGCGGGTATTAAGATTACATGTTTTGCTATCGATTTTAATGTGTTTTATTGAGTCTTAATCATTGAGGGAATGAGCATAGCTGTTAAAGTAGAACTGACACCAATACATTTATTTGAAGTTCAAAAAATATTGCTATCAGGTTGTAAATCACAACTGGCCTGGTACATTGTTTGCTGCCTCCACCCATTCAGGATGCACTGTTTCAGTTTCAGTTTTTATTTTATTTTTAAACCCAAGACAAATGTAACTAAGGCTGGGAATGTCAATACAATCAAACTAGCAAGGACAATGATCACAAGTCAGTCATAACGTGGCTAATAGGCTAGTGTATCTATTTATGTAGCTATTTATTTAGCAAGGTTAAAACACTGAGCCTAACGTTGGCTGGCTAGCTAGCTAGCTGCTGGGAGGGTGTCATGTTGTTTTTCAGTGGCTAGAGCTAGAGGCAGGTGTCATTTGGCTAGCTAGCAAAAAATATGCATTTCTATGCTGAAATAGAACGACTATTATCCACTTAGCATATCTCTTGCGTTCATAAATTCAATGTGGCTATCTACTCCGATTTCAGAGCACTCTCGTCTGAGTGTGCCAGAGCGCAAAATAACTGATGAATTTATGATACCCGCTGAATATGACTGGTGTCAGTAAACGTAGACAAAAAAAGTAAGATAGTTACGAACGCTCTAGATAACATGTAAACAGCCTAGCCAGCTCTGCTAGAGCGAGTAAAATGGTCAGAGGTGTTCTCTCATTTGTGTCTGGAAGTAGCTAGCAAGCTAGCCAACTTTAGCCAGTTAGCTTGGGTGATTGACTGCAAAACGCTCTGAATTTATGAACAGATAATCTGACAGCACTCTGAATTTATGAACAACCCAGAGTGCACTCTGACACACTGGAGGCAATTTATGAATGCACCCTGAGCTAGTTGTCAATCAAATGTTTTTGGCATTGATCAAATGGGTGGGCAGGCAAGTTCCCATTCAGTTGTAAAAATGTGGGTTGGGACCAGCATGCATTGGCAGGCAAGCTGCAGAAGGACAAGCAGGCTACTATTCCCCATCGTTTATCAGTGCAATTCTGACGGTCAACTAGTTGAAAAAGTTTGAGAGGGTTTATCTAATTTTCCCTCATTAGATTTTAGCTCACCTCGCTCTGGCTAGCATTAGTTGTTGATTATGTCGTTGTTGATGTGCATAACTGTGCATAACTTTCATAGTGGTTTCATCAAAATGAAATCTAGAATCGGCTTCCTATTTCGCAACAAAGCCTCCTTCACTCACGCCGCCAAACATACCCTCGTAAAACTAACTCTCCTACCGATCCTCGACTTCGGCGATGTCTTTTACAAAATAGCTTCCAATACTCTACTCAGCAAACTGGATGCAGTCTATCACAGTGCCATCCGTTTTGTTACCAAAGCCCCTTATAACACCCACCACTGCGACCTGTATGCTCTAGTCGGCTGGCCCTCGCTACGTATTCGTCGCCAGACCCACTGGCTCCAGGTCATCTATAAGTCGATGCTAGGTAAAGCTCCGCCTTATCTCAGCTCACTGGTCACGATAACAACACCCACTCGTAGCACGCGCTCTTGCAGGTATATTTCACTGGCCATCCCCAAAGCCAACACGTCCTTTGGCCACCTTTCCTTCCAGTTCTCTGCTGCCAATGACTGGAACGAATTGCAAAAATCGCTGAAGCTGGAGACTTTCTCTCACTAACTTTAAACATCAGCTATCTGAGCAGCTAACCGATTGCTGCAGCTGTACATAGCCATCTGTAAATAGTCCACCCAATCTACCTACCTCATCCCCATATTGTTTTTATTTACTTTTCTGCTCTTTTGCACACCAGTATTTCTACTTGCACATCATCATCTGCTCATCTATCACTCCAGTGATAATTTGCTAAATTGTAACTACTTCGCTACTATGGCCTATTTATTGCCTTACCTCCTCACGCCATTTGCACACACTGTATATAGACTTTCTTTTTTTCTATTGTGTTATTGACTGTACGTTTGTTTATTCCATGTGTAACTCTGTGTTGTTGCTTTGCTTTATCTTGGCCAGGTTGCAGTTGTAAATGAAAACTTGTTCTCAACTAGCTTACTTGGTTAAATAAAGGTGAAATAAATAAATAAAATTAAATCAATAGACTTTAAAGTTACCAAATGTAAAAGGACTCCCGTGGTATTTGCATATTTGCAAAATCCATTCAGGTGTATTTTGTGGCTTTTGGCGAATGCGTTCTAATAATCTAAAGTCGCACTGTTGCTACAGCCTGTAAACACACAGTCCAGTTCAAAGTGAATGATGACAGGCCCGTGTGGCAAATTGCTTATTTGCATAAAGGCCTACTGTAGCTCTGATTGGCTATGGCTCACCGCTCTGCGTAGACTCTGGTCCTTGACGAGACAGATGTACTTATTCGGTTTTATTTACTGCAGTGTCTATTAATTGTCCAAACGCACGGCCGCTTTCCCACTCTATATTGCTTTAGAATTTTCACAAATGCCAAACATTCTAAGAATTTATGAAAATGTGAAAATCACCAAATCTAAGTGCCCGCTTGTCAAAAAATGTAAAAAATGTAATAAAAATACAATGTATAATCTTTCAAATTCTTCCTGGGGGTGTATATGAACAGATTTTAATACGTTTTCATGTTGCAACAACACTGTCAGTTCCACTTTAAAGTCAGGGGAGATAAAATGCCGTCGTACATTTCTAATAAAATCCTTTCAAGCTTTTCTTTAATTTGTCCTTTTTGAAACTGGCCCTGACTGAGTGCGAGTCTGTCTCCTGGAATCTGAGCTTAGCCATTACTGTGCCAAGCCTCAGCTGAATCATTTTAGTAGCGCTAAAGGTACCACTTTGCAGTGATGTTCTTATGAGCTTTTAAAACAATAGGAGTTAGTACACCCGACATCATACTTCCAAACAGGACAAATGCTCTTACTGAATACAAGCATCTTAAACACAGTAATGTGGTTTCAATCGAACTATTCTGATGAAACGCTATTGCGCTGACAGTATGAATTCATCCAAACCTTCATTGAGTCCAAATAATCACTCCTTTTGTGTTATTTGGAGCGTTCCATTCACTTAAAGAGAGCGTTCACCCAAATTACACACTTTCCATGACTTCCTTACCCAGTAAGCAGTCTATGGACAAGTTATGACAGTAATCCATTCTTTAGTTTCCCTGGCACTGTTTCCAAATGCTAACATTTACCGTTTGTGGCACAAATATCATTCAAGTCATAGGACTGATATTTGAATTGTTCATGCATCATGTCCAAATCATTCGAAAGTATCTAAAATTGATTGTGACGATCAACAGTCACTTATAGATGATTTGAACATGATGAGCAAAAAATGCTAATTTCGGTCCCATGACATAAAATGGGATTTGTGCCACAAATGCTAAAACGTTAGCATTTGGAAACAGTGCCAGGCATGGAAACAAAACCAAAGCATGGATTGCTGTCTTACATTGTGCTTGGAAACCAATGTCTCCTTTTGCAATTTGGGTGAACTATCCCTTTAATTGCTGGCTTCATAAATATCTCCTACTCAAAGCCAAAGTGGAATTCCAATCAGCAGTGTCATGCTTGCTGCTTACCACAGGATTCAGTCAACCTCCCCCCCTGCACGCTCTCTCTCTCACACACACAGGCACACACTTCTCACTTTTTCCATAATCCGCAGCAGCCCAGCTGTTGTCCTAACGCAAGGGCAGGACTCCATGCCGCCCCACTGAGGCAGGAGCAGGACCCTAAAACCCAATGGCAGATCCCTTAATTGATACTGTTTGTTCTCATGTAGTAAACACGGCAATGGAAAAAATGTGTTCCCATTATAACAATAAACCGCTTTTCTAAAAGGCATCTGTGGGCTCCTAAATACTTACTCAGAGTATTCTAGCCTAACAAGACAGCTGCTCCAGAGTAGTAATTCTCCACAGCTCTCTCCCCAAACAATAAGAGTTTCAATGTGTTGAAACCAGCGAGTCAAACGTTCACATCACACTGAATCAGAGCACTGCCAGGAGACTGAGGAAAGGCTAATGGTGGATGTGTTCTGTGTTCCATGTTCTGCAATTGTGCATCTTTTGTTGTCCCTCATATCATCTGCGAAAAAGCAAAGTAATTGTATGTTTGTCAGGGGGACAGAATATCTAAAGAGGCTCTTATTATCTGGTGTCCTAAATAGTTTATCTCCCCTCAAGGCCAGCATGCAGTTTAAACATTTGAGCAGTGTTTTCCTACTGCCTAATACATGTCACCTATTTACTTAGCGTTATTATGTAGGCTCATTGAAATTACACTGTAACCTAGACCCCATTTATTGTGTTTTCGGTCCTATAATTTCCATTGTGTTGGATTACTGTCACTATTTTCCTTTTTAGCAAGCTAGTATGAAAAGCAGGGACATCATTTTATGCTATTGCATGAATGCATTGTGTGATAGGCAAGGGAAAACACTGGCTGCTGTGGAAGGGCCTTAATGAACCACATTCCCTCTCCCCTTCGTCGTAATATATCATTTTTGTATTTCAATGGACTGCACTAATCAGCCCTGAGTAGAGGTCACCAGCAGCATTTGATCAAAATCCAGCATATTATATTATCGATTTTTCCTCCATGTTTGTGTCCTCGGGAAAGTAACACATCTAAAAATAGGTCCCCTCATCTTGTTCCTTCAATTTTGGTTTCCATTTGAAGGCTAATTAAGTTGGTCCGCATTCGTGCCATGGATCACTTTATAGCCAGCTGCCATTAGATCACTATCCTTGCTCTCGGCAGACCTGCCACTCACTCCCAAGCCTAATGGCTTGGAGCTAAGCCCTTCACTGACTTGTGGGGTGTGTGTGATTGTGAGTGTGCGTTTCTGTGCATGTGAGATCTCCACAGTAGCATCTCCACAGCTGTGTGTGGGTGGCTGGCTGGCTGAGTGTGTTCCTGTCCTGCGATGCGACGCCTCAAGAAGGGCTCACTGTCTCATTAGCACCTCCATCTCCCCATCCTTGTCTGATAGCCATTTCATCAACTGATAATTCATATACAGCCTGGATCACACAATGTCTCATCAGAAGGGAACGTGATTAATAAGAACAGATAAATGAAATAAAGTGAGTCTTCCAAAGCGTTAGATATTAGATCTCTTGCAAAGTGTAGTAATTGGGTTAGTCAAATGCTTTGGAGTACTCTACCATTTTCTCCTCGGGGCGGTCATTTGTCTCACCATGTATACGAGGTGATCTATGGTCACTCAGGGTGTCATTTGTTGTCCCTGAACAAATCTGTCACCTTAATTAATTGTTACTTTCAATAATAATTCCCTGCTTGGCACCCTGAGTTTTCAATTCATGAGTTGATCCTCAGAATCAATTCAGTCCATTCATTCAGGATATACTTTATGTGTCAAATGTTACAGGGCAGAGTTCAAGTAGGCCCCCACTAAATCCAGTCTGCATGGTGATTAGGCCATTCTAGGGGTCAGTTTTTATTCACAACTTGGATTCACAAAATCCTTATCGCCTAACCTGCAATCAAATCAATCTGTATACTACAATTGAGGAATAATGACACATGATTGCACTTTGAAGCAAAACAATACAAATAAATGTAAAAAATGGTACATAAAGTGGAGGAAATCTATTTCTATTGCAAAAAAGCACACCTGCATGGTACAAATGATCCAAGTTAAACAAGCTGAAATATCTCACTTCACATTCCCTTAAACTCCGAACAGAGTCTGTGTAAACAGCAATGGTAAAGGAAGTTCACAAATGAGCTGGGTTTCTGTGGGCCTGTCAGGGTTCTTGGGCCACGGGGCAGGTTGAGGTTATCCCTGGGCAGTACTATATGGCGTGTCTGGGGCTCCCTCGGCCCTTGGGGTAGGTGTCGAAGGATCCATATGCAGTGAGGTCAGAGGAGGCCAGAACACACGCTCCCACAGGACGGCAGCTAGGCTAGTGAAAGGTCACTGGTTCGACTACCCTGAGCTGTGCCCTTGAGCAAGGCACTTAACCCAAATTTGCTCCAGTGGCGCGGTGCTACAATGGCTGACCTTGTAAAACAACACATTTCACTGCACCTATCCGATGTTTGTGACAATAAAACATCCTCCTTCCTCTGTTTCCTAAGGCAGGCTAGACAGCTTGATAGCATTTCACGGTAAGGTTGTTGTATTCGGCGCATGTGAGAAATAAAATTTGATTTGATTTGTGAGAGAGAGGTCAAAAGGCTAAGGAGTAAGGGCCACAGGTAGCAAACAACAAATGACAAAGACACTTGATTTGTGGCTTAATATTTAGCTGAGTCATGACTTTAGAGTTGAGTTCTGCTTATGTGGCATCTTTATCAAACATAATGCAATTTTAGTTGACAGTCACTGTAAATAATATGAATATTTAATATCTGAAAAAGCTGTTCAAAATTACAACTTAATGCAATTTCATGAAGTGTATGTTTACCCCACTATGATACTATGAATTATGTACAGAGATGGGCTTTGACAAAAATGTATCTTGGAAACGACACTTGAGCCATTGAAATCATTTTCTCTGCTGAACTTTGACTATGAATGTATCAAGCATCAAATATGATTAACCCGTAAAGAAAAGCATTGACAAGCCTCTAAAGATTGGCCTTGAAGTAACAGGAGTCAATGGAGATAAGGGTGATGCCACATTTTCACCAGGTGACTTAGTGCTACGTCCCTGTATATCTGCCTAGAGGATAAATCCATTGACACTGACCAGGGAGAGAGAGGAAGGAAAGGACAGTGACAGATCAAACCCCTGTGCCACTGTCTCCATGAGACTAGTTAAAGCAGCCCTGGGGGGGCGAAGACGGTGGGCTCTGCGACAGAGGAGGCGGAGGGAGACAGACACAGGGAGGATGAGCGAGAGAGAGAGATGGGCAGACTGAAGGACAAACAGTCCCTAAAGATGTGTATTGGAATCTGAGCTCTAGAGTATATACAGACCTGATGGGAGAGCTGCGGGTGAATCAGAGGGGTGAGCGATACGACAACAACAACAGCTGGCTAGCCTGATAACCAGAGCAGTGTGTAACCATCAGAACATACCTATATGGGGAAATTAGAGCAATTCATTGAATATTATACAGAGAGTATGCTAATCGTCAATGCAGACCATTAATACAGTAAGGCAAGGTGCACTGCAAGCTAAACGAATACCACTTAATGTTGTGAAGAGTATGTTGGTAATTTTTACCTCTACTGAGGGAGTTACGTTTGATACACACCAGTGAGAGTGCTTTAGTGAGTATCCTCCAGGCTTTACGCTGAAAAAACAGTGAAATTCAGACAGTGTCGCTGGCATGCTGATAGACATTAGAGCTTATTGAGATTAAAGGAATCCATGTCATGTAGAATCTTTTCAAATTTGGCACTGTTTGATGAAACTATTCTCAACTAAAGAGGCACACTGCATACTCATTTCACATTGTGATATTTGCTATTCATTACTATTTTGACAAAATATCTTCGCCCTTGGATATCCAAGTTCCCGTTTCAACAGAGGAAATATAATTAGCGAGTAATAGCAACGGATTAATTTGAATTTCACAGAAGAACTTTGTCTATGAACATACATGGAGCTATTAAAGCTGGAGTCCCCTTTTCCTATTTTATATAAATACCCTTAAATAATTAAAATCCTCAAATTATGAGTCAATAGCATAATTACAGGCAGCTCTATAAAGCCTGCATTTAGTGTAATGGATTAGGTCGTCCACATCATATTAGCCCGGCCGGCAGATCGATAGTTAATACAGAAGGCACTGATCCCTAAAGCTGTGGTAGGAGAATTATCATTAAAATATGTATTTCTCGTGTAAAATGTATTTACAGTCCCATGAGGGTTACCGCTGCAGCCCAAGTGTTTTAAACTGGTCTTATTCAATCAAGACACCAAGCCCAGGAGACTGCGAGACTAAATATACATAATTTAAGCAATAATACATGAGGCCATGTTATGACATTTTTATCATGGCTGTGACGTGATCATAGCCACGAGGCAAGCAGAGTGGGATAGACCGCCACAGCCATGATAAAAATGTCATAACACATTGACTCAAGTGTATTGCTTTTATACAACAGGTTACCAGCATTAAAACTAGTCAAGGATCATATCACCTCCACCTTACCGGCCACCCTAGACCCACTTCAGTTTGCATACCGCCCACAGATGACGCAATCGCCATCACACTGCCCTATCCCATCTGGACAAAAGGAATACCTATGTAAGAATGCTGTTCATTGACTACAGCTCAGCATTCAACACCATAGTACCCTCCAAGCTCATCATCAAGCTGGAGGCCCTGGGTCTCAACCCCGCCCTGTGCAATTGGGTCCTGAACTTTCTGATGGGCCGCCCCCAGGTGGTGAAAATAGGAAACAGCATCTCCACTTCGCTGACCCTCAACACTGGGGCCCCACAAAGGTGCGTGCTCAGCACCCTCCTGTACTCCCTGTTCACACACGACTGCATGGCCATGCACACCTCCAACTCAATCATCAAGTTTGTAGACGACACGACAGTAGTGGGCTTGATTTCCAACAATGACAAGACAGCCTACAGGGAGGAGTTGAGGGCACTCGGAGTGTGGTGTCAGGAAAACAACCTCTCACTCTACGTCAACAAAACAAAGGAGATGATCATGGACTTCATGAAACAGCAGAGGGAGCACCCCCCTATACACATCGAAGGGACAGCAGTGGAGGTGGAAAGTTTCACGTTCCTCGGCGTACTTCAAGTTCCTCGGCATACACGGCGTACATGTAGGCAAGGTCAGTAGAGGTGCATCAAAGCTGGGACCGAGAGACTGAAGAACAGCTTCTATCTCAAGACCATCAGACTGTTAAACAGCAATCACTAACTCAGAGAGGCTGCTGCCTACATTGAGACCCAATCCCTGGCCACTTTAATAAATGGATCACTAGTCACTTTATACAATGCACTCTAAATAATGCCACTTTAATAATGTTTACATATCTTACATTACTCATATAACATGTATATACTGTACAATGTTTGATTGTATTTTTCAATGAAACATGATGCTACTAACACTGGTTGTCAAGTGCAATTTTAGGCCTTTTCTTGTTATTAGTTCTATTCATATTGACTGCCATGTCAAGCAAAACTACCCAAGCGCTGGTTGATAGTTCCAGAACTTTGCAGGTTGCGATGGCAAACAAAATGGTTGCTATGGAGGCTGTTTACAGTGGATATCAAGTTTCTAAGTTGCATGGCTGGGCAGATGACAGTGGATCTGTAAAAGTAGTAGTGCATTGCTAGGTAACGACGTAAACAATGGCACTTATTAGGAATGTGGCCATGTGTATGTTGTCTAGCATATCATGGGCAGGAAAGACTAGCAATGGGAATATCCAAACCACCCCATTTTATAATCATATTTAACATGACAGACTGTAAACATCACATGAAACAATAATATTGACAGATCAGAACAACAAGATCAAGGGCTACCACTATCTCTTCAGGAAAAATACTTATATTTGTCACATGCTTCGTAAACAACAAGTGTAGACTAACACTGAAATGCTTATTTACGGGCTCTTACCAACAGTGCAGAGAGAAAGAAAATAGAAATTGTAGAAAAATAATAATACCACAAGGAATAAATACACAATGCGTGACGATAACTTGGCTATATACATGGGGTACCAGTACCGAGTCGATGTGGAGGGGTACGAGATAATTGAGGAAGAGATATTGTACTGCAATGTGGAGGGAGCTAGCGCGCAAGCATTTCCCTGCACCTTTATACTTGCTGTAATAGTATACAGTGCATTCGGAAAGTATTCAGACCACTTGATTTTTCCACATTTTGTTACGTTACAGCCTTATTCTAAAATGTATTACATTGTTTTTTCCTTATCAATCTACACTCAATACCCCATAATGACAAAGCAAAAACTATTTTTTAGAACTGTTTACAAATTTATTCAAAATAAAAAACTGAAATACCTCATTTACATAAGTATTCAGACCCTTTACTCAGTACTTTGTTGAAGCACCTTTGGCAGCGATTAGAGCGTCGAGTCTTCTTGGGTATGACGCTACAAGCTTGTCACACCTGTATTTGGGGAGTTTCTCCCATTCTTCTCTGCAAGTCCTCTCAAGGTTAGATGGGGAGCGTTGCTGCCCATCCAACCAGCCTACATACAGCAGCTGCCTATCAGAAGAAGCAACCCCCCATACCCTCTATCTGTTTCAGGAAACTAGTCTTGATACCTGAATGTGTATCATTGTCATTGAGAGTCAGGTCTGATGCTATCATTCATCCCAAGGGCCCTCCACAGCTGATAAATGGCTGATTACTGAGTGTATAATAGGTGTAATGAACAGAGAGCCTGTACTTTGCCACTCTATCTCTCTCAATATGTTCTTTAGGAGAGCTTTTTGCCACACGACTCCTAAACGACTCTTAAAGTATCCCAATGCTCCTCGTTTAATCAAGCCCTCAGCTGGTAAATGACTTTTCAATAGGCACCATGAAATGATCTCCTGAGCCAAGAGACTTGGCTCGGCGCAGAGCCGGCCCTGCCAGCGACACACTGCCACTATTATCCTGCTATGATGCACCGGGCAGGGATAGTTAAAGTGAATAGGAAATAGTGTTGCATTGAAAAGGACCCATTAAGCCATAATGATGCGAGTCCACAGCACCTGGAGTCAGCCGCTGCAAAATAATGACAGAGGCCCTGTCGATAGCACAGCCACACCCACTTGCTCTAGAGCAGCCAACCCAAGGCAAGGCTAATATCCAAGTCAACAGGTTTTGCTCGATAACTTCCTAATTTGAGGAATGAGGCAGCAGCCAGTGAGGTTGAGGAGGAGAGAGGGAGATATGGGTAATAGAGCAGGTACATTAACCCCATAAACTTGGTGTCAAGAGCATTGCAGGGTGGGAGACAGGCAGGCAGGGGGAGTTTAGTGAGGATGCACCACACCACACACTCTGGCCGGCAGCCTCCCAGAGAGAGTGACAGTGAAGGGGATTACCCAGACATCCCTCTCAGGAGGCCACTGCTGACAGGTCACTTCTGCCATGTGTGTGCTCCCTAATATTACAGGACATACTGTGCAGCAGGCAAACTACCAATAACACTGGCTGCTGAGAGAGAAACAGCCCATCAGTCGTTTCAAATAGAAACGCCTCGAAATTGTCTTAGAAGTTAAATGCCCACAGACAATAACATTGGAGATACAGATTTGAGGTGTTTTATAAATAATGTCATAGTTGCAAAGAAATGTTTTCATTGTGTGCCTACACTGTAATTGCACTGTATTAGTAAGGACAAGTCTTATTGTGAAGTGGGGCTTTGGGCAGAAGATACTGCCAGGCCATTGTGGGTTTTTTGTATTTTTTTATCTCTAATTGGCCTTCACCCACATACTCCACAGAAGAAGATTTTTCATCCAATAATCAGAGCAATATTTTCTTCTTAAAATGAAAAGTCCTTCGATAACAGGAACTTCCCAGAAGTAGCCTACAGAAGAGGGGAATTTCAGGCCTAAAATAACAAAGCTTGGCCTTCTATGGATTGTTCGTGAGGGCTAAAGCAATGCAATTACATTTCAAACAAAGAAGATTAAGGTAACTCTCTGGGTGCGTCAGGATGAAGAGATTAAATAATTTGTCCATCTTTTCATCCAACATGAAATGGTGACTCCTCTCTTGCCATT